>NC_135233.1:287982662-288633799 GCF_051348905.1 Ranitomeya variabilis | reverse complement strand
AACATACAATCTAGTATAGCATAGTACAGCGAGAGACTATAGTGAGCGATAAAAATAATTAATACATCACCCCAAAGGTATGGTGCTTAGCAGATGCAGAGTCCCGGTGTCCGCCCCAACGCGCATTTCGGAACACCTTCGTCAGGGGACGCACAGTGCAGAGTAAAAAATGTGCAGCATAAATAGGCCAGAAACCGGAAGTGAATGCCGACCGTAACCCGGAAATGACCACGCGTATCCTAGCAGCCACCGGTACAACAGAGGGAGATGGCGTCATCCAGGTTGTGTGGGCCGATACACACGGGGCCCCACGTGATCTGTCCACAATAAACACTGGATCGCCATTCACCAAAGGATCAACCGGTGGGCGCATGCGCAAGACACAGCCGAATACGGAGGCGTCATATGAGGTAAAAGGGAGGAGAGAGAGAAGGAAACAGGGCACAGCGATCTATATTAGATAGCACTATCAAGCTGAAGACAATTCTCATAGTGTAAACAGTTTCATTTTACATACTTAGACTTAAGATACCAGGAAAATGCTGTATACAAACAATACAAAGTAACAAAAATACAACATAAGTACACAGTATATTAATGTTATAATCCAACATGTATAGCTTTCTCCTCAGTAGAAGACATATGTCAATAGTTAAAAAGAAGGAGAAAAATAGCCATACAATAAGTCCATGTATGAAAAAATTTAGTTTTATCTCTCAGATAGTCTTTTTGATTTAAATGCAGTACAGAGAATATCCACTAGGTGGTGATAAAGAGGCGATTTTCCACTTTTATTCAGACTCTTTTTTCTTTTTTCTCTTTTTTCTCTTTCCTTTCTCTTTCTTCTTCCACCTTCACAGATAGCCTTCTCCAAAAATATACGACATGGATGGAAGAAACCTCACGGATATGGCCAAGAAGCTATCCTTAATTCACTAAAACTAAAAAACAGGTAAAAACATTAAAAGTAGTTGGGTAAGAGTATGTTATCAACAAGAGCGCTCAACAGTCAGATGTGTTATGGTTCTCAATGGCAAGAGAACATAGCCCAGCAAACATACGAACTAGCTCTTGGAAGGATGGAAACTAAACTGACCATGAACTAAACCTGCCGCACAACTAACAGTAGCCGGGTAGCGTAGCCTGCGTTTTATCCCTAGACGCCCAGCGCCGGCCGGAGGACTAACTAATCCTGGCAGAGGAAAATATAGTCCTGGCTCACCTCTAGAGAAATTTCCCCGAAAGGCAGACAGAGGCCCCCACAAATATTGGCGGTGATTTTAGATGAAATGACAAACGTAGTATGAAAATAGGTTTAGCAAAATTGAGGTCCGCTTACTAGATAGCAGGAAGACAGAAAGGGCACTTTCATGGTCAGCTGAAAACCCTATCAAAATACCATCCTGAAATTACTTTAAGACTCTAGTATTAACTCATAACATCAGAGTGGCAATTTCAGATCACAAGAGCTTTCCAGACACAGAAACGAAACTACAGCTGTGAACTGGAACAAAATGCAAAAACAAACAAGGACTAAGTCCAACTTAGCTGGGAGTTGTCTAGCAGAAGGAACATGCACAGAAAGGCTTCTGATTACAATGTTGACCGGCATGGAAGTGACAGAGGAGCAAGGCTAAATAGCGACTCCCACATCCTGATGGAAACAGGTGAACAGAGAGGATGATGCACACCAGTTCAATTCCACCAGTGGCCACCGGGGGAGCCCAAAATCCAATTTCACAACACAGATGATCACAAGAATGGGGCGAAGCTTAGGTTTTCATTGAGACCAAGGGGGTGAGTTGTCTGCAAAGTCCAAATCCATTTCACCTCAAGGCGTGCAAGTCTAGTAGTTAATTTGCCACCCCTAATACCAATGTCCAGGCTATCAATTCCCCTAAACCTAATCAATTTACCATCACATCCGTGATATTCCCTGAAGTGTCTAGGGAGTGTTTTAAGTTTTGCAGTATCTAATGTGGGATTGGCTGCAGCCTCAATTCCACGTACATGCTCACGTATACGGATCTTGAAGTGACGTGATGTAAGCCCTACATATATTAGGCCACATGGGCATGTAGCATAATAGATAACACAGCGTGTTGTGCAGTTTATCGTTTTTTTAATATCAAATGTTTTTTCTCCACTAGAATCAGAAAAAACCTGGGTCCGATCCATGTTAGGGCACGCCACGCAGTGGCCACAGGGTGAGGAACCAGATCGAGGGGGAGCATTATCAAGGAAAGTAACCCTAGGTAACCCCTCATAATGACTCCTCGTCAAATGATCTTTAAGGTTCCTAGCACGCCTGAAAGAGATAAGAGGGCGATCAGGTAGAATTTTAGAAATAGTTTTATCTACCCTATGAATTGGCCACGATTTGGATAGGGCTTCACGAATTTTGTGAGCCTGAGAATTAAAGTTGGTCACAAAGCGTAACTGTCTATTAGACTGCCTCGAACCACTAGATGTCTGATTGTAGACCAGGGACTAGCGGGAGGCAGATCTTGCTCTATTATAGGCCTTCTTAATAGCCCGTTTACTGTATCCACGGTTGAGGAATCTCATCTGAAGCTCTTTAGTCTGTCGCTCAAAGTCTGATTCGGTCGAGCTGATCCTTCACAGGCGGAGGAACTGCCCTACTGGTACAGCTCTGATGACATGTGATGGATGGCATGATGATGCATGTAATAGGGAATTTGTGGATGTCGGCTTCCGGAACAGATCGGTTTGTAAAAAACCAAACTGGTCCTTCTTAATGGTGACATCCAAGAATTCCACAGACTCCCTACTCCAATGATATGTAAGATGAATATTCAAATCATTGATATTCAGTTCCTCCATGAATGAAACCAATTCCTGAGGGGTTCCCTGCCAGATCATGAGTATGTCGTCAATGTAACGGGCCCAAAGGAGGGCCCGGTCCATTGACGACCCCCGATCTGACAGGAAGAGGTCCCTCTCCCACAGCCCCAGGAACAGATTAGCATAGGAGGGCGCAAAGGCCGCCCCCATGGCTGTTCCTTGGAGCTGCAGGAAGAAGGACCCCTTAAACACAAAAAAATTGTGGGTTAAAGCAAACTCAAGTAATTCCAACAGAAACCTTCCAAACTCAGAAGAGGATCCGGACAAATCAAGAAAAAAACGTACAGCATTTACGCCGTCTTTGTGTTTAATATTCGTGTATAATGATTCGACGTCAGCCGTCATCAAGATTGTATTCTCGTCCAAATGGACAGAGTCAACTTTCTTGAGAAGCTCCCCAGTGTCCCTCAAAAAGGAGGGCAAGTTAGAGACCAATGGTTGAAGATGGAAATCAATCCATTGATTGATATTCTCAAGGAAGTTCCCATTCCCAGAGATAATCGGTCTGCCAGATGGCACCTTGGCATCCTTATGCACCTTGGGAAGGAGATAAAATGTAGAGACGGTAGGTTCAATAACACGAAGTGCCAAAGAAAGTTCGTTAGTGATAATACCACCGGCGACAGCAGCATCTAAGATACTGTCCAGTTGTGCACTGAAGGCCGACAAGGGATTAAATGTCAGCTTTTTATAGCACACGGTGTTACATAATTGCCTAAAGGCCTCCTTCTCGTACATAACTTTAGGCCAGATGACCACATTGCCTCCCTTGTCTGACGATTTCAGTACAACATCCGGAATGCTCTTGAGATAACGCAGTCGCATCCTCTCGTCTCTACTTAAATTGTCCCTCCCAAGGTGCTGTGGTATCTTAAGGAGATCCTGAGTAACCACCTGGACAAACATATCGATAGGAGTACATGTAGAAAGAGGAGGGAACCTCCTTGAGCGTGGTTTAATGGCGGGTGGAATCTTACCTCCCTCCGCGATGTTTTCACTGGAGAGCTCCTCAAGAATCCTCAATGTATCCTGCTCCTCCTCTGTGGGGAATAGTTGGTGAAGATTGTCATAAAAAAAATAACGTTTAAATAATATGGACCGAGCAAACAGGTGAAGATCCTTAATCACTGAGAAGGTGTCTATGCCCGCCACCGGGGAGAAGGAAAAGCCCCTACTTAAAAGAGAAAGATCAGATGGAGAAAGAACATAATTGCTAAAGTTAATCACCTTATTGTCCCTCCCTAAATGATCCGGTGAACGTGGGGTCCGTCTTTTATGGGGGTGGTAACCCCGTGCTCTATTCCCAGTAGCACCAGATCTTGTGGTGATCGAATATGAAGCGACATCTGACTGTTCACTCAAAGAGGAGATGGAGGTCACTGATGGTATACTTTTAAGGCGTTGTTGAGTAGTTTTAGGCTTCCTCCATAAATATACAGTATGTTGTTGGTAATCCCTCTGATCACGATTGAATTTATTAATTTGGGATTCATTAATCTTTTTAACCACCGAGTCAAGGATTTTTTCCAAGTTAAGATCAAATGTACTTATCCTTTCAGCGGGACAACCAGTACGAAGTTTGCTTTGTGTAGAATCAATCAATTTATCTAGCTCACATATATTGTTTGAATTAAAATTGATCAAAAGTTTAATTAATGCTAATGAGCATGTACTACAGATATCTTCCCAATTGGAGATAAATTGGGCATCCTCCACTGGAAAAGTGGGAATTACACGGACTCTAAGCCCCCTTGGTATCATATTAGAGGCCAAGTATCTTTCAAGGAACGCACGGTTCCACCATAATTTTGTTCTTTTAATTAATAGGTCCTGAATGGAGGAACACAGGTCATCCCACTTGCGATCATCAGACTGTGGAGCACTCACACTGCCCCCAAACACTTGTTCCACTTGGCCTAGCCAGGCCTTCTCTTTTGCTTTATAATCCATATGGATACCACCAGAGCCTGTGCAAAACACAGCAAACATATAGTAGCTGTGTTCCCCTGTGAAGCTAACAGGACACAGCATTCTCTTTACTAACAGACTCTGTGAAGTAACAGAGTTCGTTTATACTACTATATTGTAACGCCATATCTTGCAGCAGGTTCTTTCCTGCACGGTGGATCCCGAGTTGCGAACGCACCAACTACTTCTAATAAATATATATTCGGTGCGTTCCGCCAACCTTAACACCGTCTTATTGTCTGAATTTACAGTATCTTACCTGAGGGCTTGCGGTGGCAGAGCAGGGTCACAGGAGGCATGGTGTCGGCAGAGGTGCGGTGATATGGCATGCACCTGATCAGGGTCCTGTCCTGTTTAGGTGGGCAACGCCATGGCCTGGTGTCCATGGGGGAGTTGCAGCAGTGCTGTGGCGGCTGCAGAGGTGCAGGGATGATGAGGTGCAGTGAGCGGAATGGCATGAGCAGGGTCCCTTCCAAAGGTGAGGTGACGCAGCAGCCCAGTATCCAAGGTAAGCAGCAGAGCCGGGTGAATCATAGCTTTATCGGTGGCAGCAGCCATCTTCCTGAGGCCGCTCGTGCGCAGATGGAGTGCTCTGCTTCCCGGGGCGATCTCCATCTGTGCACACGCGGCCTCCCTGCGCCTCATCATCCCTGCACCTCTGCCGCTGCCGCACCTCTGCCGCCGCCACACCACTGCCGGTAAGCCTGCATTCCAACTATAAGACGCACCCCCATTTTCCTCACATTTTTTTTGGGAAAAGTGCATCTTATAGTCCGAAAAATACGGTATGTTTGTTATGCCACCGCAATGCCTTTTTTTAATAGAATAATGCATCCTGATGCCCTATAAATATTGTTCAGGAATGGCTAGAGTAACATAACAGAGAGTTCATAGTATTACATTTTATCTCCAAATTCCCCAGATTTTAATTTGGTGCAGTGCACTAAGAAACAAGTCTGACACACAAAGCCCCCAGTTTCCAAATTCAAAAACCTGCTGACAGAATCTACAGACTTTCTATAGACCAAAGTCTACAGACTTTCCATTAATCCATACACCACTTCCAGGACAAAATCAAAGTGGCACAGCTCTCAGCTAAGAGCATCAGCCCCTTCACTTTTGATTACTCCAAGACGAAAACTTATGATGCTATGAAAACAGAATAAATGTAATTTTTCTTCTTTTACTCCTTTTGATCCTTTCCTTTCTCATTGTGACCTCTGTAGCACTTTACAGTGTCAGATTTGTGCCTATCTAGTGAATAATTAAAGAAATTAAGATTGGATTTTGCACTGGTTTTTTTTTAAGATTGGAAATTGATTTCTTTTTGACTAATGGGGCACACAGCGCCAGAAATGCGTCAAAGTGTATTTTTCTATCACTAGCATGTGGAGTTTAATTGTTTTTCACTTATGGAATAAAATTTAAGGATTTTATCTATTTTTTTGAACTGCCAATCAACTTTACTTTTCTTGGACTAATTTCATGACATTCAACAGTTCTAGAAACGGCACCTATTCCATATAAAGGACAGATTTGGTCATTTACTGCATAGTGAGCGATTTATTCACTCCTTTTTTAAAGAAATTAAGATTGATTTGTGGTCTTTCTTTTTCATACCATAATAAATCAGTGGTCAATAGTTTTGATATGTTGTGAAACCTAAAAAAAACTCTTGGTTGTTAATAGCAACCCATTAAAGTTCTAGAAATACACACCTATGTTTTTACAAAAATGGCTAAAGATCTCCTTCATACACACAGTACATGTTCTGAGTATCATTAGAGTAAGGGCTCTTTCAGACATCCATGATCATTGGTCCAATCTTGGATCACAAAGCATGGACTGGCTGCACTTCTCCAGACCCCACTTATGACAGCCTCATAGAAATATATGATGCAGTCACGCTTGTTCTGTGCATTGTGAGCCAAGATCAGACCAACAATCTCAGACATCTAAAAAAGTCCTTAAATTGATTCTCAAGGTTTGTGATCAGCAACAAGTTCAAGTTTTACATTTTATAGAATTATTTAAAGTCTCTTGTTAAATTCCATGCTTAATACATTTTATTCCTTTTATTTTTTTTTATATAAAAAGCTAATTTAAATATTTATTTTATGAATAGTCATAGAACTTTAAGTACATTCTAAAGTCAGGAGGCAATGTTTTTAACTGTTCTAATAAATCTTAATTAAGAGCATTTCTGAGACATTTAATTAAAAATGTTAACAAAACAATTTACTGTTCTTCTGTTCCAAGCATAAGTGAGAGTTTTATCCCATCTGTCCAAAATCTGGTCTTATTGAGATTTCAGGCCTACACAGTTTAAATAATGTGAACAATGCAATGCACATTTATTTGCATAGTACATGCACACTGAAAAAATGCAATGTGGAAAAAAAAATCCATGCGTAGCCATTTCTCGTAAGTGTTCCAGGAGATATTTTTCAACACGACTTTACCAGTGCGCACGTTTTTGGTGCTACTGGGAGCTGCCTGAGTGGCCAAAAGTGCTACAATGGCCTGCAGCATCTCCACACTTGTCTTCCATCGAGCACATCTGGGATTTCATTGATTGGTCATTGCAAAAGATGCTGCCAGGAATGACTCTTGATGATTTCCATGCCCATCTTTCCATTGCCATGCATTCAGCGGGGAAGAACATTTCTCAAGCAGATATTAATAACCGCATTGATAACAGGCAACATGTGCATGTATTTCTGAATGTGGCACTCATACTCGATACTGAATAAATAAAGATGTTTGAAAATGTTGTTTCCGTTTTTTTTTGTTGCAGCTTCAATGTTGAGGTGTGTACAGTCATGGCCAAAAGTTTTGAGACTGACACAAATTCTATTTTTTACAAAGTTTCAATGCTTTCAGATTTTTCAGTCAAATGTTTGTATGGTTACTGTAATACAATTATAAGTATTTCATAAGTTTTTAAGCTTTTATTGACAAATACATCAAGTGTATCCAAAGACTCAATAGTTGAAGTGTTGACTCTTACTATTCAAAGATGCTGCTATTCCCTGTCATGCTAGATATCAGCTTTTGGGCCAAATCTTGACTTATGGCTACCTATTCATTTTTAAGGCCTCATTCAGACATCAGTGTTGCATGTACATATTATATCTGTTTATTTCATGGATACAAAAGGTACCTATTATAATCGTTGCTGCTGTTCACACGTCCGTGTTTCTTAGACCATGACATTGCCATTTTTTTCTGACAGTACGGATGAAAAGGGCAAAGTCTGTGGGTATGGGAAAAACATGTGCAACACATGGAAGGCATCCATGTGCTGCCTGTGTTTAACAGTGCAAAGTGTAGCAGAAGTTTTGTGATTTATTAATTTGTTCATTCATCTGTGAAAAATACTGATGACCCACTGGTGGACACATGGATGACACAGTGATGCAAAGCACTGCTAACATTTTTTCATGCTCATTTTTAAAAATAGACAAGTGAATGAGGCCTAATACTGTAAGGAGACATGAGTGGATCTTTTGAAATTTGAATTTGATTTCTGTGAATTAAAAAAGAGAGGAACTCGCTAACCATAATAGCTTTTACTCTGCAGCAGAGAGACTTACCTAGTGACTTGAAGGATGAAAGATGAGTCTGCTGTACAAGTTGTGCTTAGCTGGGCCCTGAGTTCTGACCACTAGTGATGAGCGAGTGTACTCATTGCTCCGGTTTTCCCGAGCACGCTCAGGTGGTCTCCAAGTATTTATGACTGCTCAGAGATTTAGTTTTCCTCGCAGCAGCTGGATGATTTGCGACTGTTAGACAATTTGATTACATGTGGGGATTCCCTAGCAACCAGCAACCCCCACATGTACTCAGGCTGGGTAGTAGCTGTAAATCATTCAGCTGAGGTGATGAAAACTAAATCTCCGAACACTAACAAATACTCGGAGGACACCCGAGCAACGACTACACTGGCTCATCACTACTGACCACCACTATACAGGTATGATAATCTGTAAGATGTCATAACTGCAGGGAATTAAGGAGAAATCCAAGGGGCAACACTTAATGATGTTTGCTTGCTCTCTATTACTTCAGCAGTGTGAAAAAATGGTTCTGGGCAAGGATTTATTTTTTGCGTACCACAAATCGAATCTTAAAATGTTTGAATTTGAATGAAACTGTAAATTTCTGAAATTTCATCTCACCTCGAACTCGAATCTGCTCATCTTTTAACTGCTTGGAGTTTATCACAAGTTCTTTGTTTTTTATGATTTTTTAATGGACCAAAACTAGACCCAAACTTTTAATATTTAGTTCTCGTAGCCAAGTTATCTATTTTACCTTGTGGCATGATCTTCATCTTTCTGGAAAAACATGTTTCATTATCAAAATGCTCCTAGATCATTGGGAGAAGTTGATCTTGGAAAATGTTTAGATGTCATTCTTTTATTCATGACGATGGTCTTACGAAAATTTGTGAGTGAGCTCACGTCAAGAATGAAAAAACAGCCAAAACATGAATGGTCTCAGAATGCTTTACTGTGGTCATTAAACAGGACTCCTGGTAGGATTCACCTGCTCTTCTCTGTACAATCATTCTTCCAGATGCCTCAATCAGTCTGTTGAAGGCTTCATCAGAGAATATAACTTTGCAAGAAGTACAGGGATTGGACTGCAGAGGATTGGGGTAAAGTTATTTACACAGCATAAACAACTTATGTATTACAATATTTGACTAGATTGACAACTTGGCAATGCCATTCCCATGTTGAGAAGACGTGTCTGGAAGGCATGTCATGAAGAAACCTTTGCTTACTATAAAGAACATCATGGTAAGACTAAAGTTTGCCCTTAAACATGAGGAAGTCAGCAAGAATGTGTTTTTAAAGGGAACCTGTCACCCCCAAAATCGAGGGTGAGGTAAGCCCACCGGCATCAGGGGCTTATCTGTAGCATTCTGTAATGCTGTAGATAAGCCCCTGATGTTACCTGAAAGATGAGAAAAAGAGGTTATATTATACTCACCCAGGGGCGGTCCTGCTGAGGTCCGGTCCGATGGGTGTCTCAGGTCCGCTCCGGCGCCTCCAATCTTCATTCCAAGACGTCCTCTTCTGGTCTTCACACCGCAGCTCCAGCGCAGGCGTACTTTGTCTGCCCTGTTGAGGGCAGCACAAAGTACTGCAGTGCAAGGGGGGCCGGGCCTCTCTGACCTTTCTGGCGCCTGCGCACTACAGAACTTTCCGCTGCCCTCAACAGGGCAGACAAAGTACACCTGCGCAGGAGCCGTGGCGTGAAGACCAGAAGAGGACATCATGGAATGAAGATAGGAGGCGCCGGAGCGGACCTGCGACGCCCATCGGAGCAGGACCGCCCCTGGGTGAGTATAATCTAATGTCTTTTTCTCCTCTTTCAGGTAACATTGGGTGCTTATCTACAGCATTCCAGAATGCTGTAGATAAGCCCCTGATGACGACGAGCTTACTTCACCATCGATTTTGGGGGTGACAGGTTCCCTTTAATATAGAATATTGTGGCTTGCTTGAACATCTTTTATTACCGTTTTTCTCTCTTCATATGTCTCTTGATAAAGACGTGGTACATTCTGGTATCCTCCATTTTGATATAGGAAAGATATATATCTTGGTACCGTGTTAGCCAACACGGTACCAAGATATATATCTTTCCTATGTCTCTTGATAGCAGAACAGATCACAAGATCTTAAGGTGATCAGTAGTGTTGAGCATTCCGATACCGCAAGTATCGGGTATCGGCCGATACTTGCGGGTATCGGAATTCCGATACCGAGATCCGATACTTTTGTGGTATCGGGTATCGGTATCGAAACAACATTAATGTGTAAAATTAAGAATTAAAATAAAAAATATTGCTATACTCACCTCTCCGACGCAGCTTGTACCTCAGCGAGGGAACCGGCAGCGATGTTTGCTTAAAATTCGCGCGTATACTTCCTTACTTGAAGTCCCGGCTTGTGATTGGTCGCGTGCCGCCCATGTGGCCGCGACGCGACCAATCACAGCAAGCCGTGACGTAATTTCAGGTCCTTCAGGATTTTAAAATTACGTTCCGGCTTTGTGATTGGTCGCGTCGTGGTCACATGGGCGACGCAACCAATCACAAGCCGTGACGTCACGGGAGGCTGGACACGCGCGCATTTTAAAATGCGCGCTTGTCCTGCCTCCCGTGACGTCCCGGCTTGTGATTGGTCGCATCGCCCATGTGGCCGCGACGCGACCAATCACAGCAAGCCGTGACGTAACTTTAGGTCCTTCAGGATTTTAAAATTACGTTCTGGCTTGTGATTGGTCGCGACGCGATGCGACCAATCACAAGCCGTGACGTCACGGGAGGCAGGACAAGCGCGCATTTTAAAATGCGCGCGTGTCCAGCCTCCCGTGACGTCACGGCTTGTGATTGGTCGCGTCGCCCATGTGACCGCGATGCGACCAATCACAAAGCCGGAACGTAATTTTAAAATCCTGAAGGACCTAAAATTACGTCACGGCTTGCTGTGATTGGTCGCGTCGCGGCCACATGGGCGGCGCGCGACCAATCACAAGCCGGGACTTCAAGTAAGGAAGTAAACGCGCAAATTTTAAGCAAACAACGCTGCCGGTTCCCTCGCTGAGGTCCAGGCTGCGTCGGAGAGGTGAGTATAGCAATATTTTTTATTTTAATTCTTTATTTTACACATTATTACATTAATGTTGTTTCGATACCGATACCCGATACCACAAAAGTATCGGATCTCGGTATCGGAATTCCGATACCCGCAAGTATCGGCCGATACCCGATACTTGCGGTATCGGAATGCTCAACACTACTCAACACTAGTGATCAGTTATTAAATATATTAATAGAACAAGATTTACCTTTTTGCAAAATTTTCTTAAAATCTTGTAGATGAAGCTGAGATTGATATTGGAAGATTGTTTAATAAAAAGGATAACAAAGGTGCATTCAAGAGTATTTATTTCAATTAAGTGTGTTTTGAGTTTTTTTCCAGATTAGCTATAGCAATGGCAGTAACTGACAGACACTCGGCTATTCCAACCACCTGAGCATTGTGTCAGTTAGATATCTTTACTAGAAATGACTAAATATTTTAACATTTACATTTGCTAGCTTTGGAAAATTTTTCTGAACAATTAAATTTTCTGCAAATTGCATGTATTCCAATTGTTTTTAAAGAGCGCCCATAATACTCTGAGGTCTCCTAAGACAATATTCAACCTCTTTCAAATCCTTTAATGCAAATACACTCTTAGTAATTTCAAACTTAACTCAAATTATATGGCTATGTATTTATGGATGGTAACCATTCTTTAATGCTGTTTTGTCACAATTTTAACAGTTCATTTAAAATTTTTGTCCTATTTTCTATTGCTAAGCTGTGACATTCTCTCTTTAACAGATTCACCCCAAAATAATTGTCGCATTGCAAATCTTGCCTCGACTTTTATACAGACTATTTAATGGCTGTGCTTTACTATGTTTTGTGATAACTGCAAGTGTGATGCCCCAGGGTCCTGGTTGTCACAGTGGCATTGCTTTCCTCACGGGGAGAGTGATGTCATGCTTGGAAGCGATGGAGGATTTCTTTTTGACAGATAATCAGCACATACAACACCATTCTGACTTCAGGCCAGAAGGGGAAGCTCTACACCCAAAATCAGGGGAGCTGCTCTCTCTTTGGTTGGTAGGAGTTAGTTGCTAGGCAGTTGGGAAGATTTAGACAATTGGTGCCAGACAACAGACTGGAGCAGTCTGAGGCAGGACGGGTGACGGGCCATACAGTCTGAAGTGCTGTAGCTCCTAGATGGCGAGATACAGAAAGAAGAACAGCTTGTAGCAAACGTGCCAGAGGTCGAAGCACAGGAGTGTGACCACAGGGGAAACTAGCTGTGACTGGGCTACATCCCTGGTTGAGCACAGACACCGGTAGCTGGAAGACCGAGACTTTTGTGGGACTCTAAGACACATAGCAGAAACTGGCAGGACAGCTGGATTATACATCACCTGTTCGCCCTAACACCCAGGAGACACAGTGAAACATAGACATAAACAAAAGTAATCCAGCACTTCATGTTAATCAGGGCCAAGGGTATATCAATAAAAACCCCTCCCCATATATCTCATATCAGCATATCGCCAGGTGAAATACTCCAAAGCCGCATTATCTACATAAGAAAAAAGAGTATATATATATCACCCACACAGTAGTTCAAATAGAACAACTTTTATTAAACATATATTTTGGTTACATATAACATGCTTCAATAAGTAAGCAGATAGAGGAAGGAACAACAACTAATACTCAAAAGGAGGATCACCGCTCCACTATAAGACCAATGACGCCAACAGGAGGGGGCGATTTGAGTGTGGGAGGACGCGGGCGCATGCGCCATTTTTTGATTAGTGGACCATATCCCTATAAAAAGGAAAGCAGTGACAGGACTAGGTTATTGTATCCCTTTTGAGAAAGCCATCATGCGAAACGTGCGTCAGGGGTCATAGGGAGGACCACTGCACTATCCAGACTTACAATGGGTGAGCATTGACTTTAACTCTATATGTGCCCTAGGGGTATGGTGGAGCGTTATTAGCACACATGTGCTGACTATATTACTTTGTATTTCTCTTGCACTTAGCTCGCATATCCCTTCTGCTGTGGCTTTTTTGTATTTGTAAATATATATATATACAGTCATGGCCAAAAGTATTCACACACCTGCAATTCTGTCAGATAATACTCAGTTTCTTCCTGAAAATGATTGCAAACACAAATTCTTTGTTATTATTATCTTCATTTAATTTGTCTTAAATGAGAAAACACAAAAAGAATTGTCCTAAAGCCAAATTGGATATAATTCCACACCAAACATAAAAAAGGGGGTGGACAAAAGTATTGGCACTGTTCGAAAAATCATGTGATGCTTCTCTAATTTGTGTAACTAACAGCCCCTGTAACTTACCTGTGGCACCTGACAGGTGTTGGCAATAACTAAATCACACTTGCAGCCAGTTGACACGGATTAACCCCTTCCCGACATGTGACGGTATAGTACGTCACATGTCGGGACCCCCGCTTTGATGTGCGCTCCGGCGGTGAGCGCACATCAAAGCCGGGACATGTCAGCTGTTTTGAACAGCTGACATGTGCCCGCAATAGGCGCGAGCAGAATCGTGATCTGCGCGCGCCTATTAACTAGTTAAATGCCGCTGTCAAACGCAGACAGCGGCATTTAACTACCGCATCCGGCCGTACGGCCGGATATGAGCGCATCGCCGACCCCCGTCACATGATCGGGGGTCGGCGATGCTCCTCCATTGTAACCATAGAGGTCCTTGAGACCTTTATGGTTACTGATTGCCGGTGGCTGTGAGCGCCCCCCTGTGGTCGGCGCTCACAGCACACCTGCAAATCTGCTGTGTAGCAGCGATCTTATGATCACTGCTGCATAGCAGAGCCGATCGGGATGTGCCTGCTTCTAGCCTACCATGGAGGCTATAGAAGCATGGCAAAAGTAAAAAAAAAAAGCTTTTAAAAATGTGAAAAAAATAAAAAAAATATAAAAGTTTAAATCACCCCCCTTTCGCCCCAATCAAAATAAATCAATAAAAAAAACCCCAACCTACACATATTTGGTATCGCCGTGTTCAGAATCGCCCGATCTATCAATAAAAAAAAGCATTAACCTGATCGCTAAATGGCGTAATGAGAAAAAAAATTGAAACGCCAGATTTACGTTTTTTTGGTCGCCACGACATTGCATTAAAATGCAATAACGGGCGATCAAAAGAACGTATCTACACCAAAATGCTATCATTAAAAACGCCAGCTCGGCACGCAAAAAATAAGCCCTCACCTGACCCCAGATCATGAAAAATGGAGACGCTACGATTATCGGAAAATGGCGCAATTTTGTTTTGTTTTGTTTTGTTTTTTGCAAAGTTTGGAATTTTTTTTCACCACTTAGGTGAAAAATAACCTAGTCATGTTAGGTGTCTATGAACTCGTAGTGACCTGGAGAATCATAATGGCAGGTCAGTTCTAGCATTTAGTGAACCTAGCAAAATAGGCAAGCAAAAAACAAGTGTGGGATTGCACTTTTTTTGCAATTTCACTGCACTTGGAATTTTTTTCCCGTTTTCTAGTACACGACATGCTAAAACCAATGATGTCGTTCAAAAGTACAACTCGTCCCGCAAAAAATAAGCCCTCACATGGCCAAATTGACGGAAAAGTAAAAAAGTTATGGCTCTGGGAAGGAGGGGAGCGAAAAACGAAAACGGAAAAACGGAAAAAGCTCCGGGGGTGAAGGGGTTAAAGTTGACTCAACCTCTGTCCTGTGTCCTTGTGTGTACCACATTGAGCATGGAGAAAAGAAAGAAGACCAAAGAACTGTCTGAGGACTTGAGAAACCAAATTGTGAGGAAGCATGAGCAATCTCAAGGCTACAAGTCCATCTCCAAAGACCTGAATGTTCCTGTGTCTACCGTGCACAGTGTCATCAAGAAGTTTAAAGCCCATGGCACTGTGGCTAACCTCCCTAGATGTGGACAGAAAAGAAAAATTGACAAGAGATTTCAACACAAGATTGTGCGGATATTGGATAAAGAACCTCAACTAACATCCAAACAAGTTCAAGCTGCCCTGCAGTCCGAGGGTACAACAGTGTCAACCCGTACTATCCGTCGGCGTCTGAATGAAAAGGGACTGCATGGTAGGAGACCCAGGAAGACGCCACTTCTTACCCCAAGACATAAAAAAGCCAGGCTGGAGTTTGCCAAAATTTACCTGAAAAAGCCCAAAATGTTTTGGAAGAATGTTCTCTGGTCACATGAGACAAAAGTAGAGCTTTTTGGGCAAAGGCATCAACATAGAGTTTACAGGAGAAAAAAAGAGGCATTCAAAGACAAGAACACGGTCCCTACAGTCAAACATGGCGGAGGTTCCCTGATGTTTTGGGGTTGCTTTGCTGCCTCTGGCACTGGACTGCTTGACCGTGTGCATGGCATTATGAAGTCTGAAGACTACCAACAAATTTTGCAGCATAATGTAGGGCCCAGTGGGAGAAAGCTGGGTCTCCCTCAGAGGTCATGGGTATTCCAGCAGGACAATGACCCTAAACACACTTCAAAAACACTAGAAAATGGTTTGAGAGAAATCACTGGAGACTTCTAAGGTGGCCAGCAATGAGTCCAGACCTGAATCCCATAGAACACCTGTGGAGAGATCTAAAAAATGGCAGTTTGGAGAAGGCACCCTTCAAATATCAGAGACCTGGAGCAGTTTGCTAAAGAAGAATGGTCTAAAATTCCAGCAGAGCATTGTAAGAAACTCATTGATGGTTACCGAAAGCGGTTGGTCGCAGTTATTTTGGCTAAAGGTTGTGCAACCAAGTATTAGGCTGAGGGTGCCAATACTTTTATCTGGCCCATTTTTGGAGTTTTGTGTGAAATGATCAATGTTTTGCTTTTTGCTTCATTCTCTTTTGTGTTTTTTCATTTAAGACAAATTAAATGATGATAATAATACCAAAGAATTTGTGATTGCAATCATTTTCCGGAAGAAACTGAGTATTATCTGACAGAATTGCAGGGGTGTGAATACTTTTGGCCATGATTGTATATATATATATATACTCCCCCGGGTCTTATAGTGGAGCAGTGATCCTCCTTTTGAGTATTAGTTGTTGTTCCTTCCTCTATCTGCTTACTTGTTGAGGCATGTTATATGTAACCAAAATATATGTTTAGTAAAAGTTGTTCTATTTGAACTACTGTGTGGGTGTTATATATACTCTTTTTTCTTGTGTAGACAGTGACACATAGAGTTCGGGTCGTGATAGAGACACTGTAAAAAGGCTCAAGCAACCTGTCATACGGGTTTGTGTCCCATTTACACAAAGGACAGAGATAACTGAGAGGACCTAGCTACAAAGCAATAGGCAGTAAGGGACTATAATAACACAGCGCTAGAAGGAAGGCTTTTAACTCCACCTGATAAAGCTGGACTCTAAACTTGCTTCCAAGCCAGCCGGACCCTGCCTGTACCTGTGATCTGGTGCCCTGGACTGTGGCTACTTGCTACCATTAGGGTTGAGTGAAACGGATCGGTCATTTTAATAAGTCGCTGACTTTTGGCAAAGTCGGGTTTCATGAAACCCGACCCGATCCCAGCGTGTGATTGGCCATGTGGTACACGATCTTCGCACCAAAGTCGCGTTTCATATGACGCTTTCAGCACATTTTCTCAGCCAATGAAGGTGCACGCAGAGTGTGGGCAGCGTGATGACATAGGTCCTGGTCCCCACCATCTTAGAGAAGGGCATGGCAGTGATTGGCTTGCCGCCGACCACCATCTTACTGCTGCTGATCTGAGCATAGGGAGAGGTTGCTGCCGCTTCGTCAGAAGCAGGGATAGCGTTAGGCAGGGTAAATTAACCCCCAAACTGCTTGTGCTGTAGCGATTTCCACTGTCCAACACCATCTTTTCTTTGCAGGGACAGTGGAGGCAAGATTTCTGTGCAACGGCTCTGTAGCTTATAAGGCTCCCTGATAGCTGCGTTGCTGTGTGTACACCGCTGTGCAGACCAACTGCTTTTTTAAAAGCAAAAATCCTGTTGCTCCTTCCTTTCTGCACAGCTATCTTGTTTGTTTGTCCTCATTTTTTGTGTGCAGCAGTCCTTTTTATTGCTGCCTGCCATACTTTTCAGAGATTATTGTAGGGAGATAGTAATTGTAGTACAGTCCCTTTTTTTTTTTTTTTTCTTCAAGCCACTTTCAGCCCCTGAAACTGTGTAGTGTAAAACAGTGGGCCTGTATTTTTCTGCACTGTCCCACACCTAAGAAGGGAAAATAATCTTGCCAAATCTGTGCATCTGTGCCAGTGCTGTCTGTGGTATCTGTCATTCATTTTGTGCCACAGAAACTATACTGTGATATAGTGGGCCTGATTTATTCACTTGTCTCCCATATAAAAAAAATAAATAAAATAAAGGGAGAATAATCTTGCCAAATCTGTGCATCTGTGCTAGTGCTGTCTGTGGTATCTGTCAGTCTTTTTGTGCCACAGAAACTATACTGTGATATAGTGGGCCTGATTTATTCACTTGTCTCCCATATAAAAAAAATAAATAAAATAAAGGGAGAATAATCTTGCCAAATCTGTGCATCTGTGCCAGTGCTGTCTGTGGTATCTGTCAGTCATTTTGTGCCACAGAAACTATACTGTGATATAGTGGGCCTGATTTTTTCCTGCATTCTCCCACACATAAAGAGGGAGATTTCTATTGCCAGTGTGTGCATCTGCGTCACTCCTGTTAGTGGCATATCTGCCAGCCTCTTTCTGCCAATCAACTGTGTGGTGTAATACAGTGGGCCTGATTTTTTCCTGCATTCTCCCACACATAAAGAGGGAGATTTCTATTGCCAGTGTGTGCATCTGCGTCACTCCTGTTAGTGGCATATCTGCCAGCCTCTTTCTGCCAATCAAACTGTGTAGTGTAATACAGTGGGCCTGATTTTTTCCTGCATTCTCCCACACATAAAGAGGGAGATTTCTATTGCCAGTGTGTGCATCTGCGTCACTCCTGTTAGTGGCATATCTGCCAGCCTCTTTCTGCCAATCAAACTGTGTAGTGTAATGCAGTGGGCCTGATTTTTTCCTGCATTCTCCCACACATAAAGAGGGAGATTTCTATTGCCAGTGTGTGCATCTGCGTCACTCCTGTTAGTGGCATATCTGCCAGCCTCTTTCTGCCAATCAAAATGTGTAGTGTAATGCAGTGGGCCTGATTTTTTCCTGCATTCTCCCACACATAAAAAAGGAGATTTAAATTCACAACAAGTTTACGTACACCTTCTACCTGGTTGTACAGGACCACATAACGGTTGTTAGTTTGGTTACATTTTTCCAAGAATGAGGAAGTCTGGTGGAAGAGGTCGTGGCCGTGGGCGGTCATTGCCAGCTGGTAATGACGGTAGTGGTGGTGGTCGTGGAGCATCAGTTGGTCATGGGAAAAGCAATATAGACCCTAAGTCTCGAGTTGTTGAGCCAGCGTCATCGTCTGGCTACACAAGGCCTCAAACACTCCCTTTTCTGGGAGTAGGAAAACCACTTTTAAAGCAGGAGCAGCAGGAACAAGTTTTTGCTTTCCTTGCTGACTCTGCCTCTAGCTCTTTCGCCTCCTCCTCGGAAAGTGCAAAATGTAAAAGCAGCGCGTCGTCAGTGGATGTTCCCGGTCAGGGACAAGTCGCTTCCTTGTGTTCTTCACCCAGAACAACAGAGAAGGATGTGTCAGGCGACACAACAGGTTACTCCATGGAGCTCTTTACACATACTGTTTCTGGGTTAGAAAGGGAAATTGTTAACAGGCCATGCCCATTACAAGATGAATCGGACATGGAGTGCACAGATGCACAGCCACAGCCAGATTATTATGCTGTTCCTTTGACTCAGATCAGAACATTGCCCTCGCAGTGTACTGATCCAGAATCGGACCCTGATGAGACTATGGAGCCCCGTCACGAACGCTATAGCACCGGCTTACACGGTGACCCAGAGGAAGGTGCACAGGACATAGAAGAGGAGGTCATAGATGACCCAGTTGTTGACCCCGATTGGCAGCCATTGGGGGAACAGGGTGCAGGCGGCAGTAGCTCTGAAGCGAAGGAGGAGGAGCCGCAGCAGGCATCAACATCGCAACAGGTTCCATCTGGCAGGCCCGTATCTGGCCAAAAATGTGTGGCAAAACCAAAACCAGTTGTAGGACAGCGTGGCCATCCGGTTAAAGTAGCTCAGTGTGCAATGCCTGAAAAGGTATCCGATAGTAGGAAGAGTGCAGTCTGGCATTTTTTTAACCAAGATCCAAATGATCAGTGCAAAGTCATCTGTAATAAATGCTCAAGGACCTTCAGCAGAGGTCAGAATGTTAAAAATCTAAATACAAGTTGCATGCGTAGAAATTTAACCACTATGCACTTGCAAGCCTGGACTAACTACCAAACGTCCCTTAACGTTGTAGCACCCTCTCACAATGAAGCTAGTCAGCAACGCTACATCCCTTCCCTCACAGTAAGCCCACCGTTTACCACACCACCTGCAGTAAATGTGGCGGTTTCGTCGCATGGCCAAAGCAGTCAGGGAACCACCAGGTTTGTGGTAGGAAACACTGTATGTAGGGCAACAGCAAGAATACCATCACCAACCCTCTTAGTCTGCCATGTCCACCGGCACCCCCGCTAGTTCCACCCTATGCAGCTCTCCAGTCCAGCTCACCCTACATGAGACTCTCGTTAGGAAAAGGAAGTACTCATCCTCGCATCCGCGTACACAGGGTTTGAATGCCCACATTGCTAGACTAATCTCGTTAGAGATGATGCCCTACCGGTTAGTTGAAAGTGAAGCTTTCAAAGCCCTGATGGACTACGCTGTACCACGCTACGAGCTACCCAGTTGACACTTCTTTATGAGAAAAGCCATCTCAGCCCTCCACCAGCATGTAAAAGACTGCATTGTCCATGCACTCAGTCAATCTGTGAGTAGAAAGGTGCACCTCACAACAGATGTATGGACCAGTAGGCATAGCCAGGGGCGTTACGTCTCCATCACGGCACACTGGGTTAATGTGGTGGATGCAGGGTCCACAGGGGACAGCAATATTGGGACAGTTCTGCCTAGCCCACGGTCTAGGAAACAGTTGGCTGTAGGCATTCGTCCCCCCTCCTCCTCCTCATCCTCCAGCAGAAGCGAGAGCTCGTCCACAGACCGCAGTCGCACGACCACTCCATCCGCAGCTGCCACTGTTGCACACGAGGTGTCCCATTATGGAACAGCTAGTGGCAAGCGTCAGCAGGCTGTATTGGCAATGAAGTGTTTGGGCGACAACAGACACACCGCGGAAGTTCTGTCCGAGTTCTTGCAGCAAGAAACTCAGTCATGGCTGGGCACTGTACATCTTGAGGCAGGCAAGGTAGTGAGTGATAACGGAAGGAATTTTATGGCTGCCATAGCCCTTTCACAACTATAACACATTCCTTGCCTGGCTCACACCTTAAACCTGGTGGTGCAGTGCTTCCTGAAAAGTTATCCGGGGTTACCCGACCTGCTCCTGAAAGTGCGCAGACTTTGCTCGCACATCCGCTGTTCGCCCGTGCATCCAGCCGTATGCAGAAACATCAGCGGTCTTTGAAACTTCCCCAGCATCGCCTAATCATCGACGTTGCAACAAGGTGGAACTCCACACTGCACATGCTTCAGAGACTGTGCGAACAGAGGCGTGCTGTTATGTATTTGTGGGAGGATACACATACACGGGTAGGCAGTTGGATGGCAGACATGGAGTTGTCAGGTGTGCAGTGGTCGAAGCTACAAGACCTATGTCAAGTCCTTCAGTGTTTTGAGGAATGCACATGGCTTGTTAGTGCAGAAAACGCCATAATAAGCATGAGCATCCCCCTAATGCGTCTTCTGATGCAAAGTTTGACGCTCATAAAGGAGCAGGCATCTGCAGCCGAGGACGAGGGAAGCCTTGATGACAGTCAGCTATTGTCTGCTCAGGGAAGTCTACAGGACGAGGTGGCGGGCGAAGAGGAGGAGTACGAGGAGAATGATGGGGATGAGTATTTTTTGGATGAGAAAGCTTCTCAGGGGGCAATAGAAACTGCTGGCGTTGCAAGGCCGGGTTCAGGGTTTTTGAGGGAGACAAGTGACGTTGATTTGCCGGAAAGTGCTCCTCAACCCAGCACATGCACTGATTTGACAACTGGAACATTTGCCCACATGTAGGATTATGCTTTGCGTATCCTCAAAAGGGACCCACGCATTATAAAAACGATGACCGATGACGATTACTGGTTGGCCTGCCTCCTTGATCCTCGCTATAAAGGCAAATTGCAAAATATCATGCCACAGGAGAACCTTGAACAAATATTGGCAACCAAACAAGCAACTCTTGTAGACCGTTTGATTCAGGCATTCCCAGCACACAGCGCCGGTGATGGTTCTTACACGAGCTGCAGGGGGCAACAGGGCAGAGGTGTTAGAGGTGCACAAATCAGAAGTGGCGTTGGACAGAGGGGTTTTCTGACCAGGTTGTGGAGTGATTTCGCAATGACCGCAGACACGACAGGTACTGCAGCATCAATTCAAAGTGACAGGAGACAACATTTGTCCAGTATGGTTACTAACTCATTTTCCTCCATTATCGATGTTCTCCCTCAACCGTCATTGCCCTTTGATTACTGGGCATCCAAAATAGACACCTGGCATGAATTGGCCGAATATGCATTTCAGGAGCTTGCTTGCCCAGCAGCTAGTGTGCTATCAGAAAGAGTATTCAGTGCTGCTGGTTCAATACTGACTGAAAAAAGGACTCGTCTGGCTACCCAAAATGTTGATGATTTAACCTTCATTAAAATGAACCACTCATGGATTTCTAATAATTTTGCCCCACCTTTCCTGGCTGACACCTAGCTTTCCTGAAAAAAGGTCTTGCTTTGGGACTGGTGTTATTGACTGTTCCAATCTCTTAATTTGCAGCTGCTGCTTGTACAGCATACGACATGTTTACACCTCCATAAATGGCCTAACTCCCCCCACGGGGCCGTGGTCTCGCCACTTGGCGCAAGCACCCGTCAGAGTGCCGTTTGTCTGAAGGGGTGGGTATGCCCACTTTTGGTCAACGGCACTGCCACTGGGTCCCTCATAGTACAATGAAGAGTCTCTGACAGTGGTGGCGTGCACCCAACGTCAAACACACTGTTGTAACATGAGGGGCCCTGGGCCTGTACCGCCGGCCATGAGAGAGTGTCCCCCCCAGCTCAAACAGTGCTCTACCACTTGCAAAATTATCTCTCACTGCTCCACCACTGTTTAGTCTATGCGCTGAAGTCCTTCAATGCCTGGCACTGACAATAACAATTTGTTGACATGTATGAGGCTAGTTAAAATAGGCTGGGGCCCTGTCCTACATTTACACCAGTAAATACTTTGCGCCAAATTACAATGTCTGAAAGTCAGCATAGGAGCCCACCCCTGTACCTAAGTATGCCACCCTTTTTTTTTTTGTTTTGTTTTTTTTGCTAGACATTAACATCTATTTAGTTTTTGGGAGTACTTACTGTCTGCGGTCCCTCCTTCCAATTGTCCTCCGCTGACCACACCAATGCTGCCTGTGTACCCCTGCCACATAATGGAAGCTGCATAGAGCCTATTTTGTTATTTTAGGCCTACTAAGTCTGTCTGCGGTCCCTCCTTCCAATTGTCCTCCGCTGACCACACCAATGCTGCCTGTGTACCCCTGCCACATAATGGAAGCTGCATAGAGCCTATTTTGTTATTTTAGCCCTACTAAGTCTGTCTGCGGTCCCTCCTTCCATTTGTCCTCCGCTGACCACACCAATGCTGCCTGTGTACCCCTGCCACATAATGGAAGCTGCATAGAGCCTATTTTGTTATTTTAGCCCTACTAAGTCTGTCTGCGGTCCCTCCTTCCAATTGTCCTCCGCTGACCACACCAATGCTGCCTGTGTACCCCTGTAGCCTAATTTAAACCGCATCGAGCCTGATTTATTATTTTATGCCTAGGAAGTCTGTCTGCGGTCCCTCCTTGCAATCATCCTCCGATGACCACAGCAATGCTGCCTGTGTACCCCTGTAGCCTAATTTAAACCGCATCGAGCCTGCTTTATTATTTTAGGCCTAGGAAGTCTGTCTGTGGTCCCTCCTTGCAATCGTCCTCCGCTGACCACAACAATGCTGCCTGTGTACCCCTGTAGCCTACTTTAAACTGCATAGAGCCTACTTTCTATTGTAGGCCTACTACCTGCGTCTGTCTCGGCCAGTCCACTCCTTACAGTTGTCCTCCACTGAACAAAGCTATGCCGCCTGTGTACTCCTTTTACCAATTTTGAACTGCATTTATCCTACTTACTTATTTGTGCCTAGTAACTGTGTAAGCCTGTCATAACAGTTGTCCTCCACCACAGAACCCAGCTATGCCACTTGTGTACTCCTTTTACCAATTTTTAACTGAATATAGCCTTCCTTTTTATTTTAGGCCTACTTCGTGTGTCAGAGCCACTAATTACACATGCCCTCCTCCGCTGAACCACGCTATGCTGCAAGTGTACTCCACTTACCAATTTTGAGCTTCAGTCTTCAGGCTTTCGGCCTATATTATCAGATATTAAACTGCATTTGGCCTACTTGTCTGGTTGGGCCCTACTAACGGTGTCTACCGCTCCTGGGTTTTCTCCTGTTTGGTTTTCTTGAGCTTCAATCTTCAGGCTCTCATTCAGTAGTTGTTGTTAATATGTGTGGTTGGGGCCTACTAACGGTGTCTGCCACTACAAGGTGTTCTCCATGTTTACTTGCCTGAGCTTCAATCTTCAGGCTCTCATTAAGTAGTTGTTGCTAATATTACAGTGCAGTTGGCCTACTAGTTTGTTTTGGGCCTACTAATGGTGTCTGTCGCTCCCTTGTGTTGTCCTTCACTGTACAAAGCTGAGCTTCAGTCTTCACTCTTTCGGCCTATAGTATCAGATATTAAACTGCATTTGGCCTATGAGTTTGGTTGGGGCCTACTAACGGTGTCTGCCGCTCCCTGGTGTTGTCCTCCACTGTACAAAGCTGAGCTTCAGTCTTCAGGCTTTCGGCCTATAGTATCAGATATTTAACTGCATTTGGCCTACTTGTCTGGTTGGGCCCTACTAACGGTGTCTGCCGCTCATGGGTTTTCTCCTGTTTGGTTTTCTTGAGCTTCAATCTTCAGGCTCTCATTAAGTAGTTGTTGTTAATATAACACTGCAGTTGGCCTACTAGAGTGGTTGGGGCCTACTAACGGTGTCTGCCGCTGCTTTCTGTTCTCCACTGAACAGAGCTGAGCTTCAATCTTCAGGCTCTCATTAAGTTGTTGTTTATATAACACTGCAGTTGGCCTACTATTTTGGTTGGGCCTAGTAACGGTGTCTGCCGCACCTTGGTGTTGTCCTGTGTTATTTTTCAGAGCTTCAATCTTCAGGTTTTCGGGCTATATTTGTAATATTAAACTGCATTGGGCCTACTAGTGTGGTTGGGCCCTTAAAACGGAGTCTGTCGCTCCTGGGTTTTCTCCTGTTTTGTTTTCCCGAGCTTCAATCTTCAGGCTTTCGGCCTTTATTTGTAATATTAAACTGCATTGGGCCTACTACTGTGGTTGGGCCCTTAAAACGGTGTCTGCCGCTCCTGGGTTTTCTACTCCACTGAACAAACCAATGCCGCCTGGTTAGTCCTGTTACCAATTTTGAACTGCATTTAGCCCACTTTATTATTTGGGCCTATATCTGTGTTTCATCCTCATCCTGCCCATTGCCCAGCCAGTGCTAGATGAGTCTTGTGGTACATTGACCCAGACCACTACATTCCCCTTGCACGCTACACAGCCACAATCTGACCCTGCTGAAAGTCAGGTTCCCCTTTCTGCATACTATACCACCTTACACAGGGACAAAGAGGAAGGTGCAGATGAAAGTGCAGGTTCCTTTATCAGGTGGGGGGACATACTCGTTGGCGACGTCACAGGCACAGGGCCCCTCAGAGTATGCAAAAGTGTCGCTGCCGGTGGGAGGTGCCCCCACCGTGCAAACTCACCGCCGTACTTTGAGGGGCCCTGTGCCAGTGCCAATGCGAACGAGTGGGCCCCCCTGCTTGCTCAGGATCACAGCACTTGCAAACTTGAAATACTTACCTCTCACTGAACCAGCCCTACCCCCCACAACTTTAGCCAAATGACCCCCAATTTCCAATGCCTATTATTATAAAGTTAATTAAGATTGACAAGCTTCAGTAACAAGAATGGATGTTTTTGCCATTAAAATGGGCACTGTAGGTGTTTTCCTGGCCCCCACTCACTGCCGACTATGCTTCCCCATTGACTTGCATTGGGTTTCGTGTTTCGGTCGATCCCCGACTTTTCGCGATAATCGGCCGATTGCACTCGACTCGACTTTTGAGATAGTCGGGTTTCACAAAACCCGACTCGACCCCAAAAAAGTAAAAGTCGCTCAACCCTAGTTACCATAAGTAAACCAGGTAAAAGGACTGCACAACTGCGTCCTTCATTCTTTACTGCACCACTCACCATCCTCCATTTATTCACCGGGAGCCCTGGGGACCTACTTCACCTGTGGGAAGTTATACCATCCGGCTGCCATAACATCACCCCAGAGGACCCCTTTAAGCAGCATCGGTCCCCACTGACCGAATACCACAGGTGGTGTCACAAACTTTCCTTATTTCTACAAATCCCTTTAAAAACTATCCCTTTATCATGGGAGCCCAGGACCACAGACAGGGTCACCGCCGCCGTGACACATCCCTTTAAGTAATGGACCCAGTACCGAGTACCCCACTGCCCTGACGGGCGACCCACAAGACATTATTCGGAAGCCCACCAGATTGTGTCAAGTGAGCCTTCTCTGGCTGATGCAATCTTCTGCGTTGTGTGAAACAGCAGGTATAATTTTTGATGATTTGCGCAAAACGTATTTTTAAAATCTGCTGGGTATGAAAATTAAAAAAAACTCATTTTAATTAAATCATTTAACTTACAGGTGATTCTCACAAAATTAGAATATCATCAAAAAGTTAATTTATTTCAGTTATTCAATACAAAATGTTAATCTCATATATTACATAGAGTCATTACAAACAGAGTAATCTATTTCAATTGTTTATTTCTGTTAATGTTGATGATTATGGCTTACAGCCAATGAAAACCCAAAAGTCATTATCTCAGAAAATTAGAATAATTAACAAAAAACACCTGCAAAGGCTTACTAAGCATTTAAACAAGTCCATTGGTCTGTTTCAATAGGCTCCATAATCATGGGCAAGACTGCTGACTTGACAGATATCCAGAAAGCAGTCATTGGCACACTCCACAAGGAGGGTAAGCCACAAAAGGTCATTGCTAAGGAAGCTGGCTGTTCACAGAGTGCTGTATCCAAGCATATTAATGGAAACTTGAGTGTGGTAGGAAATGGTGCACAAGCAACCAGTATAACCGCAGCTTTGAACGGATTGTTAAGAAAAGGCCATTCAATAATTTGGTCGAGATTCACAAGGAGTGGACTGGTGCTGGAGTCATTGCTTGAAGAGCCACCACACACAGAAGTATCACGTACTTGGGCTACAAGTGTCGCATTCCTTGTGTCAAGCCACTCATGACCAATAGACAATGCCAGAAGCGTCTTACCTGGGCTAACGAGAAGAAGAACTGGACTGTTGCTCAGTGGTCCAAGGTGTTGTTTTCAGATGAAAGTAAATTTTGCATTTCATTTAGAAATCAAGGTCCCAGAGTCTGGAGGAAGAGTGTAGAGGTCACAATCCAATCTGCTTGAGGTATAGTGTGAATTTTCCACAATCAGAGATGGTTTGGGGAGCCATGTCATCTGCTGGTGTAGGTCCACTGTGTTTTAACAATACCAAAGTCAGCGCAGCCATCTACCAAGAAATTTTAGAGCACATTGTGCTTCCCTCTGCCGACAAGCTTTTTGGAGATGGAAATTTCATTCTCCAGCAGGACTTGGCACCTGTCCACACTGACAAAAGTACTAATACTGGTTTAAAAACAACAGCTTGATTGGCCAGCAAACTCACCTGATTTTAACCCCATAGAGAATGAGAGACACCAAACCCAACAATGCAGATGAGTTTAAGGCTGCTATCAAAGCAACCTGGGCTTCCATAACAACTCAGCAGTGTCACAGGATAATTGTCTCCATGCCACACTGCATTGATGCAGTAATTGATGCAAAAAGAGCCCCAACCAAGTATTGAGTGCATTTACTGAACATACATTACAGTAAGCCAACATTTCGGATTTTAAGATAATTTTTCAAGCTGGTGTTATAAAGTATTCTGATTAACTGAGATAATGACTCTTGGGTTTCATTGGCTGTAAGCCAAAATCATCAACATTAACAGAAATAAACACTTGAAATAGTTTGAAATGACTCTATGTAATATATGAGTTTCCCTTTTTGTATTGAAGAGCTGAACTTTTTGATGATATTCTAATTTTGTGAGAAGCACCTGTATATCTAAATGCCACCATAAGGGCTCACTCACATGAGAGTATATCTAAAGGTACCTTCACACGAAACGACATCGCTAGCGATCCGTGACGTTGCAGCGTCCTGGCTAGCGATATCATTTCGTTTGACACGCAGCAGCGATCAGGATCCTGCTGTGATGTCGCTGGTCGCTGAATAAAGTCCAGAACTTTATTTGGTCGTCCGATCGCTGTGTATCGTTGTGTTTGAAAGCAAAAGCAACGATACCAGCGATGTTTTACACTGGTAACCAGGGTAAACATCGGGTTACCAAGCGCAGGGCCGCGCTTAGTAACCCGATGTTTACCCTGGTTACCAGCGTAAAAGTAAAAAAAACAAACAGTACATGCTCACCTGCGCGTCCTCCAGCGTCTGCTTCCTGACACTTACTGAGCGCCGGCCCTAAAGTGAAAGTGAAAGCACAGCGGTGATGTCACCGCTGTGCTGTTAGGGCCGGAGCTCAGTCAGTGTCAGGAAGCAGACGCTGGAGGACGCGCAGGTGAGCATGTACTGTTTGTTTTTTTTACTTTTACGCTGGTAACCAGGGTAAGCATCGGGTTACTAAGCGCGGCTCTGCGCTTAGCAACCCGATGTTTACCCTGGTTACCCGGGGACCTCGGCATTGTTGGTCGCTGGAGAGCGGTCTGTGTGACAGCTCTCCAGCGATCAAACAGCGACGCTGCAGCGATCGGCATCGTTGTCGCTATCGCTGCAGCGTCGCTTCGTGTGAAGGTACCTTAAGACAAGGATGATTCAATGTTTTATTGGATGTTATACTTTGGGAGAGTGCAGATCTGCTTTTTTTCTACAGACCAAATCGGTCTGTGGAAATAATTGAAGCTAGCTGCAAGTGGTCTATGTGCATCCATTTAAATCTATGAGTGAATGTAAAACATCAGACTGAACTCAGATGTCATTTGAGTGCAGTTTGATTTACGCAGGCACAAACAATGGACAAGATGGAGAAATTAAGTTCTCCATCTTCTCCGCAGCTGTGCTGTGATTCTTTCATGTGAGAGAATTGGATCACACTAAGGTGACAGCCGGCTCGAACACTGATTAGAGTTTGAAACGATTGTCATTTACATGAACGGCCCAATTTTCTCACATTAGCCCTAACACTGACACTATACCTCTATTTCTCAATACCACCTGCAAAGGGCTGAAAGCAATCAGAGCAGGACCATTAGTTATTTTCCAGGGACAGTCAAATATAATTGCTATTGTTAGGATTGGAAAGAACCACTATCTATGGTTTTTCCTCTCCTTGTATTAATTAGTAGGCTACGTCTGTCAGTGTATTTAGCCTCTATATTGAAATATGGGAAAATAATGGAATGACATTTTCCTTTTTATTTATTGAAAAACTAAGAAAATGTTATCTACATTGTTTCCCAGCTATTACAAAATATTATAAGACATATACATGTAATGTATTATGTATTGAAATATCTGAAATAAAAGAAAAACGTTGTAGTTTTTTTCATGTATAAAAACATAAACTCATTACATATGGTATAATGTAATTATATGCTATTATCCATCAGTTTTTATTAATATTACAAGTATAAAATAGAAACTAATTGAAATGATAAACTTACGAATTTACATTACAGTAGCAGAGTAACATAAATCTAATTTTGCTAATTTTTCCTTCTGGTAAATTCACCTGGTGATTGTACAAACATAATTTAAAGTTTTAAATAGATTATGTTAATATTTTGTAAGCTTTTTAAGTACATAAGAGCTTGAAAAACTGGTGGTTTATACAGTAAAATATTTCTCTAGGTCAATATTATTTAAACTGAGGCAGAGAGACTTTTCTTTTGGTACACCATTTTTGTATGCAGAAAATTGCAACTCTTCTGTTGGATTTCATCACCCTCTCCCTTTCCCTTCAACACCCTTTTTTTATTTTTCTTCATTTTTTTAACAATTTTCTATTAAAATGAAATTTTTGGACATGGACTGTTGGATGGTAGCTTCATCACCACTACTATTATAATTACAACTTGAAAAAAAAAACTAGCCCTTTTTTGGTCATTTTGAGGGAAAAATAAAAAAGTTATGGCTCTTGAAATGAAGAGAAAAATAAGAGAAAGAGAAAAACAAAAACAGTCTGCTGCTGTAAGTGAAAAATAAACCCAGATGCTCTGGCATTAACTGGAAAAGATAGTTTGTACTTGCACACCATCTGATGTAATTGACCAAAGGTATTTCTTAAATGATAATTACGCAAAAATTCTGTAATCAAAGTATAAGGTAATCTCCTGACTTTTGCAGTGCCCAAGTGTGACCTATCTGTCTAAAAATGTTCTTGAACAAACCCTCCCTGTTCGTTTCATCACTCTGTAGTGGGGGACGACTCCTCAGGGGAGATGAATGTATATAAAGGGAATAGGCTATAAATGGTCCTCCTAGGTAATAGGAGTCCTCCTAAGTTTCAAAAAGAACAATTAGGGAGTGCTATAATGATATCACAACCCCTTTATGTGCCAGAATGTTGTCAAAATACTGTGCAGCACATGGATCAAATGCTTGCCTGGAGCAGCCATTTAATGCCTATTTTTAGAGACAAGGTTCCTCCCCTTGGAGTCTGACCTCACATCCGGATATTGCTGATGTCAGGTCACATGCTGGTGACACGGGGAACAATTCTTATAGGGTAATGAATGTTTTTGATATCAACCCTTTGTCCCAAACTTATTTTGGTAATATGGAGACCACCATATCCCTGCCTATCCACATGTCTCTTTTACGTACATTATTTCATCTGGTCAGTATCACACAAAGAAAAGTGTATTTATTTTTTTTATTTATTTTAGACATAATGTCAACCCACATTTCATGAAACGCTTATAGTTGCACATACCTGGACATACCGCTGTTAACCAGCGATTGTTGTGGCAATGTGCCTCAGTGATGGTGGTGGTAACCATGGTAATATGACCCTTCATCCATGATTGTATACTATGCTTTTGCTGATACCTAGACAGCGCCTTACTGATGACCAGTCATTGCTGCAGTGACGTGTCTCTGCGCCTATTGAACATGTCCACAAGTCGTATTCTACTATTCGATGTCAAGTTACCCATTGTGATGCGTCCCGACATGCAGTTAGGTAAAGTACTTTACGTGCATGCCCACTAATGGCGCCTGATTGCTGGCTGGCTGTTGCCATGGTGTCAAATCCCTACGTATGGAATCATAGAGGGTGCCTATTGTGAGTACACAGTGGTCCTGCATAACCGTTGTTTAGCAGTTACCAAGGCGATGCATCATGGCTTCCAAAGTTAAAATAGCTGGCTCCCAGTTCATGCTTCTCTCACCGATACCATGGTAACATGTCACATCAGCAGAGAAAATCATGTTTGTTCTCTCTGCTTCCTTTTAATCAACAAGGATGAAAGGGTTAGGGGTTTTGAGGGGGGAGGGGCAGGTGTGGTAGGTAGATGTGTGTATTGCATTTACTATCTTGTTGTGATTTTGCTTTTTGCTCCCTCTAGTGGTCATTAGTGATTTGACTCTGGAGCGTCTGTCTTTTCCTATATCCTCACCTGGGCCGTTAGTTCAGGGGCGTTGCTATATAAGCTCCCTGGACCTTCAGTTCAATGCCTGGCATCGTTGAAATCAGAGCTAATCTGTTGTGCTCTTGTCCTCTGATCCTGGTTCCTGTTTTTCAAGCTAAGTCTGCTTCTTTGCTTTTTGCTTTTGTTTTGTTTGGTATTTTTGTCCAGCTTGTTCCTATCTGTATCCTGACCTTTGCTGGAAGCTCTAGGGGGCTGGTGTTCTCCCCCCGGACCGTTAGACGGTTCGGGGGTTCTTGAATCTCCAGCGTGGATTTTTATAGGGTTTTTGTTGACCAGATAAGTTATCTTGCTTTATTCTGCTATTAGTAAGCTGGCCTCTCTTTGCTGAACCTGGTTCATTTCTGTGTTTGTCATTTCCTCTTACCTCACCGTTATTATTTGTGGGGGGCTTGTATCTTGCTTTGGGGTCCCTTTCTCTGTAGGCAAGAGAGGTCTTTGTTTTCTTCTCCTAGGGGTAGTTAGATTCTCCGGCTGGCGCGAGTCATCTAGCGATCACCGTAGGCATGATCCCCGGCTACTTCTAGTGTTGGCGTTAGGAGTAGCTGTTTGGTCAGCCCAGTTACCACAGCCCTATGAGCTGGATTTTTGTATCTTGCAGACTTACACGTTCCTCTGAGACCCTGTCCACTGGGGTCATAATAGTATGCCAGGCCAGTATTAAATGTTTAATGCATTGCAGAAGTGGGATTATAAGAAAGAAAATTTTGAGTTTTTTTTTTTCCCTCTCTCATTTTTTTTTTTTCTTTTCCCCTTTACCTCAGAGTGGCTTAAGCTTGCTGCAGACATGAATGTCCAGACCTTGATTACAAGTGTGGACCAGCTTGCCGCTCGTGTGCAGGGTATACAAGATTATGTTACCAGAAATCCTAGGTCTGAACCCAAGATTCCGATTCCTGAACTGTTTTCAGGAGACCGATTTAAGTTTAGGAATTTCAGGAATAATTGTAAATTATTTTTGTCCCTGAAACCTTGTTCGTCTGGAGACTCTGCTCAACAAGTAAAAATTGTTATTTCATTCTTACGGGGTGACCCTCAGGATTGGGCTTTTTCGTTGGCGCCAGGAGATCCGGCATTGGCTGATATTGATGCGTTTTTTCTGGCGCTCGGTTTACTTTATGAGGAACCCAATCTTGAGATTCAGGCAGAGAAAGCCTTGCTGGCTATGTCTCAGGGCCAGGACGAGGCAGAGGTGTATTGCCAAAAATTTCGGAAATGGTCTGTGCTGACACATTGGAACGAGTGTGCACTGGCCGCTAATTTTAGAAATGGCCTTTCTGAGGCCATTAAGAATGTTATGGTGGGTTTTCCCATTCCCACAGGTCTGAATGATACCATGTCCCTGGCTATTCAAATTGACCAGCGGTTGCGGGAGCGCAAAACCGCAAATTCCCTCATGTTGTTGTCTGAACAGACACCTGATGTGATGCAATGTGATAGAAAAACCGCAAATTCCCTCATGGTGTTGTCTGAACGGACACCTGATTTGATGCAATGTGATAGAATCCTGACTAGAAATGAGAGGAAAATTCATAGACGCCGGAATGGCTTGTGCTACTACTGTGGTGATTCTACACATGTTATCTCAGCATGCTCTAAACGTATATCTAAGGTTGTTAGTCCTGTCACCGTTGGTAATTTGCATCCTAAGTTTATTCTGTCTGTAACTTTGATTTGCTCACTGTCATCTTATCCTGTCATGGCGTTTGTGGATTCAGGTGCTGCCCTGAGTCTTATGGATCTCTCATTTGCTAAGCGCTGTGGTTTTATTCTTGAACCATTAGAAAATCCTATCCCTCTTAGGGGTATTGATGCTACGCCATTGGCAGAAAATAAGCCGCAGTATTGGACACAGGTTACCATGTGCATGACTCCTGAACACCGCGAGGTGATACGTTTTCTCGTTCTACATAAAATGCATGATTTGGTTGTTTTGGGGCTGCCATGGTTACAGACCCATAATCCAGTCCTTGACTGGAAGGCTATGTCAGTGTCTAGTTGGGGCTGTCGTGGTATTCATGAGGATTCCCTGCCTGTGTCTATTGCTTCTTCTACGCCTTCGGAAGTTCCGGAGTACTTGTCTGATTATCAGGATGTCTTTAGCGAGTCCAGGTCCAGTGCATTGCCTCCTCATAGGGAATGTGACTGTGCAATAGATTTGATTCCAGGCAGTAAGTTTCCTAAGGGAAGACTGTTTAATCTGTCGATACCTGAACATACCGCTATGCGTTCATATATCAAGGAGTCTCTGGAGAAAGGACACATCCGTCCGTCTTCTTCCCCTCTTGGTGCGGGATTCTTTTTTGTGGCTAAAAAGGACGGATCTTTGAGGCCTTGTATTGACTATCGGCTTTTAAATAAGATCACTGTCAAATTTCAGTATCCTTTGCCGCTGTTGTCTGACTTGTTTGCCCGGATTAAAGGTGCCAAGTGGTTTACCAAGATAGACCTTCGTGGTGCGTACAACCTTGTGCGCATTAAGCAAGGGGATGAATGGAAAACCGCATTCAATACGCCCGAAGGTCATTTTGAGTACTTGGTGATGCCTTTTGGGCTCTCTAATGCCCCTTCAGTTTTTCAGTCCTTTATGCATGACATTTTCCGGAACGATCTGGATAAATTTCTGATCGTTTATCTGGATGATATTCTGGTTTTTTCTGATAATTGGGACTCGCATGTGGAGCAGGTCAGGATGGTCTTTAAAATTTTGCGTGAAAATTCTTTGTTTGTCAAGGGCTCAAAGTGTCTTTTTGGTGTACAGAAGGTTCCCTTTTTGGGGTTCATTTTTTCCCCTTCTGCTGTGGAGATGGACCCAGTCAAGGTCCGAGCTATTCTTGATTGGACTCAGCCCTCGTCAGTTAAGAGTCTTCAGAAGTTCTTGGGTTTCGCTAACTTCTACCGTCGTTTTATCGCTAACTTTTCTAGCATTGTGAAACCTTTGACGGATATGACCAAGAAGGGCTCCGATGTGGTTAATTGGGCTCCTGCTGCCGTGGAGGCTTTCCAGGAGTTGAAACGTCGGTTTACTTCGGCGCCTGTTTTGTGCCAGCCTGATGTCTCGCTTCCCTTTCAAGTTGAGGTGGATGCTTCAGAGATTGGAGCAGGGGCCGTTTTGTCGCAGAGAGGCCCTGGTTGCTCTGTTATGAGACCTTGCGCCTTTTTCTCTAGGAAGTTTTCACCTGCGGAGCGAAATTATGATGTGGGCAATCGGGAGTTGTTGGCCATGAAATGGGCATTTGAGGAGTGGCGTCATTGGCTCGAGGGTGCTAAGCATCGTGTGGTGGTCTTGACTGATCACAAAAATCTGATGTATCTCGAGTCTGCTAAACGCCTGAATCCTAGACAGGCCCGCTGGTCATTGTTTTTCTCCCGTTTTGACTTTGTTGTCTCGTATTTACCAGGTTCAAAGAATGTGAAGGCCGATGCTCTTTCCAGGAGCTTTGTGCCTGATGCTCCTGGAGTCGCTGAACCTGTTGGTATTCTTAAGGATGGTATTATCTTGTCAGCTATTTCTCCAGATCTGCGACGTGTGTTGCAGAGATTTCAGGCTGATAGGCCTGATTCTTGTCCACCTGACAGACTGTTTGTGCCTGATAAGTGGACCAGCAGAGTCATTTCCGAGGTTCATTCCTCGGTGTTGGCAGGTCACCCAGGAATTTTTGGCACCAGAGATCTGGTGGCCAGATCCTTTTGGTGGCCTTCCTTGTCTAGGGATGTGCGGTCATTTGTACAGTCCTGTGGGACTTGTGCTCGAGCTAAGCCTTGCTGTTCTCGTGCCAGCGGGTTGCTCTTGCCCTTGCCTGTCCCTAAGAGACCTTGGACACATATCTCCATGGATTTCATTTCTGATCTTCCGGTGTCTCAGGGCATGTCTGTTATCTGGGTGATATGTGATCGCTTCTCCAAGATGGTCCATTTGGTTCCTTTGCCTAAACTGCCTTCCTCTTCCGATCTGGTTCCTGTGTTTTTCCAGAACGTGGTTCGGTTGCACGGCATCCCTGAGAATATTGTGTCAGAGGATCCCAGTTCGTTTCCAGATTCTGGCGATCCTTTTGTAGTAGGATGGGCATTGACTTGTCGTTTTCGTCTGCTTTCCATCCTCAGACTAACGGACAGACGGAGCGAACTAATCAGACTTTGGAGGCTTATTTGAGGTGTTTTGTCTCTGCTGATCAGGACGATTGGGTGACCTTCTTGCCGTTAGCTGAGTTTGCCCTTAATAATCGGGCTAGTTCCGCCACCTTGGTTTCGCCGTTTTTCTGCAACTCTGGTTTCCACCCTCGTTTTTCTTCGGGTCATGTGGAACCTTCTGACTGCCCTGGGGTGGATTCTGTGGTGGATAGGTTGCAGCGGATCTGGAATCTTGTGGTGGACAACTTGAAGTTGTCACAGGAGAGGGCTCAGCGCTTTGCCAACCGCCGCCGCGGTGTGGGTCCCCGACTACGTGTTGGGGATTTGGTGTGGCTTTCTTCCCGCTTTGTTCCTATGAAGGTTTCCTCTCCCAAATTTAAACCTCCTTTTATTGGTCCTTACAAGATATTGGAAATTCTTAATCCTGTGTCCTTTCGCCTGGATCTTCCTGTGTCGTTTGCTATCCACAACGTGTTTCATAGGTCCTTGTTGCGGCGGTACGTTGTGCCTGTGGTTCCTTCTGCTGAGCCTCCTGCTCCGGTGTTGGTTGAGGGCGAGTTGGAGTACGTGGTGGAGAAGATCTTGGATTCTCGTCTCTCCAGGCGGAGGCTTCAGTACCTGGTCAAGTGGAAGGGCTATGGTCAGGAAGATAATTCCTGGGTGGTCGCCTCTGATGTTCATGCGGCCGATTTAGTTCGTGCCTTTCACGCCGCTCATCCTGATCGCCCTGGTGGTCGTGGTGAGGGTTCGGTGACCCCTCACTAAGGGGGGGGGTACTGTTGTGATTTTGCTTTTTGCTCCCTCTAGTGGTCATTAGTGATTTGACTCTGGAGCGTCTGTCTTTTCCTATATCCTCACCTGGGCCGTTAGTTCAGGGGCGTTGCTATATAAGCTCCCTGGACCTTCAGTTCAATGCCTGGCATCGTTGAAATCAGAGCTAATCTGTTGTGCTCTTGTCCTCTGATCCTGGTTCCTGTTTTTCAAGCTAAGTCTGCTTCTTTGCTTTTTGCTTTTGTTTTGTTTGGTATTTTTTTCCAGCTTGTTCCTATCTGTATCCTGACCTTTGCTGGAAGCTCTAGGGGGCTGGTGTTCTCCCCCCGGACCGTTAGACGGTTCGGGGGTTCTTGAATCTCCAGCGTGGATTTTTATAGGGTTTTTGTTGACCAGATAAGTTATCTTGCTTTATTCTGCTATTAGTAAGCTGGCCTCTCTTTGCTGAACCTGGTTCATTTCTGTGTTTGTCATTTCCTCTTACCTCACCGTTATTATTTGTGGGGGGCTTGTATCTTGCTTTGGGGTCCCTTTCTCTGTAGGCAAGAGAGGTCTTTGTTTTCTTCTCCTAGGGGTAGTTAGATTCTCCGGCTGGCGCGAGTCATCTAGCGATCACCGTAGGCATGATCCCCAGCTACTTCTAGTGTTGGCGTTAGGAGTAGCTGTTTGGTCAGCCCAGTTACCACAGCCCTATGAGCTGGATTTTTGTATCTTGCAGACTTACACGTTCCTCTGAGACCCTGTCCACTGGGGTCATAACACTATCTGCCAGCCTGTAGATTACCATTATTCCACCAACTCTTCAATACATAATCCAGGCCCCAAAAAGAGATATAAAGTATGTGGAGGAAGAGATAGACATGGTATTAGCTGCTTTACTGGGGGTTAAAAATAATAAGTTTTTTCTATGCTGATTTTAAGTTTTCCCACCTATAAAAAATTGAGAGGTCTGTAATTTTTATCATAGATACACTGTTATTTCTGTGCAGTGCAAGTGCAAGGATTCAATAAGCATAAGAAACGAAAATGGGAGTAACATGGAATCTGCAAGAAGGCCTGTCCCTCATTGTGAAGATGTGCCTGTACCTGTGTTTACCATAAATAACAGTCATCATGATGATTTTTTGGCTCTCTCCACACCATTGGAACACCAAATTTGAAGCTTTTTCTTTGTCCTTTGCTCCATTTTCGTAATAATTCGATACATGCTTTGCACACTATGTGTGGTGCCCAAAACTTGTCTTGGTCCCCAAGCATAACCCCAAAATAGGCAAAATACACTTTTTTTACGAAGTCTGTTATGTTTCTTCTATGTTTTGGCAGTGTGTATTCACCACAAATGTAACAGAATGAGTCTGGATCGTTAAGACAACTTCTTCTTGATGAGTTCATGCTTTTCACTGGAAAACAGACAACAACATAAAGTTAGTGCAAAAATCAAGCTATGAACAAACTTTTAGAACACTGATTAACACAAAACTATATTGAGAACTGCTCAGTTCAAGTACTAATCCAAAGAAATTAATGAGATGATGCGTCGCATTTACCAACAAGTGCTATAAATAAGATACCAAAAATCTCAAAAACTTGAGCCAATCTGGCAAAACTGATGACATATTCAGAATCAGCACCCCAAAAATACCCTAAATTCGATGAAATATCTTTGGCACCAAAAATGCTGTTGACCAGTGTAATATGAATACTTTGGGGAAAAAAAACACTGCCTCATTAGCATTAGAAATTCAATCTTCCAGCATGTGGAAACTCCAAAATAAAAAGATGCCTTGGTTGAAAGTTTTCAAAGATACAGCATATTTCCTTCCAGTTCATATGTTTTATACTGCAAATTTTATTGGCATCTGAAACTTTACTATTTCAATCTTTTCTGTTCATCTCAGTTGTGAGTAGTAAAACATCACCTTGATATTGAATGAATATTAATTGTGCACGTTCTATGTTCTAGAGGCTATGTCTTGTCCTTTCATGATATTATAGTATGCTTATAATTCACTGAGAGATTGCTCACCTGGTTTTGGCTGTGTGCCAAATGTTTGCAAATCAATAGCTTACAACACTACTAATACATGGTTTTCCTTTGAGACTGACGCACTTCAAAGAGTTTGAAAATAAAATTAAGTACATGTAAATTTACTTTAATCTTTAGCATTATGTCAACTTAATGAACGGTCCAAAAATTATATAGACAGGTGTGAACAAATATTGCAAAGCAAGAATGCTTTTAAAAATGTAAGTCTTGATAATGACTGTAAAACACTGTGGAATCTGATGCCACTATATAAGACAATAAAATAAATCAATAAATCAATAGTTTATTTTTAATCAATAAGCAAAATGGATACTGAATCAAATTAGTACTTGGTGTGACCGCCCTTTGCCTTAAAAAATGCATCAATACTTCTAGGTACCCTTGCACAAAGTCATGGACATTGTAGGATTATAATCACGTGCAAAAGTATCAAATTATAACAAATTTCTGATAATAATTATAATTTTTATATGTAGGTTAAAACACAGGTATTAATACAAACAGAAAAAGTGGTCTAGAAGCTTAAAACTGCTTAGATTTAGCAGATTATTGGTACAATGTACATGGATGTTACCTTAAAGGGAACCTGTCACCCCCAAAATGGCTGGTGAGGTAAGCTCACCGGCATCAGGGGCTTATCTACAGCATTCTGTAATGCTGTAGATAAGCCGCCGATGTTACCTGAAAGAGGAGAAAAAGACGTTAGATTATACTCACCCAGGGGCGGTCCCGCTCTGGTCCGCGTCCGACGGGTGTCTCCGGTCCGCTCCGGCGCCTCCCATCTTCGTTCCATGACGTCCTCTTCGGGTCTTCGCGCCGCGGCTCCGGCGCAGGCGTACTTTGTCTGCCCTATTGAGGGCAGAGCAAAGTACTGCATTGCGCAGGCGCCGGGCTTCTCTGACCTTTCCGGCGCCTGCGCACTGCAGTACTTTGCTCTGCCCTCAATAGGGCAGACAAAGTACGCCTGCGCCGGAGCCGCGGCGCGAAGACCCGAAGAGGACGTCATGGAACGAAGATGGGAGGCGCCGGAGCGGACCGGAGACACCCATCAGACGCGGACCAGAGCGGCACCGCCCCTGGGTGAGTATAATCTAACGTCTTTTTCTCCTCTTTCAGGTAACATCGGCGGCTTATCTACAGCATTACAGAATGCTGTAGATAAGCCCCTGATGCCGGTGAGCTTACCTCACCAGCCATTTTGGGGGTGACAGGTGCCCTTTAAATGAAAATTGGTGCTGTATGACCTATTTCCAAAAAAGCTTAATCGATGTCAAAAAATGTATCCTATAAACCAGTGTTTCTCAAATCCAGTCCTCAAGACCCACCAACAGGTCAAGTTTTCAGGATATCCTTAGTTTTGCCCAGGTGATAATTTCATCACCTGCTCAAGCATTAATTCCATCACCTATGCAAAACTATGGTCATCCAACAAACATGACCTGTTGGTGGGTCTTGAGGAAAGGAGCTGAGAAACACTGCTATAAGCACTAATATATACAGGGTGGGCCATTTATATGGATATACCTAAATAAAATGGCAGTGGTTGGTGATATCAACTTTCTGTTTGTGGCACATTAGTATATAGGAGGGGGAAACTTTTCAAGATGGGTGGTGACCATGGCGGCAATTTTGAAGTCAGCGATTTTGGATCTAACTTTATTTTTTGCCAATGGGAAGAGGGTCATGTGACACATCAAACTTACTGAGAATTTCACAAGAAAAACAATGGTGTGCTTGGTTTTAACATAACTTTATTCTTTCATGAGTAATTTACAAGTTTATGACCACTTATAAAATGTGTTCAAAGTGCTGCCCATTGTATTGAATTGTCAATGCAACCCACTTCTCCCACTCTTGACACACTGATAGAACAGGACTCCAGTATTCCTTGTTTTAGATGCTGCACATCTCGTATCTTCACAGCATAGACAATTGCCTTACGATACGAGATGTGCAGCATCTGAAACAACAGATACTGGAAGCCTGTGCTAGCATTTCTTCTGCAGTTTTCCCATTGGAAAAAATAAAGTTGGCCAACTTCAAAACGGCCATCTTGGTCACCACCCATCTTGAAAAGTTTCCCCCCTCCCATATACTAATGTGCCACAAACAGGAAATTGAGATCAACAACCATTCCCATTTTATTTAGGTGTATCCATATAAATGGCCCACCCTGTATAATAGTATAAAATACAACTGCTCATAATAATGTCTCTTAGGCTATGTGCCTACAATAAGTTTTTGATGCTGCGTATTTTTGCTGCTTCAAAAATGCAGCATCATTGCGTTCTGTGTCCCCGTCGGGGCATACATCCAAAATCCACCACAAAACATCTGAATGTCCGCCTCTTTTAGGCGTACACTCTTGAAAATGATCCATAGCAGAGTGCACATTCCCTCTGCCATCACCATTACAGTCTTTGGCTCCTCCGGCACATACATACATCCTGGCCCCATTTTGCAGGGGATTTCTGATCTGAAAACTGCATCTAAATAGCACAGGGTTCTTAGTAATGCTGATTTTGATCAAAAATATCCTAAAAGCCTTCCCACCATCCACAAGGTGACCCTGATCGGGACAGTCCTATGTTGTCTAATATTAAAAACCTTACAGTATATACCGTATGGGAATAAACATACTAGAAATAGGAGGAAACCAATATGGCTAAATAAAGCTGTAAGGGGTGCAATAAGTGACAAAAAGAAAGCATTTAGAGAATTAAAGGAAGTAGGTAGTGATGAGGCATTAAATAAATACAGAAAATTAAATAAATTCTGTAAAAAGCAAATCAAGGCAGCAAAGATTGAGACAGAGACTCATTGCCAGAGAGAGTAAAAATAATCCCAAAATATTCTTTAACTACGTAAATAGTAAGAAACTAAAAAATGATAGTGTTGGTCCCCTTAAAAATAGTCTGGGTGAAAAGGTGGATGAGGATGAGGAAAAAGCCAATATGCTTAATGACTTTTTTTCATCAGTATTTACACAAGAAAATTCCATGGCAGACAAAATGACTAGTGATAAAAATTCCCCATAAAATGTCACCTGCTTAACCCAGCAGGAAGTACGGCGGCGTCTAAAAATCACTAAAATTGACAAATCTCCGGGCCCGGATGGGATACACCCTCGAGTACTGCAGGAATTAAGTATAGTCATTGATAGACCATTATTTTTAATCTTTAAAGAGTCCATAATAACAGGGTCTGTACCACAGGACTGACGTATAGCAAATGTGGTGCCAATATTCAAAAAGGGGACAAAAACTGAACTCGGTAATTATAGGCCAGTAAGCTTAACCTCTACTGTGGGTAAAATCCTGGAGGGCATTCTAAGGGATACTATACTGGAGTATTTGAAGAGGAATAACCTCATGACCCAGTGTCAGCACGGGTTTACTAGGGACCGTTCATGCCAGACTAATCTGATCAGCTTCTATGAAGAGGTAAGTTCCGGACTGGACCAAGGGAACCCAGTGGATGTAATGTATATGGACTTTTCAAAAGCTTTTGATACGGTGCCACACAAAAGGAGGTTCATACATAAAATGAGAATAATGGGGATAGGGGAAAATATGTGTAAGTTGGTTAAGAGCTGGATCAGGGATAGGAAACAAAGGGTGGTTATTAATGGAGCACACTTGGACTCAGTCGCGGTTAGGAGTGGGGTACCACAGGGGTCAGTATTGGACCCTCTTCTTTTTAACATATTTATTAATGACCTTGTAGGGGGCATTCAGAGCAGAATTTCAATATTTGCAGATGACAGGGTAATCAATACAGAGGAGGACAATTTTATATTACAGGATGATTTATGTAAACTAGAAGCTTGGGCTGGTAAATGACAAATGAGCTTTAATGGGTATAAATGTAAGGTCATGCACTTGGGTAGAAATAATAAGATGAATAATTATGTGCTTAATTCTAAAACTCTGGGCAAAACCGTCAATGAAAAGACCTGGGTGTATGGGTGGATGACAAACTCATATTCAGTGGCCAGTGTCAGGCAGTGTCATTGCTACAAAGGCAAATAAAATAATAGGATGCATTAAAAGAGGCATAGATGCATATGAGGAGAACATAATTTTACCACTATACAAGTCACTAGTTCGACCATACTTAGAATACTGTGCACAGTTCTGGTCTCCGGTGTATAAGAAAGACATAGCTGAACTAGAGTGGGGGCAGAGAAGAGCGACCAAGATTAATAGAGGACTGGGGGGTCTGCAATACCAAGATAGGTTATTACACTTGGGGCTATTTAGTTTGGAAAAACAAAGACTAAGGAGTGATCTTATGTTAATGTATAAATATATGAGGGGACAGTACAAAGACCTTTCTGATTATCTTTTTACTTAAATTTAAGAGGGGACTGGATACTTTTCTGGAAAAGTATAATGTTACACGGTATATATACTAGATTCCTTGATAGGGCGTTGATCCAGGGAACTAGTCTGATTGCCGTATGTGGAGTCGGGAAGGAATTTTTTTCCCCAAAGTAAAGCTTACTATTTGCCACATGGTTTTTTTTTGCCTTCCTCTGGATCAACATGTTAGAGCTAGTGTTGAGCGATACCTTCCAATATCCAGAAGTATCGGTATCGGATTGGATCAGCCGATATTCAAAAAATATTGGATATCGCTGATACCGATACCCGATACCAATGCAAGTCAATGGGACAAAAATATCGGAATTAAAATAAACCCTTTCTTTCCTTGTAGGTTAATTCTACATGAAGGAAAACAACTAAGAATAATGTAGGATGTATTGGGGGAGGTGGATGAGACATTAAAGGCATACAGAGACAGAGACCGTGCAGACAGCCGTGAACGGTGCTGCAAGGCCAAAAAAAGCTCCTCTATGTAATCCTATATAGTGTTTTTCCACAATTTAGCAGGATACGGATGGAAAGCCACTAGTAGGATAAATTTGAAAAAATGTGCAGCAGGCTGCACTAATTGAAAAAAAGGACAATGGAACGGTATGAGGCAGTGACGCACCCTGAGCTGACTACAACCAGCGGTGGCGGCAGAACAGACTACAGAGTGAGCTGCACTCACACAGAGACCGTGCAGACAGCCATGAACAGTGCTGCAAGGCAAATACAAGGTTCCCACACAGCGGTTGCTAAATTATCCTGGGTAAGGCACAATGAAGCAAATCACTATCTCAAAACTGGCTTTCAGTCAGAACACAGCATCCTGTCCCTAACTGAATTCACAGCAGAGTGAACCCAAAACGGCGGCGGCGGCTTTCATAGTGCATCATGACATCATTTCAGCAGCCAATCACAGCCATGCCAGTAGTTACATGCCTAACATGCAGAACAGGATGTGCCCACACTTCTAATGATTCCTCATTGGCTAAATTCTGGCTCTTTGAATTATTGGAACTTCCGATTCTGGTATCCGATATACTGAAAGTATTGGAACTCGGTATCGGAATTCCGATACCGCAAATATCGGCCGATACCTGATACTTGCGGTATTGGAATGCTCAACACTAGTTAGGGCATGTTAGGTTAGGCTATGGGTTGAACTAGATGGACTTAAAGTCTTCCTTCAACCTTAATAACTATGTAATAACTATGTTACCTTTTGTCAAAGTTGACCTCAGTGTGTGAATAAGGGCAGACAAAAAGGACCGGGTCCCAATCTTAGGGGATTTTTGATGCATGCCCCGACAGTGACATAGAACGCAATATGAAAGCACCATTACAGTTCCAGCAAAGTGCATGTGATTTATAGAAATCTGATGCCCACTGTGCTTTTATTTTGCTCAGAAAAAACTAACCTGTCGTGTGTGTTTCACATCCACAGCATGTCAAACTCTCTTGTCGGTATGCTGAGTTTTATGTGTGGATATTTCCCTTTAGATTTTGTATTAGATGCGGAAAATTCACATATACATTTTTAGTACGTTTTTGTGGCGGAAACGTATAAAAAATGCATGAAATCCACACATGACTATATCAATAAAGTTTTGTCAAAGCGAAATAACAGTAGGTATCAAAAACAAACAGTTTTATATAAAACATGATAAACTAAAAAGAAACAAAAAAACGCACCGTCAAAAATGCAATGAAATAACAGAAGTAAACTGATTTACTCAATAGGTGCAGAAATGGTGCAGAAAGTGTGCAAAATCTCACTAAAAGCTCTTCTTCCGAACATAGCCTTAATGTCACCACTTAGTATTAGTTTCCCTTTACTGTCCCGCCTTAGTAATAGTGCCCTTTTGTGTCACACACAGAAATTGTGCCTTTGTGGTGTCCCTACTGAGTAAAATTTCCACTTTATTACCCCATTGAGTAAGGGTACCTCTTAGTGACCAAATGAAAAATAAAGCTAAGACGATTCACCTGGTCCCAGATTGGGCAGATACAGTTTTGTTAGCCCTGCACTCAGCGCCGGGACAAGGAATTTAGTTGCCCTAGGCAGATGAAGCCAATGGGGCCCTCTCTCTCTGAGCTCTCAGCCCCCTAGCAATGAAATGATGACATTCATGTAGAGATGGTTGTTCTGGTGCTGTATTCATCATTAGAACATCATCAGTATATGAATATGAAACCAAAATCATTATCAATACATAAATATAACACCAGAGCCATCAATCCCGCATAAATAAGGCAACATAACAATGATCAGTAAATAAATAGGGCACTAGAACAACCATTAGTACATGAGTACATCACCAGAATCACCATCAGTACATAAATACAGCACCAGAACCATCACCAGTTCATAAAATCACACCAGAACCATCATTAGTACATGAATACATCATCTGAATTACAATCAGTACATTAATTTATCACCAGAACTCCATCAGTGCACGAATGCATCACCAGAACCACAATACTGTAAGTACATGACTACATCACTAACCTTAAGGTACCGTCACACTAAACGATATCGCTAGCGATCCGTGACGTTGCAGCGTCCTGGATAGCGATATCGTTGTGTTTGATACGCAGCAGCGATCAGGATCCTGCTGTGATATCGCTGGTCGTTGATTAAAGTTCAGAACTTTATTTGGTCGTCAGATCGCCTTGTATCGTTGTGTTTGACAGCAAAAGCAACGATACCAGCGATGTTTTACAATGGTAACCAGGGTAAATATCGGGTTACTAAGCGCAGGGCTGCGCTTAGTAACCCGATGTTTACCCTGGTTACCAGTGTAAAATGTAAAAAAACAAACAGTACATACTCACCTTCGCGTCCCCCGCCGTCCGCTTCCTGCACTGACTGAGCGCTGGCCGTAAAGTGAATGCACAGCACAGCGGTGACGTCACCGCTCTGCTGTTAGGGCCGGCGCTCAGTCAGTGCAGGAAGCGGACGCCGGGAGACGCGAAGGTGAGTATGTAGTGTTTGTTTTTTTACATTTTACACTGGTAACCAGGGTAAACATCGGGTTACTAAGCGTGGCCCTGCGCTTAGCAACCCGATGTTTACCCTGGTTACCCGGGGACCTCGGCATAGTTGGTCGCTGGAGAGCTGTCTGTGTGACTCTCCAGCGACCAACTCTCCAGCTCTCCAGCGACCAAACAGCGACGCTGCAGCGATCGGCATCGTTGTCTGTATCGCTGCAGCGTCGCTTAGTGTGACGGTACCTTAAGTATAGCAATCAATTGCATTGTCAAGTCAGTCCCATACACATTTTTATCTCATGAACCTACAACTTCCAGTATATCCCTAACAATGGTAAGGAGATGCTGGAGTTTGTGGTTTTCAGTCATTATCAGACTTCAGACAATACAGGCACCATTGATGAGACGCAGGTAGGATCACAAATAAACATTTACATACAAGTACCATACAGGTGGCATATTCTCTGATTGGAGTTGTTCTTTTCTTTCATCTCTATCTTGTCTCGACTCCATTATGACTTTTCACATACACTTTTCACCTCTGCAAATTTCCCTCTGGTATTCTGCAGCACATCCCCTCACGGTGCCTTTAAAAATAAAAGTGTTATTCAAATACTCTCTGCATAAAATATCATTCCATACTATGAACAAATTAAGCCTCCTGTAGATATGGCCTCTACGCTCTCTGCCCTTTTGATCTACACCCGCCACACTGTCTGCACTAATGATCTATAACCACCCCACTGTCTGCTATTATCAGCTATAACAATCCCACTGCCTGCCATTTTCTAATATAACCGCCACACCATTTGCCTCTCTGAGTCACATACTATACTATGGCTATCCCCTCCCCACTGTTTCCCATTCTCTCTCTCTCTCTCTCTCTCTCTCTCTCTCTCTCTCTATATATATATATATATATATATATATACTGTATATCCACACTGTCCCCCTGCTATGCTAACCTCTCTGAATACTGTGTCCCATTTCATGCTGCCCACTCTCCATATCCATTCTGTGCCCCTTCTCACACTATGCCCTCTTACTGCCCACTATGTTGTCCTCTCCAAACTGTACCCCCTTCTCACACTGTCCCTGTACATGAGATGATGGTCACCACAGCTACCCATACAGTACTATATCCACAACAGACACACAATATACAGCATGATGTCCATCACAGCCCCCAATATTCAGTATGATGTTCACCACAGCCAGTCCCCAATGTAATGAGCCCCACAGTATAATAGGCCCCCAGAATAATGTACTTCACAATGTGATAGTCCTCCACAGTCAGCCTCTGCATAATGTTCCACACAGCCAGCCCCTGGTAGAATGTTCCAACAGCCAGCTCCCAGTATAAATAATACCCCATAGTATTATAGGACCCAAGTATAATGTTCCTCATCGCCACCCTTCAATATAATGTTCCCCACAGCCAGTCCCAGTATAATATGTACTCCATAGTGTGATAGGCCCTCTGTATAATGTTTCCTAAAACTAGCCCCAGTATAATGTTCCCCACAGCCAGCCCCTAGTATAATGTGCCCCACAGCCAGACCCCAGTATAAAGTACCCCACAGCCAGCCCCAAGTATAACATTCTCCACATCCAGCCTCCAGTTTAATATGTACCACATAGTATGATAGGCCCCCAATATAGTATTCCCCACAGCCAGCCACCAGTATAATGCTCCCCACATCTAGCTGTTGTGAATTTACCTTTTGGCTCCCTCTAGTGGCTACTAGTGATTTGACTCTGGGTATGTCATTCATCCCTTGTATGCTCACCTGGATCGTTAGGTCAGGGGTGTTGCTATATAAGCTCCCTGGACCTTCAGTTCAATGCCTGGCAACGTTGATATCAGAGCTAATCTGTAGTGCTCTTGTCTTCTGATCCTGGTTCCTGTTTGATTAAGCTAAGTCTGCTTTTTTGCTTTTTGCTATTTGTTTTTGTTTGCATTTTTGTCCAGCTTGTATATAATCTGTATCCTGACTAGTGTTGAGCATTCCGATACCGCAAGTATCGGGTATCGGCCGATACTTGCGGTATCGGAATTCCGATACCGGGATTCCGATACTTGCCGCGTATCGGATACCGGAATCGGAAGTTCAAAGATTCAAAATGCAGAAATTCAGCCAATGAGAATGATTCCAAGTGTGGGCACATCCTGTTTAGCATGGAGGGCATGAAACTACTGGCAAGGCTGTGATTGGCTGCTGAAATGATGTCATGCTGCAGTTTAAAAGTCGCTGGCGCCATTTTGCGTTCACTCTGCTGTGAATTCAGTTAGTGACAGGACGCTGTTTGCTGACTGAGGGACAGTTTAGAGATAGCGATTTGCTTCTTTGTGCTTTCCAAAGGCTAATTTAGCAACCGCTGTGTTCACCTACTATTCACCTTGCTTTTGCCTTGTAGCGCTGTTTTCACAGCGATCTGCAAGGTCTGTGTGTGTGTGTGTGTGTGAGTGCAGCCCACTCTCTAGTCTGAGTGCAGCCACATAGGCCATCCATAGCTGGTTGTATTCAGTTCAGGGAGGGTGGTTCATTGCCTCATACTGTTCTTTTTTTTTTTTTTTTTTTCAAGTAGTGTAGTCTGCTGCTAATTTATTCAAAAAAATCCTATTAGTGTCTTTCCACCCGTCTCCAGCTAATTTGTGGAAAAACACTACATAGGATAAAGTAGAGGAGGGTTTTTGGGCCTTGCAGCGCCGTTTACGGCTGTCTGCACTGTCTCCGTGTGACTGCAGCTCGCCCTGTAGTCTGTGAGCAGCCATAGCCTGGTTGTCTCCAGCTCAGGGTTGTTCACTGCGTCATACCGCCAAATCAATTTTAATTTTTTTTCAAGTAGTGTAGTCTGCTGCTAATTTATTTAAAAAAATCCTATTAGTGTCTTTCCACCCGTCTCCAGCTAATTTGTGGAAAAACACTACATAGGATAAAGTAGAGGAGGGTTTTTGGGCCTTGCAGCGCCGTTTACGGCTGTCTGCACGGTCTCCGTGTGATTGCAGCTCGCCCTGTAGTCTGTGAGCAGCCATAGCCTGGTTGTCTCCAGCTCAGGGTTGTTCACTGCGTCATACCGCCAAATCAATTTTAATTTTTTTTCAAGTAGTGTAGTCTGCTGCTAATTTATTTAAAAAAATCCTATTAGTGTCTTTCCACCCGTCTCCAGCTAATTTGTGGAAAAACACTACATAGGATAAAGTAGAGGAGGGTTTTTGGGCCTTGCAGCGCCGTTTACGGCTGTCTGCACGGTCTCCGTGTGATTGCAGCTCGCCCTGTAGTCTGTGAGCTGCCATAGCCTGGTTGTCTCCAGCTCAGAGTTGTTCACTGCGTCATACCGCCAAATCAATTTTCTTTTTTTTTCAAGTAGTGTAGGTTGCTGCTAATTTATTTAAAAAAATCCTATTAGTGTCTTTCCACCCGTCTCCAGCTAACTTGTGGAAAAACACTACATAGGATAAAGTAGAGGAGGGTTTTTGGGCCTTGCAGCGCCGTTTACGTCTGTCTGCACGGTCTCCGTGTGACTGCAGCTCTATCTGTTGTCAGTTCAGCCCCCAAAAAAGAAATAAATAATAAAGTTCACCAAACACACCAGTTACACCACTTTACATTTGTGTAGGCCACATTAGCTCATATTAAAGTCTAGTCCACACTTTAGAAAATTAGTGTTTCTTATACCTGTTAGGAGGAGTTGCTCAGGAATAAGCACACAAATCCGTTAGTACTTTTCTGCTTATCTTTATCAGTCAACCAAGATGAAGAAGGCAGTGAGTAAGGCACGTGGGCGTGGGCGCGGAGCAGGGAGGGGACGTGGGGATTCTGTGCCTGCTGCGGGCACCGGTGACTCATCAGCACCCACTTTCACTAGGCAACAGTCGTTCATGCGCAGCTTTGTGTCAGAGCGCCGTACACCGCTGCTGCGTCAAGAACAAATTGAAGCTGTTGTCGGATGGATGGCAGCTAATGCATCAACTTCCATTAGTGCCACATCCTCTCAGACACAGAGCACTGGAGAGCAGCCATCTGTCTCTTCACCACCTGCCAAATTGCCCAGGCAGGCAGAGAGCCCAGGACAGGAGCCGTCTCTACTTCTGTTCTCTGAATCTCTTGGCTTGGAAACAGGGGGCCAGCCAAGCAGCATTGGAGAAATGGAAGAAGAGGCAGGGTGCAGTGATGCCCAACAGCTTTTTCTGTCTTCCTCTGAAGAGGCGGGTGGGCCAGTGGCTCCGGTCACCACATCGCAGGCCGCATCAGCTGATGATGACACTCAGGTGCCACTTACTGGTGCGTGCTCTGCTGCTGAGACTACCCAGGAGGAGCAGTTGGGGGCAGAGGGTAGTGTATATGATGAGGTCCTCGACCCATCTTGGCGTGAGGGACAGGAAGGTGGTGGGAGCAGCTCTGAGGAAGAGATTCCCCGTACGGCCCAAAGAGGGAGAGGGAGGGGGAAGACTGCGGATCCTGCAGCCTCCACTTTGGCACCCGTTAGGAGCATGTCTCTTCCAAAAGCCAAAAAGGGCGCTCCCAAGACTTGCAGTGCCTGGTCCTTTTTTGACACAGTTGCAGATGACATTTGCTATGTCAGATGCAACGTGTGTCATCAAAAAGTCAAAAGAGGGAAAAATGTCAGCAACCTCAATACCTCCAACATGTGGAAACATGTGCGCAACAGGCACCCGGCGGAGTTAGAAAAACACACTGAAGAGGTAGGCCAACCAACAGCGGCAGCTACCACCTCTTCAGCTCGTGTTGCCTCTTCCTCTAGCTCACACGCAGCTGGTTCGGCTTCCTCCCAGGATCGCCGTGGAAGAACCTCTGGCCCTGTTGTCCAGAGACCCGCTGTAATTCCACCCGCAGCACCACTTTCCCAGTCATCCACACACTCCCAGCCCAGTCTACAGCCATCGGTAGTACAGGCATGGGAGAAAAGGCGGCCTTTCTCGTCAAACCACCCACGAGCACAGGCTCTGACTGCAGGCATTGCCAAACTTCTGTCACTGGAAATGCTGTCATTCAGGCTGGTGGAGACTGACAGCTTCCGTGACTTGATGTCATTGGCAGTCCCACAGTACAATGTGCCCAGCCACTTTTTCTTCAGCAGGCAAGCCGTCCCTGCCCTGCACAAGCATGTGGAGGGACACATAAAACACGCGCTACTGAATGCCGTCAGTAGCAAGGTCCACCTCACCACCGATGCGTGGACCAGTCAACATGGACAGGGGCGATACCTTTCCCTCACTGCCCATTGGGTTAATGTCGTTGAGCCAGGTACAGACCGTGCGAGTGGCGCAGGACGTGTCCTGCCCACTCCAAGGATTGCAGGAATCCATTCTGTACGCATTGACTCCTCCTCTTACACCAGTTCCTCAGAATCATCGCTGCAGGAGCCGTCACAGTCCACCTCCACATGGACCCGTGATGAACGTGTACCTGTTACGACCGACATGAGCACAGCCGTGGCCAAACGTCAACAGGCCGTGTTGAAATTAATTTTTTGGGGGAATCGTAGCCACACAGCGCAGGAGCTCTGGAATGCCATCAAGCAGGAGAGCGATGTGTGGTTTGTGCCAGCGAATCTCCAGCCAGGCATGGTAGTGTGTGATAATGGCCGAAATCTGGTGGCAGCTCTGGGCCTCGGCAACCTCACTCACATCCCATGTCTGGCACATGTGCTCAATTTGGTCGTGCAGAGCTTTTTGAGGGACTATCCGGATCTTGATGCACTGCTGCACAAGGTCCGCCTAGAGTGTGCTCACTTGCGGCGTTCCAGCACGGCAAAAGCGCGCATTGCGGCTCTGCAGCGCCGACACCGCCTGCCGGAACATCGCATCATATGTGACCTACCTACCAGGTGGAATTCCACGTTACATATGTTGGAGCGGTTGTGTGAGCAGCAGCAAGCTGTAATGGAGTACCAGCTGCTTCAGGCGCAAAAAAGTCGCAGTCAGCGCCGTACAGACTTCACAACCACAGAGTGGGCCACTATGAATGACGTCTGCCAGGTTTTGCGTCCCTTTGATTATTCCACGCGGATGGCGAGTGCAGATGATGCACTAGTCAGCATGACTGTCCCCCTTATCTGCCTGCTTGAAAAATCACTGCAAGCGCTAAGGGATGATGTTGTGGAAGAGGTGGAGGATGAGGATTCACCATTTCCATCATCTTCTGGACAGTCAGCGCCACGTGGTTCCTCACAAACGCGTAGGCAGGGGACAGTTTGTGAGGAGGATGAGGAGGAGTCAATGGAGGAGGAAGACGTCCGTCCAGAGGAGGGAGTTACCGAATTGTCCAGTACTCAGTGTGTACAGCGAGGGTGGAGTGATGACGAGCGGGCAGAGATCACGCCTCCAGCAGGGGACAGCGTTTCTTGGGCAGTTGGCAGTCTGCAGCACATGGTGGATTACATGCTGCAGTGCCTGAGAAACGACCGCCGCATCGCCCACATTCTCAACATGTCTGATTATTGGGTGTTCACCCTCCTCGATCCTCGCTACCGGGACAACGTAGAAAGCCTCATCACACCGTTGAACCGGGAGCGAAAAATGCGGGAGTACCAAGACACACTGGTCAATTCCATCATCTTCTCCATTCCAACTGAGAGAAGTGCTGCTAGTGCATTCCAAAGCAGCTCAGTGCGTCCAGGCAGTGGTGGAGGCTCTGCACAAAGAGGGAGCAGAAGCAGTGCCTCTGCCCAAGGCAAGACCAGTATGGCCCAACTGTGGCACAGTTTTCTGTGCCCCCCACAAAAGTCTACACCATCACAGACGGCTCCAGTCAGCAGGAGGCAACGGTTCCGTCAGATGGTGACAGACTACATGTCTTGCCCTCTTGCTGTACTCCCAGACGGCTCTTCCCCTTTCAAGTTTTGGGTCTCAAAGCTGGATACATGGCCAGAGCTAAGCCAGTATGCATTGGAGGTGCTGTCTTGCCCTGCGGCCAGTGTATTATCGGAACGTGTCTTTAGTGCTGCAGGTGGTGTACTAACTGACCGTCGCATGCGACTATCCTCCGATAACGTTGACCGGCTTACTTTCCTGAAAATGAACAAGGCCTGGATCTCGCAGGAATTTGCCACTCCTCCTCCTGATTAAATAATTAGGTCACTGTATACGTTATCCAGGTCTCCTGTTGTGTTCATCTTTCTACCACCTGAACTTAAATTCCTGGGCTCCAACACCACCAGTTGAGGCTCAGAAGTGCCGTCTGCACAGTCAAAACATACGACCCAGTGTTATTGGGTTTCAGTAACGTCAGCTGATCCCCAGCTGTGTAGCCGGCAATGTGTCATGCGACCGCCACGCTGACACAACAACTGAAATGTAAGGGAATCTGTCCACCCCCCCCCCAAGGCGTTTGTTACTGAAAGAGCCTCCTTGTGCAGCAGTAATGCTGCACAAGGAATAGGTAGCTATTTTTGTTTAGCACCTTGCACACGCAGAACTTAACACTTATAAAATGTGTCCACTGATACCGTAACACCGTCCCGGAGGTGGGACTTTCCTTCGTAATGTGACGCAGCACAGCCGTCATTCCTACCCCCCCGGTGCCGCGCACCCGCTCCTCAGCGTTGTTTGATTCCGTCCCGGAGCCTGCGCTGTTATGTTATCCCGTGGCCAGGCACACTTAGCACTGCCCGTCTTCTGGCATCATTTGGTGTCAGGATGGCTGCGCCTGTGCGGCCGCGCTGGCAGAGAGCCCGCCTCGCAGTGTCTTCTGATTTAATCCCACTGGGGGCCTGGGATCCATGGACATGCGCAGTGCATATCTGAACCTCCACCTCTCACTTATCTCCCTATGGCTTCTTCAGACAGTTCGGTGTCAGCTGGTCCCTAATAGCATGCCACGGCCGTGACACCGCACAGTCTTAAGAAGCCGTAGGGAGGGGAGTGAGAGGCGAGGATATGCACTGCGCATGTCCATGGATCCCAGGCCCTCGGTGGGATTAAATCAGAAGACACTGCGAGGCGGGCTCTCTGCCAGCGCGGCCGCACAGGCGCAGCCATCCTGACACCAAATGATGCCAGAAGACGGGAAGCGCTAAGTGTGCCTGGCCACGGGATAACATAACAGCGCAGGCTCCGGGACAGAATCAAACATCGCTGAGGAGCCAGTGCGCGTCGCCGGGGGGGGGGTAGGAATGACGGCTGTGCTGCGTCACATTACGAAGGAAAGTCCCACCTCCAGGACGGTTTTACGGTTGCAGGGGACACATTTTATAAGTGTTTAGTTCTGTGTTTGCAAGGAGCATGATGAAAAGAGCCACCTTTTCCTTTTGCATCTTTTGTGCTGCACAAGCTGGCTCTTTCAGCTACAAACGCCTTGGGGGGGGGTTAAAGGTTCCCTTTCGACTTTCTCAGGCTTCGGCCTACATTGTGTTCCTCTGCTTTTCCACCTGTCCCTGGGCTCCAACACCGCCAGTTGCCGTCCAGAAGTGCTGTACACACAGTCAACAGTCCCTCCTCTGTTATTGGGGTTCAGTAACGTCAGCTGTTCCCCTGCTGTGTGTGTGGCAATCCCTCCTCCAACCTCCTCCAACCTCCTCCTCCTCCACCTGTCCCTGGGCTCCAACACCGCCAGTTGCCGTCCAGAAGTGCTGTACGCACAGTCAACAGTCGCTCCTCTGTTATTGGGGTTCAGTAACGTCAGCTGTTCCCCTGCTGTGTGTGTGGCAATCCCTCCTACCTCCTCCAACCTCCTCCAACCTCCTCCTCCTCCACCTGTCCCTGGGCTCCAACACCGCCAGTTGCCATCCAGAAGTGCTGTACGCACAGTCAACAGTCCCTCCTCTGTTATTGGGGTTCAGTAACGTCAGCTGTTCCCCTGCTGTGTGTGTGGCAATCCCTCCTACCTCCTCCAACCTCCTCCAACCTCCTCCTCCTCCACCTGTCCCTGGGCTCCAACACCGCCAGTTGCCGTCCAGAAGTGCTGTACGCACAGTCAACAGTCCCTCCTCTGTTATTGGGGTTCAGTAACGTCAGCTGTTCCCCTGCTGTGTGTGTGGCAATCCCTCCTACCTCCTCCAACCTCCTCCAACCTCCTCCTCCTCCACCTGTCCCTGGGCTCCAACACCGCCAGTTGCCGTCCAGAAGTGCTGTACGCACAGTCAACAGTCCCTCCTCTGTTATTGGGGTTCAGTAACGTCAGCTGTTCCCCTGCTGTGTGTGTGGCAATCCCTCCAACCTCCTCCAACCTCCTCCTCCTCCACCTGTCCCTGGGCTCCAACACCGCCAGTTGCCGTCCAGAAGTGCTGTACGCACAGTCAACAGTCCCTCCTCTGTTATTGGGGTTCAGTAACGTCAGCTGTTCCCCTGCTGTGTGTGTGGCAATGCCTCCTCCAACCTCCTCCAACCTCCTCCTCCTCCACCTGTCCCTGGGCTCCAACACCGCCAGTTGCCGTCCAGAAGTGCTGTACGCACAGTCAACAGTCCCTCCTCTGTTATTGGGGTTCAGTAACGTCAGCTGTTCCCCTGCTGTGTGTGTGGCAATCCCTCCTACCTCCTCCAACCTCCTCCAACCTCCTCCTCCTCCACCTGTCCCTGGGCTCCAACACCGCCAGTTGCCGTCCAGAAGTGCTGTACGCACAGTCAACAGTCCCTCCTCTGTTATTGGGGTTCAGTAACGTCAGCTGTTCCCCTGCTGTGTGTGTGGCAATCCCTCCTACCTCCTCCAACCTCCTCCAACCTCCTCCTCCTCCACCTGTCCCTGGGCTCCAACACCGCCAGTTACCGTCCAGAGGTGCTGTACGCACAGTCAACAGTCCCTCCTCTGTTATTGGGGTTCAGTAACGTCAGCTGTTCCCCTGCTGTGTGTGTGGCAATCCCTCCTACCTCCTCCAACCTCCTCCAACCTCCTCCTCCTCCACCTGTCCCTGGGCTCCAACACCGCCAGTTGCCGTCCAGAAGTGCTGTACGCACAGTCAACAGTCCCTCCTCTGTTATTGGGGTTCAGTAACGTCAGCTGTTCCCCTGCTGTGTGTGTGGCAATCCCTCCTACCTCCTCCAACCTCCTCCAACCTCCTCCTCCTCCACCTGTCCCTGGGCTCCAACACCGCCAGTTGCCGTCCAGAAGTGCTGTACGCACAGTCAACAGTCCCTCCTCTGTTATTGGGGTTCAGTAACGTCAGCTGTTCCCCTGCTGTGTGTGTGGCAATCCCTCCAACCTCCTCCAACCTCCTCCTCCTCCACCTGTCCCTGGGCTCCAACACCGCCAGTTGCCGTCCAGAAGTGCTGTACGCACAGTCAACAGTCCCTCCTCTGTTATTGGGGTTCAGTAACGTCAGCTGTTCCCCTGCTGTGTGTGTGGCAATCCCTCCTCCAACCTCCTCCTCCTCCACCTGTCCCTGGGCTCCAACACCGCCAGTTGCCGTCCAGAAGTGCTGTACGCACAGTCAACAGTCCCTCCTCTGTTATTGGGGTTCAGTAACGTCAGCTGTTCCCCTGCTGTGTGTGTGGCAATCCCTCCTACCTCCTCCAACCTCCTCCAACCTCCTCCTCCTCCACCTGTCCCTGGGCTCCAACACCGCCAGTTGCCATCCAGAAGTGCTGTACGCACAGTCAACAGTCCCTCCTCTGTTATTGGGGTTCAGTAACATCAGCTGTTCCCCTGCTGTGTGTGTGGCAATCCCTCCTACCTCCTCCAACCTCCTCCAACCTCCTCCTCCTCCACCTGTCCCTGGGCTCCAACACCGCCAGTTGCCGTCCAGAAGTGCTGTACGCACAGTCAACAGTCCCTCCTCTGTTATTGGGGTTCAGTAACGTCAGCTGTTCCCCTGCTGTGTGTGTGGCAATCCCTCCTACCTCCTCCAACCTCCTCCAACCTCCTCCTCCTCCACCTGTCCCTGGGCTCCAACACCGCCAGTTGCCATCCAGAAGTGCTGTACGCACAGTCAACAGTCCCTCCTCTGTTATTGGGGTTCAGTAACGTCAGCTGTTCCCCTGCTGTGTGTGTGGCAATCCCTCCAACCTCCTCCAACCTCCTCCTCCTCCACCTGTCCCTGGGCTCCAACACCGCCAGTTGCCGTCCAGAAGTGCTGTACGCACAGAGCCAAACACCTCGCAAATGTGTTAGTGGGGTTCAGCACCGCCAGCTGTTCCCCTGCTGTGTATACGGCAACGTGTACTGCGACCGCCACGCAGGCACAACAAGTTAAATTTAAGGGAACCTGTCCCCCCCCCCCAGGCGTTTGTTACTGAAGGAGCCACCTTGTGCAGCAGTAATGATGCAAAGGGAAAAAGTGCCTCTTTTCGTGGTGCTCCTTGCAGATGCTGAACCTAACACTTATGAAATGTGTCTCCTCACAGCGTTCATCCGTCCGGTAGGTGGAACTTTCCTTTGTCATGTGACGCAGCACAGCCGTCATTTTTACCCCCTTGGCGCCGTGCGCCGTCTCCTCAGCGTTGTTTGAATCTGTCCCGGAGCCTGCGCTGTTAGGTTACCCCTTGGCCATGCACACATTTTGCGCTGCCTGTCTTCTGACATCATTTGCTGTCAGGCTGGCTGCGCCTGTGTGTGTGCGCTGTCCGAGATTCAGCCTCGCAGTGTCGTGTAATGTAATCCCACCGCGGGCCTGGGATCCGTGGCCATGCGCAGTGCATATCCTCGCCTCTCACTCCCCTCCCTACGGCTTCTAAAGACTGTTCGGTGTCAGCTGATCCCTAATAGCATGCCACGGCCGTGACACCGCACAGTCTGAAGAAGCCGTAGGGAGGGGAGTGAGAGGTGAGGATATGCACTGCGCATGGCCACGGATCCCAGGCCCGCGGTGGGATTACATTACACGACACCGCGAGGCTGAATCTCGGACAGCGCACCCACACAGGCGCAGCCAGCCTGACAGCAAATGATGTCAGAAGACGGGCAGCGCGAAATGTGTGCATGGCCAAGGGGTAACCTAACAGCGCAGGCTCCGGGACAGATTCAAACAACGCTGAGGAGGCGGCGCACGGCGCCAAGGGGGTAAAAATGACGGCTGTGCTGCGTCACATGACAAAGGAAAGTTCCACCTACCGGACGGTTGAACGTTGTGAGGGGACACATTTCATAAGTGTTAGGTTCAGCATCTGCAAGGACCATAATTAAAAGAGCTAAGTTTACCTTTTCCAGCATTAGTGGTGTACACGATGGCTCTTCCAGCTACAAACGCCTGGGGGGGGGGTTAAAGGTTTCCTTTCAACTTGCTCCAGTGCAGGCTTCGGCCTACACTCCGCTCCCCCTGCTCCTCCTGCTGACCCTGGGCTCTAACACCGCCAGTTGGGGCCCAGATGTGCTAGCTGCACAGAGAAAAACACCAGCCAATGTGTCAGTGGGGTTCAGCACCGCCAGCTGTTCCCCTGCTGTGCAGCCGGCATCGTGTCCTGCAAAAGCCACGCAGACACAAGAACTGAAATTGAAGGGAACCTGTCCCCCCTCCCCCAGGCGTTTGTATGTTTTAAAGGCCACCTTGTACAGCGGTAATGCTGCATGTGTGCAAGGTGGCTCATAAACGTATTCTCCTCGCACAGGTGGAACTGAAAACACGTCTAAAATGTGTCCTCTGTGTGACCATTTAACCGTCCCGGTGGTGTGACTTTCCTTTGTAATGACACGCTGCAACCCCCTTGGTAGCGCTGCCTGTCTTCTGGCATCATTGTTTGGCTGCCTGCGCCTCTGCGGCCGCCCTGACCCACACAACGCCCCTCGTTGTCTTATTTATTGGGACTGCGAGGGTGTGATTGACGGGCATGATCAGTGCATCAGTTCGCCTGTCCCTCATCTCCTTCCGCCTTCTGCGGACTGTGCGGCTTCATGGCCGTGGCATGCGATAAGGGATCAGATGACGCCGCACAGTCTGAAGCGGGTGTAAGGACCCGAGTGTCAGAGGCGAACATATGTGCTGCGCCAGGCCCTGAATCCCAGCCCCGCAGTGTTTTAACAATGTTAAGACACTGCGGGGCTGGGATTCATGGTCATCGCGAACCGCACCGGCCGACATTAAATGATGCCAGAACATGGGCAGCGCTAACAGCGCTAGGCCAGGGGATCACACAACAGCGCAGACTCCTGTACAGCAAATAACAACGCTCAGGAGGCTGCACCCAGCACCAAGGTGGGATTCTTGACATCTGTGCTGCGTCTCATTACAAAGGGAACTCGCGCCTCCAACACAGTTTGACTGTTTAAAGGGCTAAATGTTATACGTGTTTCATTCAGCGTGTGCAAGGAGCGAAATTAAAAGAGCAACCTTTGACTTGTGCAGCACTACTGCTGCATAAGCTGTGGCTCTTCTACTTTGTAACCCCTGAGGGGGGGTTAAAGGTTACCTTTGAAATTGGTTCAATTAGGCTTCGGCCTACACTCTGCTCCCCCTGCAGAGCCCTGGGCTCCAACACCGCCAGTTGGGGCCCGGTACTGCTAGCTGCACAGAGAAAAACACCAGCCAATGTGTCAGTGGGGTTCAGCACCGCCAGCTGTTCCCCTGCTGTGCAGCCGGCAACGTGTCCTGCAACTGCCACGCAGGCACAACAGACCCAAAAGCTGCCGCCAGTGCAGGCTTCGGCCTACACTCTGCTCCATCTCCTCCTCCTGCTGACCCCGGGCTCCAACACCGCCAGTTGGGGCCCGGTACTGCTAGCTGCACAGAGAAAAACACCAGCCAATGTGTCAGTGGGGTTCAGCACCGCCAGCTGTTCCCCTGCTGTGCAGCCGGCATCGTGTCCTGCAAAAGCCACGCAGACACTTGCTCTTGTACCTTCTGCTCCCCATCCTGGTTCCAGTACCATCAGCTGGTTCCGGGCAGAGCCTTTGGCTTAGGTGCCTCCCTCTGGGTATCCGAGTTCCACCAACGTCAGGTGGTCCTTGGTAGTGCTTTCAGGCACGGGTACCTCCTGCTTAGTAACCGGGTTCCAGTAACGTCAGCTGGTCCTCGGTAGTTCCATTGGCTCTTGGACCTTCGGCTACCCATCCGGGTTCCAGCACCGTCAGCCGGTTCTCGGCAGTGTCTTTTGCTCTTGTACCTTCTGCTCCCCATCCTGGTTCCAGTACCGTCAGCTGGTTCCGGGCAGAGCCTTTGGCTTAGGTGCCTCCCTCTGGGTATCCGAGTTCCACCAACGTCAGGTGGTCCTTGGTAGTGCTTTCAGGCACGGGTACCTCCTGCTTAGTAACCGGGTTCCAGTAACGTCAGCTGGTCCTCGGTAGTTCCATTGGCTCTTGGACCTTCGGGTAGCCATCCGAGTTCCAGTTCCATCAGCTGGTTCTCGGCATTTTCTCAGCCTTCTTGTACCTTCTGCTACATTTCCAAGTTCAAGAGACTAAACACGATGACCCGGAAGACCACCCCTAAGATGACGACGACACCAGAGACGACAACCACTGTGATGACGACGACCCTGGAGACGATGACCCCGAAGACCACCCCGATGACGACGACCCCGGAGACGACGACCCTGAAGACCACCCCGATGACGACGACCCCGGAGATGACGACCCTGGAGACGACGACGACCTGGAAGACCGAGAAGCAGAAGAACAAGAGGCTGCAGAACAAAGAGCAGAAGAACATTAAGCATAACACTAAATATCAGAGCAAAAAATATTATCTAAATTATAAGCAGAAGAAGACTAAGCAGTGTATGGGGGTGAGTCCGTTCCTCCTCGTGGTGCCCCTGGATAAAGCCTGATGCTGCAGGCCAAACTGAACGCGGACAAATGTAACTGTTTTGTGACAGGCAGAACGGAAGGTGTAATCTTCAAACTTTTATAGATAACAACTACGGGAATGCCTGTCACAAATAAGAATATGATGAAGAAGTAGAATATGATGAAGATAATAGTAAAATAAAAAGAATATGAACAATGTAACCAAAAAAATAATAGGTAGAAGATGAAGAAGATGAATAAGGTGAAGAAGTTGATGTCAAAGAAGCTGATGATGAGGATAATGAAGAAGAAAGTGTGGGAGAAGTAAAAAAGAAGGTGAAGGGCGTGGAAGTAGTGAAACATCAATATCTGACAAAATAAAAAAAAAATTAACATAGTCAAAATCTTTCTACCGCCGAACGTCATAAAAAACCCCTAAAATCCTGCTATTCTATTACATTGGGCTAAACCTCTGTGCCTTTAATGTCTCCGCCACGTCCCCCAATACATCCTACATTATTCTTAGTTGTTTTCCTTCATGTAGAATGAACCTACAAGTTTATAAAGGGTTTATTTTAATTCCGATATTTTCGTCCCATTGACTTGCATTGGGATCGGGTATCGGTATCGGATTGGATCCGATATTTTGACGGTATCGGCCGATACTTTCCGATACCGATACTTTCCGATATCGGAAAGTATCGCTCAACACTAATCCTGACCTTGCTGGAAGCTCTAGGGTGGCTGGTGTTCTCCCCCCGGGCCGTTAGACGGTTCGGGGGTTCTTGAATCTCCAGCGTGGATTTTTGATAGGGTTTTTGTTGACCATATAAGTTATCTTACTACATTCTGCTATTAGTAAGTGGGCCTCTCTTTGCTAAACCTAGTTCATCTCTGTGTTTGTCATTTCCTCTTACCTCACCGTTATTATTTGTGGGGGGCTTGTATCCTACTTTTTGGGTCCTTTCTCTGGAGGCAAGAGAGGTCTTTGTTTTCCTCTTCTAGGGGTAGTTACAGCTCTCCGGCTGGCGCGAGACATCTAGCGACCAACGTAGGCATGTTCCCCGGCTACTTCTAGTGTTGGCGTTAGGAGTAGATATATGGTTAACCCAGTTACCACTGCCCTATGAGCTGGATTTTTGTACTTCGCAGACTGGCTGATATCTCTGAGACCCTCGCCATTGGGGTCATAACATCTAGCCTCCAGAATATTATACCCCGGAGTGAAATTGGTCCCCAGTAGGATGTTCACTACAGCCATCCCCAGTATAATATGTACCCCATAGTGTTATAGGCCCCCACAGCCAGCATCCCCCAGTATAATATCTCTACAACGCCTCTTGAGTCTTTATTAATATTAGAAAAAAAATTATACTTGCTTGATAGATGTAGATATAATTGCATGCAGGGAGGGGGCAATGGCCAGGGCGCAGGCAGGGGGGGGGGGAAGTGTCACTGTGCTCAATGCCTGCGGCCAGAAAGAAGAAACTAGGTGGCTGAAGGCATTAAGCAATGTCAGATGGTGTTTTTCCCTTAAAGTGTGCCCCATTGGGGAGGCAAGATGTAGGGACCTAAGCAGGTGCCCACCCTGCCTACCCCTCATCGTGGCCTTGCCTGCATTCTATGAGGTACCACAATAGGATCGCTGCAGTGACTTCAGTATGTTTTGCAGGCTGCTTAGATACACAATTCAAATAGGCAGTTGCCCGGCTTTCAACATCAATACCAAACATATTATATATTAAAAAAAGAATACTTTTCTTAAAAACATACTAAACATGAACCGATAATGTCCATTTGTGAAGATCAACATCAGTAACCAGGCTAGGAAATTCAGTTATCAAATCTGAGACCTCCCTTCTTGCTATTAAATCAGAAAGACCTTTCAGAGATACCTTGAGCAACAAAGAGATTGCAGATACGTTATCTAAAATGCAATCTGTCCTTTATAATTTTCTTTGTTTCGCCTAATCATTGCTGTCACTTGACACAAATGGAGACTGCGTCGGAAGATTAAACTACTGAACTTATTTGTACTTCATTTCTAATCAAACCATTGTGCGTATTTAACAAAGGCTCGGAGACATATTCTTTCCTCAGCATTAGAGACTGAATGAAAATAAAAATGCGCTGCTTGTCTAATGAATAATAAAAGTGTTACAAATTGTTTTAAGTGACAAAACAGATATCATGACTATGAGACATTCACTAAACCTCATGGCAAGAGATGTTTAGTTGTCGGCCCATGTTCATTCTTTCCTATCATATGTTTAAGAACCTTTTGCATTAATCATTGGTTTGAATACATGACCATGGAATTGATTAGTGAGCACCAATGCAAAAGACATTATATGAACAAGTTACTTACAACTTTTTCTTAAAATTTGCTGAATTTATTTGATCCATGTGTGGATACTTGTAATCGTAAATGCTCAACCCAATCTACTACATCCATAAGGATGTCAAGTCCGTTAAATCTAGGAAGGTTTCCAAATATGTTCCGTGTTCGGAGTTCAGCACCGCATTGTAGGTGTCCAGTAAAATCCCCTAACTTTACAGTTCGGGTTCACTAATCTCTAGTCATGACATACACTGTGACCTCCGTAGTGCCTGTGCAGAACCATGGCAATCAAAAATTGGCACAGTACGAGAGATCTAAAGATTCCATCATGAGTGGCATGGGATAAGAAGATGCCACAAGAACTACAGTGGTTGCGGTAAGTAATGGAGAGGCCAAAAAGATAGGCGTATTTTTCATTTTTCTAACCTTTTAATGGCCCGTTATGGTGAAAAAAAATGGCGGCTAGGAAAAGAAAATTCCAAAAATCCACATTTTATCTAATTTGGATTTTGATAAAATTTGACTAGAATTCAATTCCACTCAAATTTACTCACTCATCTCTACTCACATGGTTTCAGAAGCTTCTGTCTCCTTCTTCCCCCAATGACAGTTCCATCTCACAAATAGATTTCCTCCTTCTGAAATAAATATCTAAGGTAATCCCAAATTTTTGTCAATATGTTTTTTCCAAGTATCTGAAGGTTCATGAGAAGTTCTGAGAAATCTGTTCTATGATATTGTGACCCCTCCACAATAGTATTCTTCTTCCTGTGAGACTTACTGTCTGCTTAAGATTGGTCAGCATCATACAGGAAGAAGTACATGCCCCCCATTCTGATAACATTCACTTAGACTTAAAAAAGTTAACTCATTAAATACCAAATGATTGCTAAGAGGCAAAATTAAATACAAAATGTACTCTACTCTGCAGCCACTATTACATACTGTGTCAAGCTGAGCATGAACATGGTGAGAGGTCCTCTTTAAGCTGCTTCACTCATTTTCACTTGTATTTTTTGAGTATTCTATCTATTTTCTTTTTTGTCCATAAACTGGAGCTAATCTATAGAGATTTTCACTGGAGTATTATATTATTATTTTACATTTGTATAGCGCCATTTATTCCATGGCGCTTTACATGTGAACAAGGGGGCAAATATAGACAAATACATTAAACATTAGCAAAAAACAAGGCACAGAGGTACATAAGGAGGGAGGACCCTGCTCGCGAGGGCTCACAGTCTGCAGGGGATGGGTGAGGATACACTAGGAAAAGGTAGAGCTGGTTGTGCGGTGGGTCAGTAGGTTGAGGATCACTGAAAGCTGTAGGCTTGTCTGAAGAGGTGAGTCTTCACGTTCTTTTTGGAGGTTTCTATGGTAGACGAGAGTCTGATGTGTTGTGGTAGAGAGTTCCAGAGTATTAGGGAAGCACGGGAGAAGTCTTGGATGCGGTTGTGGTAAGAAGAAATAAGAGAGGAGTAGAGAAGGAGGTCTTGAGAGGATCGGAGGTTGTGTGTAGGTAAGTACCGGGAGACCATGTCACAGATTTATGGAGGAGACAGGTTGTGGATGGCTTTGTATGTCATTGTAAGGGTTTTGAACTGGAGTCTCTGGGCAATAGGAAGCCAGTGTATGAAATATGTGTGCATTTTGAGCCAAATATTTCACAAAATTTAATATAAATTAAATCCATTATTTAATCACTAAAAAATAAGTTATAAAAACATAGGATGCGCCATAGTGCATAACCATATCTAAAAAGTATAACATACCAGAATAAACATGGTTCTATAAATAATATACTCACCTTTGGCTACTAGCTACTACTTCGGTTCTGCTAGTTGGCGCAACTCTTTTTCAAGAGTTATGGATATGGAAGAATCAACTGTAGCTCTTCCCATAAGTCAAAACAGCTGGGAAATGCAGGTGTGAAATCCTGTAGTAAATTAGAAAAAGAATGGGAGTAACACAGCTTTGCTGAACAATAGGGAGAATCCAGTGGGTTATTTTCATAACATTTATTGGTACACCAATAAAGACAAAGCTTGGCTATGTATTTCAGAACCACTGGTTCAATGATGTCAGTGATATACTTGAGAAATGTTATCTGTATTGAATTCTCATTGTGGATCCATACTGACTAATGTTGAGCGATACCGTCCGATACTTGAAAGTACTGGTATCGGATAGTATCGGCTGATACCCGAAAAGTATCAGATATCGCCGATACCGATACCCGATACCAATACAAGTCAATGGGACACCAAGTATCGGAAGGTATCCTGATGGTTCCCAGAGTCTGAAGGAGAGGAAACTCTCCTTCAGGCCCTGGGATCCATATTACTGTGTAAAATAAAGAACTAAAATAAAAAATATTGATATACTCACCTCTCCGGAGGCCCCTGGACATCACCGCTGGTAACCGGCAGCCTTCTTTGCTTAAAATGAGCGCGTTTAGGGCCTTCCATGACGTCACGGCTTCTGATTGGTCGCGTGCCGCTCATGTGACCGCCACGCGACCAATCACAAGCCGCGACGTCATTCTCAGGTCCTAAATTCCTAGAATGAGGAGTTTAGGGCCTGAGAATGACGTCACGGCTTGTGATTGTAGCTGAAGCTACATTGAGACAAACAATTCTGGTTTATTTGTTGTCTATACACACTATATGTATGTTAGTCAATGTGCTAGTCAAAATGAGCATTTTTTTTTTCAAATAGATTGGTGATCCATGTCAAATAAATTGCGTTATGCACTAGTCCTGTCCGCTTTGTAGCCAAGACGCTTGTAATTTAAATTGTGACAAATGGCACATAACTTGTATGCCTGTCCATAATGTGAATTAGCATGTTCATTTGATTGCAGCCTATAGCAAAATAAAAAAATACATGTATACAGAGCACTGGGTTCTTTCTTGGAGACTTGTCCATCCTGGAACTGAATATGTCATGGAATATTAAATGAAAATAAATAATATTAGGATTTGTTGTAAACTTTTAGTATGCAGAGGAAAACATTTTGTTGGAGGAAATGATTTTATATATATATATATTTTTATATATATTCATTTTCAGCCCTCTACAATTAATAAGCCAGGTTTGAAAAGGGTACAGTACAAATGCCACATCTCTCTCTACTTATTTTCCAAAATGCAACAGGAAGCTCTCACATGAACAAGCTCACAGGGTTCTGAACTCAACTTACATGTGCCGTCACTGAGCTATTTAGAAAACTTTGCACAGAAAGCAATCGTAATCAATCCAAATGAGCAGGTGGAAGAAGGATTGCATGCTGCTTTATTTTAGAAGACTATAATGCACACCATTTATACTCATTACCTTGACAAAGATAAAGTTAAGCATGAAAAATGGTATCCTTCTAATTGCCAGTATTCTCCTGAAAGATGTGCAAACCAGGAAATATAGGAATATGAGATTAATGCATTTCTTCTCGTTATAATCTGCAGACTTTGGGCTTTTTATCCGCAGATATATACTTAGCGATAAAAGTATGCATAAAAAATTCAATGACTGCAGGTGCTCCGGTGTGATAGGTATCAGGAAGAAAGCGAGCTAGCTAGTCTCTTCTCCATAATGATGAGTTTATATTGCTCACAGCTGTGCATTGTGCTGCACAATACAGGGGGAAATGCTTTTCATGAAGGCATACAAACGACACTTGTATTTTCTTCTCTTAGTCTTAAGCGTTAATATAAATAAACAAAAAGATGAGAACAGAGTGCCTGAGATTAACAAAGAAAATTACAGCTACATTTACATGCGAGATAAAGCTTCATCAGCACTATTTTCTAAAGACGAATATAAAACTTTCTTCCAGGGAATAATCACCACTCACATACTCCTTAAAGTGCCCACGCAAGGCATCCTCCTCAAACATAGATATGCTGATAACATTCTTTTAAAGGATTAACTAAAAACAACCCAAAATGTATTGACAATTTCTGGTGGATCTGAATTTACGAGGGGTGAAAGGGATAGATGATCCCAGATTGTCTGGTTCAGCCGAAGTGAATTATCTTTTTCAGGCTAGCTTCAGACTCGCATGTCTCATGAGCAGATGGATTTGCACAATTCAAGAATATTTTCCATTAACTGCCCAATATGTTCTCCGCTAACTAATCAATAGGGTATAAGGTAATTCATTGGCTTGTTAGAAAAATGTGACATTCGCAAAGTTTTTCTCCACATTAAAGTCAACAGAAAACATCTATAACAATATTATGCTGTGAATATCAATTCGGTGGAATAGACATATGTACTGTCTCGTCTGCTTTTGAGGAACCTTATTAGCTTATTTTATGGACCTTCATTTAATTTTGTATTAAAAACTATTGATTTTACAATCAATTATTAATACAAAAATAACAATTGTGGTGCCTTTCCTTTAAGCCATGTGGCAAGGTTCAATAAAAGGTTGATATTAACTTTTAGGATGGCTGCAATCAATAGGTGGCTCTTAAGTTACTGTTCTACTCCTCCCTGAATTGTCCATTTGCATATTTAAATTCCCAGGGGAGCATTGCATTGCCTGTAAGTCTTTTTATGCGGGCTTGGCACTCTCCATATAGAGGAATGTCCCACTTTAGACACCCTGTCAGAGATCGCTCACTTAGACAAATCGGATCTCCTACTTTGCACTTTTAAGGGACAAACACCAAAACTATTGTCTGAAAATCGAGCTGATTTTTTTAATATATAATATGTCATGCAGCCAGGGTAGTTAAAGGGTCGAAATTGAATTTTATCTTGCTACATCCAATAGGTGGTACTAGCATTCCTGTCCTCCTCCTCTCTGAAGAGGCCCTTTGCATACAGTATATCAATTTCCAGAAGAGCACTGTATTGCCTATAAGTCATATTACCCTAGTTGGGCACTCTCCACAAGGATAATCATAGAATCATCGAATGTTAGAGTTGGACGGGACCTCCAGGGTCATCGTGCCCGACCCCCTGCTCAATGCAGGATTCAGACATCTCAGACAGATCTCTGTCCAGCCTCTGTTTGAAGACTTCCATTGAAGGAGAACTCATCACCTCTTGTGGCAGTCTGTTCCACTCATTGATCACACTCACTGTCAAAAAGTTTTTTCTAATAGCTAATCTATATCTATTCCCTTTCAGTTTCATCCCATTAAGTTTTGTGTTTCCATATGCAAATGAGAATAATGATAATTCCTCTACATTATGACATTCCTTCAGATATTTGTAGACAGCTATTAAGTCTCCTCTTAGCCTTCTTTTTTCAAGCTAAACATTCCCAAGATTATTTAACCGTTCCTCGTAGGACATACTTTGCAGTCCGCTTACCATCCTAGTAGCTCTTCTCTGAACTTGCTAAAGTTTTTCAATGTCTTTTTTAAAATGTGGTGCCCAGAACTGGACAAAGTTTTCCAGATGAGGCCTGACAAAGGAGGAGTAGAGGGGGATAATTACTTCACGTGATTTAGACTCTATGCTTCTCTTAATACATCCAAGAACTGTGTTTGCCCTTTTTGCTGCTGCATCACACTGTTGATGTTGACTCATATGAAGTCTGTGATCTATTAGTATACCCAAGTCTTTTTCACACATGCTGTTGCTTAGTTTCATTCCTCCCATTCTATAGATGTATTTTTTTCTTGCAGGATCTTGCATTTCTTCATTAATGGATGAAGGAGTGACACAGTTCTCCGTAAAAGTACACTAATCTGCTGACATTTTCTACTTCAGAAATATTTCTTCAATGTCTGACTGGAGCAGCATTTTTGACACAGTCTATGAAGGCGCACTCCACTTACCAGATGCAATGAATTCATTAAATGGCATGCACCACTTAATGAATCTGTCGATGTGTACTCCATGAAGACTGATATAGCACGAGCTTGCATTACAACAGGCTTTATAATTCTGCACCATTGTAAAAGAAATGCTACAAAAACGTCAAATATATGGCATTTTAAAGGCAGTTGGCACTTAATGATAACAAATATTGTTAGTGAGCCTGTAAGATGAAACATCTGATGAATATTTTACTTTCTTTAGTGAAGAAATTCAAAATCATAAAACCAACGGTTGGTCCCTATTATATGAGATGACAGATCAATTACCACTATGGCAGCAATCTGTTGACAGATGACCTTAGCAGATGTAGCAGATCATAGAACCTTTTATTGTTTGGTATCTTATTAATTTTGATATTCTTTGTTAGGTTCATTATGAACATGTAAATTTATTGGTTACTTGTTAGAGCTGCAGTATTCTATTCTTGTGACCTTTTTGTACAACCACATACTGTTTTTATGCAAACAGCTGAGACTGACATGAATAAACATCAGCGTTAATCATGTTGTGAGCACAGAACTACTTTAGTCAATGCAGCACAGTGACTAATTTATTTCCTTTTAATGAATCAAGCTTCTCCGTTTTGAAAAAAAAACCTATAATAAATACATTTTTTGTATACGCATAAAAACTCTAATGCTATACTGGCAGAAGGTTATCAAAATAATGCTGTTTGTTTGCCAATTCTGTTTAGCCCCAACAGGCATGTTCAAATCGATAACAAATTTAAATGTTCACACTAAAGTTGATGAAGGCTACATTGTTTTATTGATACTAAGGAGGTAGTGCTGCATAATAATCATTATTCACTATGGAGATATTTAGATGAACAGCCTTTGCTTTTTATTTGTCTTCCAAATTTTTTAATGGAAAGTCTATGCTGCATAAGACTTGGAGAAATCACTCATGTTTATAGATCTGCTCTACCAGTTATATTCCTGAGTCTCCAGGACAAATATCTCTACAGTATGGCTGCTTTCCCATGATGAGCATTGGGTAAAACTTTGATGCTGCAGACTTTCTGTAGCCTTTCTGCAAGTAATAGGTAAATTTGGTTACTTGCCTTATTTTCATTGACTTTTTGTGTGTTTTTTTATACATGCGTTTTTATCGCCTACTTGATGCTGTGGATTTGGTATGTCAAGTTTTAAATAAAGCTGCTTTGTTTTTTAAATTTCCTGGTATTTGGATTGACAAAACATTATTGATACAGTTATGTGTGAATAACACAAAAAATATGCTTCTGTATGTTTTACCTGTGGATTTTCCGCATATAATGCAATTCTATGGGAAAAATCAGCACATAAACTTGAGCATACCTACAAGAAAGATTGGCATGATGTTGATTTAAAAATAGCACCACATTTCAGTTTTGTAGAATACGAAAAAGCACAGTGGGTATGAGATTTCTTTAAATATCATACACTTTGCTAGAACTGTAAGACATTGTGTTTTTTGCACACTGTCAAAAACTCACCAAAAGCTTTCTTTTTTTGAGAACTTAACCTTAGAGGATATGGCATAAATTGGCTGCTGACCATATGTGGTTCCGTTTAGGAGGCTATCCTGTCTACAAAAATTAATTTGAAAATGCTTCGAGATGTGGTGGCGTGCATGCGTTTCGCCTAGCCGTGGCTGGATTGGGGTCGTTACCCCATCTGTGGCTAGAGGCAGTATTGTTACATGTGTGATGAATAGTCGAAATGTGCGTTGGGGTGGGAGATGAAGTGGCGGCTTAGGACTTACGTCTTGCATCAAGCAAAACATATACACCAACATTGTATCTAGCAGTATTGTAACCCTTTGGGTGCTATTTATCTATGGCTTTAGTTTGATTGTTGATTCTGCTTTAATCCTTCATATAAATGTGCTATTTAATGATTGTATCCAAAATATAAGCACTGAGGCACTTTATTGCAATGTGGTTCTGGGTCTTACCTTGAATCAGGATTAGCTGCTTCTGGTCCTGTGGATTTACACACTCCCTGTTTGTGCAGTAAAAGGCACTTAGCTAAGCAGGTTCATATATTTCAAAATTCCTGATTAAATTAATTTTTTCCTGCAACTTTGGAGGACAGCTTCCACAAGTCCCATCCAGCTTTTATGTATATGATTACCCTGATCACACTACTACAAGAAATAGTTTTATTTCTGAATATTTTTTCCACTGTGTCTCTTTATTTTGACACTAGGCATCTGTTTTTAATTTTACTGATTAGTATTTTGTTATGATTTATCAACATAATATTGTCTATTCTATTTTTGGTACATACACTCCCTTTTTGTTACCAGTTGTTTTATCTGGGTTCTGTTTTACACATGTAGATATAAGTAGTATAGGGGATGAAATACTGCTGACAGATTCTCTTTAAAAATATTGTTGTCCATTAGTGATGATCGAAAACATTCGGCACTATTCGTTACTCACACGAATAGTACGGTATTCAGGCTATTCATTACTGGTGGAGTAATTAGGTATTCACCTAGTGGAACGCACCAAATAATTAGAAAGATAGAGTAAGGTGCGTTCGCAGCCCGGAGTCCACCGTGCAGAGAAGGAACCTGCTGCTAAGTAATGACGGACTATATGGCGGTACAATATGGATTCACACACAGGTTAACTTCACCCAGTATGAAGAAAGCGAACCCTGTTACATCACAGGACCACAGTACCGCACAAAGAGCGCAAGCAAGGAGTCACAGAACTCTAACCCTAGACTCGGGATTAAAGTACAACTAGACCTCTTGCGCTCGACACCGCAACTGGGGTATCAGCGTAACTGAAATAATAATTTAAATGCACAGGAGTGCGTGTGGTGCCACTCTGGTGGATGCCACTAACCACCCAGGCTTGGGCAAGGAAAGCGCTGTGAAAGTGCACGGCGCCGCACTGGCGGTCACAGCAATTTGATGCTGTTTTGTATGTCACGTGCTGATAGCAAGTCGGGCGCTAGATAGCAATCATCCACCTTACATGAGCAGTCATACACAAGGGAAGGGATAATTAATGAGCGACTTTCACACATCAACACACACACGTTTCCAAGTGTACACTAGCGCATGGCCGAGCGGCCATGCAAACCTTTTATAGTGGCAGTGCTACAAGACCTTGCAGATGGTCCAATAGAAGCTGCAACAGGACCTGAGCATGAGACCCCCGACCTCCAATGGGAGGTCATCCCATGGGCATGCTCAGTAAGGGAAAAGCAGGACTTAGTCCCAGAAAGACCTGCTCGCTGCTGAACATTGCTGGCTACATGGACAGAGCCTGGAAGGGCAGTAGTAGTGAGCCAGACGCTGGGACCAACATTTCCGCTGAGCAGACTCCACTGTGGCTGAAGAAGAATGGGAGACCACAGCGGAGATGGTTTGAGACTCCCCCTGTGCAGAGGTGGGAACTTGACACCTAACATGGCCCCCCTCCTTGGACCTCGCTATGCTCGAAGGCAGCAATGAGCTGTGGAGCTCGAATGTGCACAGCAGGCTCCCAGGACCTGTCCTCTGGGGCATAACCCTTCCAAGCCACCAAATAGAATTTTTTGCCACGTACCACCTTGCACCCCAAAATAGCATTCACCTCGTAATCATCCGTAGACGAACCCAATGTTTCGGCAGATGACTCGGAAAACCGGGACATGTATACGGGCTTCAAGAGGGACACATGAAAGGTGTCGGTGATACCTAGGTGTGGAGAAAGGGCCAGACGGTAGACCACAGGGTTAACCTGTTCGAGGACCTTGAAGGGACCCAAGTAGTGAGGTGCAAACTAAGTGGATTCAACTCACAGCCTGATGTTATGAGCGGAGAGACACACCAAGTCGCCAGAAGCAAAGATCGTAGCGGGGCGCCGATGTGCATCGGCAGAGGTCCTCATTCTTTCCTTGGAGGCCCAAATGGCATCCTGAGTGCGGTCCCAAATGCCCTCTCAACCAACCCATTCATCTCGGGATGATATGCCGAGGAGAGATTCAACCCAATACTGAGTAGATGACTAAGCTCTCTCCAGAATCGAGATGCAAACTGAAGACCCCGGTCACTGACAATTTTGTCCGGCATACCATGTAGGTGAAATATATGCTTGATGAACAACACTGCCAGAGCCCGTGCAGAAGGTAGCCGTGGAAGAGGCACCAAGTGCACCATTTTGGAAAATCACCCAGATAATGGTGCAGCTATGAGACTTGGGTAAGCCCACCACAAAATCCATCTTGACCATCTCACAGGGCCAGTCTGCCACTGGCAGGGGGTAAAGCAACCCAGATGGCCGTTGCCAAGGAGACTTGTTCTTGGCACAAGAGACACACACCCAAACATAGTCTGCGATGTCACGAGCCATATGCGGCCAACAGTATGTCCTCGCCAGTAGCTCAGATGTCCTTTTGGACCCAAAATGTCCACCCACCCTGGACAAGTGAGCCCAAGAGAGAACCTCCTGATGTAGGCTGGATGGTACAAAAGACTTGCCCGGTGGCACAGGCTCGAGCGAAACCGGGACCACAGTTCTTAGGCTCTCGGTGGGGACAATAAGCTGAGGCTCCTCTTCCTCCTCCTCAGATGATACAACTGAGTGAGAGAGAGCATTGGCACAAATGTTCTTCTCCCTGGAAAGAGAATGGAGGGTTAAATGAAACCGGGAGAAGAACAAGGACCATCTGGCCTGGCGAGAATTTAACCGCTGGGCTGTCTGCAAGTACACCAAATTCTTGTGGTCTGTGAAGACTTGGAAGGGAAAACGAGCCCCCTCCAAGAGATGTCTCCACTCTGAGAAGGCCAACTTCATGGCTAGCTACTCCCTGTCCTTGATGGAATAATTCCTCTCCGATGGTGAAAAGGTCTTAGAAAAGAAGAAGCAAGGATGCTTCTGACCATGAGCATCCTTTTGGAAAAGGACTGCACCAGCACCAACGGATGAGGCATCCACCTTCATTATAAATGGCTTACCTAAATTGGGGCAACGTAGGATGGGAGCGCTAGTGAAGTGTGACTTAATGGAGTGAAAGGCCTTGGAGACCTCCTCACACTATAATTTGGGATTTGCTCCCTTCTTGGAATGGAGAGTGGAATGAACCAAAGTTGAGAAGTGTGGAATGAACTGGCGATAGTAATCAATGAACCCCATAAAGCGCTGCACCGCTTTAAGAGAATGTGGTTCCTGCCAGTCCATCACAGCCTGTAGTTTGGCAGGATCCATAGCCAATCCCTGGGCAGAGATAACATAGCCCAGGAAAGGTAAGGACTCCTGCTCAAACACACATTTCTCCAACTTTGCGTGGAGGGAATTTGCCCGTAAGAGGTCGAAGGCTCTGCAAACATCTCTCCAGTGGGAGTCAATATCTAGAGAGTAGATGAGAATATCATCCAGATAGACTATGACCAAGGTGGAGACCATATCCCGGAAGATGTCGTTCACAAAGTCTTGGAAAATGGCTGGGACATAACAGAGCCCGAAGGGCATCACCAGATATTCATAGTGCCCATCCCTGGTGTTAAAATCCATCTTCCATTCGTCCCCCTCACTGATGCGAATCAGGTTGTAAGCACCCCGGAGATCTAATTTTGTAAATACCCTTGCTCCCCAAAGCCTATCAAAGAGCTCAGATATCAGGGGCAGAGGATACTTATTTTTAACGGTGATGGCGTTAAGACCGCTGTAATCTATGCATGGACGTAGTTCTCCATTCTTCTTCCTCACGAAGAAGAACCCAGCCCCTGCAGGTGACACTGACTTCCTAATGAATCCTCTTGCCAGATTTTCCTGGATGTACTGTGACATTGCCTCCATCTCTGGGAGAGATAACGGATAGACTCGACCCCAGGGAGGCTCAGCACCAGGCAAGAGGTCAATAGGACAGTCATAGGGGCGGTGGGGTGGAAGGGTCTCCGCAGCCCTCTTGGAGAACACATCCGCATAGGGCCAATAGTGCTCGGGGAGAGAGGATAGATCTGTGGGTATCTCAGTAGTAGCAACCTGAACACATTCCCTCTGACATCTACCCCCACAAGATTCACCCCATCCCAAAATTCTGCCTGTTGACAACTCAATATGAGGAGAGTGGTACCGTAAGCCAAGGTATCCCTAACAGGACCTCATCAATTCCCTCAGGAATGATGAGCAGAGATATAATCTCCTGATGAGATGGCGACATAGACAGAGAAAAAGGGATAGTCTGGTGTGTTATCTGTGAGGGCAGTGTCGACCCATTTACCACTCGTACGGTTAATGGTTGAGCTAACATTACAAGGGGAATTGCGTGACATTGGGCAAAGGCAGAAGATGTAAAATTGCCCTCCGCCCCAGAATCCATGCAGAGCTCTACCGAGTGGGTAAATGAGCCTATAGTAATTGTCCCCTTAAAGTACAATTTGGGGGCAAACGTCGCCATGTCTAGTGTACCTCCACCTACTACCACTAGATGCTGATGTTTCCTCGACAGCTGGGGACATCTGCTGGCAAGATGTCCTGACTGCTGGCAAACATGACAAACCTGGAGTGCACGAGTGGTCCGGGACTTAGATCCCGCTCGTGACACTACCATAGCCTCATGTGACTCAGGGGCCTGGACTGGAGATTCCAAAGATTTGGTGAAGGTAGGAGCCAGCCGAAACCTCTGCCTACACTGGGCTCGCTCTAACCTCTGCTCATGAAAACAGAGGTCAATATGAGTGGAGACAGCTATTAACTCTTCCAGTGTGGCGGGAATCTCCCTAGTAGCCAGGGCGTCCTTCACGTGGTCAGCCAGCCCCCTCCAAAATATCAGAATAAGGGCTGTATCCGACCACTCCAGCTCAGATGCTAGAGTGTGAAAGTGGACGGCAAAATGGCTGACCAAGGACGAGCCCTGAGTCAATGCCAACAGTTGGAGTGCCATATCATGGGTGACTCGAGGTCCTAAAAAGACCTGTTTCAGAGTGCTCCGGAACAACGGAGCACTCTGCACCACATGATCGCCATGCTCCCACAGCTGTGTAGCCCACTCCAATGCCCTGTCCGACAGGAGAGACACAATAAATCCCACCTTAGCCCGCTCTGTGGGAAAACGTGCGGCCAGAAGCTGGAGATGTATAGAGCACTGGCTCATGAAACCTCTACAAGATTTACTATCACCAGAAAATTTTTCTGGCAGCGCGAGGCGAGATAGAGTCGGAACAGGGGTGGCAGTGGACAAGGTTGCTGAAGCCACGCTAGCAGCCTGAACAGCAACTGCGGTTACATTCATAGCTGAGGTTGTGCACTCGAGAGCTACCAACCTACCCTCCAGCTGCTGGATGTACCACAAAGATTGCTGTTTGTCCGTTATCACTAGCCAGACTCTGGTGCGAGTGTAATGTTAGGGCTAGTGGAATGCACCAAATAATTAGAAAGATAGAGTAAGGTGCGTTCGCTGCCCAGGGTCCACCGTGCAGAGAAGGAACCTGCTGCTAAGGAATGACGGACTATATGGCAGTACAATATGGATTCACACATGGGTTAACTTCACCCAGTATGAAGAAAGCGAACCCTGTTACATCTCAGGGCCACGGTACCGCACAAAGAGCGCAAGCAAGGAGTCACAAAACTCTACCCCTAGACTCGGGATTAGAGTACAATTAGACCTCTTGCGCTCGACACCGCAACTGGGGTGTCAGTGTAACTGAAATAATAATTTAAATGCACATGAGTTTGTGCGGTGCCGCTCTGGCGGACGCCACTAACCACCCAGGCTTGGGCAAGGAAAGCGCTGTGAAAGCGCACGGCGCCGCACTGGCGGTCACAGCAATTTGACGCTGTTTTGTGTGTCACGTGCTGATAGCAAGTCGGGCGCTAGATAGCTATCATCCACCTTACATGAGTAGAGTTGAGCGACTTTCATTTTTTTAAGATCGAGTCGGGTTTTGTGAAACCCGATTTTGTCCAGAGTCGAGTCGCGTGCAGTTGGCCGATTATCGCTAAAAGTTGGGGATCGACCGAAACACGAAACCCAATGCAAGTCAATGGGGAAGCATAGTCGGCAGTGAGTGGAGGCCAGGAAAACACCTACAGTGCCCATTTTAATGCCAAAAACATCCATTCTTGTTTCTGAAGCTTGTCAATCTTAATTAACTTTATAATAATAGTTGGGCATAGGGAATTGGGGGTCATTTGGCAAAAGTTGTGGGGGGAGTAGGGCTGGCTCAAGTTTTTCGTGGGCCCAGGAAATGCGGACTACGTCACGGCGGTGTTGCAGGGAAAGGTAAGTATTTCAACGTTGCAAGTGCTGTGATCCTGAGCAAGCAGGGGGGGCCCACTCGTTCGCATTAGCACTGGCACAGGGCCCCTCAAAGTACAGCGGTGTGTTTGCATGGCGGGGGCGCCTCCCACCAGCAGCGACACTTTTGCGTACTCTGAGGGGCCCTGTGCCAGTGACGTCGCCAACGAGTATGCCCCCCCACCTGATGAAGGAACCTGCACTTTCATCTGCACCTTCCTCTCTGTCCCTGTGTAAGGTGGTATAACATGCGGGAAGGGGAACCTTACTTTCAGCAGGGTCAGATTCTGGCTGTGTAGAGTATAAGGAGAATGTAGTGGTGTAGGTCAATGTACCAGCAGACTCATCTAGCAGTGGCTGGGCAATGGGCAGCATGAGGAGGAAACAGATATAGGGCCAAAGAATAAAGTAGGCTAAATGCAGTTCAAAATTGGTAACAGGACTAAACAGGCGGCATTGCTTTGTTCAGTGGAGTAGCAAACCCAAGAGCAGCAGACACTGTTTCAAGGGCCTAACCACACTAGTAGGCCAAATGCAGTTTAATATCTGATAGTATAGGGCGAAAGCCAGAATGTGGAAGCTCAGCTTTGTTCAGTTGAGGACAACACCAGGCAGGGGCAGACAGACACCTTTAGTAGGCCGGAACAGCCAATTTTTTAAAAAAACAGCAGTTAGTAAGAGGCAGAAGGTAGAAGCTCAGCTTTATTCAGTTGAGGACAACACCAGGCAGGGGCAGACCCCTTTAGTAGGCCGGAACAGCCAATTGCATTTTTAAAAATGGTAATTTGGAACTGAAGGTTGAAGCTCAGCTTTATTCAGTTGAGGACAACACCAGGCAGGGGCAGACAGACACCTTTAGTAGGCCGGAACAGCCAATTGCATTTTTAAAAATGGTAATTTGGAACTGAAGGTTGAAGCTCAGCTTTATTCAGTTGAGGACAACACCAGGCAGGGGCAGACAGACACCTTTAGTAGGCCGGAACAGCCAATTGCATTTTTAAAAATGGTAATTTGGAACTGAAGGTTGAAGCTCAGCTTTATTCAGTTGAGGACAACACCAGGCAGGGGCAGACAGACACCTTTAGTAGGCCGGAACAGCCAATTGCATTTTTAAAAATGGTAATTTGGAACTGAAGGTTGAAGCACAGCTTTATTCAGTTGCAGCTTCTTGGCAATAATATAAAGAAGACGAGACAGGACAACACTCGTTGGATGCCATATCTGTGTTTTCACTGGAAAAAAACTGTCATTTAACTACTTGTAGGAGAAAGTTTTTGTAGCTGGAGGCCACTTTTTGTATTGTACCAGTTTTTGGTTGTATGTTTGGAACTGAAGGTTGAAGCTCAGCTTTATTCAGTTGAGGACAACACCAGGCAGGGGCAGACAGACACCTTTAGTAGGCCGGAACAGCCAATTGCATTTTTAAAAATGGTAATTTGGAACTGAAGGTTGAAGCTCAGCTTTATTCAGTTGAGGACAACACCAGGCAGGGGCAGACAGACACCTTTAGTAGGCCGGAACAGCCAATTGCATTTTTAAAAATGGTAATTTGGAACTGAAGGTTGAAGCTCAGCTTTATTCAGTTGAGGACAACACCAGGCAGGGGCAGACAGACACCTTTAGTAGGCCGGAACAGCCAATGGCATTTTTAAAAATGGTAATTTAGAACAGAAGGTAGAAGCTCAGTTTTATTCAGTTGAGGACAACACCAGGCAGGGGCAGACAGACACCTTTAGTAGGCCGGAACAGCCAATTGCATTTTTAAAAATGGTAATTTGGAACTGAAGGTTGAAGCTCAGCTTTATTCAGTTGAGGACAACACCAGGCAGGGGCAGACATTCACCTTTAGTAGGCCGGAACAGCCAATTGCATTTTTAAAAATGGTAATTTAGAACAGAAGGTAGAAGCTCAGTTTTATTCAGTTGAGGACAACACCAGGCAGGGGCAGACAGACACCTTTAGTAGGCCGGAACAGCCAATTGCATTTTTAAAAATGGTAATTTGGAACTGAAGGTTGAAGCTCAGCTTTATTCAGTTGAGGACAACACCAGGCAGGGGCAGACAGACACCTTTAGTAGGCCGGAACAGCCAATGGCATTTTTAAAAATGGTAATTTGGAACAGAAGGTAGAAGCTCAGCTTTATTCAGTTGAGGACAACACCAGGCAGGGGCAGACATTCACCTTTAGTAGGCCGGAACAGCCAATTGCATTTTTAAAAATGGTAATTTGGAATAGAAGGTAGAAGCTCAGCTTTATTCAGTTGAGGACAACACCAGGCAGGGGCAGACATTCACCTTTAGTAGGCCGGAACAGCCAATTGCATTTTTAAAAATGGTAATTTGGAACTGAAGGTTGAAGCACAGCTTTATTCAGTTGCAGCTTCTTGGCAATAATATAAAGAAGACGAGACAGGACAACACTCGTTGGATGCCATATCTGTGTTTTCACTGGAAAAAAAACTGTCATTTAACTACTTGTAGGAGAAAGTTTTTGTAGCTGGAGGCCACTTTTTGTATTGTACCAGTTTTTGGTTGTATGTTTGGAACTGAAGGTTGAAGCTCAGCTTTATTCAGTTGAGGACAACACCAGGCAGGGGCAGACAGACACCTTTAGTAGGCCGGAACAGCCAATTGCATTTTTAAAAATGGTAATTTGGAACTGAAGGTTGAAGCTCAGCTTTATTCAGTTGAGGACAACACCAGGCAGGGGCAGACAGACACCTTTAGTAGGCCGGAACAGCCAATGGCATTTTTAAAAATGGTAATTTGGAACAGAAGGTAGAAGCTCAGCTTTATTCAGTTGAGGACAACACCAGGCAGGGGCAGACATTCACCTTTAGTAGGCCGGAACAGCCAATTGCATTTTTAAAAATGGTAATTTGGAATAGAAGGTAGAAGCTCAGCTTTATTCAGTTGAGGACAACACCAGGCAGGGGCAGACATTCACCTTTAGTAGGCCGGAACAGCCAATTGCATTTTTAAAAATGGTAATTTGGAACTGAAGGTTGAAGCACAGCTTTATTCAGTTGCAGCTTCTTGGCAATAATATAAAGGAGACGAGACAGGACAACACTCGTTGGATGCCATATCTGTGTTTTCACTGGAAAAAAAACTGTCATTTAACTACTTGTAGGAGAAAGTTTTTGTAGCTGGAGGCCACTTTTTGTATTGTACCAGTTTTTGGTTGTATGTTTGGAACTGAAGGTTGAAGCTCAGCTTTATTCAGTTGAGGACAACACCAGGCAGGGGCAGACAGACACCTTTAGTAGGCCGGAACAGCCAATTGCATTTTTAAAAATGGTAATTTGGAACTGAAGGTTGAAGCTCAGCTTTATTCAGTTGAGGACAACACCAGGCAGGGGCAGACAGACACCTTTAGTAGGCCGGAACAGCCAATTGCATTTTTAAAAATGGTAATTTGGAACTGAAGGTTGAAGCTCAGCTTTATTCAGTTGAGGACAACACCAGGCAGGGGCAGACAGACACCTTTAGTAGGCCGGAACAGCCAATGGCATTTTTAAAAATGGTAATTTGGAACAGAAGGTAGAAGCTCAGCTTTATTCAGTTGAGGACAACACCAGGCAGGGGCAGACATTCACCTTTAGTAGGCCGGAACAGCCAATTGCATTTTTAAAAATGGTAATTTGGAACAGAAGGTAGAAGTTCAGTTTTATTCAGTTGAGGACAACACCAGGCAGGGGCAGACAGACACCTTTAGTAGGCCGGAACAGCCAATTGCATTTTTAAAAATGGTAATTTGGAACTGAAGGTTGAAGCTCAGCTTTATTCAGTTGAGGACAACACCAGGCAGGGGCAGACAGACACCTTTAGTAGGCCGGAACAGCCAATTGCATTTTTAAAAATGGTAATTTGGAACTGAAGGTTGAAGCTCAGCTTTATTCAGTTGAGGACAACACCAGGCAGGGGCAGACAGACACCTTTAGTAGGCCGGAACAGCCAATGGCATTTTTAAAAATGGTAATTTGGAACAGAAGGTAGAAGCTCAGCTTTATTCAGTTGAGGACAACACCAGGCAGGGGCAGACATTCACCTTTAGTAGGCCGGAACAGCCAATTGCATTTTTAAAAATGGTAATTTGGAACAGAAGGTAGAAGTTCAGTTTTATTCAGTTGAGGACAACACCAGGCAGGGGCAGACATTCACCTTTAGTAGGCCGGAACAGCCAATTGCATTTTTAAAAATGGTAATTTGGAACTGAAGGTTGAAGCTCAGCTTTATTCAGTTGAGGACAACACCAGGCAGGGGCAGACATTCACCTTTAGTAGGCCGGAACAGCCAATTGCATTTTTAAAAATGGTAATTTGGAACTGAAGGTTGAAGCTCAGCTTTATTCAGTTGAGGACAACACCAGGCAGGGGCAGACAGACACCTTTAGTAGGCCGGAACAGCCAATTGCATTTTTAAAAATGGTAATTTGGAACTGAAGGTTGAAGCACAGCTTTATTCAGTTGCAGCTTCTTGGCAATAATATAAAGAAGACGAGACAGGACAACACTCGTTGGATGCCATATCTGTGTTTTCACTGGAAAAAAAACTGTCATTTAAATACTTGTAGGAGAAAGTTTTTGTAGCTGGAGGCCACTTTTTGTATCGTACCAGTTTTTGGTTGTATGTTTGGAACTGAAGGTTGAAGCTCAGCTTTATTCAGTTGAGGACAACACCAGGCAGGGGCAGACAGACACCTTTAGTAGGCCGGAACAGCCAATTGCATTTTTAAAAATGGTAATTTGGAACTGAAGGTTGAAGCTCAGCTTTATTCAGTTGAGGACAACACCAGGCAGGGGCAGACAGACACCTTTAGTAGGCCGGAACAGCCAATTGCATTTTTAAAAATGGTAATTTGGAACTGAAGGTTGAAGCTCAGCTTTATTCAGTTGAGGACAACACCAGGCAGTGGCAGACAGACACCTTTAGTAGGCCGGAACAGCCAATGGCATTTTTAAAAATGGTAATTTGGAACAGAAGGTAGAAGCTCAGCTTTATTCAGTTGAGGACAACACCAGGCAGGGGCAGACATTCACCTTTAGTAGGCTGGAACAGCCAATTGCATTTTTAAAAATGGTAATTTGGAACTGAAGGTTGAAGCTCAGCTTTATTCAGTTGAGGACAACACCAGGCAGGGGCAGACCCCTTTAGTAGGCCGGAACAGCCAATTGCATTTTTAAAAATGGTAATTTGGAACTGAAGGTTGAAGCTCAGCTTTATTCAGTTGAGGACAACACCAGGCAGGGGCAGACAGACACCTTTAGTAGGCCGGAACAGCCAATTGCATTTTTAAAAATGGTAATTTGGAACTGAAGGTTGAAGCACAGCTTTATTCAGTTGCAGCTTCTTGGCAATAATATAAAGAAGACGAGACAGGACAACACTCGTTGGATGCCATATCTGTGTTTTCACTGGAAAAAAACCTGTCATTTAACTACTTGTAGGAGAAAGTTTTTGTAGCTGGAGGCCACTTTTTGTATCGTACCAGTTTTTGGTTGTATGTTTGGAACTGAAGGTTGAAGCTCAGCTTTATTCAGTTGAGGACAACACCAGGCAGGGGCAGACAGACACCTTTAGTAGGCCGGAACAGCCAATTGCATTTTTAAAAATGGTAATTTGGAACTGAAGGTTGAAGCTCAGCTTTATTCAGTTGAGGACAACACCAGGCAGGGGCAGACAGACACCTTTAGTAGGCCGGAACAGCCAATTGCATTTTTAAAAATGGTAATTTGGAACTGAAGGTTGAAGCTCAGCTTTATTCAGTTGAGGACAACACCAGGCAGGGGCAGACAGACACCTTTAGTAGGCCGGAACAGCCAATTGCATTTTTAAAAATGGTAATTTGGAACTGAAGGTTGAAGCTCAGCTTTATTCAGGTGAGGACAACACCAGGCAGTGGCAGACAGACACCTTTAGTAGGCCGGAACAGCCAATGGCATTTTTAAAAATGGTAATTTGGAACAGAAGGTAGAAGCTCAGCTTTATTCAGTTGAGGACAACACCAGGCAGGGGCAGACATTCACCTTTAGTAGGCTGGAACAGCCAATTGCATTTTTAAAAATGGTAATTTGGAACTGAAGGTTGAAGCTCAGCTTTATTCAGTTGAGGACAACACCAGGCAGGGGCAGACCCCTTTAGTAGGCCGGAACAGCCAATTGCATTTTTAAAAATGGTAATTTGGAACTGAAGGTTGAAGCTCAGCTTTATTCAGTTGAGGACAACACCAGGCAGGGGCAGACAGACACCTTTAGTAGGCCGGAACAGCCAATTGCATTTTTAAAAATGGTAATTTGGAACTGAAGGTTGAAGCACAGCTTTATTCAGTTGCAGCTTCTTGGCAATAATATAAAGAAGACGAGACAGGACAACACTCGTTGGATGCCATATCTGTGTTTTCACTGGAAAAAAAACTGTCATTTAACTACTTGTAGGAGAAAGTTTTTGTAGCTGGAGGCCACTTTTTGTATCGTACCAGTTTTTGGTTGTATGTTTGGAACTGAAGGTTGAAGCTCAGCTTTATTCAGTTGAGGACAACACCAGGCAGGGGCAGACAGACACCTTTAGTAGGCCGGAACAGCCAATTGCATTTTTAAAAATGGTAATTTGGAACTGAAGGTTGAAGCTCAGCTTTATTCAGTTGAGGACAACATCAGGCAGGGGCAGACAGACACCTTTAGTAGGCCGGAACAGCCAATGGCATTTTTAAAAATGGTAATTTGGAACAGAAGGTAGAAGCTCAGCTTTATTCAGTTGAGGACAACACCAGGCAGGGGCAGACATTCACCTTTGGTAGGCCGGAACAGCCAATTGCATTTTTAAAAATGGTAATTTGGAACAGAAGGTAGAAGCTCAGTTTTATTCAGTTGAGGACAACACCAGGCAGGGGCAGACAGACACCTTTAGTAGGCCGGAACAGCCAATTGCATTTTTAAAAATGGTAATTTGGAACTGAAGGTTGAAGCTCAGCTTTATTCAGTTGAGGACAACACCAGGCAGGGGCAGACAGACACCTTTAGTAGGCCGGAACAGCCAATGGCATTTTTAAAAATGGTAATTTGGAACAGAAGGTAGAAGCTCAGCTTTATTCAGTTGAGGACAACACCAGGCAGGGGCAGACATTCACCTTTAGTAGGCCGGAACAGCCAATTGCATTTTTAAAAATGGTAATTTGGAACAGAAGGTAGAAGCTCAGCTTTATTCAGTTGAGGACAACACCAGGCAGGGGCAGACATTCACCTTTAGTAGGCCGGAACAGCCAATTGCATTTTTAAAAATGGTAATTTGGAACTGAAGGTTGAAGCTCAGCTTTATTCAGTTGAGGACAACACCAGGCAGGGGCAGACAGACACCTTTAGTAGGCCGGAACAGCCAATTGCATTTTTAAAAATGGTAATTTGGAACTGAAGGTTGAAGCACAGCTTTATTCAGTTGCAGCTTCTTGGCAATAATATAAAGAAGACGAGACAGGACAACACTCGTTGGATGCCATTTCTGTGTTTTCACTGGAAAAAAACCTGTCATTTAACTACTTGTAGGAGAAAGTTTTTGTAGCTGGAGGCCACTTTTTGTATTGTACCAGTTTTTGGTTGTATGTTTGGAACTGAAGGTTGAAGCTCAGCTTTATTCAGTTGAGGACAACACCAGGCAGGGGCAGACAGACACCTTTAGTAGGCCGGAACAGCCAATTGCATTTTTAAAAATGGTAATTTGGAACTGAAGGTTGAAGCTCAGCTTTATTCAGTTGAGGACAACACCAGGCAGGGGCAGACAGACACCTTTAGTAGGCCGGAACAGCCAATTGCATTTTTAAAAATGGTAATTTGGAACTGAAGGTTGAAGCTCAGCTTTATTCAGTTGAGGACAACACCAGGCAGGGGCAGACAGACACCTTTAGTAGGCCGGAACAGCCAATGGCATTTTTAAAAATGGTAATTTGGAACAGAAGGTAGAAGCTCAGCTTTATTCAGTTGAGGACAACACCAGGCAGGGGCAGACATTCACCTTTAGTAGGCTGGAACAGCCAATGGCATTTTTAAAAATGGTAATTTGGAACAGAAGGTAGAAGCTCAGCTTTATTCAGTTGAGGACAACACCAGGCAGGGGCAGACATTCACCTTTAGTAGGCCGGAACAGCCAATTGCATTTTTAAAAATGGTAATTTGGAACAGAAGGTAGAAGCTCAGCTTTATTCAGTTGAGGACAACACCAGGCAGGGGCAGACAGACACCTTTAGTAGGCCGGAACAGCCAATTGCATTTTTAAAAATGGTAATTTGGAACTGAAGGTTGAAGCTCAGCTTTATTCAGTTGAGGACAACACCAGGCAGGGGCAGACAGACACCTTTAGTAGGCCGGAACAGCCAATTGCATTTTTAAAAATGGTAATTTGGAACTGAAGGTTGAAGCACAGCTTTATTCAGTTGAAGCTTCTTGGCAATAATATAAAGAAGACGAGACAGGACAACACTCGTTGGATGCCATTTCTGTGTTTTCACTGGAAAAAAAACTGTCATTTAACTACTTGTAGGAGAAAGTTTTTGTAGCTGGAGGCCACTTTTTGTATTGTACCAGTTTTTGGTTGTATGTTTGGAACTGAAGGTTGAAGCTCAGCTTTATTCAGTTGAGGACAACACCAGGCAGGGGCAGACAGACACCTTTAGTAGGCCGGAACAGCCAATTGCATTTTTAAAAATGGTAATTTGGAACTGAAGGTTGAAGCTCAGCTTTATTCAGTTGAGGACAACACCAGGCAGGGGCAGACAGACACCTTTAGTAGGCCGGAACAGCCAATTGCATTTTTAAAAATGGTAATTTGGAACTGAAGGTTGAAGCTCAGCTTTATTCAGTTGAGGACAACACCAGGCAGGGGCAGACAGACACCTTTAGTAGGCCGGAACAGCCAATGGCATTTTTAAAAATGGTAATTTGGAACAGAAGGTAGAAGCTCAGCTTTATTCAGTTGAGGACAACACCAGGCAGGGGCAGACATTCACCTTTAGTAGGCTGGAACAGCCAATTGCATTTTTAAAAATGGTAATTTGGAACTGAAGGTTGAAACTCAGCTTTATTCAGTTGAGGACAACACCAGGCAGGGGCAGACCCCTTTAGTAGGCCGGAACAGCCAATTGCATTTTTAAAAATGGTAATTTGGAACTGAAGTTTGAAGCTCAGCTTTATTCAGTTGAGGACAACACCAGGCAGGGGCAGACAGACACCTTTAGTAGGCCGGAACAGCCAATTGCATTTTTAAAAATGGTAATTTGGAACTGAAGGTTGAAGCTCAGCTTTATTCAGTTGAGGACAACACCAGGCAGGGGCAGACAGACACCTTTAGTAGGCCGGAACAGCCAATTGCATTTTTAAAAATGGTAATTTGGAACTGAAGGTTGAAGCTCAGCTTTATTCAGTTGAGGACAACACCAGGAAGGGGCAGACAGACACCTTTAGTAGGCCGGAACAGCCAATTGCATTTTTAAAAATGGTAATTTGGAACTGAAGGTTGAAGCACAGCTTTATTCAGTTGCAGCTTCTTGGCAATAATATAAAGAAGACGAGACAGGACAACACTCGTTGGATGCCATTTCTGTGTTTTCACTGGAAAAAAAACTGTCATTTAACTACTTGTAGGAGAAAGTTTTTGTAGCTGGAGGCCACTTTTTGTATTGTACCAGTTTTTGGTTGTATGTTTGGAACTGAAGGTTGAAGCTCAGCTTTATTCAGTTGAGGACAACACCAGGCAGGGGCAGACAGACACCTTTAGTAGGCCGGAACAGCCAATTGCATTTTTAAAAATGGTAATTTGGAACTGAAGGTTGAAGCTCAGCTTTATTCAGTTGAGGACAACACCAGGCAGGGGCAGACAGACACCTTTAGTAGGCCGGAACAGCCAATTGCATTTTTAAAAATGGTAATTTGGAACTGAAGGTTGAAGCTCAGCTTTATTCAGTTGAGGACAACACCAGGAAGGGGCAGACAGACACCTTTAGTAGGCCGGAACAGCCAATGGCATTTTTAAAAATGGTAATTTGGAACAGAAGGTAGAAGCTCAGCTTTATTCAGTTGAGGACAACACCAGGCAGGGGCAGACATTCACCTTTAGTAGGCTGGAACAGCCAATGGCATTTTTAAAAATGGTAATTTGGAACAGAAGGTAGAAGCTCAGCTTTATTCAGTTGAGGACAACACCAGGCAGGGGCAGACATTCACCTTTAGTAGGCCGGAACAGCCAATTGCATTTTTAAAAATGGTAATTTGGAACAGAAGGTAGAAGCTCAGCTTTATTCAGTTGAGGACAACACCAGGCAGGGGCAGACAGACACCTTTAGTAGGCCGGAACAGCCAATTGCATTTTTAAAAATGGTAATTTGGAACTGAAGGTTGAAGCTCAGCTTTATTCAGTTGAGGACAACACCAGGCAGGGGCAGACAGACACCTTTAGTAGGCCGGAACAGCCAATTGCATTTTTAAAAATGGTAATTTGGAACTGAAGGTTGAAGCACAGCTTTATTCAGTTGCAGCTTCTTGGCAATAATATAAAGAAGACGAGACAGGACAACACTCGTTGGATGCCATTTCTGTGTTTTCACTGGAAAAAAAACTGTCATTTAACTACTTGTAGGAGAAAGTTTTTGTAGCTGGAGGCCACTTTTTGTATTGTACCAGTTTTTGGTTGTATGTTTGGAACTGAAGGTTGAAGCTCAGCTTTATTCAGTTGAGGACAACACCAGGCAGGGGCAGACAGACACCTTTAGTAGGCCGGAACAGCCAATTGCATTTTTAAAAATGGTAATTTGGAACTGAAGGTTGAAGCTCAGCTTTATTCAGTTGAGGACAACACCAGGCAGGGGCAGACAGACACCTTTAGTAGGCCGGAACAGCCAATTGCATTTTTAAAAATGGTAATTTGGAACTGAAGGTTGAAGCTCAGCTTTATTCAGTTGAGGACAACACCAGGCAGGGGCAGACAGACACCTTTAGTAGGCCGGAACAGCCAATGGCATTTTTAAAAATGGTAATTTGGAACAGAAGGTAGAAGCTCAGCTTTATTCAGTTGAGGACAACACCAGGCAGGGGCAGACATTCACCTTTAGTAGGCTGGAACAGCCAATTGCATTTTTAAAAATGGTAATTTGGAACTGAAGGTTGAAACTCAGCTTTATTCAGTTGAGGACAACACCAGGCAGGGGCAGACCCCTTTAGTAGGCCGGAACAGCCAATTGCATTTTTAAAAATAGTAATTTGGAACTGAAGTTTGAAGCTCAGCTTTATTCAGTTGAGGACAACACCAGGCAGGGGCAGACAGACACCTTTAGTAGGCCGGAACAGCCAATTGCATTTTTAAAAATGGTAATTTGGAACTGAAGGTTGAAGCTCAGCTTTATTCAGTTGAGGACAACACCAGGCAGGGGCAGACAGACACCTTTAGTAGGCCGGAACAGCCAATTGCATTTTTAAAAATGGTAATTTGGAACTGAAGGTTGAAGCTCAGCTTTATTCAGTTGAGGACAACACCAGGCAGGGGCAGACAGACACCTTTAGTAGGCCGGAACAGCCAATTGCATTTTTAAAAATGGTAATTTGGAACTGAAGGTTGAAGCTCAGCTTTATTCAGTTGAGGACAACACCAGACAGGGGCAGACAGACACCTTTAGTAGGCCGGAACAGCCAATTGCATTTTTAAAAATGGTAATTTGGAACTGAAGGTTGAAGCACAGCTTTATTCAGTTGCAGCTTCTTGGCAATAATATAAAGAAGACGAGACAGGACAACACTCGTTGGATGCCATATCTGTGTTTTCACTGGAAAAAAAACTGTCAGTTAACTACTTGTAGGAGAAAGTTTTTGTAGCTGGAGGACACTTTTTGTATTGTACCAGTTTTTTGTTGTATGTTTGGAACTTAAGGTTGAAGCTCAGCTTTATTCAGTTGAGGACAACACCAGGCAGGGGCAGACACCTTTAGAAGGACGGAAAAGCCAATTTTTTTAAAAACAGCAGTTAATCTGAGCCAGAAGGTAGAAGCTCAGCTTTATTCAGTTGAGGCCAACTTGAATTAGGGACTGCAGACAGACTTTGCAGGCTGTCCCCTGTGTGGACCATGCATCCAATACATTAACCCATTGAGCCACAAAGGACACGTAACCTTCCGTGGCCAGGCCTACAGGTCCATGTGTCTGTTGTCAGGTATACCTTTGGACTGACAAATTGACAGAATGCAAGGACAATGCGGTCTTTAACATGCAGGTGGAGGGGTGGGATGGCTTTTCTCGCAAAAGAATTGTCAACTGAATAGCTCATAGCGTGGTATATCGTAGTTCATCCTGGCTTTATTAATATTAAATTAAATTAAAAAATAGGCTCTATGCACTTTATAATTGGTTCCACGGTTACACGGGCAGCAGTGGTCTGGTCAGTGGAGGCCTAGTGGAAGGAGGGTCCGCAGACAGGCTTCGAAGGCCTAACATAATTAAATTGGGCTGGCTGAAGGCACTTTATTATTAGTTAAAGGGGTACACGGGCAGCAGTGGTCTGGTCAGTGGAGGCCTAGTGGAAGGAGGGACCGCAGACAGGCTTCGAAGGCCTAACATAATTAAATTGGGCTGGCTGTAGGCACTTTATTATTAGTTAAAGGGGTACACGGGCAGCAGTGGTCTGGTCAGTGGAGGCCTAGTGGAAGGAGGGACCGCAGACAGGCTTCGAAGGCCTAACATAATTAAATTGGGCTGGCTGTAGGCACTTTATAATTGGTTCCAGGGGTACACGGGCAGCAGTGGTATGGTCAGTGGAGGCCTAGTGGAAGGAGGGACCGCAGACAGGCTTCGAAGGCCTAACATAATTAAATTGGGCTGGCTGTAGGCACTTTATTATTAGTTACAGGGGTACACGGGCAGCAGTGGTCTGGTCAGTGGAGGCCTAGTGGAAGGAGGAACCGCAGACAGGCTTCGAAGGCCTAACATAATTAAATTGGGCTGGCTGTAGGCACTTTATTATTAGTTACAGGGGTACACGGGCAGCAGTGGTCTGGTCAGTGGAGGCCTAGTGGAAGGGGGGACCGCAGACAGGCTTCGAAGGCCTAACATAATTAAATTGGGCTGGCTGTAGGCACTTTATTATTAGTTACAGGGGTACACGGGCAGCAGTGGTCTGGTCAGTGGAGGCCTAGTGGAAGGAGGGACCGCAGACAGGCTTCGAAGGCCTAACATAATTAAATTGGGCTGGCTGTAGGCACTTTATTATTAGTTACAGGGGTACACGGGCAGCAGTGGTCTGGTCAGTGGAGGCCTAGTGGAAGGAGGGACCGCAGACAGGCTTCGAAGGCCTAACATAATTAAATTGGGCTGGCTGTAGGCACTTTATTATTAGTTACAGGGGTACACGGGCAGCAGTGGTCTGGTCAGTGGAGGCCTAGTGGAAGGAGGGACCGCAGACAGGCTTCGAAGGCCTAACATAATTAAATTGGGCTGGCTGTAGGCACTTTATTATTAGTTACAGGGGTACACGGGCAGCAGTGGTCTGGTCAGTGGAGGCCTAGTGGAAGGAGGGACCGCAGACAGGCTTCGAAGGCCTAACATAATTAAATTGGGCTGGCTGAAGGCACTTTATTATTAGTTAAAGGGGTACACGGGCAGCAGTGGTCTGGTCAGTGGAGGCCTAGTGGAAGGAGGGACCGCATACAGGCTTCGAAGGCCTAACATAATTAAATTGGGCTGGCTGTAGGCACTTTATTATTAGTTAAAGGGGTACACGGGCAGCAGTGGTCTGGTCAGTGGAGGCCTAGTGGAAGGAGGGACCGCAGACAGGCTTCGAAGGCCTAACATAATTAAATTGGGCTGGCTGTAGGCACTTTATAATTGGTTCCAGGGTTACACGGGCAGCAGTGGTCTGGTCAGTGGAGGCCTAGTGGAAGGAGGGACCGCAGACAGGCTTCGAAGGCCTAACATAATTAAATTGGGCTGGCTGTAGGCACTTTATTATTAGTTACAGGGGTACACGGGCAGCAGTGGTCTGGTCAGTGGAGGCCTAGTGGAAGGAGGAACCGCAGACAGGCTTCGAAGGCCTAACATAATTAAATTGGGCTGGCTGTAGGCACTTTATTATTAGTTACAGGGGTACACGGGCAGCAGTGGTCTGGTCAGTGGAGGCCTAGTGGAAGGGGGGACCGCAGACAGGCTTCGAAGGCCTAACATAATTAAATTGGGCTGGCTGTAGGCACTTTATTATTAGTTACAGGGGTACACGGGCAGCAGTGGTCTGGTCAGTGGAGGCCTAGTGGAAGGGGGGACCGCAGACAGGCTTCGAAGGCCTAACATAATTAAATTGGGCTGGCTGTAGGCACTTTATTATTAGTTACAGGGGTACACGGGCAGCAGTGGTCTGGTCAGTGGAGGCCTAGTGGAAGGAGGGACCGCAGACAGGCTTCGAAGGCCTAACATAATTAAATTGGGCTGGCTGTAGGCACTTTATTATTAGTTACAGGGGTACACGGGCAGCAGTGGTCTGGTCAGTGGAGGCCTAGTGGAAGGAGGGACCGCAGACAGGCTTCGAAGGCCTAACATAATTAAATTGGGCTGGCTGTAGGCACTTTATTATTAGTTACAGGGGTACACGGGCAGCAGTGGTCTGGTCAGTGGAGGCCTAGTGGAAGGAGGGACCGCAGACAGGCTTCGAAGGCCTAACATAATTAAATTGGGCTGGCTGTAGGCACTTTATTATTAGTTACAGGGGTACACGGGCAGCAGTGGTCTGGTCAGTGGAGGCCTAGTGGAAGGAGGGACCGCAGACAGGCTTCGAAGGCCTAACATAATTAAATTGGGCTGGCTGAAGGCACTTTATTATTAGTTAAAGGGGTACACGGGCAGCAGTGGTCTGGTCAGTGGAGGCCTAGTGGAAGGAGGGACCGCAGACAGGCTTCGAAGGCCTAACATAATTAAATTGGGCTGGCTGTAGGCACTTTATTATTAGTTAAAGGGGTACACGGGCAGCAGTGGTCTGGTCAGTGGAGGCCTAGTGGAAGGAGGGACCGCAGACAGGCTTCGAAGGCCTAACATAATTAAATTGGGCTGGCTGTAGGCACTTTATAATTGGTTCCAGGGGTACACGGGCAGCAGTGGTCTGGTCAGTGGAGGCCTAGTGGAAGGAGGGACCGCAGACAGGCTTCGAAGGCCTAACATAATTAAATTGGGCTGGCTGTAGGCACTTTATTATTAGTTACAGGGGTACACGGGCAGCAGTGGTCTGGTCAGTGGAGGCCTAGTGGAAGGAGGAACCGCAGACAGGCTTCGAAGGCCTAACATAATTAAATTGGGCTGGCTGTAGGCACTTTATTATTAGTTACAGGGGTACACGGGCAGCAGTGGTCTGGTCAGTGGAGGCCTAGTGGAAGGGGGGACCGCAGACAGGCTTCGAAGGCCTAACATAATTAAATTGGGCTGGCTGTAGGCACTTTATTATTAGTTACAGGGGTACACGGGCAGCAGTGGTCTGGTCAGTGGAGGCCTAGTGGAAGGAGGGACCGCAGACAGGCTTCGAAGGCCTAACATAATTAAATTGGGCTGGCTGTAGGCACTTTATTATTAGTTACAGGGGTACACGGGCAGCAGTGGTCTGGTCAGTGGAGGCCTAGTGGAAGGAGGGACCGCAGACAGGCTTCGAAGGCCTAACATAATTAAATTGGGCTGGCTGTAGGCACTTTATTATTAGTTACAGGGGTACACGGGCAGCAGTGGTCTGGTCAGTGGAGGCCTAGTGGAAGGAGGGACCGCAGACAGGCTTCGAAGGCCTAACATAATTAAATTGGGCTGGCTGTAGGCACTTTATTATTAGTTACAGGGGTACACGGGCAGCAGTGGTCTGGTCAGTGGAGGCCTAGTGGAAGGAGGGACCGCAGACAGGCTTCGAAGGCCTAACATAATTAAATTGGGCTGGCTGTAGGCACTTTATTATTAGTTAAAGGGGTACACGGGCAGCAGTGGTCTGGTCAGTGGAGGCCTAGTGGAAGGAGGGACCGCAGACAGGCTTCGAAGGCCTAACATAATTAAATTGGGCTGGCTGTAGGCACTTTATTATTAGTTACAGGGGTACACGGGCAGCAGTGGTCTGGTCAGTGGAGGCCTAGTGGAAGGAGGGACCGCAGACAGGCTTCGAAGGCCTAACATAATTAAATTGGGCTGGCTGTAGGCACTTTATAATTGGTTCCAGGGGTACACGGGCAGCAGTGGTCTGGTCAGTGGAGGCCTAGTGGAAGGAGGGACCGCAGACAGGCTTCGAAGGCCTAACATAATTAAATTGGGCTGGCTGTAGGCACTTTATTATTAGTTACAGGGGTACACGGGCAGCAGTGGTCTGGTCAGTGGAGGCCTAGTGGAAGGAGGAACCACAGACAGGCTTCGAAGGCCTAACATAATTAAATTGGGCTGGCTGTAGGCACTTTATAATTGGTTCCAGGGGTACACGGGCAGCAGTGGTCTGGTCAGTGGAGGCCTAGTGGAAGGAGGGACCGCAGACAGGCTTCGAAGGCCTAACATAATTAAATTGGGCTGGCTGTAGGCACTTTATTATTAGTTACAGGGGTACACGGGCAGCAGTGGTCTGGTCAGTGGAGGCCTAGTGGAAGGAGGAACCGCAGACAGGCTTCGAAGGCCTAACATAATTAAATTGGGCTGGCTGTAGGCACTTTATTATTAGTTACAGGGGTACACGGGCAGCAGTGGTCTGGTCAGTGGAGGCCTAGTGGAAGGGGGGACCGCAGACAGGCTTCGAAGGCCTAACATAATTAAATTGGGCTGGCTGTAGGCACTTTATTATTAGTTACAGGGGTACACGGGCAGCAGTGGTCTGGTCAGTGGAGGCCTAGTGGAAGGAGGGACCGCAGACAGGCTTCGAAGGCCTAACATAATTAAATTGGGCTGGCTGTAGGCACTTTATTATTAGTTACAGGGGTACACGGGCAGCAGTGGTCTGGTCAGTGGAGGCCTAGTGGAAGGAGGGACCGCAGACAGGCTTCGAAGGCCTAACATAATTAAATTGGGCTGGCTGTAGGCACTTTATTATTAGTTACAGGGGTACACGGGCAGCAGTGGTCTGGTCAGTGGAGGCCTAGTGGAAGGAGGGACCGCAGACAGGCTTCGAAGGCCTAACATAATTAAATTGGGCTGGCTGTAGGCACTTTATTATTAGTTACAGGGGTACACGGGCAGCAGTGGTCTGGTCAGTGGAGGCCTAGTGGAAGGAGGGACCGCAGACAGGCTTCGAAGGCCTAACATAATTAAATTGGGCTGGCTGTAGGCACTTTATTATTAGTTAAAGGGGTACACGGGCAGCAGTGGTCTGGTCAGTGGAGGCCTAGTGGAAGGAGGGACCGCAGACAGGCTTCGAAGGCCTAACATAATTAAATTGGGCTGGCTGTAGGCACTTTATTATTAGTTACAGGGGTACACGGGCAGCAGTGGTCTGGTCAGTGGAGGCCTAGTGGAAGGAGGGACCGCAGACAGGCTTCGAAGGCCTAACATAATTAAATTGGGCTGGCTGTAGGCACTTTATAATTGGTTCCAGGGGTACACGGGCAGCAGTGGTCTGGTCAGTGGAGGCCTAGTGGAAGGAGGGACCGCAGACAGGCTTCGAAGGCCTAACATAATTAAATTGGGCTGGCTGTAGGCACTTTATTATTAGTTACAGGGGTACACGGGCAGCAGTGGTCTGGTCAGTGGAGGCCTAGTGGAAGGAGGAACCGCAGACAGGCTTCGAAGGCCTAACATAATTAAATTGGGCTGGCTGTAGGCACTTTATTATTAGTTACAGGGGTACACGGGCAGCAGTGGTCTGGTCAGTGGAGGCCTAGTGGAAGGGGGGACCGCAGACAGGCTTCGAAGGCCTAACATAATTAAATTGGGCTGGCTGTAGGCACTTTATTATTAGTTACAGGGGTACACGGGCAGCAGTGGTCTGGTCAGTGGAGGCCTAGTGGAAGGAGGGACCGCAGACAGGCTTCGAAGGCCTAACATAATTAAATTGGGCTGGCTGTAGGCACTTTATTATTAGTTACAGGGGTACACGGGCAGCAGTGGTCTGGTCAGTGGAGGCCTAGTGGAAGGAAGGACCGCAGACAGGCTTCGAAGGCCTAACATAATTAAATTGGGCTGGCTGTAGGCACTTTATTATTAGTTACAGGGGTACACGGGCAGCAGTGGTCTGGTCAGTGGAGGCCTAGTGGAAGGAGGGACCGCAGACAGGCTTCGAAGGCCTAACATAATTAAATTGGGCTGGCTGTAGGCACTTTATTATTAGTTACAGGGGTACACGGGCAGCAGTGGTCTGGTCAGTGGAGGCCTAGTGGAAGGAGGGACCGCAGACAGGCTTCGAAGGCCTAACATAATTAAATTGGGCTGGCTGAAGGCACTTTATTATTAGTTACAGGGGTACACGGGCAGCAGTGGTCTGGTCAGTGGAGGCCTAGTGGAAGGAGGGACCGCAGACAGGCTTCGAAGGCCTAACATAATTAAATTGGGCTGGCTGTAGGCACTTTATTATTAGTTAAAGGGGTACACGGGCAGCAGTGGTCTGGTCAGTGGAGGCCTAGTGGAAGGAGGGACCGCAGACAGGCTTCGAAGGCCTAACATAATTAAATTGGGCTGGCTGTAGGCACTTTATAATTGGTTCCAGGGGTACACGGGCAGCAGTGGTCTGGTCAGTGGAGGCCTAGTGGAAGGAGGGACCGCAGACAGGCTTCGAAGGCCTAACATAATTAAATTGGGCTGGCTGTAGGCACTTTATTATTAGTTACAGGGGTACACGGGCAGCAGTGGTCTGGTCAGTGGAGGCCTAGTGGAAGGAGGAACCGCAGACAGGCTTCGAAGGCCTAACATAATTAAATTGGGCTGGCTGTAGGCACTTTATTATTAGTTACAGGGGTACACGGGCAGCAGTGGTCTGGTCAGTGGAGGCCTAGTGGAAGGGGGGACCGCAGACAGGCTTCGAAGGCCTAACATAATTAAATTGGGCTGGCTGTAGGCACTTTATTATTAGTTACAGGGGTACACGGGCAGCAGTGGTCTGGTCAGTGGAGGCCTAGTGGAAGGAGGGACCGCAGACAGGCTTCGAAGGCCTAACATAATTAAATTGGGCTGGCTGTAGGCACTTTATTATTAGTTACAGGGGTACACGGGCAGCAGTGGTCTGGTCAGTGGAGGCCTAGTGGAAGGAGGGACCGCAGACAGGCTTCGAAGGCCTAACATAATTAAATTGGGCTGGCTGTAGGCACTTTATTATTAGTTACAGGGGTACACGGGCAGCAGTGGTCTGGTCAGTGGAGGCCTAGTGGAAGGAGGGACCGCAGACAGGCTTCGAAGGCCTAACATAATTAAATTGGGCTGGCTGTAGGCACTTTATTATTAGTTACAGGGGTACACGGGCAGCAGTGGTCTGGTCAGTGGAGGCCTAGTGGAAGGAGGGACCGCAGACAGGCTTCGAAGGCCTAACATAATTAAATTGGGCTGGCTGTAGGCACTTTATTATTAGTTAAAGGGGTACATGGGCAGCAGTGGTCTGGTCAGTGGAGGCCTAGTGGAAGGAGGGACCGCAGACAGGCTTTGAAGGCCTAACATAATTAAATTGGGCTGGCTGTAGGCACTTTATTATTAGTTACAGGGGTACACGGGCAGCAGTGGTCTGGTCAGTGGAGGCCTAGTGGAAGGAGGGACCGCAGACAGGCTTCGAAGGCCTAACATAATTAAATTGGGCTGGCTGTAGGCACTTTATTATTAGTTACAGGGGTACACGGGCAGCAGTGGTCTGGTCAGTGGAGGCCTAGTGGAAGGAGGGACCGCAGACAGGCTTCGAAGGCCTAACATAATTAAATTGGGCTGGCTGTAGGCACTTTATAATTGGTTCCAGGGGTACACGGGCAGCAGTGGTCTGGTCAGTGGAGGCCTAGTGGAAGGAGGGACCGCAGACAGGCTTCGAAGGCCTAACATAATTAAATTGGGCTGGCTGTAGGCACTTTATTATTAGTTACAGGGGTACACGGGCAGCAGTGGTCTGGTCAGTGGAGGCCTAGTGGAAGGAGGGACCGCAGACAGGCTTCGAAGGCCTAACATAATTAAATTGGGCTGGCTGTAGGCACTTTATAATTGGTTCCAGGGGTACACGGGCAGCAGTGGTCTGGTCAGTGGAGGCCTAGTGGAAGGAGGGACCGCAGACAGGCTTCGAAGGCCTAACATAATTAAATTGGGCTGGCTGTAGGCACTTTATTATTAGTTACAGGGGTACACGGGCAGCAGTGGTCTGGTCAGTGGAGGCCTAGTGGAAGGAGGGACCGCAGACAGGCTTCGAAGGCCTAACATAATTAAATTGGGCTGGCTGTAGGCACTTTATAATTGGTTCCAGGGGTACACGGGCAGCAGTGGTCTGGTCAGTGGAGGCCTAGTGGAAGGAGGGACCGCAGACAGGCTTCGAAGGCCTAACATAATTAAATTGGGCTGGCTGTAGGCACTTTATTATTAGTTACAGGGGTACACGGGCAGCAGTGGTCTGGTCAGTGGAGGCCTAGTGGAAGGAGGAACCGCAGACAGGCTTCGAAGGCCTAACATAATTAAATTGGGCTGGCTGTAGGCACTTTATAATTGGTTCCAGGGGTACACGGGCAGCAGTGGTCTGGTCAGTGGAGGCCTAGTGGAAGGAGGGACCGCAGACAGGCTTCGAAGGCCTAACATAATTAAATTGGGCTGGCTGTAGGCACTTTATTATTAGTTACAGGGGTACACGGGCAGCAGTGGTCTGGTCAGTGGAGGCCTAGTGGAAGGAGGAACCGCAGACAGGCTTCGAAGGCCTAACATAATTAAATTGGGCTGGCTGTAGGCACTTTATTATTAGTTACAGGGGTACACGGGCAGCAGTGGTCTGGTCAGTGGAGGCCTAGTGGAAGGGGGGACCGCAGACAGGCTTCGAAGGCCTAACATAATTAAATTGGGCTGGCTGTAGGCACTTTATTATTAGTTACAGGGGTACACGGGCAGCAGTGGTCTGGTCAGTGGAGGCCTAGTGGAAGGAGGGACCGCAGACAGGCTTCGAAGGCCTAACATAATTAAATTGGGCTGGCTGTAGGCACTTTATTATTAGTTACAGGGGTACACGGGCAGCAGTGGTCTGGTCAGTGGAGGCCTAGTGGAAGGAGGGACCGCAGACAGGCTTCGAAGGCCTAACATAATTAAATTGGGCTGGCTGTAGGCACTTTATTATTAGTTACAGGGGTACACGGGCAGCAGTGGTCTGGTCAGTGGAGGCCTAGTGGAAGGAGGGACCGCAGACAGGCTTCGAAGGCCTAACATAATTAAATTGGGCTGGCTGTAGGCACTTTATTATTAGTTACAGGGGTACACGGGCAGCAGTGGTCTGGTCAGTGGAGGCCTAGTGGAAGGAGGGACCGCAGACAGGCTTCGAAGGCCTAACATAATTAAATTGGGCTGGCTGTAGGCACTTTATTATTAGTTAAAGGGGTACACGGGCAGCAGTGGTCTGGTCAGTGGAGGCCTAGTGGAAGGAGGGACCGCAGACAGGCTTCGAAGGCCTAACATAATTAAATTGGGCTGGCTGTAGGCACTTTATTATTAGTTACAGGGGTACACGGGCAGCAGTGGTCTGGTCAGTGGAGGCCTAGTGGAAGGAGGGACCGCAGACAGGCTTCGAAGGCCTAACATAATTAAATTGGGCTGGCTGTAGGCACTTTATAATTGGTTCCAGGGGTACACGGGCAGCAGTGGTCTGGTCAGTGGAGGCCTAGTGGAAGGAGGGACCGCAGACAGGCTTCGAAGGCCTAACATAATTAAATTGGGCTGGCTGTAGGCACTTTATTATTAGTTACAGGGGTACACGGGCAGCAGTGGTCTGGTCAGTGGAGGCCTAGTGGAAGGAGGAACCGCAGACAGGCTTCGAAGGCCTAACATAATTAAATTGGGCTGGCTGTAGGCACTTTATTATTAGTTACAGGGGTACACGGGCAGCAGTGGTCTGGTCAGTGGAGGCCTAGTGGAAGGGGGGACCGCAGACAGGCTTCGAAGGCCTAACATAATTAAATTGGGCTGGCTGTAGGCACTTTATTATTAGTTACAGGGGTACACGGGCAGCAGTGGTCTGGTCAGTGGAGGCCTAGTGGAAGGAGGGACCGCAGACAGGCTTCGAAGGCCTAACATAATTAAATTGGGCTGGCTGTAGGCACTTTATTATTAGTTACAGGGGTACACGGGCAGCAGTGGTCTGGTCAGTGGAGGCCTAGTGGAAGGAAGGACCGCAGACAGGCTTCGAAGGCCTAACATAATTAAATTGGGCTGGCTGTAGGCACTTTATTATTAGTTACAGGGGTACACGGGCAGCAGTGGTCTGGTCAGTGGAGGCCTAGTGGAAGGAGGGACCGCAGACAGGCTTCGAAGGCCTAACATAATTAAATTGGGCTGGCTGTAGGCACTTTATTATTAGTTACAGGGGTACACGGGCAGCAGTGGTCTGGTCAGTGGAGGCCTAGTGGAAGGAGGGACCGCAGACAGGCTTCGAAGGCCTAACATAATTAAATTGGGCTGGCTGAAGGCACTTTATTATTAGTTACAGGGGTACACGGGCAGCAGTGGTCTGGTCAGTGGAGGCCTAGTGGAAGGAGGGACCGCAGACAGGCTTCGAAGGCCTAACATAATTAAATTGGGCTGGCTGTAGGCACTTTATTATTAGTTAAAGGGGTACACGGGCAGCAGTGGTCTGGTCAGTGGAGGCCTAGTGGAAGGAGGGACCGCAGACAGGCTTCGAAGGCCTAACATAATTAAATTGGGCTGGCTGTAGGCACTTTATAATTGGTTCCAGGGGTACACGGGCAGCAGTGGTCTGGTCAGTGGAGGCCTAGTGGAAGGAGGGACCGCAGACAGGCTTCGAAGGCCTAACATAATTAAATTGGGCTGGCTGTAGGCACTTTATTATTAGTTACAGGGGTACACGGGCAGCAGTGGTCTGGTCAGTGGAGGCCTAGTGGAAGGAGGAACCGCAGACAGGCTTCGAAGGCCTAACATAATTAAATTGGGCTGGCTGTAGGCACTTTATTATTAGTTACAGGGGTACACGGGCAGCAGTGGTCTGGTCAGTGGAGGCCTAGTGGAAGGGGGGACCGCAGACAGGCTTCGAAGGCCTAACATAATTAAATTGGGCTGGCTGTAGGCACTTTATTATTAGTTACAGGGGTACACGGGCAGCAGTGGTCTGGTCAGTGGAGGCCTAGTGGAAGGAGGGACCGCAGACAGGCTTCGAAGGCCTAACATAATTAAATTGGGCTGGCTGTAGGCACTTTATTATTAGTTACAGGGGTACACGGGCAGCAGTGGTCTGGTCAGTGGAGGCCTAGTGGAAGGAGGGACCGCAGACAGGCTTCGAAGGCCTAACATAATTAAATTGGGCTGGCTGTAGGCACTTTATTATTAGTTACAGGGGTACACGGGCAGCAGTGGTCTGGTCAGTGGAGGCCTAGTGGAAGGAGGGACCGCAGACAGGCTTCGAAGGCCTAACATAATTAAATTGGGCTGGCTGTAGGCACTTTATTATTAGTTACAGGGGTACACGGGCAGCAGTGGTCTGGTCAGTGGAGGCCTAGTGGAAGGAGGGACCGCAGACAGGCTTCGAAGGCCTAACATAATTAAATTGGGCTGGCTGTAGGCACTTTATTATTAGTTAAAGGGGTACATGGGCAGCAGTGGTCTGGTCAGTGGAGGCCTAGTGGAAGGAGGGACCGCAGACAGGCTTTGAAGGCCTAACATAATTAAATTGGGCTGGCTGTAGGCACTTTATTATTAGTTACAGGGGTACACGGGCAGCAGTGGTCTGGTCAGTGGAGGCCTAGTGGAAGGAGGGACCGCAGACAGGCTTCGAAGGCCTAACATAATTAAATTGGGCTGGCTGTAGGCACTTTATTATTAGTTACAGGGGTACACGGGCAGCAGTGGTCTGGTCAGTGGAGGCCTAGTGGAAGGAGGGACCGCAGACAGGCTTCGAAGGCCTAACATAATTAAATTGGGCTGGCTGTAGGCACTTTATTATTAGTTACAGGGGTACACGGGCAGCAGTGGTCTGGTCAGTGGAGGCCTAGTGGAAGGATGGACCGCAGACAGGCTTCGAAGGCCTAAAATAATTAAATTGGGCTGGCTGTAGGCACTTTATTATTAGTTACAGGGGTACACGGGCAGCAGTGGTCTGGTCAGTGGAGGCCTAGTGGAAGGAGGGACCGCAGACAGGCTTCGAAGGCCTAACATAATTGAATTGGGCTGGCTGTAGGCACTTTATTATTAGTTACAGGGGTACACGGGCAGCAGTGGTCTGGTCAGTGGAGGCCTAGTGGAAGGAGGGACCGCAGACAGGCTTCGAAGGCCTAACATAATTAAATTGGGCTGGCTGTAGGCACTTTATTATTAGTTAAAGGGGTACACGGGCAGCAGTGGTCTGGTCAGTGGAGGCCTAGTGGAAGGAGGGACCACAGACAGGCTTCGAAGGCCTAACATAATTAAATTGGGCTGGCTGTAGGCACTTTATAATTGGTTCCAGGGGTACACGGGCAGCAGTGGTCTGGTCAGTGGAGGCCTAGTGGAAGGAGGGACCGCAGACAGGCTTCGAAGGCCTAACATAATTAAATTGGGCTGGCTGTAGGCACTTTATTATTAGTTACAGGGGTACACGGGCAGCAGTGGTCTGGTCAGTGGAGGCCTAGTGGAAGGAGGGACCGCAGACAGGCTTCGAAGGCCTAACATAATTAAATTGGGCTGGCTGTAGGCACTTTATTATTAGTTACAGGGGTACACGGGCAGCAGTGGTCTGGTCAGTGGAGGCCTAGTGGAAGGAGGGACCGCAGACAGGCTTCGAAGGCCTAACATAATTAAATTGGGCTGGCTGTAGGCACTTTATTATTAGTTACAGGGGTACACGGGCAGCAGTGGTCTGGTCAGTGGAGGACTAGTGGAAGGAGGGACCGCAGACAGGCTTCGAAGGCCTAACATAATTAAATTGGGCTGGCTGTAGGCACTTTATTATTAGTTAAAGGGGTACACGGGCAGCAGTGGTCTGGTCAGTGGAGGCCTAGTGGAAGGAGGGACCGCAGACAGGCTTCGAAGGCCTAACATAATTAAATTGGGCTGGCTGTAGGCACTTTATAATTGGTTCCAGGGGTACACGGGCAGCAGTGGTCTGGTCAGTGGAGGCCTAGTGGAAGGAGGGACCGCAGACAGGCTTCGAAGGCCTAACATAATTAAATTGGGCTGGCTGTAGGCACTTTATTATTAGTTACAGGGGTACACGGGCAGCAGTGGTCTGGTCAGTGGAGGCCTAGTGGAAGGAGGGACCGCAGACATGCTTCGAAGGCCTAACATAATTAAATTGGGCTGGCTGTAGGCACTTTATTATTAGTTACAGGGGTACACGGGCAGCAGTGGTCTGGTCAGTGGAGGCCTAGTGGAAGGAGGGACCGCAGACAGGCTTCGAAGGCCTAACATAATTAAATTGGGCTGGCTGTAGGCACTTTATTATTAGTTACAGGGGTACACGGGCAGCAGTGGTCTGGTCAGTGGAGGCCTAGTGGAAGGAGGGACCGCAGACAGGCTTCGAAGGCCTAACATAATTGAATTGGGCTGGCTGTAGGCACTTTATTATTAGTTACAGGGGTACACGGGCAGCAGTGGTCTGGTCAGTGGAGGCCTAGTGGAAGGAGGGACCGCAGACAGGCTTCGAAGGCCTAACATAATTAAATTGGGCTGGCTGTAGGCACTTTATTATTAGTTAAAGGGGTACACGGGCAGCAGTGGTCTGGTCAGTGGAGGCCTAGTGGAAGGAGGGACCACAGACAGGCTTCGAAGGCCTAACATAATTAAATTGGGCTGGCTGTAGGCACTTTATAATTGGTTCCAGGGGTACACGGGCAGCAGTGGTCTGGTCAGTGGAGGCCTAGTGGAAGGAGGGACCGCAGACAGGCTTCGAAGGCCTAACATAATTAAATTGGGCTGGCTGTAGGCACTTTATTATTAGTTACAGGGGTACACGGGCAGCAGTGGTCTGGTCAGTGGAGGCCTAGTGGAAGGAGGGACCGCAGACAGCTTCGAAGGCCTAACATAATTAAATTGGGCTGGCTGTAGGCACTTTATTATTAGTTACAGGGGTACACGGGCAGCAGTGGTCTGGTCAGTGGAGGCCTAGTGGAAGGAGGGACCGCAGACAGGCTTCGAAGGCCTAACATAATTAAATTGGGCTGGCTGTAGGCACTTTATTATTAGTTACAGGGGTACACGGGCAGCAGTGGTCTGGTCAGTGGAGGCCTAGTGGAAGGAGGGACCGCAGACAGGCTTCGAAGGCCTAACATAATTAAATTGGGCTGGCTGTAGGCACTTTATTATTAGTTAAAGGGGTACACGGGCAGCAGTGGTCTGGTCAGTGGAGGCCTAGTGGAAGGAGGGACCGCAGACAGGCTTCGAAGGCCTAACATAATAAATTGGGCTGGCTGTAGGCACTTTATAATTGGTTCCAGGGGTACACGGGCAGCAGTGGTCTGGTCAGTGGAGGCCTAGTGGAAGGAGGGACCGCAGACAGGCTTCGAAGGCCTAACATAATTAAATTGGGCTGGCTGTAGGCACTTTATTATTAGTTACAGGGGTACACGGGCAGCAGTGGTCTGGTCAGTGGAGGCCTAGTGGAAGGAGGGACCGCAGACAGGCTTCGAAGGCCTAACATAATTAAATTGGGCTGGCTGTAGGCACTTTATAATTGGTTCCAGGGGTACACGGGCAGCAGTGGTCTGGTCAGTGGAGGCCTAGTGGAAGGAGGGACCGCAGACAGGCTTCGAAGGCCTAACATAATTAAATTGGGCTGGCTGTAGGCACTTTATAATTGGTTCCAGGGGTACACGGGCAGCAGTGGTCTGGTCAGTGGAGGCCTAGTGGAAGGAGGGACCGCAGACAGGCTTCGAAGGCCTAACATAATTAAATTGGGCTGGCTGTAGGCACTTTATTATTAGTTACAGGGGTACACGGGCAGCAGTGGTCTGGTCAGTGGAGGCCTAGTGGAAGGAGGGACCGCAGACAGGCTTCGAAGGCCTAACATAATTAAATTGGGCTGGCTGTAGGCACTTTATTATTAGTTACAGGGGTACACGGGCAGCAGTGGTCTGGTCAGTGGAGGCCTAGTGGAAGGAGGGACCGCAGACAGGCTTCGAAGGCCTAACATAATTAAATTGGGCTGGCTGTAGGCACTTTATAATTGGTTCCAGGGGTACACGGGCAGCAGTGGTCTGGTCAGTGGAGGCCTAGTGGAAGGAGGGACCGCAGACAGGCTTCGAAGGCCTAACATAATTAAATTGGGCTGGCTGTAGGCACTTTATTATTAGTTACAGGGGTACACGGGCAGCAGTGGTCTGGTCAGTGGAGGCCTAGTGGAAGGAGGGACCGCAGACAGGCTTCGAAGGCCTAACATAATTAAATTGGGCTGGCTGTAGGCACTTTATTATTAGTTACAGGGGTACACGGGCAGCAGGGGTCTGGTCAGTGGAGGCCTAGTGGAAGGAGGGACCACAGACAGGCTTCGAAGGCCTAACATAATTAAATTGGGCTGGCTGTAGGCACTTTATAATTGGTTCCAGGGGTACACGGGCAGCAGTGGTCTGGTCAGTGGAGGCCTAGTGGAAGGAGGGACCGCAGACAGGCTTCGAAGGCCTAACATAATTAAATTGGGCTGGCTGTAGGCACTTTATAATTGGTTCCAGTGGTACACGGGCAGCAGTGGTCTGGTCAGTGGAGGCCTAGTGGAAGGAGGGACCGCAGACAGGCTTCGAAGGCCTAACATAATTAAATTGGGCTGGCTGTAGGCACTTTATTATTAGTTACAGGGGTACACGGGCAGCAGTGGTCTGGTCAGTGGAGGCCTAGTGGAAGGACGGACCGCAGACAGGCTTCGAAGGCCTAACATAATTAAATTGGGCTGGCTGTAGGCACTTTATAATTGGTTCCAGGGGTACACGGGCAGCAGTGGTCTGGTCAGTGGAGGCCTAGTGGAAGGAGGGACCGCAGACAGGCTTCGAAGGCCTAACATAATTAAATTGGGCTGGCTGTAGGCACTTTATAATTGGTTCCAGGGGTACACGGGCAGCAGTGGTCTGGTCAGTGGAGGCCTAGTGGAAGGAGGGACCGCAGACAGGCTTCGAAGGCCTAACATAATTAAATTGGGCTGGCTGTAGGCACTTTATTATTAGTTACAGGGGTACACGGGCAGCAGTGGTCTGGTCAGTGGAGGCCTAGTGGAAGGAGGGACCGCAGACAGGCTTCGAAGGCCTAACATAATTAAATTGGGCTGGCTGTAGGCACTTTATAATTGGTTCCAGGGGTACACGGGCAGCAGTGGTCTGGTCAGTGGAGGCCTAGTGGATGGAGGGACCGCAGACAGGCTTCGAAGGCCTAACATAATTAAATTGGGCTGGCTGTAGGCACTTTATTATTAGTTACAGGGGTACACGGGCAGCAGTGGTCTGGTCAACGGAGGCCGATTGTAATGAGTGTCTGCCAGTTAGTAGTCCAAAACAACAACTAAATGTGAATGTCTCGCATTAAAACAAAACAAAAACACTAAAGGGTGCAATCATTAGGTTCAGGGGTGGGATCCTCTGCGTTGTTTCAGACCTACTAATTTTGCGCAAAGTATTTACTGTGGTAAATAGAGGACACTGCCCCTGACTATGTTAAGTACCATCATACATGTCAACACAATGGTATTGTCAGTGGCAGGTATGGAAGGATGTCAGCGCATAGACTTAACATTGGTGGAAGTGTGAGAGATAACTGTGGAAGTGGTAGAGCAATGTTTGACCTGGGGGTGGGTGAACTCTCTTGTGGCCGGCATTACAGGCCCAAGGCCCCTCATGTTACAACAGTGTGTCTGACGTTGGGTGCGCACCACCACCGCCAGAGACACTTTATTGTACTATGAGGAACCCAGTAGCAATGCCGTCGACCAAAAGCGAGTACACCCACCTCTTCAGACAAACAGCAGTCTCACGGGTGCTTGCGCCAAGTCGCGATACCACGGCCCCGTGTGGGGAGTTTGGCCATTTAGGGAGGTGTAAACATGTCGTATGCTGGACAATCAGCTGCAGCAAATTAGACATTAGAAAAGTAATTCACAGTAGTCCACAGGCAAGAGCTTTTCATAGGAAAGCTAGGTGTCGGCCGGGCAAGGTGGGGCAAAAGATTTCGAAATCCAGTTGTGGTTCATTTTAATGAATGTTAGATCGTCAACATTTTGGGTAGCCAGACGAGTCCTTTTTTCGGTTAATTTTGAACCTGCAGCACTGAATACTCTTTCTGATAGGACACTTGCTGCCGGGCAAGCAAGCTCCTGCAATGCATATTCTGCCAATTCTGGCCAGGTGTCTAATTTTGATGCCCAGTAATCAAATGGGAATGACGGTTGAGGGAGAACATCGATAAGGGATGAAAAATAGTTAGTAACCATACTGGACAAATGTTGTCTCCTGTCACTTTCAATTGATGCAGCAGTACCTGTCCTGTCTGCGGTCATAGCAAAATCACTCCACAACCTGGTCAGAAAACCCCTCTGTCCAATGCCACTTCTGATGTGTGCACCCCTAACACTCCTAGTCTGTTGCCCCCTTGAGCTCGTGTGAGAACGATCACGTGCGCTGTGTGCTGGGAATGCCTGAAGCAAACGGTCAACAAGAGTTGATTGTTTGGTTGCTAATATTAGTTCCAAGTTCTCATGTGGCATAATATTTTGCAATTTGCCTTTATAGCGTGGATCAAGGAGGTAGGCCAACCAGTAATCGTCATCGTTCATCATTTTCGTTATGCGTGTGTCCCTTTTTAGGATACGTAAGGCATAATCCGCCATGTGGGCCAAAGTTCCAGTTGTCAAATCTCCAGTTGTGATTGGGTGAGGGGCAGTTGCAGGCAAATCTACGTCACTTGTGTCCCTCAAAAAACCAGAACCCGGCCTTGACACGCAACCAATTTCCAGTGCCCCCGGGAAAGGTTCCGCATTAAAAATATACTCATCCCCATCATCCTCCTCGTCCTCCACCTCCTCTTCGCCCGCTACCTCGTCCTGTACACTGCCCTGACCAGACAATGGCTGACTGTCATCAAGGCTTTCCTCTTCCTCTGGTGCAGACGCCTGCTCCTTTATGTGCGTCAAACTTTGCATCAGCAGACGCATTAGGGGGATGCTCATGCTTATTACGGCGTTGTCTGCACTAACCAGCCGTGTGCATTCCTCAAAACACTGAAGGACTTGACACATGTCTTGTATCTTCGACCACTGCACACCTGACAACTCCATGTCTGCCATCCTACTGCCTGCCCGTGTATGTGTATCCTCCCACAAAAACATAACAGCCCGCCTCTGTTGGCACAGTCTCTGAAGCATGTGCAGTGTTGAGTTCCACCTTGTTGCAACGTCTATGATTAGGCGATGCTGGGGAAGGTTCAAAGACCGCTGATAGGTCTGCATACGGCTGGCGTGTACAGGCGAACGTCGGATATGTGAGCAAAGTCCACGCACTTTGAGGAGCAGGTCGGAGAACCCAGGATAAGTTTTCAATAAGCACTGCACCACCAGGTTTAAGGTGTGAGCCAGGCAAGGAATGTGTTTCAGTTGGGAAAGGGAGATGGCAGCCATGAAATTCCTTCCGTTATCACTAACTACCTTGCCTGCCTCAAGATCTACTGTGCCCAGCCACGACTGCGTTTCTTGTTGCAAGAACTCGGACAGAACTTCCGCGGTGTGTCTGTTGTCGCCCAAACACTTCATAGCCAATACAGCCTGCTGACGCTTGCCAGTAGCTGGCCCATAATGGGACAACTGGTATGCAACAGTGTCATCTGCCAATGGAGTGGTTGGCCGACTGCGGTCTGTGGAAGAGCTGTAGCTTCTGCAGGAGGACGAGGAGGAGGAGGAGGGGGTGCGAACGCCTACAGCCAACTGTTTCCTAGACCGTGGGCTAGGCACAACTGTCCCGAAATTGATGTCCCCTGTGGACCCTGCATCCACCACATTCACCCAGTGTGCCGTGATGGACACATAACGTCCCTGGCCATGCCTACTGGTCCATGCATCTGTAGTCAGGTGCACCTTTGTACTCACAGATTGCCTGAGTGCATGGACGATGCGCTGTTTAACATGCTGGTGCAGGGCTGGGATGGCTTTTCTGGAAAAAAAGTGTCGACTGGGTAGCTCGTATCGTGGTTCAGCGTACTCCATCAGGGCTTTGAAAGCTTCGCTTTCAACTAACCGGTAGGGCATCATCTCTAACGAGATTAGTCTAGCTATGTGGGCGTTAAAACCCTGTGTACGCGGATGCGAGGAAAAGTACTTCCTTTTTCTAACCAGAGTCTCATGTAGTGTGAGCTGAACTGGAGAGATGGAGATCGTGGAACTTGCGGGTGTGCCGGTGGACATGGCAGACTGAGAGACGGTTGGAGACGGTATTGTTTCCGCCGGTGCCCTAGATGCAATATTTCCGCCTACAAAACTGGTGATTCCCTGACCCTGACTGCTTTTGGCTGGCAAAGAAACCTGCACAGATACTGCCGGTGGTGCGGAAAATGGTGGCCTTACAGTGACGGAAGGGATGTTGCGTTGATGACTAGCTTCATTGGCCGAGGGTGCTACAACCTTAAGGGACGTTTGGTAGTTAGTCCAGGCTTGAAAATGCATGGTGGTTAAGTGTCTATGCATGCAACTAGTATTGAGACTTTTCAGATTCTGACCTCTGCTTAAGCTAGTAGAACATTTTTGACAGATGACTTTGCGCTGATCAATTGGATGTTGTTTAAAAAAATGCCAGACTGCACTCTTCCTAGCATCAGATCCCTTTTCAGGGATTGCAGACTGAGCTTTAACCGGATGGCAACGCTGTGCTCCAACAGGTTTTGGCTTTGACACGCGTTTTGGGCCAGATAGGGGCCCGGCAGATGGAACCTGTTGCGATGTTGATGCCTGCTGCGGCCCCTCCTCCACCTCCGCTTCTGAACTACTGCTGCCTGCACCCTGTTCCCCCAATGGCTGCCAATCGGGGTCAACAACCGGCTCATCTATTACCTCCTCTTCGAGCTCGTGTGCAACTTCGTCTGTGTCACTGTGTCGGTCTGTGGTATAGCGTTCGTGGCGGGGCAACATAGTCTCATCAGGGTCTGATTGTGGATCTGTACCCTGAGAGGGCAATGTGGTGGTCTGAGTCAAAGGAGCAGCATAGTACTCTGGCTGTGGCTGTGCATCAGTGCACTCCATGTCAGAATCTACTTGTAATGGGCATGGCCTGTTAAGTGTTTCACTTTCTAAGCCAGGGACGGTATATGTAAAGAGCTCCATGGAGTGACCCGTTGTGTCGCCTGCTGCATCCTTCTCTCTTGTTGTAGTTTTTGCTGAGGAGGACAAGGAAGCGACTTGTCCCTGACCGTGAACATCCACAAGCGACGCGCTGCTTTTACATTTACCAGTTTCAGAAGAGGAGGCAAAAGAGCTAGAGGCTGAGTCTGCAATGTAAGCCAAAACTTGCTGTTGCTGCTCCGGCTTTAAAAGCGTTTTTCCTACTCCCAGAAAAGAGAGCGTTCGAGGCCTTGTGTAGCCAGACGACGAAACTGGCTCCACAGCTCCAGACTTAGGTGGAATATTTTTATCCCCATGACCACCTGATGCTCCACTACCACTACCATCATTACCAGCTGACAATGAACGCCCACGGCCACGACCTCTTGCACCAGACTTCCTCATTGCTTTAAAAAATTAACCAAAGTAACTTTATTTGTTGCTGTCAAACAACTTACACGGTGAGCTATAACTTCAGTATGATTTCTATATCCCTTAACAGGTTGGTGAGACCACAAGGAAAATCAGGCACAATGTTACACACTCTGTTTTCTGTGGCACAAAATCACAGAGATGACACACACGCAGGACTGTCACTCAAGCACTAATGTCAATATTATTCTCCCACCTAATATATTTTTTTTTTTTTTCTCAGGGAGACTTTAGAAACCAAATAAGATAAAATGTTTTTTTCAGGGACAATTTAGAAACCAAATACTAATAAAAAAAAATAATAAATAAAATAGCCTTTCTATGGCCCACAATTAGAGAGAGAGAGGTGGCACACCCAGGAGTCAAGACTGGCACACAAGCTGAAAGGGCAATATTACTCTCCCACTGTTTTTTATGTATTTTTTTTTTTCAGGGAGACTTTAGAAACCAAATAATATTAAACAAAGCAAAAAAATAAATAGGCTTTCTATGGCCCACAATTAGAGAGAGAGAGGTGGCACACCCAGGAGTCAAGACTGGCACACAAGCTGAAAGGGCAATATTACTCTCCCACTGTTTTTTTATGTTTTTTTTTTTTTCAGGGAGACTTTAGAAACCAAATAATATTAAAAAAAGCAAAAAAATAAATAGGCTTTCTATGGCCCACAATTAGAGAGAGAGAGGTGGCACACCCAGGAGTCAAGACTGGCACACAAGCTGAAAGGGCAATATTACTCTCCCACTGTTTTTTATGTATTTTTTTTTTCAGGAAGACTTTAGAAACCAAATAATATTAAAAAAAGCAAAAAAATAAATAGGCTTTCTATGGCCCACAATTAGAGAGAGAGAGGTGGCACACCCAGGAGTCAAGACTGGCACACAAGCTGAAAGGGCAATATTACTCTCCCACTGTTTTTTTATGTATTTTTTTTTCAGGGAGACTTTAGAAACCAAATAATATTAAAAAAATCAAAAAAATAAATAGGCTTTCTATGGCCCACAATTAGAGAGAGAGAGAGGTGGCACACCCAGGAGTCAAGACTGGCACACAAGCTGAAAGGGCAATATTACTCTCCCACTGTTTTTTTATGTATTTTTTTTTCAGGGAGACTTTAGAAACCAAATAATATTAAAAAAATCAAAAAAATAAATAGGCTTTCTATGGCCCACAATTAGAGAGAGAGAGGTGGCACACCCAGGAGTCAAGACTGGCACACAAGCTGAAAGGGCAATATTACTCTCCCACTGTTTTTTTATGTATTTTTTTTTCAGGGAGACTTTAGAAACCAAATAATATTAAAAAAAGCAAAAAAATAAATAGGCTTTCTATGGCCCACAATTAGAGAGAGAGAGGTGGCACACCCAGGAGTCAAGACTGGCACACAAGCTGAAAGGGCAATATTACTCTCCCACTGTTTTTTTATGTATTTTTTTTTTCAGGGAGACTTTAGAAACCAAATAATATTAAAAAAAAGCAAAAAAATAAATAGGCTTTCTATGGCCCACAATTAGATAGAGAGAGGTGGCACACCCAGGAGTCAAGACTGGCACACAAGCTGAAAGGGCAATATTACTCTCCCACTGTTTTTTTATGTGTTTTTTTTTTCAGGGAGACTTTAGAAACCAAATAATATTAAAAAAGCAAAAAAATAAATAGGCTTTCTATGGCCCACAATTAGAGAGAGAGAGGTGGCACACCCAGGAGTCAAGACTGGCACACAAGCTGAAAGGGCAATATTACTCTCCCACTGTTTTTTTATGTATTTTTTTTTTTCAGGGAGACTTTAGAAACCAAATAATATTAAACAAAGCAAAAAAATAAATAGGCTTTCTATGGCCCACAATTAGAGAGAGAGAGGTGGCACACCCAGGAGTCAAGACTGGCACACAAGCTGAAAGGGCAATATTACTCTCCCACTGTTTTTTTATGTTTTTTTTTTTTTCAGGGAGACTTTAGAAACCAAATAATATTAAACAAAGCAAAAAAATAAATAGGCTTTCTATGGCCCACAATTAGAGAGAGAGAGGTGGCACACCCAGGAGTCAAGACTGGCACACAAGCTGAAAGGGCAATATTACTCTCCCACTGTTTTTTTATGTATTTTGTTTTTCAGGGAGACTTTAGAAACCAAATAATATTAAAAAAAGCAAAAAAATAAATAGGCTTTCTATGGCCCACAATTAGAGAGAGAGAGGTGGCACACCCAGGAGTCAAGACTGGCACACAAGCTGAAAGGGCAATATTACTCTCCCACTGTTTTTTATGTATTTTTTTTTTCAGGGAGACTTTAGAAACCAAATAATATTAAAAAAAGCAAAAAAATAAATAGGCTTTCTATGGCCCACAATTAGAGAGAGAGAGGTGGCACACCCAGGAGTCAAGACTGGCACACAAGCTGAAAGGGCAATATTACTCTCCCACTGTTTTTTTATGTATTTTTTTTTTCAGGGAGACTTTAGAAACCAAATAATATTAAAAAAATCTAAAAAATAAATAGGCTTTCTATGGCCCACAATTAGAGAGAGAGAGGTGGCACACCCAGGAGTCAAGACTGGCACACAAGCTGAAAGGGCAATATTACTCTCCCACTGTTTTTTTATGTATTTTTTTTTTCAGGGAGACTTTAGAAACCAAATAATATTAAAAAAAGCAAAAAAATAAATAGGCTTTCTATGGCCCACAATTAGAGAGAGAGAGGTGGCACACCCAGGAGTCAAGACTGGCACACAAGCTGAAAGGGCAATATTACTCTCCCACTGTTTTTTTATGTTTTTTTTTTTTCAGGGAGACTTTAGAAACCAAATAATAGTAAAAAAAGCAAAAAAATAAATAGGCTTTCTATGGCCCACAATTAGAGAGAGAGAGGTGGCACACCCAGGAGTCAAGACTGGCACACAAGCTGAAAGGGCAATATTACTCTCCCACTGTTTTTTTATGTATTTTTTTTTTCAGGGAGACTTTAGAAACCAAATAATATTAAAAAAAGCAAAAAAATAAATAGGCTTTCTATGGCCCACAATTAGAGAGAGAGAGGTGGCACACCCAGGAGTCAAGACTGGCACACAAGCTGAAAGGGCAATATTACTCTCCCACTGTTTTTTTATGTATTTTTTTTTTCAGGGAGACTTTAGAAACCAAATAATATTAAAAAAAGCAAAAAAATAAATAGGCTTTCTATGGCCCACAATTAGAGAGAGAGAGGTGGCACACCCAGGAGTCAAGACTGGCACACAAGCTGAAAGGGCAATATTACTCTCCCACTGTTTTTTTATGTATTTTTTTTTTTCAGGGAGACTTTAGAAACCAAATAATATTAAAAAAAGCAAAAAAATAAATAGGCTTTCTATGGCCCACAATTAGAGAGAGAGAGGTGGCACACCCAGGAGTCAAGACTGGCACACAAGCTGAAAGGGCAATATTACTCTCCCACTGTTTTTTATGTATTTTTTTTTTCAGGGAGACTTTAGAAACCAAATAATATTAAAAAAAGCAAAAAAATAAATAGGCTTTCTATGGCCCACAATTAGAGAGAGAGAGGTGGCACACCCAGGAGTCAAGACTGGCACACAAGCTGAAAGGGCAATATTACTCTCCCACTGTTTTTTTATGTATTTTTTTTTCAGGGAGACTTTAGAAACCAAATAATATTAAAAAAAGCAAAAAAATAAATAGGCTTTCTATGGCCCACAATTAGAGAGAGAGAGGTGGCACACCCAGGAGTCAAGACTGGCACACAAGCTGAAAGGGCAATAATACTCTCCCACTGTTTTTTTATGTTTTTTTTTTTTTCAGGGAGACTTTAGAAACCAAATAATATTAAAAAAAGCAAAAAAATAAATAGGCTTTCTATGGCCCACAATTAGAGAGAGAGAGGTGGCACACCCAGGAGTCAAGACTGGCACACAAGCTGAAAGGGCAATATTACTCTCCCACTGTTTTTTTATGTATTTTTTTTTTTCAGGGAGACTTTAGAAACCAAATAATATTAAAAAAAGCAAAAAAATAAATAGGCTTTCTATGGCCCACAATTAGAGAGAGAGAGGTGGCACACCCTGGAGTCAAGACTGGCACACAAGCTGAAAGGGCAATATTACTCTCCCACTGTTTTTTTATGTATTTTTTTTTTCAGGGAGACTTTAGAAACCAAATAATATTAAACAAAGCAAAAAAATAAATAGGCTTTCTATGGGCCACAATTAGATTGAGGTGGCACACCCAGGAGTCAAGACTGGCACACAAGCTGAAAGGGCAATATTACTATCCCACTGTTTTTTTATGTATTTTTTTTTTTTTTCAGGGAGACTTTAGAAACCAAATAATATTAAAAAAAGCAAAAAAATAAATAGGCTTTCTATGGCCCACAATTAGAGAGAGAGAGGTGGCACACCCAGGAGTCAAGACTGGCACACAAGCTGAAAGGGCAATATTACTCTCCCACTGTTTTTTTATGTTTTTTTTTTTTTCAGGGAGACTTTAGAAACCAAATAATATTAAACAAAGCAAAAAAATAAATAGGCTTTCTATGGCCCACAATTAGAGAGAGAGAGGTGGCACACCCAGGAGTCAAGACTGGCACACAAGCTGAAAGGGCAATATTACTCTCCCACTGTTTTTTTATGTATTTTTTTTTTCAGGGAGACTTTAGAAACCAAATAATATTAAAAAAAGCAAAAAAATAAATAGGCTTTCTATGGCCCACAATTAGAGAGAGAGAGGTGGCACACCCAGGAGTCAAGACTGGCACACAAGCTGAAAGGGCAATATTACTCTCCCACTGTTTTTTTATGTTTTTTTTTTTTTTTTCACGGAGACTTTAGAAACCCAATAATATTAAAAAAAACAAAAAAAATAAATAGGCTTTGTATGGCCCACTGAATGAGAGATGGCACACACAGGAGTGGTACACAAGCCCTGACTGAGGCCAATATTTTTCTCCCACTGATTGATGTAGTGTTTTTGTGTTGAAGTAGATTTTAGAACACAAATCAAGGAAAAAAATAAATAGGCTTTCTATGGCCCACTCAGTGAGAGATGGCACACACAGGGATGGCACTGTAGCAGAAATGCCAATCTTAATCTTCCACAAAAAAACAAAACAAAACAGGGACTGTCCTACAATTACTATCTCCCTGCAGTAATGTAAGCCAGGTATGGCAGGCAGCAATAGGAGTGGACTGATGCACAAATTAAATAAAAAGTGTGGACAAACAAAAAAGATAGCTGTGCAGAAAGGAAGGAACAAGAGGATATGTGCTTTGAAAAAAGCAGTTGGTTTGCACAGTGGCGTACACACAGCAATACAGCTATCACGGAGCCTTCTAGGGCAGCCCAATGAGCTACAGCGCTGAGGGAAAAAAAAAAATGTAGCTTCCAGTGTCCCTGCACACCGAAGGTGGTGTTGGACAGTGGAAATCGCTACAGCACAAGCGGTTTGGTGGTTAGTGGACCCTGCCTAATGCTATCCCTGCTTCTGTCGAAGCGGCAGCAACCTCTCCCTAAGCTTAGATCAGCAGCAGTAAGATGGCGGTCGGCGGGAATGCCCCTTTATAGCCCCTGTGATGCCGCAGACAGCAAGCCAATCACTGCAATGCCCTTCTCTAAGATGGTGGGGACCAGGACCTATGTCATCACGCTGCCCACACTCTGCGTTCACCTTCATTGGCTGAGAAATGGCGCTTTTCGCGTCATTGAAACGCGACTTTGGCGCGAAAGTCGCGTACCGCATGGCCGACAAGCACAGGGGTCGGATCGGGTTTCATGAGACGCCGACTTAGCCAAAAGTCGGCGACTTTTGAAAATGAACGACCCGTTTCGCTCAACCCTATACATGAGCAGTTATACACAAGCGAGGGGATAATTAATGAGCGACTTTCACACATCAACACACATAAGTTTACAAGTGTACACTAGAGCATGGCCGAGCGGCCTTGCGAAGCTTTTATAGCGGCAGTGCTACAAGACCTTCCAGATGGTCCAATAGGAGCCGCAACAGGACCTGAGCATGTGACCCCCGACCTCCAATGGGAGGTCGTCCCATGGGCATTCTCAGTAAGGGAAAAGCAGGACTAAGTCCCAGAAAGACCTGCTCACTGCTGAAAATTGCTGGCTTCAAGGACAGAGCCTGGAAGGGCAGTTATAACTAGTGTTGAGCGATATCTTCCGATATGCAAAGGTATCGGTATCGGATTGGATCGGCCGATACCGGCAAAATATTGGATCTCGCCGATACCGATACCCGATACCAATGCATATCAATGGGACACAAAATATCAGAATGGTTCCCAGGGTCTGAAGGAGAGGAAACTCTCCATCAGGCCCTGGGATCCATATTCATGTATAAAATAAAGAATAAAAATAAAAAATATTGATATGCTCACCCCTCTGACGGCCCCGGCTCTCACCGGTCCAAGCGTCTGCCTCCGTTCGTAAGAATGCAGAGTGAACTAGGACCTTCAATGACGTTGCGGCTTGTGATTGGTCGCGTGACCGCTCATGTGACCGCTCACGCGACCAATCACAAGCCGCGACGTCATCGAAGGTCATTCATTCCCTGTATTTTTAGGAACGGAGGCACCGCTAAGGTCCAGGGTCCGCCGGAGGGGTGATTATATCAATATTTTTTTTTTTTATTATTTATTTTTTACATGAATATGGACCCCAGGGCCTGAAGGAGAGTCTCCTCTCCTCCAGACCCTGGGAACCATACGCACCGCACACTTCTGATTCTGATTTCCGATATCGCAAAAATATCGGAACTCGGTATCGGTATTCCGATACAGCAAATATCGGCCGATACCCGATACTTGCAGTATCGGAATGCTCAACACTAGTAGTAACCAGTCATCCAGTATCAGCCTGAGCCAGGCGCTGGGACCAACATCTCCGCTGAGCAGACTACACTGTGGCTGAAGAAGAATGGGAGACCGCAGCAGAGATGGTTCGAAACCCCCTGTGCAGAGGTGGGAAATCGACACCTAACATCTTGGTAAATTTTAGTGACCCCCCAGCATGTTTGGCACTTTATTTGCAGCCAATGAACATGCTGAGCTGACTTGACAATCACAGTAATGCCAGCACCATCTTTGTTGTGACATTACTGTGATTGGCTGGCCTTCCAGCATCATAGGGAATATTTAAAGGCATCTGACACCATTTTGCACACATTGTAGCAGAAAACAGAGTAGAGAGAGCGTAGTTTGAACATAAGGACAGTGAAAGTAGTGTAGGGAGAGTGATAGGAGTTTATACTGAGTGTTTATTTATTCTAAAAAGCTCTTTTAAGTGCTGAAGAATGTGAAGAGATTAGATTACTTGTTTATTGGGTGGGGATTTCAGTAGTAGTGAGGGATTTAATAGGAGGGAGGGAGGGTGCTTGAAAGGCAAGCTTCTGGATGGGTGTTCTGATCATTGGAAGTACATTATGCAGATCTCTTCTATTTTTCACTGTGCTGTATAGTAGTTATTAAGGTACCGTTACACTAAACGACTTACCAACGATCACGACCAGCGATACGACCTGGCCGTGATCGTTGGTAAGTTGTTGTGTGATCGCTGGGGAGCTGTCACACAGACAGCTCTCTCCAGCGACCAACGATCAGGGGAATGACTTCGGCATCTTTGAAACTGTCTTCAAATATGCCGAAGTCCCCCTGCAGCACTCGGGTAACCAGGGTAAACATCGGGTTACTAAGTGCAGGGCCGCGCTTAGTAACCCGATATTTACCCTGGTTACCATTGTAAAAGTAAAAAAAAAACAGTACATACTCACATTCTGATGTCTGTCACGTCCCCCCTGTGGACGCCGGGGGACGTGACAGACATCAGAATGTGAGTATATACTGTACTTCATATTTACCCTGGTTACAAGTGAACACATCGCTGGATCGGCGTCACACATGCCGATTCAGGGATGACAGCGGGTGATCAGCGACGAAATAAAGTTCTGGACTTCTAGCTCCAACCAGCGATATCACAGCGGGATCCAGATCGCTGCTGCGTGTCAAACACAACGAGATCGCTATCCAGGAGGCTGCAACGTCATGGATCGTCGTCGTTCTCGCTGCAAAGTCGCTTAGTGTGAAGGTACCTTTATTAGGAACAGACTGTGGGATTAGGATGAAATAGGGAGGGTTTCTTCCACTACCATAATTTACAAATCAGCTATTTGTAGAAGGAAATAAATATTAAGTAGTAACAGCACATGCAAAACAATTTTTTTGTGAGCTAGATAATATTCCTGTCTAGCAGCTTATTTTTTTATGCAAAATAATACTCATCAGTGCCAGCATATAGTAACATCCATTCTTTCATCTAATTGCTAAATAATATGCCTAGTCTATTGCTTAAATACTTAATATTTGTCTAGCAGTTGTGCAACTGGCGCAAAATCTCTTGAGCTACGGAAATGTCACTATTTCCCATTAACTTCTCTGAGTCTGCTGTTGGTGTGCCTCATAAAGACGATTTAAAAAATCCCCCCCAAAAAATATGTTAACACGATCGTCAGTAAATATATAAACATAAGGCGACTCAAAATCATATTATTAATTTTTGGAGAACAAAAGAGTCAAAAAATGGCCCAAAAGGTAATATTAAAACATGTTTATTAATAATCAACTTGGCATAAAAGCACATACGTATAGAGAAGACTTCATATAGTGTAATAGTGAATTGTGACTGTGTCCTATGGTGCAACCAGCACACCGGGTTCACAGATCAGGGCACAATTGTAATCATAGTGTAAATTCTATGTTGCAGCAATAAATAACAATGAACTCCATATAGGTAAAGGGAGTTACATCATATGCATGGTAGCCAAGACAAGTATTAACGGCTAGCAATGGTGCTGACCATGTGAGCATACCTACATATATGCCTTGCAACATAAAGATCATAACAGTATAAAGGCTATTTACCCATGAATGTTCAGGTGAGCCCGTCTGGATCCTGGATGTGTACAAAATAATACTCATCAGTGCCAGCATATAGTAACATCCATTCTTTCATCTAATTGCTAAATAATATGCCTAGTCTATTGCTTAAATACTTAATATTTGTCTAGCAGTTGTGCAACTGGCGCAAAATCTCTTGAGCTACGGAAATGTCACTATTTCCCATTAACTTCCCTGAGTCTGCTGTTGGTGTGCCTCATAAAGACGAATTAAAAAATCCCCCCCAAAAAATAGTTGTTTAAAAAATAGCGTTTCTTTATCTAGCAGTTGTGCGATTGGCGCAATCTGGGAAAAGATAATCTGATGTGACAATTAAGCAGGGGCAATAATCTTCATTACTCCTCATTTGGAGTGTGTCAGCAAGGTGATTGAAAAAAATAATTTTCTCCTGCCTTAAAAAATAGCATTTTTTATCTAGCAGTTGTGCGACTGGCGCAATCTGGATACAGATAATTTTATGTGACAATTTAGCATGGGCAATAAACTTCATTACTCCGCATTTGGAGTGTGTAAGCAAGACGATTGAAAAAAAATATAATTTTGTATTGGTTTAAAAAATAGAGTATCTTTATGTATCAGTTTTGCAACTGGCGCAATTCGTGTACAGATAATCTTACGTTACAATTTGGCAGGGGCAATAATCTTCATTAGTTTGCATCTGGAGTATGCCAGCAAGACGATTGGAAAAAAAATCATAAATTTCTATTGGTTTAAAAAATAGCATACCTTTATCTAGCAATCCAGCTGTTAGAGGTCGAGTTCCCACCTCTGCACAGGGGGAATCTCAAGCCATCTCCGCTGCAGTCTCCCATTCTTCTCCTGCCGTAGTGGAGCCTGCTCAGCGGAGACGTCGGTCCCAGCGTCTCGCTCAGGCTGACTCTGTGCAAAGAGTTGCTGCTGCCTTTCCTGCTTCTGCCATTGAGGCCAGTGTTGGGCAGCGGTGAGCAGATGCTTCTGGGACTAAGTCCTGCTTTCCTCGTTCTGAGCATGCCCAGAGCAAGATCTCTCAGTGGAGATCGAGGGTCCCATGTTCAGATACTGCTGTCAATTCTATTGGTCCTTCTAGGAACGTCCTGTAGGTGCGCAGGCTCTGTAGCAGCCTCTCATTGGTCCTTCTGGGAAGGTCCTGTATGTGCTGCAACAATTTAAGGCTCGCATGGCCGCATGGCCATGCGCTAGTGTCTTTTCCAGTTATGTGCTTTGCGCCAGTGTGGTCATGTGGTTGTATGTGTTCAGGGACCTGGCTGAAATAAGCCCCTAGAATGCTGGCACCTCCAGCGAGGAGATTGTGTTTGAATGTATTCAGGGACCCGGCTGAAATAAGCCCCTAGAATGCTGGCACCTCCGGCGCGGAGTTTTGTATGCATGCATGACCACTGACTGCTCTCATTTGGGTAGTTAGCCTGTGCCTCTGTGAAAGTCTAACAGGGCACAGAGCTTTGCTTTCTCGGCTGCTCTGTGAAGCTAACAGAGTTGGTTCATACCGCCATATAGTGCCGCCGTTTCCTAGCAGCAGGTTCTCCTGCACGGTGGACCCCAGGCTGCGAATGCATCTGTTTCAATAAAACATTTATATTTACTCGGTGCGTTCCGCTAGCCCTAACAGTACACTAGCGCCAGGGTCTGGCTAGAAAATGGCGGACGATCAGTGTCTACTGTGGTACATCCAGCAGCTGGAGGGTAGGTTGGCGGCTCTAGAGCGTACAACCTCAGCTGTGGTCATCACCGCTGTCGCTGTTCAGGCTGCAAGTGTAGCTGCAGCCAGTCTGTCCACTACCACCCCTGCTCCGACTATACCCCGTCTCCCGCTTCAAGACAAGTTTGCTGGTGATAGTAAACTGTGTCGGGGATTCGTGAGCCACTGCTCTATACACCTCGAGCTCCTGGCTACACGTTTTCCTACGGAACGGGCGAAAGTGGCATTCATTATTTCTCTTTTGTCGGGCAGGGCGTTGGAGTGGGCAGCGCCGCTTTGGGAGCGTGATGATCGTGTGGTACAGAGTGCTCCTCTCTTCTTGGACGCTCTGAGGCAGGTCTTTTTGGGACCACATGTTACCCACGATACCGCGCTCCAATTGTTGGCAATTACTCAGGGTTCGTCTATGGTCAGCCAGTTTGCCATCCAATACTTGACTCTAGCCTCTGAGCTAGAATGGCCAGATAAAGTTCTTATTCCGGTGTTCTGGAAAGGACTGGCAGATCATGTTAAGGACGCCTTAGCCACCAGGGAGTTTCCTGCCACACTGGGGGAGCTCATTTCCATTTCTACCCGCATCGATCTCCGTTTTAACGAGCGGAGGTTGGAGCAGACCCAGTGTAGGCAGAGGTTTCGTCTGGCTCCCATCTTTGCCAAACCTCTAGTGTCTCCTGTTCAGGCATCTGACTGCCATGAGGCCATGGAGGTTTCTCGAGCGGGACCTAGGTCTCAGTCCGCTCGAGTACCCGTGGTGTGTAAAAATTGCCAACAACTGGGACATTACGCAAATCAATGTCCACGGCGGTCAGGGAAACGATCGCGTCTAGTGACCATAGGAGGGGGTTCATTAGACTCAGTGGCATTTTCCTCCAAGTTGTCCTTTAAAGGGACAATCCTCTTAGGCTCATCCACTCATATAGTTGAGCTTTGTGTGGATTCAGGAGCAGAGGGGAATTTCATGTCCTTTGCTTTTGCTTTGCGCCACACAATACCTCTGGTAATGCTACCCAAACCAGTAACTGTTAGAGTGGTGAATGTGTCAACACTTCCATTACAGATCACACATCAGACTGTCCCTTTCACCTTAGCCATGTCCCCATCCCACCAGGAGATTATTTCCCTTCTTGTCCTTCCCGAGGGAATGGATGAGATTCTGTTGGGAATACCCTGGCTCCCTTTCCACTCCCCACATTTTGAGTCAACCTCTGGGAGGATATTGGGTTGGAGTGATGCTTGTAAGGGCAGATGTGTGAAAGAGTGCATTCAGGTTTCCTGTTATGCTCTTTTGGCCTAGGAGCAGCATGAGACGTACTCTGGAGAAGGTGGTACCTGTACTGACCGCAGACCCTGAACTTAACACCGCAACTAGAAGTAGCAGGGGAATGTACCAAACACTCCCTAGACATCTCGACACAGCCGGAGGACTAAATAACCCTAGAGATAGAAAAGGGAAAACTATCTTGCCTCAGAGAAGATCCCCAAAGGATAGACAGCCCCCCACAAATATTGACTGTGAGAGGAGAGGGTAATAACATACGCAGACTGAAATCAGGATTTAGCAAAGGAGGCCACTCTAGCTAAATAGAAAGGATAGGACAGAGTACTATGCGGTCAGTATTAAAACACTAGAAAATATCCACCACAGAAAATACAAAATCTCCACATCTAACTAAAGATATGGAGGGTATATCTGCATCTCCAGAGATACCAGCTTGGCTGAACAAATCCTTATGCAGACCAAGCTGGACAAGACAAAAACATGGAAAAGAACTGAACAATAAAGCCCACAGCATGTGGACTGCAAAAAACAAAGCCAGAACTTATCTTTGTTGAAATGAACAGCAAAGCAGGAGAGACCAGGCAGGGATGTGAATCCTCCAGGAACAATGGACAACTGGCACTGACTAAAGGGTCAAGCAAGACTAAATAGCCCAGTCAGAATTGCAATAAGTGAACACACCTGATGAATGCAGCGATCCAAAGACAGCAGAGCTACCACTTATAACCACCGGAGGAAGCCCAAGAGCAGAATTCACAACAGTTTCCACCACAGAGATACCCGCAGATCTCTCTTCTCTTCCCAAATGCTATTGGTCCTATGCTGACGTCTTCTCCAAAAAGGCTGCGGAGACCCTTCCGCCTCACCGCCCCTATGACTGCCCTATAGATCTCTTGCCTGGAGCAGAACTTCCTCGGGGACGTGTCTATCCCCTCTCTCTCCCGGAAACGGAGGCTATGTCCCAATATATCCAGGAGAATTTGGCAAGAGGGTTCATTAGGAAGTCAGTGTCACCAGCAGGGGCGGGGTTCTTCTTCGTGCAGAAGAAGAATGGAGAGTTACGTCCTTGCATAGATTACAGGGGTCCTAATGCCATCACCATTAAAATTAAGTACCCGCTGCCCCTGATTTCTGAGCTTTTTGATAGGCTTCGGGGAGCAAGGGTATTTACCAAATTAGATTTGCGGGGTGCTTATAACCTGATTCGCATCTGTGAGGGGGATGAATGGAAGATGGCGTTTAACACCAGAGATGGGCACTATGAGTATCTGATGATGCCCTTCGGGCTCTGTAATGCCCCAGCCGTCTTCCAAGACTTTGTCAACGACATCTTCCGGGATATGCTCTCCACCTCGGTCATAGTCTATCTGGATGATATTCTCATCTTCTCTCCAGATATTGACTCCCACCGGAGAGATGTTGGCAGAGTCGTCGACCTCTTACGGGTAAATTCTCTTTATGCAAAGTTGGAGAAGTGTATGTTTGAGCAGGAGTCTTTACCTTTCCTGGGCTATATAATCTCAGCCCAGGGATTGGCTATGGATCCTGCCAAACTACAGGCTGTGATGGACTGGCAAGAACCCCATTCTCTTAAAGCAGTGCAGCGCTTTATGGGGTTCATTAATTATTATCGCCAGTTCATTCCCCATTTCTCAACTTTGGTAGCTCCCTTGGTAGCCCTCACCAAGAAGGGAGCAAATCCCAAATTGTGGTCCGAAGAGGTCTCCAGGGCCTTTTCTGCTATTAAGTCTCATTTTGCTTGCACTCCCATCCTACATCGTCCCGATGTTGATAAGCCGTTCATAATGGCTGCCTCTTCTGTTGGTGCAGGAGCAGTCCTCTTTCAAAAGGATGCTCAAGGTCGGAAGCATCAGTGCTTCTTCTTTTCCAAGACCTTCACACCTGCGGAGAGGAATTATTCCATCGGGGACAGGGAGTGTCTGGCGATGAAGTTGGCTTTCTCTGAGTGGGGACATCTCTTGGAGGGGGCTCGTTTTCCCTTTCAAGTCTTCATGGACCACAAAAACTTGTTATATTTACAAACAGCCCAGCGGCTAAATTCTCGCCAGGCCAGATGGTCCTTGTTCTTCTCCTGGTTCCACTTCACCCTCCATTATCTTGCTGGGGAGAAGAACATTCGTGCTGATGCCCTCTCTCACTCTGTTGTATCATCTGAGGAGGAGGAAGGAGAGCCTTATTGTCCCTTTGGAGAGCCTGAGAACCGTAGCTCCGGTTTCGCTAGTCTGTGCCTCCGGGCAAGACTTTTGTGCCCATTAATTTGCGACCGGAGGTTCTCTCTTGGGCTCATTCATCCAAGGTGGGTGGACACTTTGGGACAAGAGGACATCTGAACTGCTGGCTAGGATGTACTGGTGGCCACATATGGTTCGAGATGTCAGAGATTATATTCAGGCGTGTGTCTCCTGCGCCAAAAATAAGTCTCCTCGACAATGGCCAGCTGGGTTGCTCTATCCCTTGCCGGTGGCAGACAGGCCTTGGGACATGGTCGGGATGGACTTTGTAGTGGGTTTGCCCAAGTCTCCCGGCTGTACCATCATTTGGGTCATCACTGATCATTTCTCGAAAATGGTGCATTTGGTGCTGCTACCACGGTTACCTTCTGCAAGGGCCTTGGCAGCGTTGTTCATAAAACACGTCTTCCGCCAACACGGTATGCCGGACAAAATTTTCAGTGACCAGGGTCCCCAGTTTGCGTCTCGGTTCTGGAGGGAGCTTTGTTGTCTTCTCAGCATTGAGTTAAATCTCTCCTCCGCATATCATCCCGAGACGAATGGGTTGGTAGAGAGAGCCAACCAGACCTTGGTCACATATTTGCGACATTTTGTCTCAGTCAGGCAGGATGACTGGGCATCCTTGCTATCGTGGGCAGAGTTTGCGCTGAACAATGCTGTAGCCGACTCCACTGGACAAACCCCATTCCTCCTCAATTATGGTCAGCATCCGTGGGTACCTGTGCCTATGCCCGTGTCTTCCGCTGACTCCAGGGTGGCAGACTGGGCTGTGGAGGCACGGGATATTTGGGACCGCACTCAGGATGCCATTCGGGCTTCCAAGGAGAGAATGAGGTCCTCCGCTGATGCACATCGGCGCCCGCTCCGACCTTTGCTCCTGGTGACTTGGTGTGGCTCTCCGTCCGTAACATCAGGCTGCGAGTTGAGTCCACTAAGTTTGCACCTCGCTACTTGGGTCCTTTCAAGGTCCTCGAGCAGGTTAACCCTGTGGTCTATCTTTTAGCCCTTCCGCCACGCCTTGGTATCACCGACACCTTTCATGTGTCCTTCTTGAAGCCCGTATACATGTCCCGGTTTTCCGAGTCATCTGCCGGGACATCGGGTTCGTCTACGGACGATTATGAGGTGAACGCTATTTTGGGGTACAAGGTGGTACGTGGCAAAAAATTGTATTTGGTGGACCGGAAGGGTTATGGTCCTGAGAACAGGTCCTGGGAGCCTGCTGAGCACATTCGGGCTCCGCAGCTCATAGCAGCATTCGAACATAGCGAGGTCCAACAAGGGGGGGTAATATTAGGGGTCGAGTTTCCACCTCTGCATAGGGGGAATCTCGGGCCATCTCTGCTGCGGTCTCTCATTCTTCTCCTGCCGCAGTGGAGCCTGCTTAGCGGAGACGTCGGTCCCAGCGTCTCACTCAGGCTGACTCTGTGCAAGACTTGCTGCTGACTTTCCTGCTTCTGCCATTGAGGCCAGTGTTGGGCAGCGGTGAGCAGACGCTTCTGGGACTAAGTCCTGCTTTCCTCGTTCTGAGCATGCCCAGAGTAAGATCTCTCAGTGGAGATCGAGGGTCACATGTTCAGATACTGCTGTCAATTCTATTGGTCCTTCTAGGAAGGTCCTGTAGGTGCGCAGGCTCTGTAGCAGCCTCTCATTGGTCCTTCTGGGAAGGTCCTGTATGTGCTGCAACTATTTAAGGCTCGCATGGCCGCACAGCCATGCGCTAGTGTCTTTTCCAGTTATGTGCTTTGCGCCAGTGTGGTCATGTGGTTGTACACTGTGTTCCAAATTATTATGCAAATTGGATTTAAGTGTCATAAAGTTTAATTGTTTTGTTTTTCAAATAAACTCGTGGATGGTATTGTGTCTCAGGGCTCAATGTATCACTGAAATCAATCTTAAACACATGTGATAATTGGTTTTCCAGGTGATTCTAATTAAAAGAAAACTACTTAAAAATGATTTTCCACATTATTAGGCAGGCCACAGTTTTCAAGTAACATGGGAAAGAAAAAGGATCTCTCTGCTGCCGAAAAGCATCAAATAGTGCAATGCCTTGGTGAAGGGATGAAAACATTAGAAATTTCCCGAAAACTTAAGCGTGATCATCGTACTGTTAAGAGATTTGTGGCTGTATCTGAGCACAGATGTGTTTATGCTGATAAAGGCATAATGAGGAAGGCAAGTTCATCGGATTAAGAGAGCAGCTGCTAAAAAGCCATTACAAAGCAGCAAACAGATATTTGAAGCTGCTGGTGCCTCTGGAGTCCCTCGAACCTCAAGGTGTAGGCTCCTTCAAAGGCTTGCTGTGGTGCATAAACCTACTATTCGGCCACCCTTAAACAGTGTTCACAAGCAGAAATGGTTGCATTGGGCCCACACATACATGAAGACTAATTTCCAAACAGTCTTGTTTACTGATAATCGTTGAGCAATCATAGATGGTCCAAATGGATGGAGTAGTGGATGGTTGGTGTATGGCCACCATGTCCCAACAAGGCTGCAACAACAGCGAGGAGGTGGAGGAGTCATGTTTTGGGCTGGAATCATGGAGAAACAGCTGGTAGGGCCCTTTAAGGTTCCTGAAGGTGTGAAAATGACCTCTGCAAAGTATACTATATAGAGTTTCTGACTGACAACTTTCCTCCATGGTATAAAAAGCAGAAACGTGCCTTCAGGAGCAAAATCATCTTCATGCTGACAATGCCCCATCTCATGCTGCAAAGAATACCTCATTGGCTGCTATGGGCATCAAAAGAGATAAACTCATGGTGTGGCCACCATCTTCCCCTGACCACAACCCTATAGAGAACCTTTGGAGTATCATCAAGCAAAAGATCTATGAGGGTGGGAGGCAGTTCACATCAAAACAGCAGCTCTCGGAGGCTATTCCGACTTCATGCAAAGAAATACAAGCAGAAACTCTCCAAAAACTCACAAGTTCAATGGATGCAAGAATCGTGAAGGTGATATCAAAGAAGGGTTCCTATGTTAACATATAACTTGGCCTGTTAGGATGTTTTGAAGTTAAATAGCTTTTTTGTTCAGTTAATGTGACCTCCTAATGCTGCAAATTCCATAAATGAGCATTTTCAGTTCTTTAAAACATATCAAATGCTTAGAAATTCTACTGTGCCTAATAATTTGGAACAGTGCATTTTAAGTTTTTATTCATTTTGGAGATTATACTGTTATCATTGGGAGGTTTCTTCAATAAAATTCGATGTATACTCTAACGGGTGATGACTTTTATGAGACTGACTGTCATTTGCACCGATCATTTAGGAAAATCCGAGAAAAATGTCAGTTGCATAATAATTTGGAACATAGTGTATGTGTTCAGGGACCTGGCTGAAATAAGCCCCTAGAATGCTGGCACCTCTGGCGAGGAGATTGTGTTTGAATGTATTCAGGGACTCGGCTGAAATAAGCCCCTAGAATGCTGGCACCTCCGGTGAGGAGTTTTGTATGCATGCATGACCACTGACTGCTCTCATTTGGGTGGTTAGCCTGTGCCTCTGTGAAAGTCTAACAGGGCACAGAGCTTTGCTTTCTCGGCTGCTCTGTGAAGCTAACAGAGCTGGCTCATACTGCCATATAGTGCCGCCGTTTCCTAGCAGCAGGTTCTCCTGCACAGTGGACCCCGCGAATGCATCCTGCATCCTGCGAATGCATCTGTTTCAATAAAACATTTATATTTACTCGGTGCGTTCCGCTAGCCCTAACACCAGGTACAGACAATCTTACTTGACAATTTAGCAGGACAATAATCTTCATTACTTTACAAATGGAGTTTGTAAGCCAGGGAATCGATAGGGAGTATAAGTTTCACCATTGTACAATGTGCCAAGCTTTCACAATGTACAAAACATTAGCCTTGTGGGGTATACATACATGACCACTAAGTACTCATTGCAGAAGCAGGAGGAGGTGGAGGAGGTGCTTTCATGAACAAAATGGGTTTGGATGGTAAGGGATGAATGTTAAGACAACTTTCCAAACAAAACATTTGGGCTGCTTTTACATTACGTTGCTGTCATCCGCAAGTCTTACAAAGTCGGCGGAAATCCAGCCCTTGTTCAATTCTAGAACAGTCAGCTTCTCTGCATTTTCTGTTGACAGGCATGTGCACCTATCCATTATGATTGCACCAACTAAACTAAAAAACTGCTCAGACAGCACACTTGCAGCAGGGCACGGCAGCACCTACAAGGTGTAGATGGAGAGATCGGGCCAAATGTGGAGCTTGAAGAACCAATAGTTAAAGGGCACTGAAGAATAAGGAAGGACAGTGGTATGGTCACTTAAGTAGTCCTTCACCATCTTGGTCAACTTCTCCCTCCTCATCAGCTCCACCAACTCCTGTATTATATTCACCTTACAGCGGCTTCATCCGCTATGATAGTTGTTCCATTAGGATCCAATTGCAAAAATGAAATGTGGAGCTTACAAAATGCAGGTTTCACAAGACGCATAATGACATGGAGGTGGACATGATGGTGGTGGCGGGCAAAACCCAAGATTCAAATAAGCTGGCATTGTAAAGTGATGGGGAATATGTATTCCACTATGTGGCTAACTATTTGACACGATCAAGGCACCTCCCGAATGTAGGAATAAGAGCTCTCCCAAATGTATGATACATGGCCACCTGAAGGCCCTTACCAAACTCAGGTTTCACTGCACCTGCTGGCACTCTGCTAATTGTCAGCAAGGGCCACATAATGACATGATGGTGGACATGGTGGAGGTGGCTGACAAAGGCCAAAATTGAAGTGGGCATGTTTTAAATGGCATTGTAATGGGATGAGGAATATGTATTCCACTATCTGGCTAACTATTTGGCATGAGGGAGGGAGCTCCCGAATGTAGGAGTGAGAACTTTCCCAAATGTATGATACAGGGCCTCCTGAGGGCTCTTACCAAACTCAATGATAGCAGAATCTGTATTTGATTTGTCAATCCAACAGAGGGATCCACTAAATAATATTAGGTAATACAGCACAAGTGGAGTTAAAATGTAACTTTTACTAATAATATATGGATAAAAGTCAAAACAATATCACCCAAAGTGTTATAAAAATATGGGGTGAGGTCACACCAAGAGACCAATAACACCCCTCATAGGATTCAATAAGCAACGCCTGTAGAGGCTCTAGCAAATTAAGATCAAAGTATGGTACAGACTATAACTAACTCAAATACTCATGAGTGGCAGAATATAACTCCATACAGTTGATCACATGTAGACAGTCATCACTTAATAATAAAGCATAACACCTACAAAGTGGTGTCACTAATAGTCATTAAGGTGAAATAAAAGGAACAGTCTCACCAATTCCAATATGAATGAGCAGGAGCACCGGAAGACTTCTGATCATGGAGTGATCCGGGACTTGGTAGAGGGAAACGGCAATACCCTGTCATTCCCTATGGGGCTACCGGTAAGCTATCCCCAAAAGACTCCTGCCCTTACAAGGGCAGTCCACAGCTACCCCTGTCACAGCATACCCTGCACTCTCCCTATGGTCAGTCCCGACGCGTTTCTTCCAAGCCAATCATCAGGGGACCTGCTTGTGTAGAGAGGTCAGTGCCTACGTGCTCAAAAAGGGAGACAATAAGTTCTGCCACCCCCTATGCTAACTTGCAGAGAGTGGACAGACCGAAGGGTAGGGTTTAAATAGGAAGTGGTCAGATCATTTAACCATTTAAATTGGAGCAATCAAAACACCTGTATGACATATATATATTAGACATGAATAATACTAGGCAGATACGGACAGCAGGTTGTAGACCGCCCACCAGCTATAAACATAGGTGGATACTGAAAGTATTGTGAGCCCTATAAAGAGATACCAGCATGTACACTCACCCATATAATGACGTCACACGCCAAAACCACGAGGTGTATATGGCGTCTGTGTGTATAAAAAGAAGCCGGCACTTGCAGACCTGCGCAGTGCAGTACGGGTGCCGTCACCCTTAGAGGACGCGCAGCCGTCTAATAGCAAGTGCGATAATCCGTGCAGGGACGTCATCCCGAGGCGACCGTGAGGTACAAGCGGCACTTATGTAAACACAACAAAAGAAAACAGCACTTACAAACATGTGCCGTGTAGACCGGACATGCGCAAGGCAAACCGGATGTCGTCGTTGCTAGGAAACCAATGACGCGCGACTAAATGTCAAAGTGCTTCAGAAGCGGATGTCATCATTGCTAGGCAACGAAGATAAACACCAGCAGACATACGCAGTATGCTCCGGACAAAGTTATAGCTGGATAGATGGGAACACACAACTGCCTACCTCAGTGCCATGCTAAGAAGTAAAATAAATGTTGAATGGCTCTAGACACAAACAGCCAAATAAAATACTATGTTAGCAGCATGCCAAAAGGAATCGACAGCAGAATACTTAAATAATATGGTCCCCGCATATACGATTCTAAACAGATATACCCCTACAGACCTATCACGATAAGGTATGAGCCCCCTAAATAAGAAAATGAAAAAACTATAGAGGTAACGTGTCAATATACTTACTGCAATGGGATAACTTATAAGACGATTGGCATATACTAAATAAAACACCTAAAATTTTTACGATGATATAACCAGATGTAATAGCCACTAACAATAGAAAGCATTATTCATATAATTGCCACAAACCAGGTGGGCCCAATGTACTGAAATATAAATGATTAAGGTAAACATGCAAATCCCAATACTTATGGGTGATGTATAAGGATTTAGGCATAGACACGATGTAACAAATAACTGTGTAATGGAAAATGGCTTAAAAATGAGGCACAAAGGACGAATTCAGATAAAACAACTGTAATTAATTTGGTCATTAAGACCATGGGGAGAGACGGTATTTAGATAAAAAATCCACTTAGCCTCCCGTTGTAGGAGCAACTGGTCCCAGTCGCCCCCACGTATAGGTTTGGTGACTTTCTCAATGGCCATGAATTTTAGATGTTTCAATTGGCCATCATGCATCTGGTTAACATGCCTAGAGACAGGGATGTCTCTCTTGTGTTCAACATCACCCACATGTTCACCAACTCTTCTTTTGAATTCTCTAATGGTTTTGCCTATATATTCAACACCACACGAACAGGAAGCCCTATAAACAACCCCTTTGGTACTGCAATTGATGAATTGTTTGATCTCATATTGACTGCCAGTGACATTGCTCACAAAACTTCTACCCACGTTGATATATTGGCAGGCTGTGCAATGTCCACACTTATAGCAGCCAGTAATGTTGCTCCTCAGCCAGGTATCGTTGCTGGGGCCCGAAAAGTGGCTGTGAACCAGCCTGTCATTGAGCGAACGTGCTTTCCTGTAGGTGATTGCCGGATTATCCTCCAAATAACTGGAAATATCTGTATCCATTTGTAAAATGGACCAGTATTTTTTTATAATGTCTCTTACATGAGTGGCACCATTATCAAAGGTAGTGATAAACCGTATTGTTTCATCATTCTGTGACCCATGAGTGGGATTAAGTAGAGTCGTTCTGTCCCTACTTTTTGCATCATGATACGCTCTTTTGAGAACTTGAGGTGGATAACCCCTATCTTGGAAGTTTTTTGCAATTCTTTAGCTTGGGACTCAAAAGTGTCATCATTAGAGCAGTTCCTCCGAATTCTAAGGTATTGCCCCCTAGGAATTCCCCTTTTGAGATGTTCTGGATGATGGCTACTCCAGTGCAGAAGGGCATTGGTGGCTGTGGGTTTTTTAAAGTTAGATGTCACCAATTCACCATCTACACCTTTGGTGATGAGGATGTCCAGAAAGGGTAGTGAGGAGAAATCGATCACAGATGTGAAGAACAGCCCAATGGTGTTATGGTTGAGCCTGTCCACAAAACTCTCAAACTCATCTACAGAGCCCATCCAAACCAAAAAAATGTCATCTATGTATCGTGTCCATATTTCTAAGACACGATACATAGAGAGATGACCCTCTTCTTGGTCATCATTCCAAACTGTGGTCTCCTCCCACCAGCCGAGGAAGAGATTGGCGTAGGCCGGGGCGCAGGGGCTGCCCATGGCCGTCCCCCTCAGCTGGTGGTAGGTACGACCATTAAACGTGAAATAGTTATGTGTTAAACAAAACCGAAGAAGTTTCAGGATGAACCGGTTGTGCTCATGGAGATGTTGTCCTCTTGTTTGAAGAAAGAATCCCACAGCCTCCAAACCCCTCTCATGGGGAATGGAGGAGTAGAGGGCTTCCACGTCAATGCTTGCAAGATGTGCCTTTGGATCGACAGAAAGACTTTCAAGGCGGCGTAGCAAGTCAGGTGTGTCCTTCACAAAAGATTGTAAGGAGGACACAAATGGAGATAACACGCGATCCAAATAAATGCCTGCATTTTGGCATAAACTGCCTACCCCTGACACAATGGGCCTGCCTTTTAATGGGGTCAGGCCCTTATGAACTTTGGGGAGGCAGTAGAACGTAGCCATTACCAGATGGCGCGGGAAAATGAAGTCAAATTCTGTTTTATCAATGACGCCTCTCTCCAAACCATCCTGTAAGATAAGGCGTAATTCTTCACGATACTCATCAGTTGGATTACGTGTGAGAATTTCATAAGAGTCTCTATCAATGAGTATGGAATCACAAATCTGCTGATAGTGGATAGTATCAAGGATGACAACATTGCCACCCTTGTCTGAGGGTTTGATCACAATGTTGTCATCTTGCTCTAGACGTTTGATTGCTTCTATCTCATTTCTAGAGCAATTGTGCCTACATGGTATGTGAGACTGGGAAAGACCAATGAGTTCGGACGTCACCAGGTTGGAAAAAATGTCTATGGCTGAGAGATCACCTGAGGGTGGAGGCATCCTATGGCTCTTAGCTTTCAATTGCGTAAAAGGGCCCATCCCCCGTTGATTAGGATCTATCTCGCCAATACTGTGTAAAAGCCTGACATCTGCCAGCATATCTGTTGGAATGCCAAGATCCGCACATGTGCGGGAATCCTGTTTGTGGAAGAACTTTTTCCACCTGATTTTACGTAGAAAGAGATTGAGGTCCTTAACAGTTCTGAAAAGGTCAAAATCGCTGTTGGGGACAAAAGAAAGACCCTTTTTCAATACAGACATTTCGTGAGTGTCAATACTCCTGTTAGAGAGATTGACAATCTGAATGCTCTGTTCAATCATGGAAGCTGAGGAGCGAGAGGAGGATTCTGTTCTGAAATGCTCCTCACTTATTGTTTCCTCGCTTGTAACGGTCTGTTCCTTAGAGCGTAAACCTGATCCAAAAAACCCCCACCTGAACTATTGTCTTGTCTCTCAGGGGGACCCCGTGTGCCCTTACCCCTCCCTCTACCTTGATTACGCCCCTTTGAAGGTCTAGTCCTGTTCTCGGATTCCGAGAAATCGGTATCGGTGGAGGACAATTCTGTATCTCTATCAAAGGGGGTAGGTCTTGGGGTAAGTACAAGATATGCTTTATTATCTTTAAAGTCCTGTATATCACGTATATACTGGCGGTGTTTCCTTTCCTTTAGATGATACTGAAACAGTTCAATGTGTGTTTGTAATTTGGTCTCTTTTGTCGCAAAGTCTGTTTCAGCAGAAAATTTTTTTGTGACTTCAATTTGTTCCCTTAATTTCTCATTCAAAATTGCCAAGGAAGTTTTCTCCTCCTCAAGTAATAACTGCATGAAGCGGAGAGAACTCTCAGTTGCCTCCTTTTCCCACTTATGTATGAACGTGGGATTTTTGTGTCTGTTGCCCACTGTCAGATTAATTCTAAGACCACGTGGGACTATTTTAGCCCTCAAATAGCTCTCCAATAGTATTCTGCTGTCGATTCCTTTTGGCATGCTGCTAACATAGTATTTTATTTGGCTGTTTGTGTCTAGAGCCATTCAACATTTATTTTACTTCTTAGCATGGCACTGAGATAGGCAGTTGTGTGTTCCCATCTATCCAGCTATAACTTTGTCCGGAGCATACTGCGTATGTCTGCTGGTGTTTATCTTCGTTGCCTAGCAATGATGACATCCGCTTCTGAAGCACTTTGACATTTAGTCGCGCGTCATTGGTTTCCTAGCAACGACGACATCCGGTTTGCCTTGCGCATGTCCAGTCTACACGGCACATGTTTGTAAGTGCTGTTTTCTTTTGTTGCGTTTACATAAGCGCCGCTTGTACCTCACGGTCGCCTCGGGATGACGTCCCTGCACGGATTATCGCACTTGCTATTAGACGGCTGCGCGTCCTCTAAGGGTGACGGCACCCGTACTGCACTGCGCAGGTCTGCAAGTGCCGGCTTCTTTTTATACACACAGACGCCATACACACCTCGTGGTTTTGGCGTGTGACGTCATTATATGGGTGAGTGTACATGCTGGTATCTCTTTATAGGGCTCACAATACTTTCAGTATCCACCTATGTTTATAGCTGGTGGGCGGTCTACAACCTGCTGTCCGTATCTGCCTAGTATTATTCATGTCTAATATACACTCACCGGCCACTTTATTAGGTACACCATGCTAGTAACGGGTTGGACCCCCTTTTGCCTTCAGAACTGCCTCAATTCTTCGTGGCATAGATTCAACAAGGTGCTGGAAGCATTCCTCAGAGATTTTGGTCCATATTGACATGATGGCATCACACAGTTGCCGCAGATTTGTCGGCTGCACATCCCAAAGATGCTCCATACAAGGCAGGATGGATCCATGCTTTCATGTTGTTTACGCCAAATTCTGACCCTACCATTTGAATGTCGCAGCAGAAATTGAGACTCATCAGACCAAGCAACGTTTTTCCAATCTTCTACTGTCCAATTTCGATGAGCTTGTACAAATTGTAGCCTCAGTTTCCTGTTCTTAGCTGAAAGGAGTGGTACCCGGTGTGGTCTTCTGCTGCTGTAGCCCATCTGCCTCAAAGTTCGACGCACTGTGCGTTCAGAGATGCTCTTAGGCCTACCTTGGTTGTAACAGGTGGCGATTTGAGTCACTGTTGCCTTTCTATCAGCTCGAACCAGTCTGCCCATTCTCCTCTGACCTCTGGCATCAACAAGGCATTTCCGCCCACAGAACTGCCGCTCACTGGATTTTTTTTCTTTTTCGGACCATTCTCTGTAAACCCTAGAGATGGTTGTGCATGAAAATCCCAGTAGATCAGCAGTTTCTGAAATACTCAGACCAGCCCTTCTGGCACCAACAACCATGCCACGTTCAAAGGCACTCAAATCCCCTTTCTTCCCCATACTGATGCTCGGTTTGAACTGCAGGAGATTGTCTTGACCATGTCTACATGCCTAAATGCACTGAGTTGCCGCCATGTGATTGGCTGATTAGAAATTAAGTGTTAACAAGAAGTTGGACAGGTGTACCTAATAAAGTGGCCGGTGAGTGTATATATGCCATACAGGTGTTTTGATTGCTCCAATTTAAGTGGTTAAATGATCTGACCACTTCCTATTTAAACCCTACCCTTCGGTCTGTCCACTCTCTGCAAGTTAGCATAGGGGGTGGCAGAACTTATTGTCTCCCTTTTTGAGCACGTAGGCACTGACCTCTCTACACAAGCAGGTCCCCTGATGATTGGCTTGGAAGAAACGCGTCGGGACTGACCATAGGGAGAGTGCAGGGTATGCTGTGACAGGGGTAGCTGTGGACTGCCCTTGTAAGGGCAGGAGTCTTTTGGGGATAGCTTACCGGTAGCCCCATAGGGAATGACAGGGTATTGTCGTTTCCCTCTACCAAGTCCCGGATCACTCCATGATCAGAAGTCTTCCGGTGCTCCTGCTCATTCATATTGGAATTGGTGAGACTGTTCCTTTTATTTCACCTTAATGACTATTAGTGACACCACTTTGTAGGTGTTATGCTTTATTATTAAGTGATGACTGTCTACATGTGATCAACTGTATGGAGTTATATTCTGCCACTCATGAGTATTTGATTGAGCTAGTTATAGTCTGTACCATACTTTGATCTTAATTTGCTAGAGCCTCTACAGGCGTTGCTTATTGAATCCTATGAGGGGTGTTATCGGTCTCTTGGTGTGACCTCACCCCATATTTTTATAACACTTTGGGTGATATGGTTTTGACTTTTATCCATATATTATTAGTAAAAGTTACGTTTTAACTCCACTTGTGCTGTATTACCTAATATTATTTAGTGGATCCCTCTGTTGGATTGACAAATCAAATACAGATTCTGCTATCATTGTTACATTTTCCAGGATATGGCTGGCTTCTTGACTGTGGGCCTTAATACTGAAAATTGGCTATCTGAGGCCAGAGAGGTGTTTTCGGATCAGACATTCACTCAGAAAAAGTATCTCCCTACATTTAATGTTGCCTTTAAAGAACTTCAACAAATTTATCGTGAACAGATCACTTCATGGTGGGAGGTACAAAGCTTGGAGAGCTATTTGAGGGCTAAAATAGTCCCACGTGGTCTTAGAATTAATCTGACAGTGGGCAACAGACACAAAAATCCCACATTCATACATAAGTGGGAAAAGGAGGCAACTGAGAGTTCTCTCCGCTTCATGCAGTTATTACTTGAGGTGGAGAAAACTTCCTTGGCAATTTTGAATGAGAAATTAAGGGAACAAATTGAAGTCACAAAAAAATTTTCTGCTGAAACAGACTTTGCGGCAAAAGAGACCAAATTACAAACACACATTGAACGGTTTCAGTATCATCTAAAGGAAAGGAAACACCGCCAGTATATGCGTGATATACAGGACTTTAAAGATAATAAAGCATATCTTGTACTTACCCCAAGACCTACCCCCTTTGATAGAGATACAGAATTGTCCTCCACCGATACCGATTTCTCGGAATCCGAGAACAGGACTAGACCTTCAAAGGGGCGTAATCGAGGTAGAGGGAGGGGTAAGGGCACACGGGGTCCCCCTGAGAGACAAGACAATAGTTCAGGTGGGGGGTTTTTGGATCAGGTTTACGCTCTAAGGAACTGACCGTTACAAGCGAGGAAACAATAAGTGAGGAGCATTTCAGAACAGAATCCTCCTCTCGCTCCTCAGCTTCCATGATTGAACAGAGCATTCAGATTGTCAATCTCTCTAACAGGAGTATTGACACTCACGAAATGTCTGTATTGAAAAAGGGTCTTTCTTTTGTCCCCAACAGCGATTTTGACCTTTTCAGAACTGTTAAGGACCTTAATCTCTTTCTACGTAAAATCAGGTGGAAAAAGTTCTTCCACAAACAGGATTCCCGCACATGTGCGGATCTTGGCATTCCAACAGATATGCTGGCAGATGTCAGGCTTTTACACAGTATTGGCAAGATAGATCCTAATCAACGGGGGATGGTCCCTTTTACGCAATTGAAAGCTAAGAGCCATAGGATGCCTCCACCCTCAGGTGATCTCTCAGCCATAGACATTTTTTCCAACCTGGTGACATCCGAACTCATTGGTCTTTCCCAGTCTCACATACCATGTAGGCACAATTGCTCTAGAAATGAGATAGAAGCAATCAAACGTCTAGAGCAAGATGACAACATTGTGATCAAACCCTCAGACAAGGGTGGCAATGTTGTCATCCTTGATACTATCCACTATCAGCAGATTTGTGATTCCATACTCATTGATAGAGACTCTTATGAAATTCTCACACGTAATCCAACTGATGAGTATCGTGAAGAATTACGCCTTATCTTACAGGATGGTTTGGAGAGAGGCGTCATTGAAAAAACAGAATTTGACTTCATTTTCCCGCGCCATCCGGTAATGGCTACGTTCTACTGCCTCCCCAAAGTTCATAAGGGCCTGACCCCATTAAAAGGCAGGCCCATTGTGTCAGGGGTAGGCAGTTTATGCCAAAATGCAGGCATTTATTTGGATCGCGTGTTATCTCCATTTGTGTCCTCCTTACAATCTTTTGTGAAGGACACACCTGACTTGCTACGCCGCCTTGAAGGTCTTTCTGTCGATCCAAAGGCACATCTTGCAAGCATTGACGTGGAGGCCCTCTACTCCTCCATTCCCCATGAGAGGGGTTTGGAGGCTGTGGGATTCTTTCTTCAAACAAGAGGACAACATCTCCATGAGCACAACCGGTTCATCCTGAAACTTCTTCGGTTTTGTTTAACACATAACTATTTCACGTTTAATGGTCGTACCTACCACCAGCTGAGGGGGACGGCCATGGGCAGCCCCTGCGCCCCGGCCTACGCCAATCTCTTCCTCGGCTGGTGGGAGGAGACCACAGTTTGGAATGATGACCAAGAAGAGGGTCATCTCTCTATGTATCGTGTCTTAGAAATATGGACACGATACATAGATGACATTTTTTTGGTTTGGATGGGCTCTGTAGATGAGTTTGAGAGTTTTGTGGACAGGCTCAACCATAACACCATTGGGCTGTTCTTCACATCTGTGATCGATTTCTCCTCACTACCCTTTCTGGACATCCTCATCACCAAAGGTGTAGATGGTGAATTGGTGACATCTAACTTTAAAAAACCCACAGCCACCAATGCCCTTCTGCACTGGAGTAGCCATCATCCAGAACATCTCAAAAGGGGAATTCCTAGGGGGCAATACCTCAGAATTCGGAGGAACTGCTCTAATGATGACACTTTTGAGTCTCAAGCTAAAGAATTGCAAAAAAACTTCCAAGATAGGGGTTATCCACCTCAAGTTCTCAAAAGAGCGTATCATGATGCAAAAAGTAGGGACAGAACGACTCTACTTAATCCCACTCATGGGTCACAGAATGATGAAACAATACGGTTTATCACTACCTTTGATAATGGTGCCACTCATGTAAGAGACATTATAAAAAAATACTGGTCCATTTTACAAATGGATACAGATATTTCCAGTTATTTGGAGGATAATCCGGCAATCACCTACAGGAAAGCACGTTCGCTCAATGACAGGCTGGTTCACAGCCACTTTTCGGGCCCCAGCAACGATACCTGGCTGAGGAGCAACATTACTGGCTGCTATAAGTGTGGACATTGCACAGCCTGCCAATATATCAACGTGGGTAGAAGTTTTGTGAGCAATGTCACTGGCAGTCAATATGAGATCAAACAATTCATCAATTGCAGTACCAAAGGGGTTGTTTATAGGGCTTCCTGTTCGTGTGGTGTTGAATATATAGGCAAAACCATTAGAGAATTCAAAAGAAGAGTTGGTGAACATGTGGGTGATGATGAACACAAGAGAGACACCCCTGTCTCTAGGCATGTTAACCAGATGCATGATGGCCAATTGAAACATCTAAAATTCATGGCCATTGAGAAAGTCACCAAACCTATACGTGGGGGCGACTGGGACCAGTTGCTCCTACAACGGGAGGCTAAGTGGATTTTTTATCTAAATACCGTCTCTCCCCATGGTCTTAATGACCAAATTAATTACAGTTGTTTTATCTGAATTCGTCCTTTGTGCCTCATTTTTAAGCCATTTTCCATTACACAGTTATTTGTTACATCGTGTCTATGCCTAAATCCTTATACATCACCCATAAGTATTGGGATTTGCATGTTTACCTTAATCATTTATATTTCAGTACATTGGGCCCACCTGGTTTGTGGCAATTATATGAATAATGCTTTCTATTGTTAGTGGCTATTACATCTGGTTATATCATCGTAAAAATTTTAGGTGTTTTATTTAGTATATGCCAATCGTCTTATAAGTTATCCCATTGCAGTAAATATATTGACACGTTACCTCTATAGTTTTTTCATTTTCTTATTTAGGGGGCTCATACCTTATCGTGATAGGTCTGTAGGGGTATATCTGTTTAGAATCGTATATGCGGGGACCATATTATTTAAGTATTCTGCTGTCGATTCCTTTTGGCATGCTGCTAACATAGTATTTTATTTGGCTGTTTGTGTCTAGAGCCATTCAACATTTATTTTACTTCTTAGCATGGCACTGAGATAGGCAGTTGTGTGTTCCCATCTATCCAGCTATAACTTTGTCCGGAGCATACTGCGTATGTCTGCTGGTGTTTATCTTCGTTGCCTAGCAATGATGACATCCGCTTCTGAAGCACTTTGACATTTAGTCGCGCGTCATTGGTTTCCTAGCAACGACGACATCCGGTTTGCCTTGCGCATGTCCGGTCTACACGGCACATGTTTGTAAGTGCTGTTTTCTTTTGTTGTGTTTACATAAGCGCCGCTTGTACCTCACGGTCGCCTCGGGATGACGTCCCTGCACGGATTATCACACTTGCTATTAGACGGCTGCGCGTCCTCTAAGGGTGACGGCACCCGTACTGCACTGCGCAGGTCTGCAAGTGCCGGCTTCTTTTTATACACACAGACGCCATATACACCTCGTGGTTTTGGCGTGTGACGTCATTATATGGGTGAGTGTACATGCTGGTATCTCTTTATAGGGCTCACAATACTTTCAGTATCCACCTATGTTTATAGCTGGTGGGCGGTCTACAACCTGCTGTCCGTATCTGCCTAGTATTATTCATGTCTAATATATATATGTCATACAGGTGTTTTGATTGCTCCAATTTAAATGGTTAAATGATCTGACCACTTCTTATTTAAACCCTACCCTTCGGTCTGTCCACTCTCTGCAAGTTAGCATAGGGGGTGGCAGAACTTATTGTCTCCCTTTTTGAGCACGTAGGCACTGACCTCTCTACACAAGCAGGTCCCCTGATGATTGGCTTGGAAGAAACGCGTCGGGACTGACCATAGGGAGAGTGCAGGGTATGCTGTGACAGGGGTAGCTGTGGACTGCCCTTGTAAGGGCAGGAGTCTTTTGGGGATAGCTTACCGGTAGCCCCATTGGGAATGACAGGGTATTGTCGTTTCCCTCTACCAAGTCCCGGATCACTCCATGATCAGAAGTCTTCCGGTGCTCCTGCTCATTCATATTGGAATTGGTGAGACTGTTCCTTTTATTTCACCTTAATGACTATTAGTGACACCACTTTGTAGGTGTTATGCTTTATTATTAAGTGATGACTGTCTACATGTGATCAACTGTATGGAGTTATATTCTGCCACTCATGAGTATTTGATTGAGCTAGTTATAGTCTGTACCATACTTTGATCTTAATTTGCTAGAGCCTCTACAGGCGTTGCTTATTGAATCCTATGAGGGGTGTTATCGGTCTCTTGGTGTGACCTCACCCCATATTTTTATAACACTTTGGGTGATATTGTTTTGACTTTTATCCATATATTATTAGTAAAAGTTACGTTTTAACTCCACTTGTGCTGTATTACCTCTTACTAGGGTTGAGCGAAACGGGTCGATCATTTTCAAAAGTCGCCGACTTTTGGCTAAGTCGGCGTCTCATGAAACCCGATCCGACCCCTGTGCTTGTCGGCCATGCGGTACGCGACTTTCGCGCCAAAGTCGCGTTTCAATGACGCGAAAAGCGCCATTTCTCAGCCAATGAAGGTGAACGCAGAGTGTGGGCAGCTTGATGACATAGGTCCTGGTCCCCACCATCTTAGAGAAGGGCATTGCAGTGATTGGCTTGCTGTCTGCGGCGTCACAGGGGCTATAAAGGGGCGTTCCCGCCGACCGCCATCTTACTGCTGCTGATCTGAGCTTAGGGAGAGGTTGCTGCCGCTTCGTCAGAATCAGGGAGAGCGTTAGGCAGGGTCCACTAACCACCAAACCGCTTGTGCTGCAGCGATTTCCACTGTCCAACACCACCTTCGGTGTGCAGGGACAGTGGAAGCTATTTTTTTTTTTTTCCCCTCAGCGCTGTAGCTCATTGGGCTGCCCTAGAAGGCTCCCTGATAGCTGTATTCCTGTGTGTACGCCACTGTGGAAACCAACTGCTTTTATCAAAGCACATATCCTCTTGTTCCTTCCTTTCTGCACAGCTATCTTTTTTGTTTGTCCACACTTTTTATTTAATTTGTGCATCAGTCCACTCCTATTGCTGCCTGCCATACCTGGCTGAGATTACTGCAGGGGAGATAGTAATTGTAGGACAGTCCCTGTTTTTTTTTTGTTTTTTTTTTGTGGGAGATTAAGATTGGCATTTCTGCTAGAGTGCCATCCCTGTGTGTGCCATCTCTCACTGAGTGGGCCATAGAAAGCCTATTTATTTTTTCCTTCATTTGTGTTCTAAAATCTACCTCAACACAAAAACACTACATCAATCAGTGGGAGAAAAATATTGGCCTCAGTCAGGGCTTGTGTGCCACTGCTGTGTGTGCTATCTCTCATTCAGTGGGCTATAGAAAGCCTATTTATTTATTTTTTTTTTTTTAATATTATTTGGTTTCTAAAGTCTCCCTGAAACAAAAAAAATACCTAAAAAAACAGTGGGAGAGTAATATTGCCCTTTCAGCTTGTGTGCCAGTCTTGACTCCTGGGTGTGCCACCTCTGTCCCTCTCATTCAGTGGGCCATAGAAAGCCTTGTTTTTTTTTTTTTTTTTTAATATTATTTGGTTTCTAAAGTCTCCCTGAAAATAAAAAAAAAAAAAACATAAAAAAACAGTGGGAGAGTAATATTGCCCTTTCAGCTTGTGTGCCAGTCTTGACTCCTGGGTGTGCCACCTCTCTCTCTAATTGTGGGCCATAGAAAGCCTTTTTATTTTTTTCCTTCATTTGTGTTTTAAAATCAACCTCAACACAAAAACACTACATCAATCAGTGGGAGAAAAATATTGGCCTCAGTCAGGGCTTGTGTGCCACTCCTGTGCGTGCCATCTCTCATTCAGTGGGCCATAGAAAGCCTTGTTTTTTTTTTTTTTTTTTAATATTATTTGGTTTCTAAAGTCTCCCTGAAAATAAAAAAAAAATACATAAAAAAACAGTGGGAGAGTAATATTGCCCTTTCAGCTTGTGTGCCAGTCTTCACTCCTGGGTGTGCCACCTCTGTCCCTCTCATTCAGTGGGCCATAGAAAGCCTTGTTTTTTTTTTTTTTTTTAATATTATTTGGTTTCTAAAGTCTCCCTGAAAATAAAAAAAAAAATACATAAAAAAACAGTGGGAGAGTAATATTGCCATTTCAGCTTGTGTGCCAGTCTTGACTCCTGGGTGTGCCACCTCTGTCCCTCTCATTCAGTGGGCCATAGAAAGCCTTGTTTTTTGTTTTTTTTTTAATATTATTTGGTTTCTAAAGTCTCCCTGAAAATAAAAAAAAAAAAAACATAAAAAAACAGTGGGAGAGTAATATTGCCCTTTCAGCTTGTGTGCCAGTCTTGACTCCTGGGTGTGCCACCTCTGTCCCTCTCATTCAGTGGGCCATAGAAAGCCTTGTTTTTTTTTTTTTTTTTAATATTATTTGGTTTCTAAAGTCTCCCTGAAAATAAAAAAAAAAAAAACATAAAAAAACAGTGGGAGAGTAATATTGCCCTTTCAGCTTGTGTGCCAGTCTTGACTCCTGGGTGTGCCACCTCTCTCTCTAATTGTGGGCCATAGAAAGCCTTTTTATTTTTTTCCTTCATTTGTGTTTTAAAATCAACCTCAACACAAAAACACTACATCAATCAGTGGGAGAAAAATATTGGCCTCAGTCAGGGCTTGTGTGCCACTCCTGTGCGTGCCATCTCTCATTCAGTGGGCCATAGAAAGCCTTGTTTTTTTTTTTTTTTTTTAATATTATTTGGTTTCTAAAGTCTCCCTGAAAATAAAAAAAAAAATACATAAAAAAACAGTGGGAGAGTAATATTGCCCTTTCAGCTTGTGTGCCAGTCTTCACTCCTGGGTGTGCCACCTCTGTCCCTCTCATTCAGTGGGCCATAGAAAGCCTTGTTTTTTTTTTTTTTAATATTATTTGGTTTCTAAAGTCTCCCTGAAAATAAAAAAAAAAATACATAAAAAAACAGTGGGAGAGTAATATTGCCCTTTCAGCTTGTGTGCCAGTCTTCACTCCTGGGTGTGCCACCTCTGTCCCTCTCATTCAGTGGGCCATAGAAAGCCTTGTTTTTTTTTTTTTTTTTTAATATTATTTGGTTTCTAAAGTCTCCCTGAAAATAAAAAAAAAAATACATAAAAAAACAGTGGGAGAGTAATATTGCCCTTTCAGCTTGTGTGCCAGTCTTCACTCCTGGGTGTGCCACCTCTGTCCCTCTCATTCAGTGGGCCATAGAAAGCCTTGTTTTTTTTTTTTTTTTTTAATATTATTTGGTTTCTAAAGTCTCCCTGAAAATAAAAAAAAAAATACATAAAAAAACAGTGGGAGAGTAATATTGCCATTTCAGCTTGTGTGCCAGTCTTGACTCCTGGGTGTGCCACCTCTGTCCCTCTCATTCAGTGGGCCATAGAAAGCCTTGTTTTTTTTTTTTTTTTAATATTATTTGGTTTCTAAAGTCTCCCTGAAAATAAAAAAAAAAAAAACATAAAAAAACAGTGGGAGAGTAATATTGCCCTTTCAGCTTGTGTGCCAGTCTTGACTCCTGGGTGTGCCACCTCTGTCCCTCTCATTCAGTGGGCCATAGAAAGCCTTGTTTTTTTTTTTTTTTTTTAATATTATTTGGTTTCTAAAGTCTCCCTGAAAATAAAAAAAAAATACATAAAAAAACAGTGGGAGAGTAATATTGCCATTTCAGCTTGTGTGCCAGTCTTGACTCCTGGGTGTGCCACCTCTGTCCCTCTCATTCAGTGGGCCATAGAAAGCCTTGTTTTTTTGTTTTTTTTTTTATATTATTTGGTTTCTAAAGTCTCCCTGAAAATAAAAAAAAAATACATAAAAAAACAGTGGGAGAGTAATATTGCCATTTCAGCTTGTGTGCCAGTCTTGACTCCTGGGTGTGCCACCTCTCTCTCTAATTGTGGGCCATAGAAAGCCTTTTTATTTTTTTCCTTCATTTGTGTTTTAAAATCAACCTCAACACAAAAACACTACATCAATCAGTGGGAGAAAAATATTGGCCTCAGTCAGGGCTTGTGTGCCACTCCTGTGCGTGCCATCTCTCATTCAGTGGGCCATAGAAAGCCTTGTTTTTTTGTTTTTTTTTAAATATTATTTGGTTTCTAAAGTCTCACAGAGAAAAAAAAATAAATAAATTAGGTGGGAGATTAATATTGACATTAGTGCTTGAGTGACAGTCCTGCGTGTGTGTCATCTCTGTGATTTGGTGTCACAGAAAACAGAGTGTGTAACATTGTGCCTGATTTTCCTTGTGGTCTCACCAACCTGTTAAGGGATATTGAAATCATACTGAAGTTATAGCTCACCGTGTAAGTTGTTTGACAGCAACAAATAAAGTTAGTTTGGTTACGATTTTTAAACAATGAGGAAGTCTGGTGCAAGAGGTCGTCGTGGGCGTTCATTGTCAGCTGGTAATGATGGTAGTGGTAGTGGAGCATCAGGTGGTCGTGGGGATAAAAATATTCCACCTAAGTCTGGAGCTGTGGAGCCAGTTTCGTCGTCAGGCTACACAAGGCCTCGAACGCTCTCTTTTCTGGGAGTAGGAAAACCGCTTTTAAAGGCGGAGCAGCAACAGCAAGTTTTGGCTTACATTGCAGACTCAGCCTCTAGCTCTTTTGCCTCCTCTTCCGAAACTGGTAAATGTAAAAGCAGCGCGTCGCTTGTGGATGTTCACGGTCAGGGACAAGTCGCTTCCTTGTCCTCCTCAGCAAAAACTACAACAAGAGAGAAGGATGCAGCAGGCGACACAACGGGTCACTCCATGGAGCTCTTTACACATACCGTCCCTGGCTTAGAAAGTGAAACATTTAACAGGCCATGCCCATTACAAGTAGATTCTGACATGGAGTGCACTGATGCACAGCCACAGCCAGAGTACTATGCTGCTCCTTTGACTCAGACCACCACATTGCCCTCTCAGGGTACAGATCCACAATCAGACCCTGATGAGACTATGTTGCCCCGCCACGAACGCTATACCACCGACCGACACAGTGACACAGACGAAGTTGCACACGAGCTCGAAGAGGAGGTAATAGATGACCCAGTTATTGACCCCGATTGGCAGCCATTGGGGGAACAGGGTGCAGGCGGCAGTAGTTCAGAAGCGGAGGTGGAGGAGGGGCCGCAGCAGGCATCAACATCGCAACAGGTTCCATCTGCCGGGCCCGTATCTGGCCCAAAACGCGTGTCAAAGCCAAAACCTGTTGGAGGACAGCGTGGCCATCCGGTTAAAGCTCAGTCTGCAATCCCTGAAAAGGGATCCGAGTCTAGGAAGAGTGCAGTCTGGCATTTTTTTAAACAACATCCAACTGATCAGCGCAAAGTCATCTGTCAAAAATGTTCAACTAGCTTAAGCAGAGGTCAGAATCTGAAAAGTCTAAATACTAGTTGCATGCATAGACACTTAACCACCATGCATTTTCAAGCCTGGACTAACTACCAAACGTCCCTTAAGGTTGTAGCACCCTCGGCCAATGAAGCTAGTCAGCAACGCAATATCCCTTCCGTCACTGTAAGGCCACCATTTTCCGCACCACCGGCAGTATCTGTGCAGGTTTCTTTGCCAGCCAAAAGCAGTCAGGGTCAGGGAATCACCAGTTTAGTAGGAGGAAATATTGCATCTAGGGCACCGGCGGAAACAATACCGTCTCCAACCGTCTCTCAGTCTGCCATGTACACCGGCACACCCGAAAGTTCCACGATCTCCTGCTCTCCAGTCCAGCTCACCCTACATGAGACTCTGGTTAGAAAAAGGAAGTACTTATCCTCGCATCCGCGTACACAGGGTTTTAACGCCCACATAGCTAGACTAATCTCGTTAGAGATGATGCCCTACCGTTTAGTTGAAAGCGAAGCTTTTAAAGCCCTGATGGAGTACGCTGAACCACGATACGAGCTACCTAGTCGACACTTTTTTTCCAGAAAAGCCATCCCAGCCCTGCACCAGCATGTTAAACAGCGCATCGTCCATGCACTTAGGCAATCTGTGAGTACAAAGGTGCACCTGACTACAGATGCATGGACCAGTAGGCATGGCCAGGGACGTTATGTGTCCATCACGGCACACTGGGTGAATGTGGTGGATGCAGGGTCCACAGGCGACATCAATTTAGGGACAGTTGTGCCTAGCCCACGGTCTAGGAAACAGTTGGCTGTAGGCGTTCGCACCCCCTCCTCCTCCTCCTCGTCCTCCTGCAGAAGCTACAGCTCTTCCACAGAACGCAGTCGGCCAACCACTCCATCGGCAGATGACACTGTTGCACACCAGTTGTCCCATTATGGGCCAGCTACTGCCAAGCGTCAGCAGGCTGTATTGGCTATGAAGTGTTTGGGCGACAACAGACACACCGCGGAAGTTCTGTCCGAGTTCTTGCAACAAGAAACGCAGTCGTGGCTGGGCACAGTAGATCTTGAGGCAGGCAAGGTAGTGAGTGATAACGGAAGGAATTTCATGGCTGCCATCTCCCTTTCCCAACTGAAACACATTCCTTGCCTGGCTCACACCTTAAACCTGGTGGTGCAGTGCTTATTGAAAACTTATCCTGGGTTCTCCGACCTGCTCCTCAAAGTGCGTGCACTTTGCTCACATATCCGACGTTCGCCTGTACACGCCAGCCGTATGCAGACCTATCAGCGGTCTTTGAACCTTCCCCAGCATCGCCTAATCATAGACGTTGCAACAAGGTGGAACTCAACACTGCACATGCTTCAGAGACTGTGCGAACAGAGGCGTGCTGTTATTTATTTGTGGGAGGATACACGGGCAGGCAGTAGGATGGCAGACATGGAGTTGTCAGGTGTGCAGTGGTCGAAGATACAAGACATGTGTCAAGTCCTTCAGTGTTTTGAGGAATGCACACGGCTGGTTAGTGCAGACAACGCCGTAATAAGCATGAGCATCCCCCTAATGCGTCTGCTGATGCAAAGTTTGACGCACATAAAGGAGCAGGCGTCTGCACCAGAGGAAGAGGGAAGCCTTGATGACAGTCAGCCATTGTCTGGTCAGGGCAGTGTACAGGACGAGGTAGCGGGCGAAGAGGAGGTGGAGGACGAGGAGGATGATGGGGATGAGTATATTTTTAATGCGGAAACTTTCACGGGGGCACAGGAAATTGGTTGCGTGTCACGGCCGGGTTCTGGTTTTTTGAGGGACACAAGTGACGTAGATTTGCCTGCAACTGCCCCTCAACCAATCACAACCGGAGATTTGACAACTGGAACTTTGGCCCACATGGCGGATTATGCCTTACGTATCCTAAAAAGGGACACACGCATTACGAAAATGATGAACGATGACGATTACTGGTTGGCCTGCCTCCTTGATCCACGCTATAAAGGCAAATTGCAAAATATTATGCCACATGAGAACTTGGAACTAATATTAGCAACCAAACAATCAACTCTTGTTGACCGTTTGCTTCAGGCATTCCCAGCACACAGCGCACGTGATCGTTCTCACACGAGCTCCAGGGGGCAGCAGACTAGGAGTGTTAGGGGTGCACACATCAGAAGTGGCGTTGGACAGAGGGGTTTTCTGACCAGGTTGTGGAGTGATTTTGCTATGACCGCAGACAGGACAGGTACTGCTGCATCAATTGAAAGTGACAGGAGACAACATTTGTCCAGTATGGTTACTAACTATTTTTCATCCCTTATCGATGTTCTCCCTCAACCGTCATTCCCATTTGATTACTGGGCCTCCAAATTAGACACCTGGCCAGAATTGGCAGAATATGCATTGCAGGAGCTTGCTTGCCCGGCAGCAAGTGTCCTATCAGAAAGAGTATTCAGTGCTGCAGGGTCAATATTAACCGAAAAAAGGACTCGTCTGGCTACCCAAAATGTTGACGATCTAACATTCATTAAAATGAACCACAACTGGATTTCAAAATCTTTTGCCCCACCTTGCCCGGCCGACACCTAGCTTTCCTATGAAAAGCTCTTGCCTGTGAATTACTTTTCTAATGTCTAATTTGCTGCTGCAGATTGTACAGCATACGACATGTTTACACCTCCCTAAATGGCCAAACTCCCCACACGGGGCCGTGGTATCGCGACTTGGCGCAAGCACCCGTGAGACTGCTGTTTGTCTGAAGAGGTGGGTGTGCTCGCTTTTGGTTGACGGCATTGCTACTGGGTCCCTCATAGTACAATGTAGTGTCTCTGGCGGTGGTGGTGCGCACCCAACGTCAGACACACCGTTGTAACATGAGTGGCCCTGGGGCGGTCCCGCCGGCCTCAAGAGAGTTCCCCCCTACCCCAGCTCAAACTGGGCTCTACCACGTGCAAAATTATGTCGCACAGCTCCACCAATCTTTAGTCTATTCGCTGACATCATTCAATGTCTGGCACTGACAATACAAATTTGTAGACATCTATGATGCAACTTAAAGTAGTCTGTGTCTGTGTCCTATATTGGCACCATTAAATAGTTACTGCCAAATTACTATGTCAGAAACACAGCAGATGAGCCCACCCCTGTACCTAAGTATGCCACCTTTTTTTTTGTTTTGGTTGTTTTGCGAGACATTAACATCTATTTATATTTTGGGAGTACTGGGACAGACACTCCTTGCACTACTCCTCCACTCAGCACCAAGCTGCCTGCCCGTGTATCCATGTAACCGCTGTAAAACTGCCATGAGCCTATTGTTTGTTATTTTAGGCCTTTGAAGCCTTTCTGCGCTCCCTCCTTCCACTAGTCCTCCACTGACCAGACCACTGCTGCCCGTGTACCCCTGGAACCAATTTTAAAGTGCCTACAGCCAGCCCATTTTATTGTGTTAGGCCTTCGAAGCCTGTCTGCGGTCCATACTTCCACTAGGCCTCCACTGACCAGACCACTGCTGCCCGTGTACCCCTGGAACCAATTTTAAAGTGCCTACAGCCAGCCCATTTTATTGTGTTAGGCCTTCGAAGCCTGTCTGCGGTCCATACTTTAAATACTCCTCCACTCACCACCAAGCTGCCTGCCCGTGTATCCATGTAACCGCTGTAAAACTGCCATGAGCCTATTGTTTGTTATTTTAGGCCTTTGATAGCCTGTCTGCGGTCCCTACTCCTCCACTGACCACCAAGCTGCCTGCCCGTGTATCCATGTAACCGCTGTAAAACTGCCATGAGCCTATTGTTTGTTATTTTAGGCCTTTGAAGCCTTTCTGCGCTCCCTCCTTCCACTAGTCCTCCACTGACCAGACCACTGCTGCCCGTGTACCCCTGGAACCAATTTTAAAGTGTCTACAGCCAGCCCATTTTATTGTGTTAGGCCTTCGAAGCCTGTCTGCGGTCCATACTTCCACTAGGCCTCCACTGACCAGACCACTGCTGCCCGTGTACCCCTGGAACCAATTTTAAAGTGCCTACAGCCAGCCCATTTTATTGTGTTAGGCCTTCGAAGCCTGTCTGCGGTCCATACTTTAAATACTCCTCCACTCACCACCAAGCTGCCTGCCCGTGTATCCATGTAACCGCTGTAAAACTGCCATGAGCCTATTGTTTGTTATTTTAGGCCTTTGATAGCCTGTCTGCGGTCCCTACTCCTCCACTGACCACCAAGCTGCCTGCCCGTGTATCCATGTAACCGCTGTAAAACTGCCATGAGCCTATTGTTTGTTATTTTAGGCCTTTGAAGCCTTTCTGCGCTCCCTCCTTCCACTAGTCCTCCACTGACCAGACCACTGCTGCCCGTGTACCCCTGGAACCAATTTTAAAGTGTCTACAGCCAGCCCATTTTATTGTGTTAGGCCTTCGAAGCCTGTCTGCGGTCCATACTTCCACTAGGCCTCCACTGACCAGACCACTGCTGCCCGTGTACCCCTGGAACCAATTTTAAAGTGCCTACAGCCAGCCCATTTTATTGTGTTAGGCCTTCGAAGCCTGTCTGCGGTCCATACTTTAAATACTCCTCCACTCACCACCAAGCTGCCTGCCCGTGTATCCATGTAACCGCTGTAAAACTGCCATGAGCCTATTGTTTGTTATTTTAGGCCTTTGATAGCCTGTCTGCGGTCCCTACTCCTCCACTGACCACCAAGCTGCCTGCCCGTGTATCCATGTAACCGCTGTAAAACTGCCATGAGCCTATTGTTTGTTATTTTAGGCCTTTGAAGCCTTTCTGCGCTCCCTCCTTCCACTAGTCCTCCACTGACCAGACCACTGCTGCCCGTGTACCCCTGGAACCAATTTTAAAGTGCCTACAGCCAGCCCATTTTATTGTGTTAGGCCTTCGAAGCCTGTCTGCGGTCCATACTTCCACTAGGCCTCCACTGACCAGACCACTGCTGCCCGTGTACCCCTGGAACCAATTTTAAAGTGCCTACAGCCAGCCCATTTTATTGTGTTAGGCCTTCGAAGCCTGTCTGCGGTCCATACTTTAAATACTCCTCCACTCACCACCAAGCTGCCTGCCCGTGTATCCATGTAACCGCTGTAAAACTGCCATGAGCCTATTGTTTGTTATTTTAGGCCTTTGATAGCCTGTCTGCGGTCCCTACTCCTCCACTGACCACCAAGCTGCCTGCCCGTGTATCCATGTAACCGCTGTAAAACTGCCATGAGCCTATTGTTTGTTATTTTAGGCCTTTGAAGCCTTTCTGCGCTCCCTCCTTCCACTAGTCCTCCACTGACCAGACCACTGCTGCCCGTGTACCCCTGGAACCAATTATAAAGTGCCTACAGCCAGCCCATTTTATTATGTTAGGCCTTTGAAGCCTGTCTGCGGTCCCTACTTTAAATACTCCTCCACTCACCACCAAGCTGCCTGCCCGTGTATCCATGTAACCGATTTCAAACTGCCATGACTGCCTACTGTTTGTTATTTTAGGCCTTTGTGAGCCTGTCTGCGGCCCCTACTTGCAATACTCCTCCACTGACCACAATGCTGCCTGGAGTGCCTGCCTGTGTATCCATGTAACCGATTTCAAACTGCCATGACTGCCTACTGTTTGTTATTTTAGGCCTTTGTGAGCCTGTCTGCGGCCCCTACTTGCAATACTCCTCCACTGACCACAATGCTGCCTGGAGTGCCTGCCTGTGTATCCATGTAACCGATTTCAAACTGCCATGACTGCTTACTGTTTGTTATTTTAGGCCTTTGTGAGCCTGTCTGCGGCCCCTACTTGCAATACTCCTCCACTGACCACACCAATGCTGCCCGTGTACCCCTGGAACCTATTTAAAAGTTCATAGAGCCTAGTTATATATTTTATTTACTATTAATAAGGCCATGATGGACTACGCTGTACCACGCTACAAGCTAACCAGTCGACACTTCTTTTGCGAGAAAAGCCATCCCAACCCTCCACCAGCTTGTAGAAGACCGCATTGTCCATGCACTCTGGCAATCTGTGAGTACAAAGGTGCACCTGACAACAGACGCATGGACCTGTAGGCATGGCCACGGAAGATTACGTGTCCATTACGGCACAATGGGTTAATGTGTTGGATGCATGGTCCACAGAGGACAGCCTACTAAGTATGTCTGCAGTCCATAATTCAAATTGTCCTCCACTGTCTAAATCGGAGCTTCCACCTTCTGGCTTTCGGCCTATAGTATCAGAAATTAAACTGCATTTGGCCTTCAACTTTGGTTACGGCCTACTAACGGCTTCTGCCCCTCCGTGGTGTTGCCCTCAACTAAATAAAGCTGAGCTTCAACCTTCCGGCTCTCATTAAGTGGTTTTGAAAAAACAAAATGGTGGATAGGGCCTACTAACGGCTTCTGCCCCTCCCTGGTGTTGCCCTCAACTAAATAAAGCTGAGCTTCAACCTTCCGGCTCTCATTAAGTGGTTTTGAAAAAACAAAATGGTGGATAGGGCCTACTAACGGCTTCTGCCCCTCCCTGGTGTTGCCCACAACTAAATAAAGCTGAGCTTCAACCTTCCGGCTCTCATTAAGTGGTTTTGAAAAAACAAAATGGTGGATAGGGCCTACTAACGGCTTCTGCCCCTCCCTGGTGTTGCCCACAACTAAATAAAGCTGAGCTTCAACCTTCCGGCTCTCATTAAGTGGTTTTGAAAAAACAAAATGGTGGATAGGGCCTACTAACGGCTTCTGCCCCTCCCTGGTGTTGCCCACAACTAAATAAAGCTGAGCTTCAACCTTCCGGCTCTCATTAAGTGGTTTTGAAAAAACAAAATGGTGGATAGGGCCTACTAACGGCTTCTGCCCCTCCCTGGTGTTGCCCTCAACTAAATAAAGCTGAGCTTCAACCTTCCGGCTCTCATTAAGTGGTTTTGAAAAAACAAAATGGTGGATAGGGCCTACTAACGGCTTCTGCCCCTCCCTGGTGTTGCCCACAACTAAATAAAGCTGAGCTTCAACCTTCCGGCTCTCATTAAGTGGTTTTGAAAAAACAAAATGGTGGATAGGGCCTACTAACGGCTTCTGCCCCTCCCTGGTGTTGCCCACAACTAAATAAAGCTGAGCTTCAACCTTCCGGCTCTCATTAAGTGGTTTTGAAAAAACAAAATGGTGGATAGGGCCTACTAACGGCTTCTGCCCCTCCCTGGTGTTGCCCTCAACTAAATAAAGCTGAGCTTCAACCTTCCGGCTCTCATTAAGTGGTTTTGAAAAAACAAAATGGTGGATAGGGCCTACTAACGGCTTCTGCCCCTCCCTGGTGTTGCCCTCAACTAAATAAAGCTGAGCTTCAACCTTCCGGCTCTCATTAAGTGGTTTTGAAAAAACAAAATGGTGGATAGGGCCTACTAACGGCTTCTGCCCCTCCCTGGTGTTGCCCACAACTAAATAAAGCTGAGCTTCAACCTTCCGGCTCTCATTAAGTGGTTTTGAAAAAACAAAATGGTGGATAGGGCCTACTAACGGCTTCTGCCCCTCCCTGGTGTTGCCCACAACTAAATAAAGCTGAGCTTCAACCTTCCGGCTCTCATTAAGTGGTTTTGAAAAAACAAAATGGTGGTTAGGGCCTACTAACGGCTTCTGCCCCTCCCTGGTGTTGTCCTCAACTGAACAAAGCTGAGCTTCCACATTCTGCCTTTCGCCCTATACTATCAGATATTAAACTGCATTTGGCCTACTAGTGTGGTTAGGCCCTTGAAACAGTGTCTGCTGCTCTTGGGTTTGCTACTCCACTGAACAAAGCAATGCCGCCTGTTTAGTCCTGTTACCAATTTTGAACTGCATTTAGCCTACTTTATTCTTTGGCCCTATATCTGTTTCCTCCTCATCCTGCCCATTGCCCAGCCACTGCTAAATGAGTCTGCTGGTACATTGACCTAGACCACTACATTCCCCTTGTACTCTACACAGCCAGAATCTGACCCTGCTGAAAGTAAGGTTCCCCTTCTCGCATGTTATACCACCTTACACAGGGACAAAGAGGAAGGTGCAGATGAAAGTGCAGGTTCCTTCATCAGGTGGGGGGGGCATACTCGTTGGCGACGTCACTGGCACAGGGCCCCTCAGAGTACGCAAAAGTGTCGCTGCTGGTGGGAGGCGCCCCCGCCATGCAAACACACCGCCGTACTTTGAGGGGCCCTGTGCCAGTGCCAATGCGAACGAGTGGGCCCCCCCCTGCTTGCTCAGGATCACAGCACTTGCAACGTTTAAATACTTACCTTTCCCTGCAACACCGCCGTGACGTAGTCCGCATTTCCTGGGCCCACGAAAAAATTGAGCCAGCCCTACTCCCCCCACAACTTTTGCCAAATGACCCCCAATTCCCTATGCCCAACTATTATTATAAAGTTAATTACGATTGGCAAGCTTCAGAAACAAGAATGGATGTTTTTGGCATTAAAATGGGCACTGTAGGTGTTTTCCTGGCCTCCACTCACTGCCGACTATGCTTCCCCATTGACTTGCATTGGGTTTCGTGTTTCGGTCGATCCCCGACTTTTAGCGATAATCGGCCGAATGCACTCGACTCGACTCTGGACAAAATCGGGTTTCCCAAAACCCTACTCGATCTGAAAAAAATGAAAGTCGCTCAACCCTACCTCTTACCAAACTCAGCAGAGTGGCAGCAGGTACTGTGAAACCTGAGTTTGGTAAGGGCCTTCAGGTGGCCCTGTATCATACATTTGGGAGAGCTCTCATTCATAAATTCGTGAGGTCCACTCATCATGCCAAATAATTAGCCAGATAGTGGAATACATATTCCCAATCACTTTACAATGCCAGCTAAAATATGCCCATTTCAATTTTGGGCTTTGCCCACCACCACCACCATGTCCACAACCATGTCATTGTATGGCCCTCGCTTCAATTAGCAGAGTGGCAGCAGTAGCCGTGAAACCTAATTGTCGGTGAGGCCCGTATAATGACATGGTCGTGGACATGATGGTGGTGGCGGGCAAAGCCCAAAATTGAAATGGGCATGTTTTAGCCAGCAGTGTAAAGTGATGAGGAATATGTATTCCACTATCTGGCTAACTATTTGGCATGAGGGAGAGGCTTCCTGAAAGTAGGAGTAAGAGCTCTCCCAAATGTTTGATACAGGATGTCCTGAGGGCCCTTACCAAACTGAGGTTTCACGGCACCTGCTGGCTCTCTGCTAATTCTCAGCAAGGGCCACATAATGACATGGCATTGGACATGGTGGATGTGGCGGGCGATGCCCAAAATTCAAATGGATATGTGTGAAATGGAATTGTAAAGGGGTTGGGGAATATGTATTCTGCTATCTTGTTAATGATTTGGCATGAGTAAGGGTCCTTCCAAATGTAGCAGTGAGAGCTCAGTGTGAGCATATGCTAAAAGTGAGGTATAACTTTTTTTGCATTAAATACATGTAACTATTAAGGAAATGATGTTTCTCAGCATTTTTTCCCTTTAAAAAAATTGGTTTGGTATGTCTTTTTAAAAATCCTTAGAACCGGCTCAATAGTCTAACAACATTATTCACAGATACCATATGTGAGTCAGAAAGGCATGCAGAAATCTTCTCCATACTGTTCCCATTTAGTTTTAGCTCTTTCCCTTCCATTTCAGCTTTTTTCTCAGGCCCCCAGACCTGTTTGCTGGGAGCAGCAGAAAAATATTCGTCTTTCCCATTGATTTGCATTGAATTTGTTATTCCGTACAAATACACGGATATTAGAAATTATTCATGCCGATTTTCCCGTATCTGAATATTTCACTATTCGATCATCACTGTTCTCCATCTAGCTTTATAAGATATAAATAAGAGTATTGTTACTGGGCACCAAGCACTGTATTTATCACACCTTATTCTGGCAACAGACATCTTGAGCCTCTAACACTTATTTTTGTTTAGCTTGGACTTTCCTTTTGGTGTTTTTAGTCTGTGTATGGGGTGTATTTTGCAATTATTTTGATTAAATAACATTTACTCAAATTTGACAAAATTACATATACTCTCGAATTTGCTCATTGCAAATTAAGTGAAATAATGACCAGCTTGTCTCCATTTTTCAAAACTGTAGAGGGCTAGTAAAAGGTTTAAAAAATAAAAAATAAATAATAATAATAATACTCATCTATCCAGTAATCAGCACTTCTTGCTACCGTGGCACACTGAAACCTGTGGCCTCCTCATGCTATCTGACCACTTTCATGATGATGTGACCTTATGAACAGCATGCAAAGAGAGGTCCCAAGCCTTGCTGTGGCTTTGCGTAGAGATACCTAGGGTTTCAGTGCATGGTAAGAAGAGGCTCTGACAGCCATACAGGTAGCAGTGAGGATGGAATTGAGTGAAGAGGTAAGCATTTGTTTCTCTTTTTTCTACACCTTCCTCTCCCAACCCCAAAGCATAATAAAGAATATTCAATTTTTAGAGAATAAATTTGCTGCAATAAATTCACCAAATCAATTTAGCTAATCAAATCTCTTTAGACCACACTGTTGAATTTTATATTTGGTGTTTTATTTTACATATTGCAGTTGTGCTGCATTTGTTTTGCCTTGGCGTAAGAAAATCACAGACACAATGGCACAAATTGACAACAATTTTGAGAATCGTGCTAAAACTGATTAGCATTTTTTATAACAATTTCACTAGAAAATGGCAGTAAAAAGGCAGCATTATTGTGTAAGCATACCATAACTCTTTCTTGAAATTATTTATGCTTTTGACTATTAGTAAAACTATTATATTTTTCTTTTGTTATGTGTTTTATATATTATTTAGTTTTTGTAACACTGAAGAGTTTCTTGCATAAATTACTCACACATTAGATTTTAAGTTAAAGTAAAGGGGTCAAAGCCAGTGCACTTGGATTGAAATAGTAGAACACTGTTCACAAACTAAAAAGAAAGGCAGACAGTATTACAGGGCTTTTATTTGGCTTCATTTTCCACTGAAGCAGAATATGTAAAGTACATTTATTTATAAAAAGGCAAAGTAATAACTTGCATCACTAAAATATCTGAAATGGCTTTACTTATTTTGTCACTTAGTTTGCCTATTTTTCCCCAATAGTCCATTCCACCCTCCTACCTATTTCCAGAAGCGACCACGTCATTCCACTCAAAGACATGTCAGCACAAATGAAGCACAAGGCCAAGTCAATTTTTTCGTACTGCTTTGGACAATTTGTGCAATAAACAAATGCCGCCGCTGTAATAGACGATGACAAGTAAAATAGTACATTGGCATTCAAATAGGAATAAATCATAATGAAAATGAAAAGAACACTTTGAAAAAGTCTTAATAAATGCACATTTTTTCATTGCAGATATAAATTGAGAGCCAACAACCTAAATTAATTTGTGAGCTGTTATAATACTGTTATTTTTTTTTTTTGACGCACTGCTTTTGGGGGCTTTGGTACAAAAGGAAAAAAATGTTTCAATGTGTTCATGAAAGAAATGCATCATAAACATTTCATAAAGTTTCATATTTGGTTTTATCAGTAATGTATAATTTTATTAAAATTATTGATCCACTTAACCAGAATTTTTTGCCACGTTGACTGAACAACATGAAGTGAACATAAATTTGACAAATTTCCTATTCTTATACTATTGTCAATATTACCCTTCTTCATTTCACAACTGCACAATATACTTAGTAATGTTTTAGCCATTGATAACAGGGAGTATAATCCAAAAACATTAGAAAATGCAATTCCAAAAAAGCATAGTTTAATTTTGTCACCAAACTAAGCCAACTGCAAAATGGCCAGGTTAGTGACTGAAGTTGTTTTTCAACCTAATGGAATACATTTCCCATTGACAGTTAAGGTGATGGTAAAAGTCCTTGGGTCCTGATTATTTTCACCACATAGCCTTTCACGCACATATAGTATAAATACCAATCCAAAGCTCAATCTGTATAGATAAGTACTACATATACTTGAGTATAAGCCGACCTAAGTATAAGCCGAGGCACCTAATTTTGCCACGGAACACTGGGTAAGCTTATTGACTAGAGTATAAGCCGGAAATGCATTGTCCCCTCATCCCTTTGCTGGTATGTGTGGCTCCCCCGTCCCTGTCCTGCTATGTGTGGCTCCCCCGTTGCTGTCCTGGTATGTGGCTCCCCCATCCTTCCCTGGTATGTGGCTCCCTTGTTTTGTCCTGGTATGTGTGGTTCCCCGTCCTGTCCTAGTATGTTGCTCCCCTGTCCTGTCCTGGTATGTGGCTCCACTGTTTTGTCCCGGTATGCGTAGCTCTCCCATCCTGTCCTGCTCTGTGTGGCTCCCCATCCTGTCCTGGTATGTGTGGCTCCCCCGTCCTGTCCTGCTATGTGTGGCTCCCACCCGTCCTGTCCTGGTATGTATGGCTCCCCTTGTTGTATGCATTGCTCCCCCGGTCCCACATGGCTCTCCGCATCCCATCATTGTATGCATGGCTCACTTTTCCCCCATCCTACTGACCCTCCTCGTGCCGTCGCTGCATCCCCGTTGTCCCAGCGAGGCAGCTCTCCTGTGCTGATCGATCACGTGGCCCTATGGGAGTGGCAATGTGTGCATATTTATTACCTTAATGAGCAGTACCATGTGACTGCTCAGCACAGGAAGAGCCGTCGGCACCGGGATTAAGATGCAGGGACAGAGGTGCAGTGATGGCGCGAGGAGGGTGAAAATGATGTCTTCTGTTAGCCGGCTTCTGCCGCTCCCCCTCCACCGCCAGCTTTCTGGACAATGACTCGTATATAAGCCGAGAGGGGCATTTTCAGTACAAAAAAATGTGCTGAAAATCTCGGCTGAATATATACAGATGAAGAAGGTATATCTTTGGAGAAGCAACAATAGTTCTAATATGCGTAGAGTATCCTCCAATATATCCATTTCCTCATCGAGTGGACAGTCCGAGGGATCTGCATCCTCGGCTACCTCTCATGGAATAAGTGAAATCCATAGACTACATGACCATGCCTATCACCCATACAGAAGACGCCCTTGGAGCCAGTCTGGCGCGAATGGCAGGGATAATAAGGTGATAAATCTGAGTAATTATGCGTTATCTGAGGTTGATTTGGCTGTCTTGGGTAGGGGTATATCCTTTTCACCCACATCGGGGTTTGACACCTTCACTGCGGTGAAGGATTTGCACATTTTTGCTAGATCGTTACTGTTTAAGCGACATTTCTATAATGATGAATTCCAAATTCTTTTTCCTACAGAGGAGGAACAAGAGGCAGTAAGAATCTTGGAAGAACTGGCACTAGAGCATGATAATATAGGAGGTAAGATTCCTCCATGCATTCGTCCACGCTCCACTAAATTCCCCCCATTCGCGTCTTGTCCCAGTATCAATGTGTTCGTACGGGTGGTGATGGTGACCAATGATTTTTTAAAAATTCCTAAATTTGGTGGAGGTGATAATTTGACTAAAGAAGAAAGGGTTCATCTTAAATTTTTGCAAGATCTTCCAGATGTGGTGCTAAAGCCGGCTGATAAGGGTGGCAATATTGTTGTATGGCCTAAAACGATGTATGAGAGGGAGGCGTTTCGCCAATTGAATAATGCAGGTATGTTATAAAAAACTGACATACAACCCCCTCTCTGCTTTTAGTGCAAAAATAGAATCTATCCTGAAGAGGGCATTAGACAACGACATTGTCACCAGGGATCTGGCTTTGGCACTGATGGTCAAGGAGCCTACGATTCCTACGTTATACCTCTTACCTAAGATCCATAAGGATATTAGGTCGCCACCCGGGCGTCCAATCGTGTCTGGGAGGGGGAATTTTTTGGAGCAAGTTAATAGGTGGATCGATTACCATCTTTAACCCCTAGTGCTAAGTCTCCCCTCCTTTCTTAAGGATACTGGGGATTTGTTGCGCAAGGTCGACGGCTTGTACTTAGAGGGTGATACTCTTTTGGCTTCAGTTGATGTTGAGTCCCTCTATACAAATATTCGTCATTGTGATGGGTTACGTGCTGTTCGATTTTTCCTCAGCACATCTACACTTCCTATACCCATGAGGGACCTCATCCTGGAGCTTCTTGAGTTCACCCTCACACACAATTTTTTTGTGTTCAAGGGATCCTTTTACCTACAGCTCCAGGGCACAGCGATGGGTGCGGCCTTTGCGCCATCCTACGCTAACCTGTTCCTGGGGTTGTGGGAGAGGGATCTCTTCCTGTCAGACAAACAGGGGTCGATAGAGCGCGTCCTTCTGTGGATGCGCTATATCGACGACATCTTCTTTGTCTGGCAGGGCACCGCCGTTGACCTTGCGCAATTTATATCCTCCCTTAACAGTAACGATCTCAATATACGTCTGACCCCGGTGTGGGACTCCGAGATGATCGATTTTCTCGATGTTACTATCTATAAGGATGGCTCTGGCCTTATTCAGACCGATATCTTCCGAAAGCAGACATCTACTAACACCTTACTTCACGCCTCCTCGTGCCATCCGCGCCGTATGGTCCAGGCTATTCCGGTGGGTAAATTCCTCTGCCTTCACTGCATTTGCTCTAATTATGCCAATATTGAGGTGCGGGCAGATGAGTTGAGACAACGTTTTTTATCCAGGGGATATAGTGGTCGTAGTGTGAAGAAGGCATACCATCGTGCCAAATATTCCAACCGGAATAACTTACTATATGGCAAAATTTCTAAAAAATCAAATTCCAATAATGTGGCAAGGTTTATTACGGCCTACAACCCCCAACACGAGAGGCTACGTACAGCTATTAAGAATGCTTGGCCTATTCTACAGGCTGATCCTAATATTGTCAAATTTCTCCCAGATAATCCTTCTATTACGTTTAGACGTGCAAGAAACCTCCGTGACCAATTGACACATAGCCACTATGTTGGTCAGGTCGTGCCCACTTTTTTGGATGCGCTACGCCCGGGGGGTGGATGTGTTCTGAGCAGTAGGTGTGTCGCATGTCCCAATGTTGAAAGATGTACCTCCTTTTTCAACTCGGAGGGTACAAAAGAATTTGTGATTAGACAACATATTTCTTGTGTTTCCCGATACGTGATTTATTATGCTACATGTCCGTGTGGTTTGATCTATATAGGGTTAACCACACGTCAACTTAAAGTCCGTATTCGGGAACACGTTTTGGGAATAAATGCGGCGGCCTCCTGCACGGACGCATCCACCCTTAAGACCCTGCCGCGTCATTTTAGGGAATTCCATCAGTGTGATGGTACACTATTAAGAGTACGTGGAATTGACCTGTTACAAATTAATGTCAGAGGAGGAAATCTCTCGAAGCGTCTAGCGCAGTTGGAGTCTAAGTGGATTTGGACATTACGGACAATCCACCCCCACGGCTTAAATGAGAATATTTCATTTGCCCCATTTCTGTGATCATATACATTCCGCACCACAGTGGAACCCATTGTTGGCATGTACATTGTTTTTAATTATATTTTATTACATCTTTTGTTTTAGGTAGGTGCATTATATGCCTTTGAAGATATTTGGATGCTATAAAGACACGTCTAGTAGCTTCGTGGGACGTTGTTCGTTTGCCTTGGCACTATTTTTGTATTGTCTATGGGTATTTTTCTATTGCTTTTGGGGTTAATTTAATGTTGTATTTATGGGGTCAGTATTGGCGGTTATGTCATTGGTCTTGTAAACATTATTTGGATTATGGTCCGCTATATGAGCTGTCTATACATGTATGTATATTTTGTTGCATATTCCGTTATGTATTTCTTTGTATAGAGTTATATATTGCATTATATTATTATTATTATTATTAGTATTATTATTTTATTATAATTTTTGGTCTTTGTGTTATTGTTTATATTGTACATGTATTGTTCATGTGTGTCTAATATTTTGTAATGAATGTACATATATATTTCTTGCACGCTGTATGCATAAACCTTTTGTGTGCTATATATTGTCATTACTGACCATTGTTTGCCTATGCATATGTCTTTTTTGTTTGTTTTGTTTCCTCATTTTGTTATTTGTATTTGCTTTATTTATTGTTCCTATTATGAATTTGTGGTATATGTATATTTGGTATTTAGTTATTCTGCTGTTATATGTGTGTTTTTCTGTACTGTGTATCATTACAATAGATATATGTGATAATTATGCTCATATACTGCACTGTTCATGCGGTAATGCTCGTTTGTTGATATACTGATGGTACCGCTGTATGTATTTGTCCCCTTTGCAAGTTATTCCTTTGTTTCCACCTTGCTTGTTTTGTAAACTATAGGCATTTCTCGGCGCAGGCGCCATCTTGCGGTCTGTCATTGCCGGCGTCTGTTGTCATGTGATACCGGATCACGTGGGGCCCGCGTGTTTCCGGTTCCGATTGGCAGCGGCGCTTCGGCTGGCGGCACGTGTGGGTGGTGTTCTGTGTCAGTGGTGAGTTCCGGTATGGCCGTATAAATAGACGTTGTCTATACCTGTTATTACACCCCCTGAGGAAGGAGCTTTGTGGCGCTCTGAAACGCGCGTCGGGGTGGGCTCTGGGTCCCCCACTGCTTCTACATACCAGGTACCGTATATTCATCATTGTATATCATTGTGATGAATGGCTGGTTCTTAGCTTGCACTTGCATTATACATTATATATTTACCAGCCTAATGTAAAACTATTGGGTGTGCCTTCTATGAGTACCGTATGGTATGTTGTTGTGGTGGGTTTTGCCTTGTAGCCCTTTGGGTATTCTGGGTACTGTCATATAGTGTTTCACTTCTCCCAATTTTGCCTTTGTACCTGTTTCTTTTGCACATTCTTTTAAAAAATATATATTTAATAAAGTCATTTTTTATGGGACCCATTGACTGTGTGTTTCTCTGTGGAGCTTTAGGATTTCTGTTTTGCAGTTGTCCCTAATTTTTAGTCCTAACATGCACACATGGGATATTAATGGTGACATTAATTTTGTTATTTTGTAATCTTTGTGTCCCATGGGTGTAAGATGTTTGCCACAACTTTATGTTCTTTGAATATATACAGTAGTTATATTCCATATTCGTATGGCCAAGTCTTTAGATACCCTCCCTTTAGATTTGGGCCTTATCCTTTTCTATAAAAAAAAGAAGAAAGAAAAATAAGTTAATTTTATCTTAAGAATGTGAGTATCCTGTATTGTTCATGTCTAGTTTTCTTTCCTTTCAGCATATTGCGTAGAGACATAAGGCTGCCTATGGCCAGCATTAATTAAGCATATACTGTTTGTATAATGGTTTGGTACGTCTGGGACTTCCAGTTTTATGCAGATATGTTATATCATTAGAGATGAAGCCACAAACAATTCTAGGCTGCCAATTTATTTCTGTAAAGTTATTGATGAACTTGACGTCTCCCATTTCACTGGCTATAGTCTTATTTAAATAATGCCTGTTATATAGTAACTGTTTTACCTAAAGGTACCTTCACACTAAACGACTTTGCAGCGATAACGATAGCGATCATTGACGTTGCAGCGTCCTGGATAGCGATATCGTTGTGTTTGACACGCAGCAGCGATCTGGATCCTGCTGTGATATCGCTGGTCGTTGCTGAAAGTTCAGAACTTTATTTGGTCGTCAGATCGGCGTGTATCGTCGTGTTTGACAGCCAAAGCAACGATGCCAGCGATGTTTTACAGTGGTAACCAGGGTAAATATCGGGTTACTAAGCGCAGGGCCGCGCTTAGTAACCCGATGTTTACCCTGGTTACCATTGTAAATGTAAAAAAAACAAACAGTACATACTCACCTTCTGCTGTCTGTCACACGTCCGTCGCCGTCTGCTTCCCGCACTGACTGTGAGCGCCGGCCGTAAAGTGAAAGCAGAGCACAGCGGTGACGTCACCGCTGTGCTGTGCCTTACGGCTGGCTTAGTAACCCGATGTTTACCCTGGTTACCCGGGGACCTCGGCATCGTTGGTCACTGGAGAGCTGTCTGTGTGACAGCTCTCCAGCGACCAAACAGCGACGCTGCAGCGATCGGCATCATTGTCGATATCGCTGCAGCGTCGTTTAGTGTGAAGGTACCTTTAGTGATGCACGGAAGCAAATTGTTCCATGTGTTAAAAGACAAAACAATCATATTTATAAATTATTTTGAAAATAAGCTTAATTTAAACTTTAGTAACTGAAAAGAAGAAACGAAGACTCGTCACGTTCCTACCATTACCAATAATTCAATTTACTAAAATACAGTCTAATTTTAAGATGAAAATACTTGCATTTTCATCCCATTGTGAAGGCTGAATTCTCTCCGGTGTCAGCAGAGGCAGCTTGAATAGAGCAGTGCAACAAGCATGATGGATGGCTTTAATTTGATATTCTTAGATTGCCTTTGATGTTACTTCTCTACAAGGAACAACTTGCCACAGAATGAAATTAGCACTGCATCTGTTTTGTATATTTTTCCTCCACAGCCAGAGGGCATTTAAGCTTTTCAGAAATAAGATAATACTTGCATCAAAAATTAAACTATCACTTACTAAAGTGAACATTTCCTTCTGTGCTTTGTTATGAATGCACAGTTCGTAGCAATATTGTACAATAAAAGAGCACATTGGACTGTAATTGTAATTACCAATATTGCATGAAAAGTACAGACTACAAAGTATTGCTAGAGTTTACTTATTATTTTATGTACCGTATATACTCGAGTATAAGCCGACCCCCCTAATTTTGCCACAAAAAACTGGGAAAACTTATTGACTCGAGTATAAGCCTAGGGTGGAAAATGCAGCAGCTACCGGTGAATTTCAAAAATAAAAATAGATGCTCCATACCGTTCATTATGGCCCCATAGCTGTGCCATATAGTGCTCTGCACCATTATTGCCCCATAGCTGTGCCATATAGTGATTTGCACCGTCCATTATTGCCCCATAGCTGTGCCATACAGTGCTCTGCACCATTATTGCCCCATAGTTGTGCCATATAGTGCTTTGCACCATTATTGCCCCATAGCTGTGCCATATAGTGCTCTGCACCATTATTGCCCCATAGCTGTGCCATACAGTGCTCTGCACCATTCATTATTGCCCCATAGCTGTGCCATATAGTGCTCTGCACCATTATTGCCCCATAGCTGTGCCATATAGTGCTCTGCATCGTCCATTATTGCCCCATAGCTGTGCCATACAGTGCTCTGCACCATTATTGCCCCATAGCTGTGCCACATAGTGCTCTGCACCATTATTGCCCCATAGCTGTGCCATACAGTGCTCTGCACCATTATTGCCCCATAGCTGTGCCATACAGTGCTCTGCACCATTATTGCCCCATAGCTGTGCCATATAGTGCTCTGCACCGTCCATTATTGCCCCATAGCTGTGCCATACAGTGCTCTGCACCGTCCATTATTGCCCCATAGCTGTGCCATATAGTGCTCTGCACCATTATTGCCCCATAGCTGTGCCATATAGTGCTCTGCACTGTCCATTATTGCCCCATAGCTGTGCCATACAGTGCTCTGCACCATTATTGCCCCATAGCTGTGCCATATAGTGCTCTGCACCGTCCATTATTGCCCCATAGCTGTGCCATACAGTGCTCTGCACCGTCCATTATTGCCCCATAGCTGTGCCACATAGTGCTCTGCACCATTATTGCCCCATAGCTGTGCCATACAGTGCTCTGCACCATTATTGCCCCATAGCTGTGCCATACAGTGCTCTGCACCATTATTGCCCCATAGCTGTGCCATATAGTGCTCTGCACCGTCCATTATTGCCCCATAGCTGTGCCATACAGTGCTCTGCACCGTCCATTATTGCCCCATAGCTGTGCCATATAGTGCTCTGCACCATTATTGCCCCATAGCTGTGCCATATAGTGCTCTGCACTGTCCATTATTGCCCCATAGCTGTGCCATACAGTGCTCTGCACCATTATTGCCCCATAGCTGTGCCATATAGTGCTCTGCACCATTATTGCCCCATAGCTGTGCCATATAGTGCTCTGCACCATTATTGCCCCATAGCTGTGCCATATAGTGCTCTGCACCATTATTGCCCCATAGCTGTGCCATACAGTGCTCTGCACCATTATTGCCCCATAGCTGTGCCATATAGTGCTCTGCACCATTATTGCCCCATAGCTGTGCCATATAGTGCTCTGCACCGTCCATTATTGCCCCATAGCTGTGCCATATAGTGCTCTGCACCATTATTGCCCCATAGCTGTGCCATATAGTGCTCTGCACCATCATTGCCCCATAGCTGTGCCATACAGTGCTCTGCACCGTTCATTATTGCCCCATAGCTGTGCCATATAGTGCTCTGCACCATTATTGCCCCATAGCTGTGCCATATAGTGCTCTGCACCGTTTATTATTGCCCCATAGCTGTGCCATACAGTGCTCTGCACCATTATTGCCCCATAGCTGTGCCATACAGTGCTCTGCACCATTATTGCCCCATAGCTGTGCCATATAGTGCTCTGCACCATTATTGCCCCATAGCTGTGCCATACAGTGCTCTGCACCATTATTGCCCCATAGCTGTGCCATATAGTGCTCTGCACTGTCCATTATTGCCCCATAGCTGTGCCATACAGTGCTCTGCACCGTCTATTATTGCCCCATAGCTGTACCATACAGTGCTCTGCACCATTATTGCCCCATAGCTGTGCCATATAGTGCTCTGCACCATTATTGCCCCATAGCTGTGCCATACAGTGCTCTGCACCATTATTGCCCCATAGCTGTGCCATATAGTGCTCTGCACTGTCCATTATTGCCCCATAGCTGTGCCATACAGTGCTCTGCACCGTCCATTATTGCCCCATAGCTGTGCTGCTGCTGCAATAAAAATAATAAACCACATACTCACCTGTCTTGCTTGCAGCTCCTCAGCGTCCCGTCCCGGCGTCTCTCCGCACTGACTGATCAGGCAGAGGGCGGCGCGCACACTATATGCGTCATCGCACCCTCTGACCTGCACAGTCAGTGCAGAGAGACGCCGGGAAGATGGAGCGGTGCCCGGCGTGTGGAACGAGGACAGGTGAATATGTAATACTTACCTGCTCCCGGCGTCCCGCTCCTTCCCCCGGACAGCTGGTCTTCGGTGCCGCAGCCTCTTCCTCTGTCAGCGGTCACCGGCACCGCTGATTAGAGAAATGAATTATGCGGCTCCGCCCCTATGGGAGGTGGAGCAGCCTATTCATTTCTCTAATGAGCGGTCCCACGTGACCGCTGAACAGGGGAAGAGCTGCTGCACCCGGAGACCGTGGGACGGGCAGGGGGAGCGCCAGGATCGCCGGGACTAGGTAAGTATGCCTCAGCGCCGTCTCCCCCTCACCCGCTGACCGTGACTCGAGTATAAGCCGAGGGGGCACTTTCAGCCCAAAAATTTGGGCTGAAAATCTCGGCTTATACTCGAGTATATATGGTATATATTTTCCAGAGTTGTTCTTTCTTAATTTTATAGCCATTACTTAGTGACATGTTGAGTTGTTTAAGGAGCAAACTTGTACTGCTAATTAAATAAATATAATTGGATGTAACTCACAATGTAAAAGGAAATGTTATTATTACATATCCTCTTTTTCCTGACAACAGACTTCTACAAAACAGATAAGTAGCTATTTCTCAAAGTGGTGACTTCTGACTGTCATCCTCATAGAAGGTCTATTGGGGCAGGTACAGTATATTCTGCTCTCAGTAGTGTGATCTTTCTACGTACGGATCTTAAACCCCTTAGTGACGGAGCCAATTTGCAGCTTAATGACTAGGCCAATTTTTACAATTCTGACCACTGTCACTTTATGAGGTTATTACACTGGAACACTTTAACGGATCCTGCTGATTTTGAGAATTTTTTTGTGACATATTGTACTTCATGGAAGTAGTAAAATTTCTTCGATTTTACTTGAGTTTATTTATGAAAAAAACAGAAATGTGGTGAAAAATTTTAAAATTTAACAACTTTCAAACTTTGAATTTTTATGCCCTTAAATCGGAGAGATATGTCACACAAAATAGTTAATAAGTAACATTTGCCACATGTATAGTTTATATCAGCACAATTTTGAAAACAATATTTTTTTTGCTAGGAAGGTATAAGGGTTAATAGTTGACCAGCGATTTCTCATTTTTACAACAAAATTTGCAAAACCATTTTTTTATCTCACATTTAAAGTCCCTTTGAGTGGTGAAAAGACAGAAAATACCCAAAAGTGACAGCATTCTAAAAACTACACCCCTCAAGGTGCTCAAAACTGCATTCAAGAAGTTATTAACCTTTTACGTGCTTCACAGGAACTGAAGCAATGTGGAAGGAAAAATAGTCATTTAACATTTTTTTCCAAACATTTTACTTCAGAACCAATTTTTTTAATTTTCACAAGTGTAAAAAGAGAAAATGAACCACAAAATTTCTCCTGAATACGCCGATACCCCATATGTGGGGGTATACCACTGTTTGGATGCATGGCAGAGCTTGGAAGAGAAGGAATGACGTTTGACTTTTTCAATGCTGAATTGGCTGGAATTGATATTTGACGCCATGTCGCATTTGGGGAGCCCCTGATGTGCCTAAACAGTAGAAACCCCCTACAAAGGACATCATTTTGGAAACTAGACCCCTTAAGGAACTTATCTAGATAAGTGGTGAGCACTTTGAACCCCCAAGCGCTTCACAGAAGTTTATAATGTAGAGCCGTAAAAATAAAAAGATCGTATTTTTTTCCACAAAAATGATATTTTTGCCCCCAAATTTTTATTTTTACTAGGGTAACAGGAGAAATTGGACCCAAAAGTTGTTGTATAGTTTGTCCTGAGTAAGCCAATACCCCATATGTGGGGAACCCCTGTTTGGGCACACATCGGGGCTCGGAAGGGAAGTAGTGACGTTTTAAAATGCAGACTTTGATGGAAAAGTCTACGGGCATCATGTTGCATTTGCAGAGCCCTTCATGTACCTAAGCAGTAGAAACCCCCCACAAGTGACACCATTTTGGAAATTAGACCCCCAAGAAGCTTATCTAGATGTGTGGTGAGCACTATGAACTCCTAAGAGCTTCACAGACGTTTATAATGCAGAGCTGTGAAACTAAAAAAAATATTTTTTTTCCACAAAAATGATCTTTCCACCCCCAAATTTTTACTTTCACAAGGGTGACAGGAGACATAAAACCATGAAAGCTGTTGTCTAGTTTGTCCTGAGTACGCTGATACCCTATATGTGAGGGGGAACACTGGGCGCATAGCAGAGATCGTAAAGGAAGGAGTGCCGTTTTGGAATGCAGACTTTGATAGAATAATCTGCAGGCATCATGTTGCGTTTGCAGAGCCCCTGATGTGCCTAAATAGTAGAAACCCCCCACAAGTGACCCCATTTAGGAAACTAGATGCCCTAAGGAACTTATCTAGATGTGTGGTGAGCACTCTGAACCCCTAAGTGCTTCACAGAAGTTTATAATGCAGAGCCGTGAAAATAAAAAATCATTTTTTTAGCTCCCAATTTTTTATTTCCTCAAGGGTAACAGGAGAAATTGGACCCCAAAAGTTGTTGTCCAATTTGTACCGAGTATGCTGATACCTCATATGTGGGAGAAAACTACTGTTTGGGCACACGTCGAGGCTCGGAAGGTAAGTGGTGATGTTTTGGAATTGATGGAATGGTCTGCGGGCATTATGTTGTGTTTGCAGAGCCCTTGATGTGCCTAAACAGTAGAAACCCAAACACGTGACCCGATTTTCGAAACTAGATCCCCAAGGAGCTTATGGAAACTATATCCCCCCCAAAGAGCTTATCTAGATGTGTGGTGAGCACTTTGAATGCCCAAGTGCTTCACAGAAGTTTGTAACACAGAGCTGTGAAAATAAAAAATCTTTTTTCCACAAAAATGACTTTTTTATCCCCCAATTTTTTTATTTTCCCAAGGGTAGCAGGAGAAACTGGACCGCAAAAGTTGTTGTCCAATTTATCCTGAGAACTCTGATGCCCCATATGTGGGGGTAAACCACTGTTTGGGTGCACGGCAGAGCTCAGAAGGGAGAGAGCACCATTTGACTTTTTTAATGCAAAATTGGCTGGAATGAATGTAGGCACCATGTCACGTTTGGAGACCCCCTGATGTACCTAAACAGTGGCAAACCCCCAATTCTAACTCCAACCCTTACCCTAACCCTAATCCAAACCTAACCCTAATCCCAATCCTAACCCTAATCCCAACCCTAACCCTAACCTCAACCCTAACCCTAGTCCAAACCCTAATCTCAACCCTAACCCTAATCCCAACTCTAACCCTAACTTTAGCCCTAACCCTAACTTTAGCCCCAACCCTAACCCTAACTTAAGCCCAGCACTTAGCTTTGTATCGGACACTTATTTTAATAGTCCAATATTACAGCCATATGTGACACATTAATATAGCAGCCTCTTGCAGGTCTTTTCATGTTTCGTCCTTTGTCCTAAATTATATATTTTGCTTTTTGCACTCCAAATTTACTAGTCCAATTTACCAACTGTAATGTACACTCCTCAACAATGCTACATGCTATTGCCACATGTTCGCTTCTTTGCATGCTTATACTTGTACGAACCTTGTGAAAAATGTATTTTTGTTATAGAGGATTTTTGTCAAAGGGGGAGAATTGCAAACAATAAAATAGTTAAATATATGTAAAAAAATACAAAAGGTTAAATGTACTGTATAATTGTTTTACAAGTCTAATTTACCACTAGATGTGCCTCAAAAATTCTGCTGCTGCATGTTCTTTTTTGGGATGTACCTACCTAACTACTTAACAGCATGATTTTTTTACAGATAGTGATCAGAAGAACTGAAAAAATATAAAAACAAATGTAAAAAAAACAGTTTGTCATAAGTGTTTTTACTAGTCTTTACAATACTACTTGCCATGGCTCCATAGTCAGTGTACAGCTTGCATAATAGTGTACATTTGATGTGCTCTCTATATAACTCAACATGCTGCCATTATTGTCTAAACCGCTGGCATCAAAATGAGTACACCCTTTGGTGAAAATGGGAAAATTGGGCCAAGTTAGCCATTTTTCTTCCTATGTGTCATTTAACGTATTAGTGTCATGTCGGACGCTGTTCAGACCAGGTCGTTTGACAGACGGCGGTAATTCCGCTTTTGACCACTATTTGCTCATTGGCGTCGGCTAGATTTTATCTAGCTGTTCCGGGGTTAATTTACCTGATCCTCGGATTGGAAGCTGGGCCATGCCCATTGCCTTTAAATATTTCTCCTGATCATTGGGCGTCGCCGATTATAGCTTCTGTCTTGTGCGTTGTTATCTCGGTCTGGAGTGGAGAGCTGGTTGTTGGAGATTCGTTGCTGGTGGTGTATTTTCCTTAGTCTTATTTACTCCTTCCTATATTTGTATTTATTTTGCCCTGCACATTTATAGTGTATTCCTGAGTGACTGCGGCGTGGTGTATATTTTCCTTTATCCTTGTCTGTGCTAACTGTGGGTATTGGTGTATTACCTCTTCACTGGGTGGTGGGCAGAGGTTTCAGCCTAGGGTTGAAAAAGGAGACAGGGTGAGGTTTGAGGCCTGGACATGCACACCATCAGTGTAAACTCCAGGTAGAGGGTCAGTCAGAATTTCCCTAGTCTGAGGGAAATTGCAGGGGCCCGGGTTATTAGCTCTCACTCACCTAGTCTCCCCGTGACAATTAGTTTTACAATGCCTTAGGTGGGAATGGGGAGCAGTTGTGAAAATTTGGTGTTAACGCTCCAGTACTCTCTCATTGTGGTCAGAGGAAGTTCAGCATGGCACCTCATGGCAAAAATTCTTGAACGATCTGAAAAAAGGAATGCTCTACATAAAGCTGGCTTAGGCTATAAGAATATTGCCAGCACCATGAAACTAAGCTACCTCACGGTGAGCCAAGAACATACAGCAGTTTAACAAGACAGGTTCCACTCAGAACATGCCTTGCCATGGCAAATCAAAGAAGTTGAGTGCATGTGCTCAGCATCATATCCAGAGGTTGTCTTTTTAAAATAGACATATGAGTCCTGCCAGCATTGTTGCAGAGGTTAAAGGGTTTGGGGTTCAGCCTGCAAGTGCTCAGATCATATGCCACACACAATATCAAATTGATCAGCATGGTTGATGTCCCACAAGGATGCATCTTCTAAAGATTATGTACAAGAAAGACCACAAACAGGTTACTGAAGACAAGCAGACTAATGACATGGCTTACTGGAACCGTGTCTGTGGTCTGATGAAACCAAGATAAACTTATTTGGTTCAGTTGGTTTTCAAACAGGTATGGTGGTGTGATAGAAATATATATATCATGTAGATCTCACTTGCATGTATACTCCTCTATAATCATATATATACTTATATGCTCACAGCTAATATATACATTATAATCAATGGTTTAAAATGGCTGACACGAACTAATATAACCCAGACAGATCATATGGGGTTTTCCATCCCTAAAGCAGAACAGAGTCAGATGTTTGGTGACTGCTGATCAAATGTCTCAACTCTGTCCTACATACAGAACTCAAGTTTAGTTGCTTAATCCGCTGTCATATGAGCATTAATCACAATATTCCATATATGTTTAGATAACCAATGACAGAAGAGCTAGACAATATGGTAATTAACTAACCACCCCTGACAACCCCTAACCACTCCTTTCTATGTGAAAATATAAAACTATGTATGTACAATAAAGTACCAGTATTGATGGAATGTTATTGACACAATGATGTTGTGCAGTCTCATTCTTCCTTGAGCACTCAAAATACTCAGTCTTATTGGGAGCGGCCACAGCACACACAGGGATATATTTATCCAACCCAAATATTTCCATAACATAATGGCGCCCAACGTGGGGCATGGATGAAACGCACACGGGGACCCACTACTGACCGGAAAGAAGGAGGTGTTGCCACGGCCTTGGTTCACGGGCGGAGACTGCGCAGCTCCATAAGTAAGGTAAGAAAATGTTATCATCTTACCTGAAAGTCCCCTGTGCCCAGTCCGGGTCTATACCTCTTGCCGGTCAGGTGTGGTCACCAATTCCCAGGTAGTGTAAAAAATCCGTAGCCACGAATACAGACCCTGGGAGGTGTCTGCTGTGTGCCGTGTATGTGTTCTGTGTTTGTGTAAAATCCGAGAGAGGAAGGAATAGTGACTTTTGTTTGTGGTGGCTGGGTAACGGACAGCAGCAGGTCAAATCGCTGAATAAGCTATCACAGATTCCCGTGCAATAGGAGAGACAGAAGGTCTCGGGACAGGCAGTTCCATGTTCCAGGCTCGGATGGTGATAGCTTTGAGGGCTGCCACAGATCCCCGTAGCCGGCGGCCAGTCAGGACGACCGGAGAGGAGGGTGGTAAGTCCGGCATATGCGTGCCAGTGCGATTGCTAGTTGTCTGTTCCCAGCACAACCTGCACGTGTCACAGAATTTAAAAGGGCGTCTCTCGGATTGTCTATCTGTTTCTGTCTGTCAATTGTTGCTTCTTTAAGAAGCATGAAATAGTAAGAGAAAGTTTTGGGTTTTTTTCTCTTCTCTCTTGAACTTCCTCTTTTTTGGCTGCTGAAGGAGAGAAATGCATTGTAAATCACACTGTCACATCTGGGTTTTTTTTCTGGCTGTTTTCAGCTGCAATGCTAGCTATGTGTAGCTATTTGTGAAGAAGTGATTGTATCTATCATTTTTGGTGCGACATACGTGTTTTCAGATACGTGATTTTAGTGACATTTGATATTATTGCAATAGCATACAGCAGCATATAAAAGAGGAAGTGTGTCTCTGACTGTATTTGAGCGCAGAGATTCTAAAAGAAAAAAGGAGAAGAGAAAAGCCATTTTAATTTTTAATTTTTTTTTTACTCTCTTAAAGGGTCTTTTTCTTTTTGCGGCATTTTAAAGTTTTTAATTAAGTTTTCCTCAATCTTCAATCTCTTTACCTTTTTACTTTTTTTGGGAAAAAGTTCTTTTTCCTTTGTATCAAAATTTTCAGTTTTTGGTTGTGAACTAAGTTTTTGACGGTTTTTCTTATCGTTTTGGGTTTTTCTTAGAGTTTTATATACTCATTTTTAGAAGGTTTTTTTTTAGTACTGTTTTCTTTTTTTCATTTTTGTGTGTTTTTCAATTTTTGGCCGAGCAACAGGAGGGTCTTTTACTTCCTGATGAGAAAACAGCCCCTAGATAGTGGCAGAACACGAAGGTGTTAAGTATGTGAAGAATTTTGGAAGGTATAAAGTACGTGAAATTCATTAGAATGGCAGACTTCAAGCTGCGGAGTGGCATGACGTAGAAAGGAAAATAAGGGAAGTTAGCTGATGTTAGAATGCTGAATGCCAATACATGGTATGAAGTGGCAGCAGAGCTTACATCGTTTAGGTGGTACAGAAAGTTATGTGAGCAAACCAGGAAGTGTTTTTTGTGTGTATAAGATGGGAAATACTGGATCTGCACAGTCTGCTTTCATCAAGATCCATGGTATAGGTAGTTTTTTTTTTTTGCACAGTATGTGGTGCACCCCGTCTCTCCCTACAGGGAGAAGGCATCATTGCTCCACTCTATTGTTCTCATTCTGTTGTCAGTCTTTTCTCTCTGCATTCTTCTCCCTCGCTCTCTTTTCCTCTCCTCTTCCTCCACACTTTTCTCTTCTCTCTCCCCCTCTCTATCTCTCTCCTTCACACCTTCCATCTTCTCCTCCCTCTTCTCCTCACCCTCGCTCTCTCCTCCTTCTCCACATCCATCTCTCCTCCTTCTTCTCCTCACCCATCTACACTCCTCCTTCTCCACTCCTCCACCACACCTGATCTCCTCCTTCTTTTCCTTCTCCACACCCATCCCTCCTCCTCTCTCCACCTCCTTCTGCACACCCTGATTCTCCCCGTTTCTCTTTACCACACCTTTCTATCTCTCTCTCTTCCTTTGTCTCACTCCTCAACCCCTCCCTCTTCTTCTTCCTCTTTTTTCCTCCTTGTTGCCGGCTGGGCCAACGCCCAATTCAAATAATATGGTGCTTACAGCACAAGGTTCCCCTTCCATGTCCCTGGCACAAACCAGCCATTGCCATTTGTGATATCGGGGAAAGAAGGTGAAAGCCCCCCTACAGTGGGCAGCCCCAGACACATCAGGTAGCAGGCAGCTCAGCCCTGGGTGCAGAGGGGGGAGGACTGATATCACCATGTATTGATAATGTACAACTTCAGCACCGGTCAGAGCTGCCTACATTCACACCAAGATAGAACTATAAGCCTAATCCATCACAGCTTCAGCAAGGGGGGAGACATCCTCACATAAAAAAGCAACTTCTAAGTCCAATATCAGTCAGTGTACGACCCCAGTACAAGCTATCACACAACTATTCCTCTGATGAAGATGAAGAGGGAACATCATACATGCTGTCCAGTACTAGAAAAGAAACCCACAGGCACCAAGAATGCAGGGGCAGATAGAGGCACCACCATTACACTATGTGCACTCCACCCCAAGTCAGGTGACAATCTTCCAGACCCAGGGATGCATCCCATGCCATTTTACCGAAGAAAGTAGCAGAAGCAGCAAACATATGCAGCCAGCTGGAATGATCTCTGGGCCATGAATGGAAATAGAAGCAGGTGATGCACTCTGGCCAATCATGAAGGAACAATTCAAACTTCCAGCAGAATTAGATGTACATGCTTGGGAGTCAGGGCCACAGCTATTATAACAGCTCAGGGAGTGGGCCAAAGGCAGATTGGCAGGACAAGCCAAAACCAAGAGCCAAGATAAGACAGAGTCTGTAAAGAAGTTTCATGGCAGAGTAATGCAAGTATTCCAAGACTTGGGCTTCACCATTCAAGACCAGATACCCAGGCAAATGTTGGCACAGGTCTTTGTGCATGGACTGAGACAGCCAATCAGGAAACCACTGATAGTGGCTAGGCCTAAGAACAGGTCAATAGCAGTGGACTGACCCAGAAAAAATGTTTTACGTGCGCCAAGGAGACTGTTTATTGCCGATTGTCACCAAAACTGCCGTCATTATAGCACCACAAAGAGCGCAAAGAAGGAAAAGGGTGCCGTGCTGCTGAGAACACCAGAAGGGGAGCCAGAGGTGAAGACGCTACAAAGTGCCGATCGACACACCGGAAGGACCGCTGCAGACTCCAGAGAGGAGACACCGACCTCAATAAGGTTAGCAAAGGGGAGAAGCTATGTCAGACCAGGGGTAAGAAGTGATGGCAGATGCAGCCGCAGCCCCTGTAATGCCCCAAGACCTTGGGTTGGATGCAGCCACCGGTCTCATGGCACCCCCGGGCCTCACCACGAATGCACCTGCAGGCCCTGTCTTACCACCGCAGCTTCAATCAGCAGGCCGGACCCCGCTGCCGCTGCAGTACCCATCATGCCGTTGTCCACAGTAGTCAAAGGGATTGAGTCCCAACCAGGGGTGCAGAAGACAGCCCCTCTCATGGTGACCACTGACCTGGAAGCGCAACCACCCTACAAAGACAGAAGAAGTGTCAAGTGTTACATCTGTGGCAAGTTTGGCCATTTCCAGAACCAGTGCAAAGCACCCACGCCCCCGAAGAGACTGGACCCATGCAACCCAAGAGTTGGTCCAGAGAAACCGGTCAAAGAAGAAGTGCAGAAAGCAGTGAAGTACCCAGTCCATAGGACAGAGGCAAGCAAGCCAGGTCCTCAAGACACTACGCTCCTGACATGTAAAACTTCATCTGCAGGACCAATACCTCAAATTACCCTTAAAGTGGATGGTGTTGTCAGATCCAAAGTGGTGCAGCCAGAAGTGTGATGACACCTGTGGAACTCGCTGATCCCACCTGCCTATTGGAATCCTCTGTGTCTCGCATGGGCATTGATGGTCAAGTCAGACATTCTCAGCTTACAAATTCACTGAGCGTGTGCACTCAGCCAGGACACTCTATCCTGTCCCAGTTTGTGGTGTCAAGGAACTTCCACTTAACCTGCTGGGAGCGAACCTACTGCAGAAGCTGAAGGCAACCACAGTGTTCCACGAAGATGGGACAGTGACACTTTCTTCATCCCTGACCCAAGAAGAAACATGCTGGCGGCCCTACAAGAACTTTAAGCAACCGATGAGGCCTACTCAAGGAGGTACTGGATGTAGTACCAGAAAGTCTATGGTCTAAGGGACCCCAGCACGTGAGAAAACCTCAAGTTGCCCCAGTACGGGTGTCACTCAAGCCATGTACCCTGTACCCTCGTAAGGCCCAGGCCAGGCTTAGAGTCAAGCTGCCTCTGACCAACTGAAGGTCTACCTGGAAATAGGAATCATTGTTCCTCGCACATCGCCTTGCAATACCCCGCTTTTCCCCGTCAAGAAAAAGACTGTAAAAGGAGAGCCAGCCAAGTTCAGAATGGTATATGACCTGAGAGCTGTGAATGGCGCCACGGTGTTTGAAACTGCAATTATGCCGAATCCGCACACTCTGCTCTCAAATGTGCCTGCCACAGCAAAAGTGTTCACAGTGAACAACCTGGCTAATGTTTTCTCCAGTGTTCCCCTTCATCCGGAAGACCATTTCCTGTTTGCCTTAATGCACCAGGGGGGACACCACACATGGGCAGTGATGCCACAGTGGGCCCAGAACAGCCCTTCACAGTTCACCAAAGCAATGTCCACAGTCCTCACCAACTGGGTCGCAGAACATGCAGAAGTAGCCCTGCTACAATACATGGACAATCTACTTCTTTGTGCAATTGACTTTGACACGTGTAAAGCCCATTCCTTGTATCTCCTACTCTTCCTGGCGGAGCAGCACTGCAAGATCTCAAAGAACAAAGTCCAGTGGTGTCTGAAGCAAGTTACGTTCCAGACACACTGTATTGCTCACCAGGCGAAACGCCTGACAGATGACCGGAAGACCACAGTGGAGAAGATGGTCCCTCCAACAACTCTAAAGGTGCTACAGGCCTTCCTTGGTCTAGTTTCGTATTGCAGAGCCTGGATCCCTGATGCTTCCGTCCTAATGCAGCCTCTGTGTGAATACATCAGCGTGACCCCGTTCCTCCTGACAGATGCAGCCTTCAGTTCGTTCAAGAAGTTAAAAGGCTCTGTAGTCTCAGTGCCAGCACTAGGCCTATCTGATTACGAGAAGCCATTCCGTCTCTACTTGATGAGAAGAGAAGGCCTTGCTACTGGAGTCCTGACGCAGCTTCAGGGGGGAAAGCAGAGACTTTCGGACTACTTTTCAGCTTGCCTGGATCCAGTTGCAAGGGGAGCCTCTTCCTCCCGCATGAGAGCAGCAGTTGCAGCACACGCCCTCCTGGACAGGACTACTGACATCAGTGGAAAAACCATTGGAAATCCTGGCTCTGCATGGCATCTCAGCAATCCTCAACCAAAACCCAGCCAAAACATCTCTCCACCGCCAGGCATCTTCGCCTCCAGTGCTCTCTACTCCTGCCCGACAATGTCACCATCTCCAGATGCACAGTCCTCAACCCGTCCACTCTACTCCCACTCCCAAGGGGGGATACAGATATGGACCTTCAGATAAAAAGTCTGATCGGAATCTGCATGATACCTTCTGCAGGGATCTGAATTTGCTCCGGACGGATGACCATGATTGCTTCAGCATCATGCAACAGGAAACAGCAGGACTACCCAAGGTGGCAGAAGAGCCACTGACCAACCCAGAGTTGATCCTCTATGTGGATGGCTCCAGATTTGCAGATGATGAAGGAAAATTCCACACGGGAGGTGCAGCGACCGGCAATCAAGAGATCCTGTGGTCCAGAAGTCTGCCGCCCAGTCTGTCAGCCCAGGAAGCAGAACTGATAGCGCTGATGAAGGCCTACCAGATGGCAGAAGACAAGACTGAGAAAATGTATACCGATTCAAGGTACTTGCATGGCATAGCACACGACTTCGGACCCATCTGGGCTGCAAGGGACTTCCTCACAGCAAGCGGAACAACCGTGAAGCATCATGGAGCCATTAAGGACCTGCTGAACACACTTCAACTTCCAAAAGTGGTGACAATACTAAAAGTCAAAGCGCATGGAAAACTGAACACAGTAGGGGCACGAGGCAACAACATGGCGGATATGGCAGCCAAAGAAACAGTCAAGGGAAGACAATATGGACAAGTGGAAGAGGCCGTAGAGCCGGACGGCTACTACAGGATGGCTGAAAACAGGAAACCTGACAAGATGACATCCTGGGATCTGCTCAAAAAAGCTGCAAGAGCAAGCCCCAAAGGAAAAGAAGGAATGCTGGATGCAGAAGTGAGCAACACATGAAGAAGGAAGGGTATACTAAATGGACTACAAACCCTGTTTACCCCGAAGCATGTACCCTATGGTGGTCCAGTGGGCACATGGGCCCACACACAGATTAAAGACACAGATGAATGATCCGATTGGTTCTTACTGGTTCGCTCCAGAAATCTCCACCCTAACAGCCAAGTTCATAAACAGCTGTCTGACCTGTGGCAAATGCAACCCTGGAAGAATGAAGAAAGTTCTCACACATCAACTTGCTAGACCACTGTACCCCTTCCAGAGGATCCAGATAGACCACATCCAGATGCCGCCAAGTGGAGGTTTCAAATATGCCCTTGTGGCCATGGACATGTTCTCAGGATGGCAGCCAGAAGCTTTCCCAGTGAAGAACCAGTCAGCAAAGACTACTGCAAAGAAGCTACTCTCAGATACGAGATATGCAGCTATGGGGTCCCAGAAGTGATAGAGAGTGACCAGGGACCCACATTCACAGCAAACCTCACATGAGAGATCTAGTCAGCAGTAGGGTCAGACTTAGGCCTACACACTCCCAATCACACTACTTAGTGTAAGGCATACTTCCAGAGGCCCAACAAAGCAGTCACCGTATGAAATTTTGTTTGTGTCCAGTCCCAGGTTAGGGGTATCCTTTCCCTCGGCAGCTGACTATGTAATATGATACTTTGTCTGCTTATGTAATTGAAATCACCAAGAAACTTGCTAACATCCATTCTCGAGTTTTTTTCTTCATTGCCAGATCCAGATACAGTGTCCGGTATGCACTCCTAGAAGCCAGGAGACTGGGTGTTGGTGAAAAAGCTTGTAAGGAGAACACCACTCGATCCCAGATCTGATGGTCCTGCTCAAGTGCTGCTGATGACACCAAACTCTGTGAAGCTGGAAGGAAGACCCACTTGGATCCACTTATCGCATTGCAAGAAAGCTCCCCTACCAGAAGATGACATCCAAGCCAGAATGATGTTGCGGCCTGACCGAAAAGATGACCTACCTGATAAAGACTACACATCGCTCACTACACATGCTATTGACTAAGAGACTGATTGCAACGAACCCCCGTTAGGGACAGATCTGCTGACCGCCCATTTGTGAAAAGTCTGTATGGAGTGGGGCACAGGTGTTAGGCTTGTGTCAGTTCGCTGACAGCACAAAAGAGTTGCAGCGCTTTTGGACAGGAGGCTAGGATTAGGGCAAGTGATATCTAAGGGGGGCTTGTGATAGAAATATATATATCATGTAGATCTCACTTGCATGTATACTCCTCTATAATCATATATATACTTATATGCTCACAGCTAATATAATTATAATCAATGGTTTAAAATGGCTGACACGAACTAATATAACCCAGACAGATCATATGGGGTTTTCCATCCCTAAAGCAGAACAGAGTCAGATGTTTGGTGACTGCTGATCAAATGTCTCAACTCTGTCCTACATACAGAACTCAAGTTTAGTTGCTTAATCCGCTGTCATATGATCATTAATCACAATATTCCATATATGTTTAGATAACCAATGACAGAAGAGCTAGACAATATGGTAATTAACTAACCACCCCTGACAACCCCTAACCACTCCTTTCTATGTGAAAATATAAAACTATGTATGTACAATAAAGTACCAGTATTGATGGAATGTTATTGACACAATGATGTTGTGCAGTCTCATTCTTCCTTGAGCGCTCAAAATACTCAGTCTTATTGGGAGCGGCCACAGCACACACAGGGATATATTTATCCAACCCAAATATTTCCATAACAGTGGCAACCAGGTGAGGAGTACAAAGAAAAGTGTGTTTTGCCTACCGTTAAGCATGGTGGTGAGAGTGCCATGGTTTAGGGATGCATGAGTGCTGCTGGCTTTGGGAGCTGCAGTTCATTGAGGAAACCATAACTATTAACATGTACTGTGACATTCAGAAGCAGAGCATGATCCCCTCTCTTCAGAAACTGGGCTTCAGGACAGTATTCCAACATGATTATGACCCCAAACACACCTACAAGACCACCAGTGCCTTGCTAAAGAAACTGAGGGTAAAAGTTCTGGACTGACCAAGCATGTCTGCAGACCTAAACCCTATTGAACATAGCGTGGGGAATCCTCAAACAGAAGGTGGAGGAGCACAAGGTCTCTAGCATCAACCAGCTCTGTGATATGGTCATGGTGGAGTGGAAGAGAATTCCAGTGGCAACCTGTGAAGCTCTAGTAAACTCCATGTCCAAGAGAGATAAGGCAGTGCTTCAAAATAATGGTGGCAACACAAAATAATGACACTATGGCCACAATTTGGCCATTTTCACTGAGGGGTATACTCATTTTTGTTGCCAGCAGTTTAGACATTAATGGCAGTGTAAGTTATTTAGAAGGCACACCAAATTTACACTGTTATACAAGCTGTACACTGGCTTAGGCCAGGTTCACATTGTGTTAAAGCAGCCCGTTCAACACATAGCGTTGATAGGCTGCGTTAACGCTATAGCATACACGCCATCACGTTATGATATACCGTTAGCGTAGATGATTCATCTGTGCTAGCGGTGACAGAGCCTCAGATGCTGCAGCCCGTGTCCGAGGCTCTGTCACTGAATGATGGCACATCGCTAGCGCATGCCGATTATGGCATCTGTGGGAGATGCGCCTGATAATGAGGGTTAATGGCAACATTAACAGACTGCGTTACACCGCATTATGTCGCGGTGTAATGCAGTCCGTCTAACGGACTGCCATAATGCAATGTGAACCCAGCCTTATTTACATTGTATCAAAGTGTCATATCTTTAGTGTTGTCCCATGAAAAGTTATTAAAATATTTACAAAAATGTGAGAGGTGTACTCACTTCTGTAGCAGTGTAGCTTTCTACAATTACAGAATTATTGTCAATGTAGGAAGAATTAAAAATCATATCATATAAAGGAAAAAATACATATTTTGCATTAAATGTTTTACTAGTCTAATTCAATAACCATGCATGATCCCTCAATTCTGATGGCTCTGCTTGCTTGCATTTTCTTTTCCATGTGTAACTATCAACCAATGTAGCACTCTTGTTTTTTTTTCTCAAGAGGGATAGGAGCATAGTTTTTAAAATAACAAACAAATATACAATTTCAAATAATTCTAGACACTTTTTTTTACTTTACCTATTTTACTAGTACAATTTGGCAACCATACAGCCTACAAGAAAACTGCAGGCTATTGCCTCATTTGGAAGCTGTGTATTGAACTCTTGGCATTAACTGTTACATCTCCTATTTGGGAATATACCATTTATCTGCCTCATAGAAATTTGTTCAATTAATTATTACACTAACTCTAAATATATATAGTAAATGTGCAGGTTTGTTTTGACACATCTGTTTAAGTTGGCAAATTGTAGAAACATACATGCCACACTGATGTGGGCAGGCTATTATTCCATTAGCCTTTTTCATAATCATGTGCACCCTAAGTAGCATTTCTAGTTAAATCCATATTTATTTTAAAAATAATGTGTTGTAAAATTTTTGTAAGGTTACACTTGTACCCATGATATACCCATTGTTACGCTTTTGGGACCAGGAGAACAAGATAGGTGAACCCACTGAACCGAAACAGCGAACCTCCCCAGGACGAGTGGACCAGATAGACCACCCCCTATACAGGGAGTGTTAGGAGCAGGCCCAGGGGAGACTACTGCACGGCAGCCAGTACCAAGGCAGGGATGACGGGGAAAAAACAAAATAAGAAAGATGAACAGAAGTGGGCAACGGGAAACAGACTAAACAGGAGGAGAACGGGAGACAAACCGGTAGACAAGATGAGGACACTGGACCAAGGACGGAAGGACTAAACTGAGAAACAGGAGCACCGGGGAAGCGGAGACACAGGAGGACTGGAGCTGAAAAGAAGCAAGTAAAAGGCAAGGGTTAGGCACAGAGACGAGAAACTAGAAATGTAGGACAATATGGGAAGCGAACACAGAGTACGCATAGAAGCGAGAGAGCCAGAGACACTTGCAAAAGAACAAATGACAAACAGGCACAGGGTAAAGGAAGAGGCGACCTTAAATGCAGAGTGGCAGCGTACCTTCCGGGTCATGGTCCTCCAGGACCACAGAGAGCAGTGACAGGAGCGTCAGTAGAAAAGAACAGTGTGCGCGTGCGCAGAGAGGCCTAATGCGCGCGCGCCCGACAGGAAGCAGGAGCCGGGAGAGCGAGCAGAGGAGACGGCGCTGGAGGAAGAACAGAAGCGTGCCGGGACGCCGTGGAACGGTAAGTATGAGCGGACAGCAGGGGCCGTGGTGGTGATAACGGCGACCTGACAGTACCCCCCTCCTTACCTCCCCCCCTCCTAAGACCAGAAAGAAATCTAGCCAAAACTCGAGGAGCTTGGATGTTCTCCCGAGGTTCCCAAGATCTCTCCTGCGGACCAAAAACCTTCCAATCCACCAGAAAAAAGGTCCTCCCCCTTACTTTTTTAATGGCTAGAATGTCCTTGATCTCAAAAACATCATCAGCGGAGACCGGCCGAGAAGAATGAGTAGAAGAGGCATGAAACTGGTTGAGGACAAGTGGCTTCAGGAGGGAAACGTGGAAGGAATTAGGAATACGAAGCGAGGGAGGTAGCTTCAACTTGTAATAGACATCATTAATATGGGTCAAGATCTCAAAAGGTCCAATATAACGGGGACCCAATTTACGAGAAGGAATCTTTAAGCGAACAAATTTAGAGGATAACCATACCCTATCACCAGGACGATATAAGGGAGGATCTAAGCGCCTCTTGTCAGCATGCCTTTTCATTCTGTCACATGCAAACTCAAGAGCGATTTTGGTCTCCTGCCAGATCCTGGAGAACTCCCCGGACAGAAGATCAGCCGCCGGTACCCCCGAGACAGGAGGAACCGGTAGGGGTACACCAGGATGTTGTCGATAGACGATAAAGAAGGGCGACTTGGAAGAAGATTCACTGGGATGGTTGTTGTATGCGAATTCAGCCCACGGAAGAAGATCGGACCAGTCACTGTGATGAGAATTGGAAAAATTACGAAGATAAGTCACCAGAGTTTGATTAGTGCGTTCCACTTGACCATTGGTCTGTGGGTGGTAGGCAGAAGAGAAGTCGAGCGAGATGTTCATAAATTTGCAGAAAGCTCTCCAGAACCGAAAGGTGAACTGAACTCCTCTATCCGAAACGATATGTTGAGGGAAGCCATGAAGACGAAAGATATGGTGAACAAAAATTTTTGCCAAATCAGGTGCAGAGGGTAAACCAGGAAGGGACATGAAATGAGCCATTTTGGAAAATCTGTCCATGACAACAAGGATGACAGTGCAGCCGGAAGAGCGAGGCAAATCAGTGATAAAATCCATTGCAATGTGTTGCCACAGAGCTGAAGGAACAGGCAGCGGATGAAGAAGTTCACAGGCCGTCGCCTTGGTATCTTGTTCTTGGCACAAGATGGACAGGAGGCAACAAAATCTTGAACATCCTGGGAAAGAGTTGGCCACCAGTAGTAGCGGGACAGAAGCAGAAGAGTCTTCTTTAGACCAACATGACCAGCAAATTTGGAAGCATGGCCCCAACGTAAGACCCGCCTCCTATTGCGCTCAGAGACGAAGGTCTTGCCCGGAGGCAACAAAGACATATTTGTTGTGAACTCCGTTTTCAGGCTCCCTCTTGTGGTCACAGATGGTATTGTGTGACTTTGGTTTTTTGGCTCCCCCTGGTGGTTTGGTTTCTTATCCTGCGGGTCTGCTGGATCAGCTGCCTCGTTATTCACCAGGGAGGCTCCTATTTAGCTCTGCGTCACTTCCACTTGTTGCCGGCTGTCAATGTATTCAGTGCTATTCTGATTACTCCTGATTATCTCGTTTTCTGCCTCTTCAGGATAAGCTAAGTTCTGTTTGAATATTTTTTGCTCATCTGCCTGCAATATGATTTCTGTGTATGATGAGTCTAGTCCAGCTTGCTAACATGTGATTTCTTTTTGCTGGTAAGCTCTGGGGTACGGAGTTGCTTCCCCCGCACCGTTAGTTGGTGCGGGGGCTCGAGCAATCTCTGCGTGGATATTTTGAATAGGGTTTTTTATTGACCTCACAGTTTCCTTCCTATTTTCTGCTATCTAGTATTAGCGGGCCTCATTTGCTAAATCTGATTTCATCTCTGCGTTTGTGCTTTCCCTTTAACTCACCATTAATATTTGTGGGGGGCTATTCTATATCTTTGGGGTCTTCCACTGAGGCAAGTGAGGACTTACTTTCCCTCCAGGAATAGTCAGTTTCTCAGGCCGTGACGAGACGTCTAGGATTTTTTAGGTAACGTTCCACGGCTGCCTATAGTTGTTTGCGGATAGGATCAGGTTGCGGTCAATCTAGTTACCACTTCCCCAGAGCTAGTAGTCTGTTCAGTTACTTAGCTAGTCCGACCTGCGATCCTTGCCACTAGGATCATAACTAGTGTTGAGCATTCCGATACCGCAAGTATCGGGTATCGGCCGATACTTGCGGTATCGGAATTCCGATACCGGGATTCCGATACTTGCCGCGTATCGGATACCGGAATCGGAAGTTCCCAGATTCAAAATTCCGAAATTCAGCCAATGAGAATGATTCCAAGTGTGGGCACATCCTGTTTAGCATGGAGGGCATGAAACTACTGGCAAGGCTGTGATTGGCTGCTGAAATGATGTCATGCTGCAGTTTAAAATTCGCTGGCGCCATTTTGCGATCACTCTGCTGTGAATTCAGTTAGTGACAGGACGCTGTTTGCTGACTGAGGGACAGTTTAGAGATAGCGATTTGCTTCTTTGTGCTTTCCAAAGGCTAATTTAGCAACCGCTGTGTTCACCTACTATTCACCTTGCTTTTGCCTTGTAGCGCTGTTTTCACAGCGATCTGCAAGGTCTGTGTGTGTGTGTGTGTGTGTGAGTGCAGCCCACTCTCTAGTCTGAGTGCAGCCACATAGGCCATCCATAGCTGGTTGTATTCAGTTCAGGGAGGGTGGTTCATTGCCTCATACTGTTCTTATGTTTTTGTTTTTTTTCAAGTAGTGTAGTCTGCTGCTAATTTATTCAAAAAAATCCTATTAGTGTCTTTCCACCCGTCTCCAGCTAATTTGTGGAAAAACACTACATAGGATAAAGTAGAGGAGGGTTTTTGGGCCTTGCAGCGCCGTTTACGGCTGTCTGCACGGTCTCCGTGTGACTGCAGCTCGCCCTGTAGTCTGTGAGCAGCCATAGCCTGGTTGTCTCCAGCTCAGGGTTGTTCACTGCGTCATACCGCCAAATCAATTTTCATTTTTTTTCAAGTAGTGTAGTCTGCTGCTAATTAATTTTAAAAAATCCTATTAGTGTCTTTCCACCCGTCTCCAGCTAATTTGTGGAAAAACACTACATAGGATAAAGTAGAGGAGGGTTTTTGGGCCTTGCAGCGCCGTTTACGGCTGTCTGCACGGTCTCCGTGTGACTGCAGCTCGCCCTGTAGTCTGTGAGCAGCCATAGCCTGGTTGTCTCCAGCTCAGGGTTGTTCACTGCGTCATACCGCAAAATCAATTTTCATTTTTTTTCAAGTAGTGTAGTCTGCTGCTAATTAATTTAAAAAAATCCTATTAGTGTCTTTCCACCCGTCTCCAGCTAATTTGTGGAAAAACACTACATAGGATAAAGTAGAGGAGGGTTTTTGGGCCTTGCAGCGCCGTTTACGGCTGTCTGCACGGTCTCCGTGTGACTGCAGCTCGCCCTGTAGTCTGTGAGCAGCCATAGCCTGGTTGTCTCCAGCTCAGGGTTGTTCACTGCGTCATACCGCAAAATCAATTTTCATTTTTTTTCAAGTAGTGTAGTCTGCTGCTAATTAATTTAAAAAAATCCTATTAGTGTCTTTCCACCCGTCTCCAGCTAATTTGTGGAAAAACACTACATAGGATAAAGTAGAGGAGGGTTTTTGGGCCTTGCAGCGCCGTTTACGGCTGTCTGCACGGTCTCCGTGTGACTGCAGCTCGCCCTGTAGTCTGTGAGCAGCCATAGCCTGGTTGTCTCCAGCTCAGGGTTGTTCACTGCGTCATACCGCAAAATCAATTTTCATTTTTTTTCAAGTAGTGTAGTCTGCTGCTAATTAATTTAAAAAAATCCTATTAGTGTCTTTCCACCCGTCTCCAGCTAATTTGTGGAAAAACACTACATAGGATAAAGTAGAGGAGGGTTTTTGGGCCTTGCAGCGCCGTTTACGGCTGTCTGCACGGTCTCCGTGTGACTGCAGCTCGTCCTGTAGTCTGTGAGCAGCCGTAGCCTGTTTGTCTCCAGCTCAGGGTTGTTCACTGCGTCATACAGCCAAATCAATTTTAATTTTTTTTCAAGTAGTGTAGTCTGCTGGTAATTAATTTAAAAAAATCCTATTAGTGTCTTTCCACCCGTCTCAAGCTAATTTGTGGAAAAACACTACATAGGATAAAGTAGAGGAGGGTTTTTGGGCCTTGCAGCGCCGTTTACGTCTGTCTGCACGCTCTCTGTGTGACTGCAGCTCTATCTGTTGTCAGTTCAGCCCCCAAAAAAGAAATAAATAATAAAGTTCATCAAACACACCAGTTACACCACTTTACATTTGTGTAGGCCACATTAGCTCATATTAAAGTCTAGTCCACACTTTAGAAAATTAGTGTTTCCTATACCTGTTAGGAGGAGTTGTTCAGGAATAAGCACACAAAGCCATTAGTACTTTTCTGCTTATCTTTATCAGTCAACCAAGATGAAGAAGGCAGTGAGTAAGGCACGTGGGCGTGGGCGTGGGCGCGGAGCAGGGAGGGGACGTGGGGATTCTGTGCCTGCTGCGGGCACCGGTGACTCATCAGCACCCACTTTCACCAGGCAACAGTCGTTCATGCGCAGCTTTGTGTCAGAGCGCCGTACACCGCTGCTGCGTCAAGAACAAATTGAAGCTGTTGTCGGATGGATGGCAGCTAATGCATCAACTTCCATTAGTGCCACATCCTCTCAGACACAGAGCACTGGAGAGCAGCCATCTGTCTCTTCACCACCTGCCAAATTGCCCAGGCAGACAGAGAGCCCAGGACAGGAGCCGTCTCTACTTCTGTTCTCTGAATCTCTTGGCTTGGAAACAGGGGGCCAGCCAAGCAGCATTGGAGAAATGGAAGAAGAGGCAGGGTGCAGTGATGCCCAACAGCTTTTTTGGGGGCAGAGGGTAGTGTAGATGATGAGGTCCTCGACCCATCTTGGCGTGAGGGACAGGAAGGTGGTGGGAGCAGCTCTGAGGAAGAGATTCCCCGTACGGCCCAAAGAGGGAGAGGGAGGGGGAAGACTGCGGATCCTGCAGCCTCCGCTTTGGCACCCGTTAGGAGCATGTCTCTTCCAAAAGCCAAAAAGGGCGCTCCCAAGACTTGCAGTGCCTGGTCCTTTTTTGACACAGTTGCAGATGACATTTGCTATGTCAGATGCAACGTGTGTCATCAAAAAGTCAAAAGAGGGAAAAATGTCAGCAACCTCAATACCTCCAACATGTGGAAACATGTGCGCAACAGGCACCCGGCGGAGTTAGAAAAACACACTGAAGAGGTAGGCCAACCAACAGCGGCAGCTACCACCTCTTCAGCTCGTGTTGCCTCTTCCTCTAGCTCACACGCAGCTGGTTCGGCTTCCTCCCAGGATCGCCGTGGACGAACCTCTGGCCCTGTTGTCCAGAGACCCGCTGTAATTCCACCCGCAGCACCACTTTCCCAGTCATCCACACACTCCCAGCCCAGTCTACAGCCATCGGTAGTACAGGCATGGGAGAAAAGGCGGCCTTTCTCGTCAAACCACCCACGAGCACAGGCTCTGACTGCAGGCATTGCCAAACTGCTGTCACTGGAAATGCTGTCATTCAGGCTGGTGGAGACTGACAGCTTCCGTGACTTGATGTCATTGGCAGTCCCACAGTACAATGTGCCCAGCCGCTTTTACTTCAGCAGGCAAGCCGTCCCTGCCCTGCACAAGCATGTGGAGGGACACATAAAACACGCGCTACTGAACGCCGTCAGTAGCAAGGTCCACCTCACCACCGATGCGTGGACCAGTCAACATGGACAGGGGCGATACCTTTCCCTCACTGCCCATTGGGTTAATGTCGTTGAGCCGGGTACAGACCGTGCGAGTGGCGCAGGACGTGTCCTGCCCACTCCAAGGATTGCAGGAATCCATTCTGTACGCATTGACTCCTCCTCTTACACCAGTTCCTCAGAATCATCGCTGCAGGAGCCGTCACAGTCCACCTCCACATGGACCCGTGATGAACGTGTACCTGTTACGACCGACATGAGCACAGCCGTGGCCAAACGTCAACAGGCCGTGTTGAAATTAATTTTTTTGGGGAATCGTAGCCACACAGCGCAGGAGCTCTGGAATGCCATCAAGCAGGAGAGCGATGTGTGGTTTGTGCCAGCGAATCTCCAGCCAGGCATGGTAGTGTGTGATAATGGCCGAAATCTGGTGGCAGCTCTGGGCCTCGGCAACCTCACTCACATCCCATGTCTGGCACATGTGCTCAATTTGGTCGTGCAGAGCTTTTTGAGGGACTATCCGGATCTTGATGCACTGCTGCACAAGGTCCGCCTAGAGTGTGCTCACTTGCGGCGTTCCAGCACGGCAAAAGCGCGCATTGCGGCTCTGCAGCGCCGACACCGCCTGCCGGAACATCGCATCATATGTGACCTACCTACCAGGTGGAATTCCACGTTACATATGTTGGAGCGGTTGTGTGAGCAGCAGCAAGCTGTAATGGAGTACCAGCTGCTTCAGGCGCAAAAAAGTCGCAGTCAGCGCCGTACAGACTTCACAACCACAGAGTGGGCCACTATGAATGACGTCTGCCAGGTTTTGCGTCCCTTTGATTATTCCACGCGGATGGCGAGTGCAGATGATGCACTAGTCAGCATGACTGTCCCCCTTATCTGCCTGCTTGAAAAATCACTGCAAGCGCTAAGGGATGATGTTGTGGAAGAGGTGGAGGATGAGGATTCACCATTTCCATCATCTTCTGGACAGTCAGCGCCACGTGGTTCCTCACAAACGCGTAGGCAGGGGACAGTTTGTGAGGAGGATGAGGAGGAGTCAATGGAGGAGGAAGACATCCGTCCAGAGGAGGGAGTTACCGAATTGTCCAGTACTCAGTGTGTACAGCGAGGGTGGGGTGATGACGAGCAGGCAGAGATCACGCCTCCAGCAGGGGACAGCGTTTCTTGGGCAGTTGGCAGTCTGCAGCACATGGTGGATTACATGCTGCAGTGCCTGAGAAACGACCGCCGCATCGCCCACATTCTCAACATGTCTGATTATTGGGTGTTCACCCTCCTCGATCCTCGCTACCGGGACAACGTAGAAAGCCTCATCACACCGTTGAACCGGGAGCGAAAAATGCGGGAGTACCAAGACACACTGGTCAATTCCATCATCTTCTCCATTCCAACTGAGAGAAGTGCTGCTAGTGCATTCCAAAGCAGCTCAGTGCGTCCAGGCAGTGGTGGAGGCTCTGCACAAAGAGGGAGCAGAAGCAGTGCCTCTGCCCAAGGCAAGACCAGTATGGCCCAACTGTGGCACAGTTTTCTGTGCCCCCCACAAAAGTCTACACCATCACAGACGGCTCCAGTCAGCAGGAGGCAACGGTTCCGTCAGATGGTGACAGACTACATGTCTTGCCCTCTTGCTGTACTCCCAGACGGCTCTTCCCCTTTCAAGTTTTGGGTCTCAAAGCTGGATACATGGCCAGAGCTAAGCCAGTATGCATTGGAGGTGCTGTCTTGCCCTGCGGCCAGTGTATTATCGGAACGTGTCTTTAGTGCTGCAGGTGGTGTACTAACTGACCGTCGCATGCGACTATCCTCCGATAACGTTGACCGGCTTACTTTCCTGAAAATGAACAAGGCCTGGATCTCGCAGGAATTTTCCACTCCTCCTCCTGATTAAATAATTAGGTCACTGTATACGTTATCCAGGTCTCCTGTTGTGTTCATCTTTCTACCACCTGAACTTAAATTCCTGGGCTCCAACACCGCCAGTTGAGGCTCAGAAGTGCCGTCTGCACAGTCAAAACATACGACCCAGTGTTATTGGGTTTCAGTAACGTCAGCTGATCCCCAGCTGTGTAGCCGGCAATGTGTCATGCGACCGCCACGCTGACACAACAACTGAAATGTAAGGGAATCTGTCCCCCCCCCAAGGCGTTTGTTACTGAAAGAGCCACCTTGTGCAGCAGTAATGCTGCACAAGGAAAAGGTAGCTATTTTTGTTTAGCTCCTTGCACACGCAGAACTTAACACTTATAAAATGTGTCCACTGATACCGTAAAACCGTCCCGGAGGAAGGACTTTCCTTCGTAATGTGACGCAGCACAGCCGTCATTCCTACCCCCCCGGCACCGCGCACCGGCTCCTCAGCGTTGTTTTATTCCGTCCCGGAGCCTGCGCTGTTATGTTATCCCGTGGCCAGGCACACTTAGCGCTGCCCGTCTTCTGGCATCATTTGGTGTCAGGATGGCTGCGCCTGTGTGGCCGCGCTGGCCGAGAGCCCGCCTCGCAGTGTCTTCTGATTTAATCCCACTGGGGGCCTGGGATCCATGGACATGCGCAGTGCATATCTGAACCTCCACCTCTCACTCATCTCCCTATGGCTTCTTCAGACTGTTCGGTGTCAGCTGGTCCCTAATAGCATGCCACGGCCGTGACACCGCACAGTCTTAAGAAGCCGTAGGGAGGGGAGTGAGAGGCGAGGATATGCACTGCGCATGTCCATGGATCCCAGGCCCCCAGTGGGATTAAATCAGAAGACACTGCGAGGCGGGCTCTCGGCCAGCGCGGCCGCACAGGCGCAGCCATCCTGACACCAAATGATGCCAGAAGACGGGCAGCGCTAAGTGTGCCTGGCCACGGGATAACATAACAGCGCAGGCTCCGGGACGGAATAAAACAACGCTGAGGAGCCGGTGCGCGACGCCGGGGGGGTAGGAATGACGGCTGTGCTGCGTCACATTACGAAGGAAAGTCCCACCTCCGGGACGGTTTTACGGTTGCAGGGGACACATTTTATAAGTGTTTAGTTCTGTGTTTGCAAGGAGCATGATGAAAAGAGCCACCTTTTCCTTTTGCATCTTTTGTGCTGCACAAGCTGGCTCTTTCAGCTACAAACGCCTTGGGGGGGGGGTTAAAGGTTCCCTTTCGACTTTCTCAGGCTTCGGCCTACATTGTGTTCCTCTGCTTTTCCACCTGTCCCTGGGCTCCAACACCGCCAGTTGCCGTCCAGAAGTGCTGTACGCACAGTCAACAGTCGCTCCTCTGTTATTGGGGTTCAGTAACGTCAGCTGTTCCCCTGCTGTGTGTGTGGCAATCCCTCCTACCTCCTCTGACCTCCTCCTCCTCCACCTGTCCCTGGGCTCCAACACCGCCAGTTGCCGTCCAGAAGTGCTGTACGCACAGTCAACAGTCCCTCCTCTGTTATTGGGGTTCAGTAACGTCAGCTGTTCCCCTGCTGTGTGTGTGGCAATCCCTCCTACCTCCTCCGACCTCCTCCTCCTCCACCTGTCCCTGGGCTCCAACACCGCCAGTTGCCGTCCAGAAGTGCTGTACGCACAGTCAACAGTCGCTCCTCTGTTATTGGGGTTCAGTAACGTCAGCTGTTCCCCTGCTGTGTGTGTGGCAATCCCTCCTACCTCCTCCGACCTCCTCCTCCTCCACCTGTCCCTGGGCTCCAACACCGCCAGTTGCCGTCCAGAAGTGCTGTACGCACAGTCAACAGTCGCTCCTCTGTTATTGGGGTTCAGTAACGTCAGCTGTTCCCCTGCTGTGTGTGTGGCAATCCCTCCTACCTCCTCCGACCTCCTCCTCCTCCACCTGTCCCTGGGCTCCAACACCGCCAGTTGCCGTCCAGAAGTGCTGTACGCACAGTCAACAGTCGCTCCTCTGTTATTGGGGTTCAGTAACGTCAGCTGTTCCCCTGCTGTGTGTGTGGCAATCCCTCCTACCTCCTCCGACCTCCTCCTCCTCCACCTGTCCCTGGGCTCCAACACCGCCAGTTGCCGTCCAGAAGTGCTGTACGCACAGTCAACAGTCCCTCCTCTGTTATTGGGGTTCAGTAACGTCAGCTGTTCCCCTGCTGTGTGTGTGGCAATCCCTCCTACCTCCTCCAACCTCCTCCTCCTCCACCTGTCCCTGGGCTCCAACACCGCCAGTTGCCGTCCAGAAGTGCTGTACGCACAGTCAACAGTCCCTCCTCTGTTATTGGGGTTCAGTAACGTCAGCTGTTCCCCTGCTGTGTGTGTGGCAATCCCTCCTACCTCCTCCGACCTCCTCCTCCTCCACCTGTCCCTGGGCTCCAACACCGCCAGTTGCCGTCCAGAAGTGCTGTACGCACAGTCAACAGTCGCTCCTCTGTTATTGGGGTTCAGTAACGTCAGCTGTTCCCCTGCTGTGTGTGTGGCAATCCCTCCTACCTCCTCCGACCTCCTCCTCCTCCACCTGTCCCTGGGCTCCAACACCGCCAGTTGCCGTCCAGAAGTGCTGTACGCACAGTCAACAGTCGCTCCTCTGTTATTGGGGTTCAGTAACGTCAGCTGTTCCCCTGCTGTGTGTGTGGCAATCCCTCCTACCTCCTCCGACCTCCTCCTCCTCCACCTGTCCCTGGGCTCCAACACCGCCAGTTGCCATCCAGAAGTGCTGTACGCACAGTCAACAGTCGCTCCTCTGTTATTGGGGTTCAGTAACGTCAGCTGTTCCCCTGCTGTGTGTGTGGCAATCCCTCCTACCTCCTCCGACCTCCTCCTCCTCCACCTGTCCCTGGGCTCCAACACCGCCAGTTGCCGTCCAGAAGTGCTGTACGCACAGTCAACAGTCGCTCCTCTGTTATTGGGGTTCAGTAACGTCAGCTGTTCCCCTGCTGTGTGTGTGGCAATCCCTCCTACCTCCTCCAACCTCCTCCTCCTCCACCTGTCCCTGGGCTCCAACACCGCCAGTTGCCGTCCAGAAGTGCTGTACGCACAGTCAACAGTCCCTCCTCTGTTATTGGGGTTCAGTAACGTCAGCTGTTCCCCTGCTGTGTGTGTGGCAATCCCTCCTACCTCCTCCAACCTCCTCCTCCTCCACCTGTCCCTGGGCTCCAACACCGCCAGTTGCCGTCCAGAAGTGCTGTACGCACAGTCAACAGTCCCTCCTCTGTTATTGGGGTTCAGTAACGTCAGCTGTTCCCCTGCTGTGTGTGTGGCAATCCCTCCTACCTCCTCCGACCTCCTCCTCCTCCACCTGTCACTGGGCTCCAACACCGCCAGTTGCCGTCCAGAAGTGCTGTACGCACAGTCAACAGTCCCTCCTCTGTTATTGGGGTTCAGTAACGTCAGCTGTTCCCCTGCTGTGTGTGTGGCAATCCCTCCTACCTCCTCCAACCTCCTCCTCCTCCACCTGTCCCTGGGCTCCAACACCGCCAGTTGCCGTCCAGAAGTGCTGTACGCACAGTCAACAGTCCCTCCTCTGTTATTGGGGTTCAGTAACGTCAGCTGTTCCCCTGCTGTGTGTGTGGCAATCCCTCCTACCTCCTCCGACCTCCTCCTCCTCCACCTGTCCCTGGGCTCCAACACCGCCAGTTGCCGTCCAGAAGTGCTGTACGCACAGTCAACAGTCCCTCCTCTGTTATTGGGGTTCAGTAACGTCAGCTGTTCCCCTGCTGTGTGTGTGGCAATCCCTCCTACCTCCTCCAACCTCCTCCTCCTCCACCTGTCCCTGGGCTCCAACAACGCCAGTTGCCGTCCAGAAGTGCTGTACGCACAGAGCCAAACACCTCGCCAATGTGTTAGTGGGGTTCAGCACCGCCAGCTGTTCCCCTGCTGTGTATACGGCAACGTGTACTGCGACCGCCACACAGGCACAACAAGTTAAATTTAAGGGAACCTGTCCCCCCCCCCCAGGCGTTTGTTACTGAAGGAGCCACCTTGTGCAGCAGTAATGATGCAAAGGGAAAAAGTGCCTCTTTTCGTGGTGCTCCTTGCAGATGCTGAACCTAACACTTATGAAATGTGTCCCCTCACAGCGTTCAACCGTCCGGTAGGTGGAACTTTCCTTTGTGATGTGACGCAGCACAGCCGTCATTTTTACCCCCTTGGCGCCGTACGCGGCCTCCTCAGCGTTGTTTGAATCTGTCCCGGAGCCTGCGCTGTTAGGTTACCCCTTGGCCATGCACACATTTTGCGCTGCCCGTCTTCTGACATCATTTGCTGTCAGGCTGGCTGCGCCTGTGTGGGTGCGCTGTCCGAGATTCAGCCTCGCGGTGTCGTGTAATGTAATCCCACCGCGGGCCTGTGATCCGTGGACATGCGCAGTGCATATCCTCGCCTCTCACTCCCCTCCCTACGGCTTCTTCAGACTGTTCGTTGTCAGCTGGTCCCTAATAGCATGCCACGGCCGTGACACCGCACAGTCTTAAGAAGCCGTAGGGAGGGTAGTGAGAGGCGAGGATATGCACTGCGCATGTCCACGGATCACAGGCCCGCGGTGGGATTACATTACACGACACCGCAAGGCTGAATCTCGGACAGCGCACCCACACAGGCGCAGCCAGCCTGACAGCAAATGATGTCAGAAGACGGGCAGCGCAAAATGTGTGCATGGCCAAGGGGTAACCTAACAGCGCAGGCTCCGGGACAGATTCAAACAACGCTGAGGAGGCCGCGTACGGCGCCAAGGGGGTAAAAATGACGGCTGTGCTGCGTCACATCACAAAGGAAAGTTCCACCTACCGGACGGTTGAACGCTGTGAGGGGACACATTTCATAAGTGTTAGGTTCAGCATCTGCAAGGACCATAATTAAAAGAGCTAAGTTTACCTTTTCCAGCATTAGTGCTGTACACGATGGCTCTTCCAGCTACAAATGCCTGGGGGGGGGGGTTAAAGGTTTCCTTTTAACTTGCTCCAGTGCAGGCTTCGGCCTACACTCCGCTCCCCCTGCTCCTCCTGCTGACCCTGGGCTCTAACACCGTCAGTTGGGGCCCAGATGTGCTAGCTGCACAGAGAAAAACACCAGCCAATGTGTCAGTGGGGTTCAGCACCGCCAGCTGTTCCCCTGCTGTGCAGCCGGCATCGTGTCCTGCAACTGCCACGCAGGCACAACAGACCCAAAAGCTGCCGCCAGTGCAGGCTTCGGCCTACACTCTGCTCCATCTCCTCCTCCTGCTGACCCCGGGCTCCAACACCGCCAGTTGGGGCCCGGTACTGCTAGCTGCACAGAGAAAAACACCAGCCAATGTGTCAGTGGGGTTCAGCACCGCCAGCTGTTCCCCTGCTGTGCAGCCGGCATCGTGTCCTGCAAAAGCCACGCAGACACAAGAACTGAAATTGAAGGGAACCTGTCCCCCCTCCCCCAGGCGTTTGTACGTTTTAAAGGCCACCTTGTACAGCGGTAATGCTGCATGTGTGCAAGGTGGCTCATAAACGTATTCCCCTCGCACATGTGGAACTGAAAACACGTCTAAAATGTGTCCTCTGTGTGACCATTTAACCGTCCCGGTGGTGTGACTTTCCTTTGTAATGACACGCTGCAACCCCCTTGGTAGCGCTGCCCGTCTTCTGGCATCATGGTTTGGCTGCCTGCGCCTCTGCGGCCGCCCTGACCCACACAACGCCCCTCGTTGTCTTAGTTATTGGGACTGCGAGGGTGTGATTGATGGGCATGATCAGTGCATCAGTTCGCCTGTCCCTCATCTCCTTCCGCCTTCTGCGGACTGTGCGGCTTCATGGCCGTGGCATGCGATAAGGGATCAGATGACGCCGCACAGTCTGAAGCGGGTGTAAGGACCCGAGTGTGAGAGGCGAACATATGTGCTGCGCCAGGCCCTGAATCCCAGCCCCGCAGTGTTTTAACAATGTTAAGACACTGCGGGGCTGGGATTCATGGTCATCGCGAAACGCACCGGCCGATATTAAATGATGCCAGAACATGGGCAGCGCTAACAGCGCTAGGCCAGGGGATAACACGACAGCGCAGACTCCTGTACAGCAAATAACAACGCTCAGGAGGCTGCACCCAGCACCAAGGTGGGATTCTTGACATCTGTGCTGCGTCTCATTACAAAGGGAACTCGCGCCTCCAACACAGTTTGACTGTATAAAGGGCTAAATGTTATACGTGTTTCACTCAGCGTGTGCAAGGAGCGAAATTAAAAGAGCAACCTTTGACTTGTGCAGCACTACTGCTGCATAAGCTGTGGCTCTTCTACTTTGTAACCCCTGAGGGGGGGTTAAAGGTTACCTTTGAAATTGGTTCAATTAGGCTTCGGCCTACACTCTGCTCCCCCTGCAGAGCCCTGGGCTCCAACACCGCCAGTTGGGGCCCAGTACTGCTAGCTGCACAGAGAAAAACACCAGCCAATGTGTCAGTGGGGTTCAGCACCGCCAGCTGTTCCCCTGCTGTGCAGCCGGCAACGTGTCCTGCAACTGCCACGCAGGCACAACAGACCCAAAAGCTGCCGCCAGTGCAGGCTTCGGCCTACACTCTGCTCCATCTCCTCCTCCTGCTGACCCCGGGCTCCAACACCGCCAGTTGGGGCCCGGTACTGCTAGCTGCACAGAGAAAAACACCAGCCAATGTGTCAGTGGGGTTCAGCACCGCCAGCTGTTCCCCTGCTGTGCAGCCGGCATCGTGTCCTGCAAAAGCCACGCAGACACAAGAACTGAAATTGAAGGGAACCTGTCCCCCCTCCCCCAGGCGTTTGTACATTTTAAAGGCCACCTTGTACAGCGGTAATGCTGCATGTGTGCAAGGTGGCCCATAAACGTATTCTCCTCGCACATGTGGAACTGAAAACACGTCTAAAATGTGTCCTCTGTGTGACCATTTAACCGTCCCGGTGGTGTGACTTTCCTTTGTAATGACACGCTGCAACCCCCTTGGTAGCGCTGCCCGTCTTCTGGCATCATGGTTTGGCTGCCTGCGCCTCTGCGGCCGCCCTGACCCACACAACGCCCCTCGTTGTCTTAGTTATTGGGACTGCGAGGGTGTGATTGATGGGCATGATCAGTGCATCAGTTCGCCTGTCCCTCATCTCCTTCCGCCTTCTGCGGACTGTGCGGCTTCATGGCCGTGGCATGCGATAAGGGATCAGATGACGCCGCACAGTCTGAAGCGGGTGTAAGGACCCGAGTGTGAGAGGCGAACATATGTGCTGCGCCAGGCCCTGAATCCCAGCCCCGCAGTGTTTTAACAATGTTAAGACACTGCGGGGCTGGGATTCATGGTCATCGCGAAACGCACCGGCCGACATTAAATGATGCCAGAACATGGGCAGCGCTAACAGCGCTAGGCCAGGGGATAACACGACAGCGCAGACTCCTGTACAGCAAATAACAACGCTCAGGAGGCTGCACCCAGCACCAAGGTGGGATTCTTGACATCTGTGCTGCGTCTCATTACAAAGGGAACTCGCGCCTCCAACACAGTTTGACTGTATAAAGGGCTAAATGTTATACGTGTTTCACTCAGCGTGTGCAAGGAGCGAAATTAAAAGAGCAACCTTTGACTTGTGCAGCACTACTGCTGCATAAGCTGTGGCTCTTCTACTTTGTAACCCCTGAGGGGGGGTTAAAGGTTACCTTTGAAATTGGTTCAATTAGGCTTCGGCCTACACTCTGCTCCCCCTGCAGAGCCCTGGGCTCCAACACCGCCAGTTGGGGCCCGGTACTGCTAGCTGCACAGAGAAAAACACCAGCCAATGTGTCAGTGGGGTTCAGCACCGCCAGCTGTTCCCCTGCTGTGCAGCCGGCAACGTGTCCTGCAACTGCCACGCAGGCACAACAGACCCAAAAGCTGCCGCCAGTGCAGGCTTCGGCCTACACTCTGCTCCATCTCCTCCTCCTGCTGACCCCGGGCTCCAACACCACCAGTTGGGGCCCGGTACTGCTAGCTGCACAGAGAAAAACACCAGCCAATGTGTCAGTGGGGTTCAGCACCGCCAGCTGTTCCCCTGCTGTGCAGCCGGCATCGTGTCCTGCAAAAGCCACGCAGACACAAGAACTGAAATTGAAGGGAACCTGTCCCCCCTCCCCCAGGCGTTTGTACGTTTTAAAGGCCACCTTGTACAGCGGTAATGCTGCATGTGTGCAAGGTGGCTCATAAATGTATTCTCCTCGCACATGTGGAACTGAAAACACGTCTAAAATGTGTCCTCTGTGTGACCATTTAACCGTCCCGGTGGTGTGACTTTCCTTTGTAATGACACGCTGCAACCCCCTTGGTAGCGCTGCCCGTCTTCTGGCATCATGGTTTGGCTGCCTGCGCCTCTGCGGCCGCCCTGACCCACACAACGCCCCTCGTTGTCTTAGTTATTGGGACTGCGAGGGTGTGATTGATGGGCATGATCAGTGCATCAGTTCGCCTGTCCCTCATCTCCTTCCGCCTTCTGCGGACTGTGCGGCTTCATGGCCGTGGCATGCGATAAGGGATCAGATGACGCCGCACAGTCTGAAGCGGGTGTAAGGACCCGAGTGTGAGAGGCGAACATATGTGCTGCGCCAGGCCCTGAATCCCAGCCCCGCAGTGTTTTAACAATGTTAAGACACTGCGGGGCTGGGATTCATGGTCATCGCGAAACGCACCGGCCGACATTAAATGATGCCAGAACATGGGCAGCGCTAACAGCGCTAGGCCAGGGGATAACACGACAGCGCAGACTCCTGTACAGCAAATAACAACGCTCAGGAGGCTGCACCCAGCACCAAGGTGGGATTCTTGACATCTGTGCTGCGTCTCATTACAAAGGGAACTCGCGCCTCCAACACAGTTTGACTGTATAAAGGGCTAAATGTTATACGTGTTTCACTCAGCGTGTGCAAGGAGCGAAATTAAAAGAGCAACCTTTGACTTGTGCAGCACTACTGCTGCATAAGCTGTGGCTCTTCTACTTTGTAACCCCTGAGGGGGGGTTAAAGGTTACCTTTGAAATTGGTTCAATTAGGCTTCGGCCTACACTCTGCTCCCCCTGCAGAGCCCTGGGCTCCAACACCGCCAGTTGGGGCCCGGTACTGCTAGCTGCACAGAGAAAAACACCAGCCAATGTGTCAGTGGGGTTAAGCACCGCCAGCTGTTCCCCTGCTGTGCAGCCGGCAACGTGTCCTGCAACTGCCACGCAGGCACAACAGACCCAAAAGCTGCCGCCAGTGCAGGCTTCGGCCTACACTCTGCTCCATCTCCTCCTCCTGCTGACCCCGGGCTCCAACACCGCCAGTTGGGGCCCGGTACTGCTAGCTGCACAGAGAAAAACACCAGCCAATGTGTCAGTGGGGTTCAGCACCGCCAGCTGTTCCCCTGCTGTGCAGCCGGCATCGTGTCCTGCAAAAGCCACGCAGACACTTGCTCTTGTACCTTCTGCTCCCCATCCTGGTTCCAGTACCGTCAGCTGGTTCCGGGCAGAGCCTTTGGCTTAGGTGCCTCCCTCTGGGTATCCGAGTTCCACCAACGTCAGGTGGTCCTTGGTAGTGCTTTCAGGCACGGGTACCTCCTGCTTAGTAACCGGGTTCCAGTAACGTCAGCTGGTCCTCGGTAGTTCCATTGGCTCTTGGACCTTCGGCTACCCATCCGGGTTCCAGCACCGTCAGCTGGTTCTCGGCAGTGTCTTTTGCTCTTGTACCTTCTGCTCCCCATCCTGGTTCCAGTACCGTCAGCTGGTTCCGGGCAGAGCCTTTGGCTTAGGTGCCTCCCTCTGGGTATCCGAGTTCCACCAACGTCAGGTGGTCCTTGGTAGTGCTTTCAGGCACGGGTACCTCCTGCTTAGTAACCGGGTTCCAGTAACGTCAGCTGGTCCTCGGTAGTTCCATTGGCTCTTGGACCTTCGGGTAGCCATCCGAGTTCCAGTTCCATCAGCTGGTTCTCGGCATTTTCTCAGCCTTCTTGTACCTTCTGCTACATTTCCAAGTTCAAGAGACTAAACACAATGACCCGGAAGAACACCCCTAAGATGACGACGACACCAGAGACGACAACCACCGTGATGACGACGACCCTGGAGACGATGACCCTGAAGACCACCGTGATGACGACGACCCCGGAGACGACGACCCTGAAGACCACCCCGATGACGACGACCCCGGAGATGACAACCCTGGAGACGACGACGACCTGGAAGACCGAGAAGCAGAAGAACAAGAGGCTGCAGAACAAAGAGCAGAAGAACATTAAGCATAACACTAAATATCAGAGCAAAAAATATTATCTAAATTATAAGCAGAAGAAGACTAAGCAGTGTATGGGGGTGAGTCCGTTCCTCCTCGTGGTGCCCCTGGATAAAGCCTGATGCTGCAGGCCAAACTGAACGCGGACAAATGTAACTCTTTTGTGACAGGCAGAACGGAAGGTGTAATCTTCAAACTTTTATAGATAACAACTACGGGAATGCCTGTCACAAATAAGAATATGATGAAGAAGTAGAATATGATGAAGATAATAGTAAAATAAAAAGAATATGAACAATGTAACCCAAAAAATAATAGGTAGAAGAGGAAGAAGAAGATGAATAAGGTGAAGAAGTTGATGTCAAAGAAGCTGATGATGAGGATAATGAAGAAGAAAGCGTGGGAGAAGTAAAAAAGAAGGTGAAGGGCGTTGAAGTAGTGATAGTGAAACATCAATATGTGACATAAAAAAAAAAAAAAATAACATAGTCAAATTCTTTCTAACGCCGAACGTCATAAAAAAAAAAAAAAATCCTGCTATTCTATTACATTGGGCTAAACCTCTGTGCCTTTAATGTCTCCGCCACGTCCCCCAATACATCCTACATTATTCTTAGTTGTTTTCCTTCATGTAGAATGAACCTACAAGTGTATAAAGGGTTTATTTTAATTCCGATATTTTCGTCCCGTTGACTTGCATTGGGATCGGGTATCGGTATCGGATTGGATCCGATATTTTGACGGTATCGGCCGATACTTTCCGATACCGATACTTTCCGATATCGGAAAGTATCGCTCAACACTAATCATAACACATATTGACGGGAGCTACTACGATGACTTTGGAGGGATCCAGGATGTGCGAAGCCTCCTCCTTTGAATCGACAGACAAAAAGGATCTGGAGAGAGCATCATCCTTAAGATTTTTATTGCCAGGATGAAAATGTAACTCAAAATTGAAACGAGCAAAGAAGAGGGACCATCTAGCTTGCTGAGGATTAAGTCTCTGTGCTGAACGAATATAAGCTAGGTTCTTGTGGTCCGTATAGACCCTGAATGGGTGAATAGCTCCTTCCAATAAGTACCTCCACTCTTGTATGGCCAACTTGATGGTCAATAACTCCCTGTCACCAATCGAATAGTTTCGCTCAGAAGAGGAGAAAGTCTTGGAAAAGAAACCGCAGGTGACGAGTCTCCCAGATGAAGTTTTTTGAGAAAGTACTGCCCCAGCTCCTACTGCAGAAGCATCCACTTCGAGAATAAAAGGTTTGTTAACCTGAGAGCGATGAAGCACGGGAGCAGTGGAGAAGGCTTGTTTTAGAGACAGTAAGGCATCTTCAGCTTCGGCGGACCAGAAGTGAGGATCGGATCCCTTGCGAATCAAAGAGATGATGGGTCTGATCAGAGAAGAAAAGTGAGGGATGAACTGTCGGTAATAATTCGCGAAACCGATGAATCGCTGGATAGCTTTGGTACCTAGAGGACGAGGCCAATTGAGCACGGCGGACACTTTCTCCAGGTCCATAAATAAACCAGAGTCGGAGATAACGTATCCCAGGAAAGGAAGAGATGACTGCTCAAAAGCGCACTTCTCGATCTTGGCGAATAGGCGATTCTCCCTCAGAAGTAGAAGAACAAGACGAACGTCCCTTCTGTGAGAAGATAGGTCAGGAGAGTAAACGAGAATGTCGTCCAAATATACCACCACACAAGAATACAAAAGATCTCGGAAAATGTCATTCACAAATTCTTGGAATACTGCGGGGGCATTGCATAAGCCGAAGGGCATGACCAGGTACTCATAGTGACCATCTCTGGTGTTGAAAGCGGTCTTCCACTCATCTCCGGAACAAATTCGGATAGGGTTGTAGGCCCCGCGAAGATCCAATTTAGTAAAAATTTGTGCACCCCGTAGCTGATCAAAAAGTTCAGGAATGAGAGGAAGTGGATATTTGTTCTTGATAGTAATACAATTAAGACCTCGGTAGTCAATGCAGGGGCGGAGAGTTCCATCCTTTTTCTTGACAAAAAAGAATCCTGCGCCCGCAGGAGAGGAGGACTTCCGGATAAAATCCCTGGCCAAATTTTCCTGTACATACTCGGTCATAGCTTGAGACTCAAGAGGATTCAGCGGGTAAATGCGTCCTCTGGGTGGAGTTGAACCAGGAACGAAGTCGATCGGGCAGTCATATGGACGATGCGGGGGCAAGTTCTCCGCCTCTTTTTTGTCTAAGACATCAGCAAAGGAATGGTAGGCCAAAGAGGAGAAATAGAGACAGACGAGCTTAAAGGAACAACAGGACGCAGACATCTAGTCTGACAGGAATGACCCCATCGGAGGACATCACCAGACCGCCAATCCAAAACAGGCTCGTGTATTCTTAACCATGGAAGACCTAGAACAAACGAATGAGACAGTGATGGCAACACGTAAAAGGCAATCTTCTCCCGATGCAAAGCTCCGATTTGCAACTCCACTTCTTTGGTGACCAAGGTAACGGTCTCCTGCAAGGGCCGACCGTCAACAGAAGCTAACTGCCGAGGAGACTCCAAGGATCTGACAGGAATTTGAAACCTACTGACCGCCTCGAGTTAAATAAAATTCCCAGCCGCTCCTGAGTCAACATAAGCTACCTCAGAAAAACGAGACGAACCCACATGCAACAGAACAGAGATAGTAAAAGGTAGAGAGGTATCACTATCACCTAGGTAGGCCTCCCTTACCTGTCCTAGGCGGAAGCGTTTCCCGGCTTCACCGGACAGGAACGTAGAAGATGGGAGGCGCTGCCACAGTAAAAGCAGAGACCCTGTGCAAGTCTCTCCTTACGACGCTGTTCCGCTGGCTTGATACAGTCCACTTGCATAGGTTCAGGTGCAGAGGCTGAAGAAGAAGAGGCCGGTAGAGAACGAGGAGGACTGCGAGAAGGCGGAACTGGTCGGGGCAATCTTCTCTCACTGGCAGATTCGCGGAGACGTTCCTGAAAACGCAAATCTATGCAGGTTGCCAGGGAAATAAGATCTTCCAGGGAAGTTGGAGTATCTCTACCCGCCAACTCGTCCTTAATTCGACCAGACAGACCGCGCCAAAAAGCCCCAACCAAAGCCTCGTTGTTCCAGCCCAGCTTGGAGGCTAAAGTACGAAAATGAATGGCGTACTGGCCGACAGAAAGGGAACCCTGGCGGAGATTAAAAAGAGACACTGTGGTAGAAGCTAACCGCCCCGGCTCATCGAAAACCTTACGAAAGGTCTCCAGAAACGAAGAAAGTTGGGAGACGAGAAGATCATCTCGTTCCCAGAGGGGATTGACCCAGGCCAGAGCTGCTCCCTCCAAGTGAGACACAATAAATGCCACCTTAGCTCGGTCAGTGGGGTATTGTTGTGGCAGCAGTTCAAAGTGCAACTGGCATTGATTTAGGAAACCCCGACACAATTTGGGATCCCCGCAATTCCGCAGAGGTCTAGCCAGACAAGGAGGTGGGTGAGAGGCCGAAGTTTGGGCAGGAGCAGAGGCGGCAGTTTGTAGGGTCAGCAAACGGTTATACACTGAAGGAATGTAATTTAGTATGTGGCCCTGGGTGTCGTGTTGCTGGGCGAGCTCCTGCTGGAGACCAGCCAGCTGGGTAGCGCTCCCCGGGTCAGAGGGTTGAAGAGCTGCTAAACGAGACTCCATAGATTTCAGAAAACCCATAATCCTGGTTTGGTTCTCCCACAGAAACAAGAGTTCCTTTTGCATGGAAACAGAAGTACCAGCTGGGTCCATATCCTGTTTGTACTGTTACGCTTTTGGGACCAGGAGAACAAGGTAGGTGAACCCACTGAACCGAAACAGCGAACCTCCCCAGGACGAGTGGACCAGATAGACCACCCCCTATACAGGGAGCGTTAGGAGCAGGCCGAGGGGAGACTACTGCACGGCAGCCGGTACCAAGGCAGGGATGGGGAAAAAACAAAATAAGAAAGATGAACAGAAGTGGGTAATGGGAAACAGACTAAACAGGAGGAGAACGGGAGACAAACCGGTAGACAAGATGAGGACACTGGACCAAGGACGGAAGGACTAAACTGAGGAACAGGACCACCGGGGTAGCGGAGACACAGGAGGACTGGAGCTGAAAAGAAGCAAGTAAAAGGCAAGGGTTAGGCACAGAGACGAGAAACTAGAAACGTAGGACAATACGGGAAGCGAATGCAGAGTACGTAGAGAAGCGAGAGAGCCAGAAACACTTGCAAAAGAACAAATGACATCAGGCACAGGGTAAAGGAAGAGGCGACCTTAAATGCAGAGTGGCAGCGTACCTTCCGGGTCATGGTCCTCCAGGACCACAGAGAGCAGCGGCAGGAGCGGCAGTAGAAAAGAACAGTGTGCGCATGCGCAGAGAGGCCTAATGAGCGCGCGCCCAACAGGAAGCAGGAGCCGGGAGAGCGAGCAGAGGAGATGGCGCAGGAGGAAGAACAGGAGCACGCCGGGATGCCGTGGAACGGTAAGTATGAGCGGACAGCAGGGGCCGCGGTGGTGATAACGGCGACCTGATACCCATGATTGTACTTGCATGATATACAAAAAAGTGCCACTGGCAGCCAGGGGCTGGCTGGCACTTTTCAGCTTGGAGGCAGTGGCCCTCCAGTTGCTGTTCTTTTGCCCTGCTTATCTCTGGCTGCTGCATTAAAGCAGCAGGGATAACAGGCTTTAAAACAGGCTGGTACATAGATATGGGAACAGAACGAAGCTAGCTGCATATATATGGAAGCAGAACCAAACTTGCTGCCTACATAGACACTCTAGCAGAAGCAAGCTGACTATATAGACATGAAACCGGAACCAAGATTGCTACGTAGACAAGGAAACTGACTGGGGCTTACTACAGAGATATGGGAACAGAACCGAGCTTACCACAGCGATATAGGAGCAGAACGAAGCTTACTACAGAGCTATGGAAGCAGAACCGAGCTTACTACAGAAATATAGGAGCAGAACGGAGCTTACTACAGAGATATGGGAACAAAACGGAGCTTACAACAGAGCTATGGGAGCAGAAAGAAGCTTACTACAGAGATATAGGCGCAGAACGGAGCTTACTATAGCTTTATGGGAGCAGAACAGAGCTTACTACAGAGCTATAAGAGAAGAACCAAGCTTAGTACAGAGATATGGGAACAGAACGGAGCTTACAACAGAGCTATGGAGCAGAAAGGAGCTTACTTCAGAGATATAGGAACAGAACGGAGCTTACTACAGAGATATAGAAACAGAAAGGAGCCTACTATAGCTTTATGGGAGCAGAACGGAGCTTACTACAGAGCTATGAGAGAAAAACTGAGCTTACTACAGAGATATGAGAACAGAACGGAGCTTACAACAGAGCTATGGGAGCAGAAAGGAGCTTACTTCAGAGATATAGGAACAGAACGGAGCTTGCTACAGAGATATAGGAACAAAACGTAGCTTACTACAGAAATATAGGAACAGAACGGAGCTTACTACAGAGGTATAGGAACAGAACGGAGCTTACAACAGAGCTATGGGAGCAGAACGGAGCTTACTACAGAGATATAGAAAAAGAAAGGAGCTTACTACAGAGATATAGGAACAGAACGGAGCTTACTACAGAGCTATGGGAGCAGAACGGAGCTTACTACAGAGATATAGGAACAGAACGGCGCTTACTACAGAGATATAGGAACAGAACGGAGCTTACTAAAGAGCTATGGGAGCAGAACGGAGCTTACTACAGAGATAAGGGAGCAGAACTGAGCTTACTGCAGAGATAAGGGAGCAGAACAAAGCTTACTACAGAGCTATGGGAGCAGAACCGAGCTTACTACAGAAATATGGGAGCAGAACCAAGCTTACTGCAGAGATAAGGGAGCAGAACCGAGCTTACTAAGTCTACTACAACATACGGAAACAGAACCAAGTTTACGGCATACATATTGTACCAGAATCTAGATTACTACATTGATACAGTACCAGAACCAAGGTTACTGCTTAGATATGGTACCATTACTGAGCTTACTTACAAACATACATACAGCTCCAGAAACACGGACATGTAAACACATAGTATGGCAGGGACATTGCTAGGGTCCTTAAAGATCAAGGGCCCAAGCCCCAAAGTGCATGTCTCCCCATACGACCAACCTTTAGCCATTTAAAATAGCATGTATATATAATTACAGTATACTATTGTTGCTAACCAAAAACACACAATGCAAAGACCAATATTATCAAGGCCAAAACAATACAGCTGAACAATGCCCACTACCATTACCACCACACAGGGAATACATAATATAATGACCATTACCTCTACATAACAAAACATTCTATACAAAGACCAATGACACCTTAATACACCTTCTACTACATAATGACAGAAACACATTAAACTGTTACTAAATAAATTTAAAAAAAGCTGCTAAGAAGAGCAATATTCCCACCTTACAGGAACCTTATATTGGTAGGTACCAGTCCTGCAGAACACACACATGATTACAGTACAGTTATATATAGTATCTTACAGCTGACATTCTTTCTGATTTGGGTCACTCACTTTTCCCGTCTTTTTCATCTGGCAGAGACCAACATGACAATTTCTCCAGCCACAACTCGTCTGCACAGATTACAACAAAAACACATTTGACTTCTCTCATTTCCATCGACATCTCCATCTATTACCAACCTACAAAAACTCCCTGTGCACTTGAGGACAGGAACAGTGACCCCAATATTTAAAAAACTGTGTCATTACTATGATTACTCCCTCCCCTGTTGTGAATTCTGTTCTTGGGCTCCATCCTGTGGTTGCAAATGGTATTTTTGGGAGTTCTGCTCTTGGGCTCCCTCTGGTGGTTTCAAGTGGAACTTAGCAGCTGCGTTCACTAATCGGTTTCCTGGCCTTGTAATTTAACTGGGCTTTTGGCTTTAGTGGATGCCAGCTGTCAATGTATTTCCTGTGGATTCAGTCCTTTCCTGGAAGTTCTCTGTTGGCCAGTCCATTTTAAGCTTAAGATAAGTCTGCTACTTTTTGGGTGTTTCCCTGCTTATGACCTTCTGTTCAGTTCAATTTATGTCTCTTTTGTCCAGCTTGTCATTATGAAATATTCTGGCTAGTTGGAAGCTCTGGGGTTGCAGATTTGCCCCTCCACACCGTGAGTCGGTGTGGTGGTTATTTTTGTAAACTCTGCGTGGACTTTTAGTTTTTATACTGACCGCACAGTAGCCTTTTCTATCTCTGTCTATTTAGATAGTGTTGGCCTCCTTTGCTAAAAAATCTAGTTTCATTTCTGAGTTTGTCATTTTCCCTCTTCACTCACCGTCAATATTTGTGGGGGGCTATCTTCCCTTGGGGGTTTCTCTGAGGCGAGATAGCTTTCCGTTTCCATCTTCAGGGGTAGCTAGTTCTTAGGCTGTGCAGAGGCGTCTAGGCAGAGATAGGAACGCTCCACGGCTATTTCTAGTGTTGGTGTTAGGAGTAGGGATTGTGGTCAGTAAAGTTACCACCTCCTCAGAGCTAGTCCTATTTTTGTTTTACCCACCAGGTCATTTCAGTGCTGCTCCTTAGCGAGTCCATGATTGGTTTTGCCCACCAGGTCATCTCAGTACCGCTCCATACCAACCAGGTCATAACAGTACAGCTGGCCCGCAATGTGTTAAATGCATCTCAAAAGAGGGAAGAGAAAGTTCTGAGTCTTTTTTTTTTGTGTTGCTTGTTTTGTCCTTTTTTTTCCCCTTGATTTTTGGATGGTGCAGGAGCTTGGTGCTGATATGGAGGTTCAGGGTCTGTCTGCGCGTGTTGATCATCTCGCTGCAAGGGTACAGAGTATCCAAGACTATGTTGTTCAAACTCCTGTTTCTGAGCCTAGAATTCCTATTCCTGATTTGTTTTCTGGGGATAGATCTAGGTTTTTGAATTTTAAAAATAATTGCAGATTATTTTTTGCTCTGAGACCCCGTTCCTCTGGTGACCCCATTCAGCAGGTGAAGATTGTTATTTCTCTGTTGCATGGCGACCCGCAGGACTGGGCATTCTCCCTTGAGCCAGGGAATCCTGCATTGCTCAATATAGATTCGTTTTTTCAAGCACTTGGACTGCTTTATGACGAACCCAATTCTGTGGATCAGGCAGAAAATTTTTTTGCTGGCTCTGTGTCAGGGTCAGGAAGCAGTAGAGATATATTGTCAGAAATTTAGAAAGTGGTCTGTGCTTACAAAATGAAATGAGGATGCCCTGGCGGCTATTTTCAGAAAGGGTCTTTCTGAAGCTCTTAAAGATGTTATGGTGGGGTTTCCCATGCCTGCTGGTTTGAACGAATCAATGTCTCTGGCCATTCAGATTGATCGGCACTTACGTGAACGTAAGGTGGTGCACCATATGGCGGTGTCCTCTGGGCAGAGTTCTGAGCCTATGCAATGCGATAGAGTTTTGACAAGAGCAGAACGGCAGGAGTTCAGACGTCAGAATGGGCTGTGTTTTTACTGTGGTGACGCTACTCATGCTATCTCTGACTGCCCGAAGCGAACTAAGAGGGTTGCTAAGTCGGTTACCATCAGTACTTTACAGCCTAAATTTCTCTTGTCTATTACCCTGATTTGCTCATTGTCGTCCTTTCCTGTAATGGCATTTGTGGATTCTGGCACTGCCCTGAACTTAATGGACCTGGAATTTGCCAAGCGCTGTGGTTTTTCCTTGGAGCCGTTGCAGAGTCCTATTCCCTTGAGGGGGATTGATGCTACGCCATTGGCCAAGAATAAACCTCAGTACTGGACACAGTTAACCATGAACATGGCTCCAGCACATCAATATTCGCTTTTTGGTGTTGCATAATTTGCATGATGTGGTTGTGCTGGGGTTTCCATGGTTACAGGTACATAATCCAGTGCTGGATTGGAAATCTATGTCCGTGACTAGTTAGGGTTGTCAGGGGACACATAGTGACATTCCTCTGATGTCAATTTCCTCGTCCCCTTCTTCTGAAGTTCCTGAGTTTTTGTCAGATTTCCAGGATATATTTGAAGAGCCTAAATCCAGTCCTCTGCCTCCTCATAGGGACTGTGATTGCGCTATTAATTTGATTCCTGGCTGTAAGTTCCCTAAGGGTCGACTTTTCAATCTGTCTGTGCCAGAGCATGCCGCTATGCAGACAAATGTCAAAGAGTCCTTGGAGAAGGGGCATATTCGCCCGTCTTCGTCACCATTGGGAGCGGGGTTCTTTTTTGTCGCCAAGAAGGATGGCTCCTTGAGGCCCTGTATAGATTATCGCTTTCTCAATAAGATCACGGTCAAATTCCAGTACCCTTTGCTTTCTGATTTGTTTGCTCGGATCAAAGGGGCTAGCTGGTTTACCAAGATTGACCTTCGAGGGGCGTATAATCTGGTCCGCATCAAACAGGGTGATGAATAGAAAACAGCATTTAATACGCCCGAAGGCCATTTTGAATATCGTGTGATGCCTTTCGGGCTCTCTAATGCTCCATCTGTGTTTCAGTCCTTTATGCATGATATTTTCCAGGAGTATTTGGATAAATTTATGATTGTATATTTGGATGATATTTTGTTTTTTTCCGATGATTGGGAGACTCATGTGAAGCAGGTCAGGATGGTATTTCAGATTCTTCGTGCTAATACACTGTTTGTGAAGGGGTCTAAGTGCCTTTTTGGAGTTCAGAAGGTTTCTTTTCTGGGGTTCATTTTTTCTCCCTCGGCTATTGAAATGGACCCTGTTAAGCTCCAGGCTATTTATGATTGGACTCAGCCCACATCTGTGAAGAGCCTTCAGAAATTTTTGGGCTTTGCTAATTTTTATTGCCGCTTCATTGCTAATTTTTCTACTGTGGTTAAACCTCTGACCGATTTGACCAAGAAAGGTGCAGATGTGGTGAATTGGTCCTCTGCGGCTGTGGAGGCCTTTCAGGAGCTTAAGCATCGTTTTACTTCTGCCCCTGTGTTGTGTCAGCCAGATGTTTCTCTCCCTTTTCAGGTTGAGGTTGACGCTTCTGAGATTGGGGCAGGAGCTGTTCTGTCTCAGAGAAGCTCTGGTGGCTCTGTGTTGAAGCCGTGTGCTTTCTTCTCCAGAAAGTTTTCGCCTGCTGAGCGTAATTATGATGTTGGCAATCGAGAGTTGTTGGCTATGAAGTGGGCATTCGAGGAGTGGCGACATTGGCTTGAGGGAGCCAAGCATAAGAATCTGATTTACCTTGAGTCGGCCAAGCGCTTGAATCCTAGACAGGCTCGGTGGTCTTTGTTTTTCTCCCGTTTTGATTTTGTGGTCTCGTATCTTCCGGGATCTAAGAATGTGAAAGCTGATGCCTTGTCTAGGAGTTTTTTGCCTGATTCTCCTGGAGTCCGTGAGCCGGCTGGTATTCTCAAGGAGGGGGTGATTCTTTCTGCTATCTCCCCTGATTTGTGGTGGGTGCTTCAGGAGTTTCAGGCTGATAGACCCGACCGCTGTCCTTTGGGGAAATTGTTGTTCCTGATAGATGGACTAATAAGGTGATTTCTGAGATCCATTGTTCGGTGTTGGCTGGTCATCCTGGGATCTTTGGAACCAGAGATTTGGTTGCCAGGTCCTTTTGGTGGCCTTCTTTGTCACGGGATGTGCGTTCCTTCGTGCAGTCCTGTGGGATTTGTGCTCGGGCTAAGCCCTGCTGTTCTCATGCTAGTGGGTTGCTTTTGCCCTTGCCTATCCCTGAGAGGCCCTGGATGCATATTTCCATGGATTTTATTTCCGATCTTCCTGTGTCTCAGAAGATGTCTGTCATCTGGGTGGTTTGTGACCGGTTTTCTAAAATGGTCCATTTGGTACCTTTGCCTAAGTTGCCTTCCTCCTCTGATTTGGTTCCTTTGTTTTTCCAGCATGTGGTTCGTTTGCATGGTATTCCGGAGAATATTGTGTCTGACAGAGGTACCCAGTTTGTTTCTAGGTTTTGGCGGACCTTTTGTGGTAGAATGGGCATTAATTTGTCTTTTTCTTCGGCGTTTCACCCTCAGACAAATGGACAGCCGGAGCGAACCAATCAGACCTTGGAAACCTACTTGAGATGTTTTGTGTCTGCTGATCAGGATGATTGGGTTACCTTCTTGCCGTTGGCCGAGTTTGCCCTTAATAATCGGGCTAGTTTGGCTACTTTGGTTTCACCTTTTTTTTGCAATTTCGGTTTTCATCCTCGTTTTTCTTCAGGGCAGGTTGAGCCTTCGGACTGTCCTGGGGTGGATTCTGTGGTGGACAGGTTGCAGTGGATTTGGACTCATGTGGTGGACAATTTAACATTGTCTCAGGAAAAGGCTCAACGTTTTGCTAACCGCCGTTGGTGCGTTGGTCCCCGGCTTCGGGTTGGGGATTTGGTCTGGTTGTCTTCTCGTCATGTTCCTATGAAGGTCTCTTCCCCTAAGTTCAAACCTCGTTTTATTGGTCCTTATAGGATTTTGGAAATTATCAATCCGGTGTCTTTTCGTTTGGCCCTTCCAGCTTCGTTTTCCATTCATAATGTGTTCCATAGATCTTTGTTGCGGAGATATGTGGTGCCCATGGTTCCCTCCGTTGACCCTCCTGCTCCGGTGTTGGTTGAGGGGGAGCTGGAATATGTGGTGGAGAAGATTTTGGATTCTCGTCGTTCAAGGCGGAAACTTCAGTATCTGGTCAAGTGGAAGGGTTATGGCCAGGAGGATAACTCTTGGGTTTTTGCCTCCGATGTCCATGATGCCGATTTGGTACGTGCTTTTCATTTGGCTCGTCCCGATCGGCCTGGGGGCTCTGGTGAGGGTTCGGTGACCCCTCCTCAAGGGGGGGGGTACTGTTGTGAATTCCGTTCTTGGGCTCCATCCTGTGGTTGCAAATGGTATTTTTGGGAGTTCTGCTCTTGGGCTCCCTCTGGTGGTTTCAAGTGGAACTTAGCAGCTGCGTTCACTAATAAGTTTCCTGGCCTTGTTATTTAACTGGGCTTTTGGCTTTAGTGGATGCCAGCTGTCAATGTATTTCCTGTGGATTCAGTCCTTTCCTGGAAGTTCTCTGTTGGCCAGTCCATTTTCAGCTTAAGATAAGTCTGCTACTTTTTGGTTGTTTCCCTGCTTATGACCTTCTGTTCAGTTCAATTTATGTCTCTTTTGTCCAGCTTGTCATTATGAAATATTCCGGCTAGTTGGAAGCTCTGGGGTCGCAGATTTGCCCCTCTACACCATGAGTCGGTGTGGTGGTTATTTTTGTAAACTCTGCGTGGACTTTTAGTTTTTATACTGACCGCACAGTAGCCTTTTCTATCTCTGTCTATTTAGATAGTGTTGGCCTCCTTTACTAAAAAATCTAGTTTCATTTCTGAGTTTGTCATTTTCCCTCTTCACTCACCGTCAATATTTGTGGGGGGCTATCTTCCTTTGGGGGTTTCTCTGAGGCGAGTGTTATGGACCTGGTGGTTAGGAGCACTTGGAATGACCTGATGAGTAAACTAAAAAAGCGGAACTAGCTCTGGGAAGTGGGAACTCTGCTGACCGCAAACTCTACTCCTATCGCACACACTAGAAATAGCCGTGGAGCGTACCTAACTCTCCCTAGATGCCTCTTCACAGCCTAAGAGCTAACTACCCCTAAAGATAGAAATAGAAGCCTAACCTTGCCTCAGAGAAATTCCCCAAAGATTAAGGCAGCCCCACACATATATTGACTGTGAGTTAAGAGGAAAGTCACAAACACAGGAATGAAACTGGTTTTAGCATAGGAGGCCAGACTTACTAAATAGTCAGAGGATAGAAAAGAATACTATGCGGTCAGCATAAAAAAACTACAAAACCACACAGAGTATGTAAAAATACCCCCGCACTGACTCACGGTGTGGAGGTGCAACACTGCACCCCAGAGCTTCCAGCTAGCAAGGAAACATCATGATAGCAAGCTGGACTAGAATTTAGCAGAGCTAAGAAATATATTCAGGCAGCAGTAACAACAAATGAACTAGCAGGGACTTAGCTTCTGCTGGAGTAGACAGGTCCTCAGAGAAGTCCAAGAGAGATCTGAACCAATTCTGATACATTGACAGCTGGCATCAGGTAACGATCTGAGTGGAGTTAAATAGGGAAGTAGCATAGCAACATAACGAGAGCAGCTGATAAAGTCAACCTAGTGACCAGCAGTTCCGCTCGAAGCCACCAGAGGGAGCCCAAGAGCAGAACTAACCAAAGTACCATTCATGACCACAGGATGGAGTCCGAGAGCGGAATTCACAACAGGCGATATAGCTTTCCGTTTCCATCTTCAGGGGTAGCTAGTTCTTAGGCTGTGCAGAGGCGTCTAGGCAGAGATAGGAACGCTCCACGGCTATTTCTATTGTTGGTGTTAGGAGTAGGGATTGCGGTCAGTAAAGTTACCACCTCCTCAGAGCTAGTCCTATTTTTGTTTTACCCACCAGGTCATTTCAGTGCTGCTCCTTAGCGAGTCCATGATTGGTTTTGCCCACCAGGTCATCTCAGTACCACTCCATACCCACTAGGTCATAACACTCCCCCAAAAAATTAAAGTGTGCCATAGAAAGTATTAGTGCCCATACTGTGCTACATAGAAAAGCCCTGTATGTTCCTTTGAAGAATATAATATCCCAAATGCCCTCTTCTAGCAACATATACCCTTGTCTACTTAAAGATAACAATGCCCCCCTAAAGAAAAAAAATAATGGAACCTGAGAGTCCCTATTAAAACTAATAATGTCCCCATTTAAAACAAATAATGTCCTCTCAGTGCCCACACAGCTCTTAATATACAAAATGATGGTCCTACAGACCCCAAAACACAATATGATGGTCCCCAAAACCCTTATTATACATTAAGGATCCCAGAGCTCCCTATCTATAGTATTATGGTTGCATAGTACCTATATAAAATATGATGTTCCTATTGCCCCTATATATAGTATGTTGGCCCCCCTGCCCCTATATACAGCAAGAAGGTCCTTCTGCCCCCTATATATAGTATGAAGGTCCGCCTGCCCCCTATATTTAGCATGAAGGTCCCCCTGCCCCCTATATATAGTATGAAGGTCCTCCTGCCCCCTATATATAGTATGAAGGTCCCCCTGCCCCCTATATATAGTATGAAGGTCCCCCTGCTCCATATATATAGTACTGTATATATATAGTATAAAGGTCACCACTGCCCCCTGTATATAGTGGCTAACAAAGTGGCCCAAATTCTGATCAACTATTGTGAGAAGCTTGTGGAAGGAGATCCCAAACATTTGACCCAAGTCATTCAGTTTAAGGGCAATAGTACCAAATACTAATGAAATGTATGGAAACTTTTGACTTTGCAATAAGTAATAAAAATGCCTTAAAACATTCTCTCTCTCTCATTATTCTGGCATTTGGCAAATATTAATAATTATGGTAATCCTAACTGACCTAAAACGAGAAAGGTTGATTCTGATTTGATGTCAGATATTGAGAAAAACCTGCAGATGTGTCTTTTTATACAGTGTATGTAAACTTCTGGTTTCAGCTGTAAAGTATGATGGCCCCACTGTCCTGTATATATAGTATAAAGGTCCCTTCTTCACCATATAGTTTGATGGCCTCAGTTGCCCCCACATATATAGTAGGATGGACCCAGTTCCCCCATATATATATAGTATGATGACCCCAGTTCCCTCATATATAAAGTATGATGGCCCCATATATATAGTATGAAGGCCCCAGTTCCCTCATATATATAGTATGATGGCCCCTGTCCCCCCCTTGTATATAGTAAGATGGCCCCAGTTCCCCCGTATATATAGTATGATGGCCCCAGTTCCCCCATATATAGTATGATGGCCCCAGTTCCCCCATATATATAGCATAACCCCAGTTCCCTCATATATAAAAATATAATGGTCCCACAGCCCCATATATATGTTATGAAGGCCAAGAGTAAAGAATGCCAAAAACCAGCAACAGCAACATATCACAAATATCTGTATATACCAAAGGTGTATATAAAACTGTTAATATATGTACTGCTACAATCATATCAGGACTCAAATGGGGACTGTTCACTATGAACCTTATAATGCAAAAAGGATGTGGAGACCACAAACACGAAAGTGACCATATAGTCCAACATATAAAATGTAAGCTTTATTCAAGATATTCAATTGGAGGTAGACGACAAGGACGGTAAAGCATATAGTGCTAACACTGAAAAACATGCAACATTAAAAACACAATACCCCAGCCCGCAAAATTACCATGACATGTGTCCAACGCAATCCAATGCTTATATATATAGAGTCAAATAGCCCCTGTATATGGGCTCAACATATGCTCTCAAAGCTATATTGAAATATAAGGGTCCATAATGCCCAGATGGTGCCACAAAGTAAATGGAGGATACATAGTAGATAACCGTATTTGTATAATTACCTTCTTAATGTCACACACCAGGATTTCAGGGCTAGCGCATCACCCCTGAGGCCCCACAGACCCATATATATAGTATTATGGCCCCACAGACCCATATACTGTATATAGTATGATGGCCGCACAGACCCATATATATAGTATGAAGGCCCCAGTTCTCCCCATATATATATAGTGTTCTCTCCATATATATAGTAGGATATCCCCAGTTCACCCCATATATATATAGCATGATGACCCCACAGACCCATATATATAGTATGATGGCCCCACAGACCCATATATACAGTATGATGGCCCCACAGACCCATATATATAGTATGATGGCCCCACAGACCCATAAGTATATAGTATGATGACCCCACAGACCCATATATATATTATGATGGTCCCACAGCCCCATATATATAGTATGAAGGCCCAAGTTCTCCCTATATATATATATATATATATATATATATATATATATATATATATATATATATATATGTATATATATGTATATATATAATATGATGGCCCCACAGCCCATTCATATAAAAAATAATTAAGTTTATACTCACCTGATCCTGATTCCCGCCACCGCAGCCTCCATCTTCTCATCTTCTCTTCCGGCCTGTATAGTGGCATGAGACAATGACGTCATCGCGCCGCCTGCGTGTGTACACACACTGATGTCTCAGCCGCGCTCTGTGGCTTATGAGACAGACTGTGATGTGTGCCGCACAGCCGTGTCTGTCTGTCTGTTTGCTGTGCACGGCCATCAGGTGGCCAGCCCTGCACAGCTGCAGGGAGAGCGGCCCGGGGTGCATTTGCCTCACTGCCACCTCACCCAGCCCGCCCCTGCTAGCAGCGTACGTGAAGGTTTGAGAGGGAAATAAACACTAATGTGACGCCCCAGGGTCCTGGTTATCACAGTGGCATTGCTTTCCTCATGGGAAGAGTGATGTCACGCTTGGAAGCGATGGAAGATTCCTCTTAACGGGTAATTAGCACATACAATACCGTTCTGACTCCAGGCCAGAAAGGGGAGCTCTACACCCGACTTCAGGGGAGCTGCTCACTCTGGTCGGGAGGAGGAGTTAGTTGCTAGGCAGTTGCTATGCAGTTAGGAAGATTTAGACAGTTGGTGCCGGACAGCAGACTGGAGCAGTCTGAGGCAGAAGGACGGGTGAGGGGCTGTACAGCCTGAAGTGCTGTAGCTTCTTGATGGCAAGATACAGAAGGAAGAACAGCCTTTAGCTAACGTGCCAGAGAGCGAAGCACAGGAGTGTGACAACAGGAGAGAATAGCTGGGACTGGACTAAATCCCTGATTGCGCATAGATACCGGTAGCTGGAAGACCGAGGCTTTTGTGGGACTCTAAGACACATAGCAAAAACTGGCAGGACAGCTGGATTATACATCACCTGTTCGCCCTAACTCTCACGAGACACAGTGACACATAGAGCCCGGGTCGTGATAGAGACCCTGTAAAAAGGCTCAAGTCACCTGTCATACGGGTTAGTGTCCAATTTACACAAAGGACAGAGATAACTGAGGGGACCTTGCTACAAAGACATAGGTCGTAAGGGACTATAACAACACAGCGCTAGAAGGAAGGCTTTTAACTCCATCTGATAAAGCTGGACTCTGAACTCGCTTCCAAGCTGGCCGGACCCTGCCTGTATCTGTGATCTGGTGCCCTGGACAGTGACTACCTGCTACCATCAGTAAACCAGGTAAAAAGACTGCATAACTGTGTCCTTCGTTCTTTACTGCACCACTCACCATCCTCCATCTATTCACTGGGAGCCCTGGGGACCTACTTCACCTGTGGGAAGTTATACCAACCGGCTGCCATAACATCACCCCAGAGGACACCTTTAAGCAGCATCGGTCCCCACTGACCGAATACCACAGGTGGTGTCATGAACTTTCATAATTTCAAAAACCCCTTTAAAGACCATCTCTTTAACATGGGCGCCCAGGGCCACGGACCAGGTTGCCGCCACCGTGACACATCCCTTTAAGTAATGGACACGGTACCGAGTACACCACTGCCCTGTCGGGCGGCTCAACTATCACAGTAAAACATGTGAGCTGCTAGCCCATCACTACCAGAGCCATCAGCTGAGTCTGTGTTCTGTTTAGTCCCCTTTCTCCACCACAGTAACACTTTTTCAACATGATAAAGATCCAAAATACACATCTGTTGCATTTCTGAAGAAGAACAGGATGAAAGTGATTCTGTTGCCAAGTGTTTCCTGATCTGAACCAAACCGAACACCTATGGGGAATTTTGAGGAGACAAGTTCAGCATCATTCTCTATCCACCATTTAGTCTCTGAAAGAGACCCTTCTTGAAGAATGAAAAAAATAAATGTTGCAATGTGTCACAAACTTGTTCAATCCATGCTTAGAAGACTTGGTGCTGTCGTTAAAAATTATGGAGGTCATACAGAATATTAGATGTAGTAGTTTTTGGTGAGGGGTGTATTCATTTTTGCATCAGCTAATTTGGATAAAACTGAACATTTCATAATAAAAGTTTTTATTATCCTTACCTTTATGTTCTGTAAAACTTGTCTTGTCAATATGTTGGAAATTGTTTTTGAATTCAGTGAGATATTGATTAAAATCTTAATTTTCAAAGGGGGTGTACTCATTACTGGTGATATAGGGACACAAAAATTTCAGTATGCGAAATGCAGGCTTCCTAAGTGTTCAAAAAGGTCCCTTAGTCTGTTTCAGTAGGCTCCACAATCATGGGGAAGACTGCTGACTTGACTGACTGTCATTGCTAAAAAAGCTGGCTGTTCACCGAGTGCTGTATCCAAGCATATTATTGGAAAGTTGAGTGGAAGGAAAAAGTGTGGTAGAAGAAGGTGCACAAGCAACCGGAATAACCTGTTGTGAATTCTGCTCTTGGGCTCCCTCCGGTGGTTGTAAGTGGTAGCGCTGCTGTCTCTGAATCACAGCATTTATCAGGTGTTTTCACTTTTTGCAATTTGGACAGGGCTATTTAGTCTTGCTTCACCCTTTAGTCAGTGCCAGTTGTCCATTGTTCCTGGAGGATTCACATCCCTGCCTGGTCTCTTCTGCTTTGCAGTTCTTTTCAACAAAGATAAGTTCTGGCCTTGATTTTGCTGTCCACATGCTGTGGTCTTATTGTTAAGTTATTTTCCATGTTTTGTCTTGTCCAGCTTGGTCTGTATAAGGATTTGTTTAGCCAAGCTGGTATCTCTGGAGATGCAGATATACCCTCCATGTCTTTAGTTAGCTGTGGAGTTTTTGTATTTTCTGTGGTGGATATTTTCTAGTATTTTAATACTGACCACATAGTACTCTGTCCTGTCCTTTCTATTTAGCTAGAAGTGGCCTCCTTTGCTAAATTCTCATTTCAGTCTGTGTATGTTTTTTCCCTCTCCTCTCACAGTCAAGATTTGTGGGGGGCTGCCTGTTCTTTGGGGATTTTCTCTGTGGCAAGATAGTTTTCCCTTTTCTATCTCTAGGGGTAATTAGTCCCCCGGCTGTGTCGAGATGTCTAGGGAGCGCTAGGTACATTCCACGGCTACTTCTAGTTGCGGTGTTAGGTTCAGGGTCTGCGGTCAGTACAGGTACCACCTTCTCCAGAGTACGTCCCATGCTGCTCTTAGGCCACCAGATCATAACATAACCACAGCCGTGAAAGGGAAGTTAAGAAAAGGTAATTAAAAAAAATTGGGGGAGAATCACAAGGAGTGGACTGCTGCTGGAGTCATTGCTTCAACAGCCACCACACACAGACATATCCAGGACATTGGCTAGGAGTGTTGCATTCCTTGTGTCAAGCCATTCATGACCAATAGACAACACCAGAAACGTCTTACCTGGGCCAAGGAGAAAAAGAACTGGACTGTCGCTCATTAATCCAAGATGCTGTTTTCAGATTAAAGTAAATTTTGCTTTTTATTTGGAAACCAGGGTCCCAAAGTCTGGAGCAAGAGTGGAGGGGCACACAATCCAAGCTGCTTGAGGTCTATTATGAAGTTTCCAAAATCAGTGATGTTTGGGTAGCCATGCCATCTGCTAGTGTAGATCCACTATGTTTCATCAAGACCAAAGCCAGGAAATTTGAGAGCACTTCATGCTTCCCTCTGCCAACAAGCTTCATCAAGACCATGTACCACGAAATTTGAGAGCACTTCATGCTTCCCTCTGCCAACAAGCTTTTTGGAGATGGAAATTTAATTCTCCAGCAGCACTTGGCATCTTTCCACACTGCCAAAAGTACCAATACTTGGTTTATAAACAACATTATAACTGTGCTTGATTGGCCAACAAACTCGCCTGACCTTAACCCCATAGATAATCTATGGGGTATTGTCAAGAGGAAGATGAGCGACACCAGACCCAACAATGCAGACGAGCTGAAGGCTGCTATCAAAGCAACCTGGGCTTCCATAACACCTCAGCACTGCTACAGGCTTATTGCCTCCATGCCATGACGCATTGATGCAGTAATTGATGCCAAAGGGGCCCCAACCAAGTATTGAGTGCATTTACAGAACATACATTTCAGTAGGCCAACATTTTGGATTTTAAGATCATTTTTCAAGCTGGTGTTATAAAGTATTCTAATTTACTGAGATAATGACTTTTGGGTTTTCATTGGCTGTAAGCCATAATCCTCAACATTTACCTTCATTGGCTGAAAGCCATAATCCTCAACATTTACAGAAATAAACACTTGAAATAGATCACTCTATTGTAATGATTCTATATAATATATGAGTTTCACTTTTTATATTTAAAAAACTTAAATTAACTTTTTGATGATATTTAGTCATGAGGGAGTGTAGTCATTGCTTGGGTTTCCCTGAGCATGCTCGGGTGGTCTCCGAGTATTTGTAAGGGCTCGGAGATTTAGTTTTCATTGCATGATTTACAGCTGATAGACAGCTCTAATACATGTGGGGATTCCCTAGCATCCAGGCAACCCCGACATGTACTCAGGCTGGCTAGCAGCCGTAAATCATGCAGCTGTGTCAACAAAAACTAAATCTCCGAGCAGTTACAAATACGTGGAGACCACAGAGCATGCTCAGGAAAACCTGAGCAATGAGTACACTTGCTCGTCACTAATGATATCCTAATTTTGCGAGAAGCACCTGTAATTGGAATCATCACATCTGGAAAAATCTGATCTATAAAACTGTCACGTTATTTATTTCATATGTGAACACAGTAAAAAAATAAAAAACACACCAAAAATGCTTTCCATCATGACACAAAAAAATGAATAAAAAGTGATAAAAAAACCCCTAGGTGGAAAAAAAAGGTAGAAATTAAAACACCAAACAGTCGTGCAGAAAAACAAGCTCTAAAATGACTAAAAATGGCAAAAAAATAAAAGTTACAGCTATCAGAATATGATGAAAAAAAAACAAACACATTTTTGAAAAATATTGCTTTTAGTCTGTAAAAGTAGCAAAGCATAACAAAATGTGGTATCGCTGTAATCATACTGTTTCAATGAACAAATTGGTCTTACCAGGGCCGTTTTTAGAGTTTCTGCTGCCCTAGGCACTTTTAGTGCTGCCTCCCCCATTGGTGAGTATGACACTATCAGCAGTAACTTTGCCATAAATCACTGATGTGAAAGTAGCCTTTTGCAGCAGATCCGGCAGTTTTCCCGCATCTGACGCGTAACGGATCACTTACGGCAACAGTGCGTTCGGGCCTCATTCATTCCCTATGGGACTTGCGGACATGTGCGGCACTTGCGGTTTTGCAGCGATCCGGCAAATGCAGTACTTACAGCAATGGGAAAAAAAACGATGCTAGCATCCACAAGTAGCCATCACTACCTGTCCCTGCACCTTGCTAGCTCTTAGAAAAACAATTTATTAACTGACATATTCCTATGATAATGAAGGCTCCATAGGAGATGGGCAGTCTCCGGGTCTCCAGTCTCTCTCTGTCCCTGCCTCGCTGCCTGTGCACAGACATCCCTCTACCAGACCCGGTAATCACCAGGCACAGTAGCATACCGGAAGAGGTGTACCTAGAGTTTCTGGCACACGGGACAAGAATTCATTTTGGCCTACCCCCCGCCAAGGAGATATGTGATTTGCACACTTAGTCATGTACCCACGAGCTCCTCTCCCTAACGCTCTCAATGTTCAGTGAAAAACTGAGAGAAGCAGAAGAGAAGCTCGTTGTCACAGGACCACAAGTATGAAAGTCATATATGAGTGAAGTGTCCATGTGACAACTACTGGAACCTGCAGAGCTGAATTCTGACATCGCAGGCTTCTGAATTCTCACAACTAATGCACTGCACACTTTTAGGATTCTCTCTTGCGGTCATGTCAACACAAGCATGTGATATGTATATTTCTGATCACATTCCGACTAGATGTGCCCGGCCTTGCTCAGTTCATTTTCATTGAGTGAGGCCACACATGTCTAGTCAGCATGTGATCACATGAATGTAAATCGCCAGCACAAGAGAATCCTAACAGCGCGCAGTGCGCACTATGAGAATTCAGAAGTTTGCAATCACATAGAATGACTGCAGACTCATTACAAATCTGGACTTTCCCTTTAATGCTCCTAACATAAATAAAAACATGAGAATTAGTCAATATCACAAATAACATTTACATCCAGGTACCTTATAGATGATATCATCTCTGGAGCCGATCTCCTTCTTTTCTTCATCTTGTCCAGACCCCATGATGAGTTTTCTCATCCACAGCCATCTCTGCAGACTTCCATCTTCTCCGCTCTTTTGCAGAAAATCTCCACATGATGCCCTTAAAGATACAGGTGTCATTATAATGCTCCTGAATAAAAAAATGCCCCTCACTATATTGTCTGCACAAAATATGACCCGCACATTGCTCCTCTTATGGTACATGCTCTTTACACTGACCTCTCCTTTCCATACTGGCCCCCTCTTCACAGTGTCCTCTCACACTGTGTCCTGTTGTGAACTCTGTGTTCAGGCTCCCTCTTGTGGTCACTGGTGGTATGGTGTGACTTTTGCTTTGGGCTCCCCCTGGTGGCTTTGTCTGTTATCCTGCTGGTCTCTGGCTATCAGCTGGTTCGTTATCCTCTGGGAGGTTCCTATATAGCTCTGTTTTACTTCCACTTGTTGCCGGCTGTCGATGTAATCAGTGCTACTCAGATTCCTTCTGACTACCTTGCTCCCAGTCCATCCAGGACAAGCTAAGTTTTGTTTGCTCATTTTTTGATCAGCAGTGTTTATCATGTTTTCTGTTCCAGCTTGCTAAAATGTAATTCCCTCGCTTGCTGGTTGCTCTAGTGGGCTGAGTTTCTCCCCACACACCGTTAGTTGGTGTGTGGGTTCTTGAAATCTCAGGATGGATATTTTGTAAGGGTTTTTTATTGATCGCATAGACCCCTGCTCTATTTTCTGCTTTCTAGTACTAGTGGGCCTCTTTTGCTGAATCTGATTTCATCCCTATGTATGTGCCTTCTTCTTACTTCACCGTTAATATTTGTTGGGGGCTTCTATATCTTTGGGGATTATTTCTCTGGAGGCAAGCGAGGTCCTTCTTTCTCTTTAGGGGTAGCTAGTTCCTCAGGCTGGCTCGAGACGTCTAGGAATTATTTAGGCACGTTCACCGGCTACCTCTAGTTGTGTTGGATAGGTTCAGATTTGCGATCAGTCCAGTTACCATCTCCCTAGAGCTCGTCCTTAGTTTAATCACTTGCTGGTCTATTTGTGATCCTCAGCCACTAGGGATCATAACAGTGTCCCCTCTATAGTGCCCAGTATTTATACTGTACTCTCTCATCACACTCCCCCTCCTTGGTATACTGTCCCCTCCTGGCTGTGCCCTTACACTGTTCCCCCATGCTACGAACCCACTACTCAAGTTTCTATTCTGTGCTCACTCACTTTTGTCCCCCCATACTGTCTCCTCACACTATTCCCCTCCCTCCTCACACTTTCTCCTCTCACATCCCTCCTGGTCACCATACTGTCTCCTCATATATTTACCCTCTCACTTTCTATACTGCCTGCTCACCTGACTCCCCATACTATGTCTCCACACATCCCATCACCCTCACCCCCGAACTCTGTCCACATACATTTTTCACATCGCTACTCATACTGTGTCCACATATATGCCCCCATTCCCCAGTACTGTTTCCTCATACATGCCCCTCATTCCCCAATACTGTTTCCACATATATGCCCCCTATTCCCCCTACTGTTTCCTCATACATGCCCCCATTGCCCAGTAATGTTTCCTAATATATGCCCCCCATTCCACATCCTGTTTCCTCATACATGCCCCCCCATTGCCCAGTACTGTTTCCTCATACATGCCCCTCATTCCCCTGCACTGTTTCCTCATACATGCCCCTCATTCCCCCAGTGCTGTTTCCTCATACATGCCCCCCATTCCCCAGTACTGTTTCCGCATACATGCCCCCCATTCCCCTGTACTGTTTCCCCATCTCCCCCTTTGCTCTTCATTTTGTGTCCTCAAATCTCCTCACACACATTAAATCCCCCATCTCCACTCAAATTCTCCACACATAATAAATCCCCCCATCCCCACTCAATTTGTCCCCCCTGTGCACTTAATCTTTGGTGTATTTTGCTCCACTGGAGCACTTACCACCAGTGTTCACCTCTGCAGTGCGAGTGAACGATGTCACCAGCGTGATCACATGATCTGATCACGCTGCTCACGTCGCTCTGACTGGCAGTCAGAGCCTCAATTGTACTCACTTCTGTAAGATGCGAGTACAATTGATCCCTGGGCAGGGGCAGACACTGACAGCTTGGGGCCCCTGTGCAAGAACTGTGTCTGGGCCCCCTACTTTTATGTCAACAAAACTACATATATATATATATATATATATTTATATATACACAGCCACACACACACATGTGTATATATTACATACCGTATATACTCGAGTATAAACCGACCCAAGTATAAGCTGAGGCACCTAATTTTGCCACGGAAACTGGGTAAGCTTATTGACTTGAGTATAAGCTGGGTATGTATTGCCTCCTCGTTAGTGTTGAGCGATACCGTCCGATACTTGAAAGTATCGGTATCGGAAAGTATCGGCCGATACCGGCAAAGTATCGGATCTAATCCGATACCGATACCCGATACCCATACAAGTCAATGGGACACCAAGTATCGGACGGTATCCTGTATGGTTCCCAGGGTCTGAAGGAGAGGAAACTCTCCTTCAGGCCCTGGGATCCATATCAATGTGTAAAAGAAAGAATTAAAATAAAAAATAGGGATATACTCACCCTCCGACGCAGCCTGGACTTTACCGCCGTAACCGGGAGCCGTTGTACCTAAGAATGCGCGCTTGAAGGGCCTTAGATGAGGTCACTGCGCTCTGATTGGTCCGTAGCGGTCGCGTGACCGCTACCCGACCAATCACAAAGCAGTGACGTCACCTAAGGTCTTTCAAGCGCTTGAAATACCTTAGAAGACGTCCGCAGCTTCTGATTGGTCGCGTAGCGGTCGCGTGACCGCTACGCGACCAATCACAAAGCAGTGACGTCTTCTAAGGTATTTCAAGTGCTTGAAATAGATCGATATCAAACTGTCAATTTGTCTTATTAGAAATAAGTGGTTCCTTTTGGGGGTTTTGTCTGATTCTAATTTTTGTGGGATTTACATGGAAACCGAGAGGTAAGTGCTCAGCGTAGAACACAAAAATGTGATCCCAGCCTTATACTGAAAGTGATCAAAAAATGTTATGTACCCCAAAATGTTACCAACAAAAACTCTAACGTATCCCGCACAAAACCATCCATCACTCAGGTCCATCACCTGTTACTGGAAATATAAGGGATTCCTACATTACTGGTAAACCAAATGCTCTAATTTTCAAAATGGGCCTCTAGTTTTCAAAATGGGGTCACTTGTGGAGGTGTCTGGTGTTTTGGCATGACAGGAGTTCTTTAACCCCTTAACGACCAAAGGGATTTTTGGTTTTGCATTTTCATATTTTGCTCCCCTTCTTCCCAGAGCCATGACTTTTTTATTTTTTGATCAAAATAACCACGTGAGGGCTTTTTTATTTGCGGGAGGAGTTGAACTTTTGAACAGCACCATTGGTTTTACCATGCCATGTACTCGAAAACAGGTAGAAAAATCCAAGTGCTGTGAAATTGCAGAAAAAGTGGAATCCCACAGTTTTTTGGGGGGTTTCTTTTTACCATGTTCACTAAATGTGAAAACTGACCTTCCATTATGATTCTCCAGGTCATTGCAAGTTCATAGATGTAGGGGAATGGAAAATGTTATCGTAATGTATTACCATTTAGTGTGTCACATACTGTAGGTACTGCTACACTATTCTGTGTGTTACCTTAAGGGTTAAATGTGTAATGTATATTTATGTTCTGTGATGTATAAAGTTAGGGAAACTGCAGTTTGTAGGTTTGGACACTAGATGTGGGGCAATTTAGTATACACATCTCTTAGATAGTGTATAGTGTAAGTAGATGGTTAATCATAGGAGGGGCTGCTGTGTGATAAGTCTGTTAGGATAAGTGTTAGGATAAGCCAGAGGGCGAGGGACACCCGAACCATCCACATGGACTATAGGGCCAGGACATAACAGCAGCCACGAAACGTTAAAGTAGTGAAGCCCAGGCATCCACAGAACCAGAACAGTACAGCAGCAGGCCAGTACAGGTGGGGGCTAATAGTGGTTACAGAATGTGGCAACTCATCGCTTGGGTAGATACCCTCATGGCTGGGGTGAGACGAATGGAGGAATCTGGTGCAATTGCAGGATACAGAATAGAAGGGAAAGTCTCTCTCTCTCAGTGGCTTCTGACTCCAGGAACCAATGATCTTGTGTCTGATGTGAAACAGACCGAGGGATACATATCCGTAGTGGAACCATGCAGAGAGGATGCTGAGGAACTGTCCAGGACGGTCCAACCCAGGCTTGCGCTATGTGACCATGAAAGAAGTGCAGGGAAAGTAAAGGAACGTTGTTTTATGAAGCCTGTTATAATTACTGTGAAGACTATGGATGTGCTGTGTACAGAACACAGTAAAGATGTTCTTGTTGAAGTTGAAATTGACTGTGTCTCAATGAGTGAAAATCTGCCTAGAGGGGGTTCCCCGCAGCTTAGGGAAGACCCAGAAGGAGCTGGACCAGAAGAAACAGGTATGCTGACTAGTGTTGAGCGATACCGTCCGATACTTGAAAGTATCGGTATCGGAAAGTATCGGCCGATACCGGCAAAGTATCGGATCTCGCCGATACTGATACCCGATACCAATACAAGTCAATGGGACTCAAGTACTGAAAGGTATCCCTGATGGTTCCCAGGGTCTGAAGGTGAGGAAACTCTCCTTCAGGCCCTGGGATCCATATGAATGTGTAAAATAAAGAATTAAAATAAAAAATATTGATATACTCACCTCTCCGACGCAGCCTGGACCTTACCGCTGTGAACCGGCAGCCTTCTTTGCTTAAAATGAGCGCGTTCAGTACCTTCCATGACGTCACGGCTTCTGATTGGTCGCGTGCCGCTCATGTGACCGCCACGCGACCAATCAGAAGCCGTGACGTCATCCCTCAGGTCCTAAATTCCTAGAAGGGAATTTAGGACCTGAGGGATGACGTCGCGGCTTGTGATTGGTCGCGTGGCGGTCACATGAGCGGCACGCGACCAATCAGAAGCCGTGACGTCATGGAAGGTGCTGAACGCGCTCATTTTAAGCAAAGCAGGCTGCCGGTTACTACCAGGGCGCGTCAGAGGGTGAGTATATCCCTATTTTTTATTTTAATTCTTTATTTTTTACATGGATATGGATCCCAGGGCCTGAAGGAGAGTTTCCTCTCCTTCAGACCCTGGGAACCATACACTGGGAACTTCCGATTCCGATTCCCGATACCACAAAAGTATCGGATCTCGGTATCGGAATTCCGATACCGCAAGTATCGGCCGATACCCGATACTTGCGGTATCGGAATGCTCAACACTAATGCTGACTAATGGTGATCATTTTCCTGTGAGGGGAGGCCAGGGCACAGAAACCCAGGTGTCCTTGGCCATGACTATAGCTCTTGCCGAATCTTACATTTGGCATAGTCGGCAGGATGCGACTACCTTGCAATGCTGAGAACCTGCAAAGAAAGAAGATGTTGATGATTTGAGTGTCACTGATGTAACCAGAGAGAGCAGTGATGAAGAATTTGTGGATGCTTTTGAAATATCAGATGTGACTCACAAACTGGACTTGTCTTAAAACGTGAGAGACTGACATTGCGATGACCAAGATGATGGCCATGAAGATGGTAGGAAATGGTGCCAAAGAAGAAGATGACAATGTGGATCTCACCCTTCGTGGGTGTTTCAGTGCAGTAAAGGAGCCAAAAAATCTGTCGATATTCTCCAGTCCACCCCTGGTGGGTGCGATTGAAGAAAAGAAAGCCTCGCCCTCCCCTACAGAATTCCAGAAAATGGATGGAGTTGTCAGGGGCGTTCCCACTTGGAAACAGGTGGGACACAGAAGGAAAAGCTGGGTGTCACTGCACGGCACCTTCCTGTAATCTTGGACTAGCCGCAATGGAGCACTCCTGTACCCGAAGCTGCCAAGGTGTAGGCCGTGTGTAGTGGAGATGGCGACAGGAGACTGAGAGAACCTGACCTGGCAGACCGTGGGAGGACATTGCTGGGGTCTCGACTTACCAGCTCACAGAGAGACCTCTGGCGCAGGTGCAGCATCTGGAGCCAGAGCGGCGTGTGGAACCAGCGGAGCCAAAACAGCGAGAGACACTCAAACTGTCCACATTGGCTATAGGCCCAGGACATAACAGCAGCCACAAAATGTTAAATTAGTGAAGCAGAGGCACCCACAGCACCAGAACAGTACAGCAGCTGGTCAGTACAATTGGGGGCCAATAGTGGTTTCAGAATGTGGCAACTCATCGCTTGGGTAGATACCCTCACGGCCGGGGCAAGACAACTGGAGGAACCCACAGATGCAGTAAGTTTGGACAGTAAAGACATGGTGCAAGTGCAGGATTCAGAACAAAAGGGCAGGTCTCTCTCTCTCAGTGGCTTCTGACTCCAGGAACCAATGATCTTGTGTCTGGTAGCGGATATCAGTAACGTCTCCATTTTTTTGTGATCTCGATTTGGGTGAGTGCTTATTTTTTGCGTGCCGAGCTGACATTTTTAATGATACAATTTTGGTGTAAATATGATCTTTTGATCGCCCTTTATTGCGTTTTAACGCAATGTTGAGGCGACCAAAAAAAATTAATTCTGGAGTTTTTACTTTTTTTCTCGTTACACTATTTCGCGATCTGGTTAATTCTTTTTTTATATTGATAGATTGTGCAATTGTGTACACCGCATTACCAAATACAGTAGGGGGAAATAAGTAACGTTGAATTTGTAACGTTGCCCACTGACAAAGACATGAACAGTCAATAATTTTAAGAGTAGGTTAAGTTTAACATTGAGAGATAGAATAACAAAAATAAAATCCTGAAAATCACACTGTATAAATTTATTTGCATTTTGCAGTGAGATATAGGTGTTTGATCCCCTACCAACCATTAAGAGTTCTGACTCCTACAGACCAGTTAGACGTTCCTAGTCAACTCGTTACCTGCATTAAAGACAGCTGTTTTACATAGTCACCTTTATAAAAGACTCCTGTCCACAGACTCAACTACTCAGTCAGACTCTAACCTCTACAACATGGGCAAGACTAAAGAGCTTTATAAGGATTTCAGGGACAAGATCATAGACCTGTATAAAGCTGGAATGGGCTACAAAACAATAAGTAAGACACTGGGTGAGAAGGAGACAACTGTTGGTGCAATAGTAAGAAAATGGAAGAAATACTAAAAGACTGTCAATCGACATCGATCTGGGGCACCATGCAAAATCTCACCTCGTGGGGTATCCTTGATCATGAGAAAGGTGAGAGCTCAGTCTAAAACTACATGGAGGGAACTTGTTAATGATCTCAAAGCTGCCGGGACCACAGCTACCAAGAAAACCATTGGTAACACATTACGCCGTAAAGGTTTAAAATCCTGCAGTGCTCACAAGGTCCCCCTGCTCAATAAGGCACATGTGCAGACCCATCTGAAGTTTGCCAATGAACACCTGGATGATTCTGTGAGTGATTGGGAGAAGGTGCTGTGGTCAGATGAGACAAAAATTGAGGTCTTTGGCACTAACTTAAATCGCCGTGTTTGGAGGAAGAGAAATGCTGCCTATGACTCAAAGAACACTGTCCCCACTGTCAAGCATGGAGGTGAAAACATTATGCGGTGTTTCTCTGCTAAGGGCACAGGACTACTTCACTGCATCAATGGGAGAATGGATGGAGCCATGTACCTTAAAATTGTGAGTGACAACCTCCTTCCCTCCACAAAGACAATAATAATGGGTCATGGCTGGGGCTTCATTCAAGACAATGACCCAAAACATGCAGCCAAGCCAACAAAAGAGTCATGGAGTGGCCTAGCCAGTCTCCAGACATTAAATCCCACAGAAAACTTATGGAGAAAGATGAAGCTCCGAGTTGCCAAGCGACAGGCTCAAAATCCTAATGATTTAGAGAAAATCTGCAAAGAGGAGTGAACCAAAATTCCTCCTGACATGTGCGCAAACCTCATCAACTACAAAACACGTCTGACTGTGTGCTTGCAAACAGGGGTTGGTATTAAGTATTGTTTGCCAGAGGGATCAAATACTTATTTGCAAAATGCAAAGAAATTTACATAATTTATACAATGTGATTTTCTGGATTTTATTTATCTCTCAATGTTAAAATTAACCTACCCTTAAAATGATAGACTGTTCATGTCTTTATCAGTGGGCAAACATACAAAATCAGCAGCGGATTCAATACTTCAATACTTATTTCCCCCATTGTATGTTTTTCTTTAAATGGTTTATTTTGAATGGGGCAAAAGGAGGGTGATGTGAACTTTCATATTTTTTTTTTTAGATATTTTAAAAAACATTTCTTTTTTTACTTTTGGCATGCTTTAATAGCCTCCATGGGAGACTAGAAGCTGCCATAATCCAATCGCCTCTGCTACATACCGGTGATAACCAGATCACCTGTATGTGGCAGAATTGCTTACTTGCTATGAGCACCGAGCACTGGGCGGCGGTCATAGCAATCCTGCATTGACAACCATAGAGGTCTGCTGGAGACCTCTTGTTGTCATGCCAACCCATCGGTGACCCGTGATCATGTGATGGGGTCATCGATCAGCAGAATTTCTGGTGTGCTTTCCGGAAGTGTGCGTTAAATGCCACTGTCAGAGTTTGACAGTGGCATTTAACTAGTTAACAGCCATGGGTGGATTGTGATTCCACCCACTGCTGTTATAAGCAGAAAGATGTTATAAGCCAGAAAGATGTGGGCTCAGCGCCAGAGTCCACATCAAAGGGAGTGTGTCAGACATTGGCGTACTATTACACCCTATATCTGAAAGGGGTTAAATGTGACATGGCAATCATAGTCTATTCTAGACAAATTTACGCTCCAAAATTAAAATAGTGCTCTTTCCTTTCCAAGCCCTGCTATGTGCCCAAATCCTGTAATGAAAATCCAAAGCGAAAATTGACATGCTGCAGATTTTAAAAGGAACTTGAAAGAGATTCATGCTGCCTAAACCTTGAATGCACTATTTCATTGCTTTTTATGTTTTACTCAGAGTGTTGCTGCCTCTTGGCAGAGATGATGTGTCTCAGATGATTAGACCAAGAAGCAGGTCCGAATCGGCTTCTTCCCACTCTGCTTTCCATAATTGACTGCTCTCTCTTATGTAGGAAGAGCGTTGACCAGAGTAAAACTCATACAGCTATAATAGCAAACAGTCTCATGTTAAATATTCTTTAAAATCTGTATTGTATATGAATTTACAAGTGTAAAGTGTCCATATTGGGTAGGTGGGATTTTACATAGCTGGATCTGTATACGTGTGGGTTTACGCATGCATATCCACATAAAATAAGCTTTTTGTGAATTGTGGTGCTGGATTGGGTTCTCACTTCTCAGTCATTTCATGGTATTATGGAAAGCTCTCGTAATAAGTATGGGTGGGGGGTAAAAATAGACTGAATTCACATATTCGTGTTATAAACGGATAGCACATTGATGTAACGACTGGTATCCATGTGCTGTCTGCTTAAATCATTAACCCATTCATTGACGTTTGAGTTTTGTCTGTGAATGAGACCGCTGATTGGTTCTTTGATTTTTTGGCTACACCATCTGACTTTCCTCTTATTTATTAACTTAAATACATTATTTATTGGTAGAATAATAGTGTGCTTCGTATCGTATAATATTAGTAAGTTTGATTACACAATTGGTGGTCTTGTTTTATTTCTCTACAGTTGCACAGTGGGCCCCAATTATGATTTCCTCTAGTAAGCCCAAGGTACTCCAGTTTGATACTGACTACACCCATCAAAGCTTAGACAACATATTTATCTCCAGCAACCATTTACGATGGCTAGATCCTCAGAATTAGATATTGTGCTTAACACTATCAGACCTCTCACTTTTCTCCGTCACTTTTCTTATCTCTCAGGTTCCCCTTGGGACTTGGACCTAGAAATTCAATAAAACTAGTTAGATGACCGTAAGCAAATTAAAGAATTGGAAGATTTTCTGGTAGATTACATTAAGAGGAGTGATACTGCTGACACTTCCACTCTGATCCTTTCAGAAGGACATAAGTGCTCCTGAGGGGTGAATTGATCACTTTGGGTTCTACTTTTAAAAAAATTGGAACTCTGCTCTCATAAATTCACTTCTAACTCAAATCTCATCCCTGGAGAATACAAGGAAAAGAAAAATAAAGCTCAAAATGCTCAGAAAGATTTGTCTGAAATTAAACATAAACTACTGTATATACTCGAGTATAAGCCGACCCGCGTATAAGCCGACCCCCCTAATTTTGCCACAAAAAAACTGGGAAAACTTAATGACTCGAGTATAAGCCTAGGGTGGAAAATGCAGCAGCTATGGGAGGTGGAGCCACATATTCATTACCGTAATGAGCGGTACCATGTGACCGCTCAGTACAGGAAGAAGATGCAGCGCTCGAAGCAGGGATGTGCAGGGACCGCGCCGGGAGCAGGTAAGTATAATTACACAGCCCCCGCTCCCCCTCCCCTGACGACCCCTGGGTATGACTCGAGTATAAGCCGAGAGGGGGACTTTCAGCCCAAAAAAATGGGCTGAAAATCTCAGCTTATACTCGAGTATATACGGTAAAAGATTTACTAAATATCAAATTTACCAGAACTTATAAAAAAGAGCATCTAGAGTACCTTGCAAAAGTATTCGCCCCCCTGGAACTTTTCAACCTTTTCCCACATATCATGCTTCAAACATAAAGATACAAAATTAATTTTTTTGGTAAAGAATCAACAACAAGTGGAACACAATTGTCGTTATTTTAAATTTTTGTGGAAATTCAAAAACTGAAAATTGGGGCGTGCAATATTATTCGGCCACCTTAACTTAATACTTTGTTGCGCCACCTTTTAGTGCGATTACAGCTGCAAGTCACTTGGGGTATGTCTCTATCAGTTTTGTACAGCGAGAGACTGAAATTCTTGCCCATTCTTCCTTGGCAAACAGCTCAAACTCAATGAGGTTTGATGAAGATCGTTTGTGAACAGCAGTTTTCAGCTCTTTCCACAGATTCTTGATCGGATTGAGGTCTGGACTTTGACTTGGCCATTCTGACACCTGGATATATTTATTTGTGAACCATTCCATTGTAGATTTTGATTTATTTTTGGGATCATTGTCTCGTTGGAAGACAAATATCCATCCCAGTCTCAGGTCTTTTGCAGATTCCAACAGGTTTTCTTCAAGAACGGTCCTATATTTGGCTCCATCCATCTTTCCATCAATTTTAACCATTTTCCCTGTCCCTGCAGAAGAAAATCAGGCCCAAACCATGGTGCTGCCACCACCATGTTTGACTGTGGAGATGGTGTGTTCAGGGTGATGAGCTGTGTTACCATTACGCCAAACATATCGTTTGGCATTGTTGCCAAAAAGTTCGATTTTGGTTTCATCTGACCAGAGCACCTTACTCCACATGTTTGGTGTGTCTCCCACGTGGCTTGTTGCAAACTTTAAACAACATGTTTTATGGATATCTTTGAGAAATGGCTTTCTTCTTGCCACTCTTCTATAAAGGCCAGAATTGTGCAGTGTACGACTGATTGTTGTCCTATGGACACACTGTCCCACCTCAGCTGTAGATCTCTGCAGTTCATCCAGAGTGATCATGGGGCTCTTGGCTACATCTCTGATCAGTCTTCTCCTTGTTTGAGATGAAAGTTTAGAGGGAAGGCAGGGTTTTGGTAGACTTGCAGTGGTATGATACTCTTTCCATTTCAATATGATCGCTTGCACAATGCTCCTTGGGATGTTTAAAGTTTTGTAAATCATTTTGTATCCAAATTCAGCTTTAACCCCTTCCTGACATCAGACGTACTATCCCGTCGAGGTGCGGTGGGCCCGTATGACCGCCGACGGGATAGTACGTCATCATCGATCAGCGGCGCTCACGGGGGGAGCGCGGCCGATCGCGGCCGGGTGTCAGCTGCATATCGCAGCTGACATCCGGCACTATGTGCCAGGAGCGGTCATGGACCGCCCCCGGCACATTAACCCCCGGCACACCGCGATCAAACATGATCGCAGTGTACCGGCGGTATAGGGAAGCATCGCGCAGGGAGGGGGCTCCCTGCGGGCTTCCCTGAGACCCCCGGAGCAACGCGATGTGATCGCGTTGCTGCGAGGGTCTCCTACCTCCTTCCTGGCTGCAGGTCCCGGATCCAAGATGGCCGCGGCATCCGGGTCCTGCAGGGAAGGAGGTGGCTTACCGAGTGTCTGCTCAGAGCAGACACTTGGTAAGCCTGCAGCCCTGCACAGCAGATCATCGATCTGGCAGAGTGCTGTGCACACTGCCAGATCAATGATCTGTGATGTCCCCCCCTGGGACAAAGTAAAAAAGTAAAAAAAAAATTTTTCCACATGTGTAAAAAAAAAAAAAAAAATTCCTAAATAAATAATAAAAAAAATATATATATTATTCCCATAAATACATTTCTTTATCTAAATAAAAAAAACAAAACAATAAAAGTACACATATTTAGTATCACCGCGTCCGTAACGACCCAACCTATAAAACTGCCTCACTAGTTAACCCCTTCAGTAAACACCGTAAGAAAAAAAAAAAAAAACGAGGCAAAAAACAACGCTTTATTACCATACCGCCGAACAAAAAGTGGAATAACACGCGATCAAAAAGACTGATATAAATATCCATGGTACCGCTGAAAATGTCATCTTGTCCCGCAAAAAACAAGCCGCCATACAGCATCATCAGCAAAAAAATAAAAAAGTTATAGTCCTGAGAATAAAGCGATACCAAAATAATTATTTTTTCTATATTTTAGTTTTTATCGTATAAAAGCGCCAAAACATAAAAAAATGATATAAATGAGATATCGCTGTAATCATACTGACCCGACGAATAAAAATGCTTTATCAATTTTACCAAACGCGGAACGGTATAAACGCCTCTCCCAAAAGAAATTCATGAATAGCTGGTTTTTGGTCATTCTGCCTCACAAAAATCGGAATAAAAAGCGATCAAAAATGGTCACGTGTCCGAAAATGTTACCAATAAAAACGTCAACTCGTCCCGCAAAAAACAAGACCTCACATGACTCTGTGGAGCAAAATGTGGAAAAATTATAGGTCTCAAAATGTGGAGACGCAAAAACTTTTTTGCTATAAAAAGCGTCGCTGGTTTCACACTTGCGTTTTTGTCTGCAGCGTTTTTTGCACAAAAAAACGCATGCGTTTTTTCCCTATATTTAACATTGAAAACGCATGCGGTTTTTTTGTACGCGTTTGGTCGCGTTTTCAAACGCATGCGGTTTTTTTCTGCATGCGTTCATTTTCAGAAATACAACCTGCAGTATTTTCTTGCGTTTTTAAGCACATGCGTTTGTTTGCGTTAAAAACGCATGCATTTTTATCGAAAAAAAAACAGAAAACACACTGAAAAGCCACCCACCACCATCAAGGTGATAAAGGGATCCAAACCCTAACCCTAACTCTACCCCTAACCTCACCCCTAACCGTTTAATGAACATTTTCTGACAGTCATAGTGCCACGTATTTCAGTGCCACGTATTTCAGTGCCACGTATTTCAGTGCCACGTATTTCAGTGCCACGTGTTTCAGTGCCGCGTATTTCAGTGCCACGTATCACGTATTTCAGTGCCACGTATCACGTATTTCAGTGCCACGTATCACATATTTCAGTGCCACATATTTTAGTACCACGTATTTCAGTGCCACGTATTTCAGTGCCACGTATTTCAGTGCCACGTATCACGTATTTCAGTGCCACGTGTTTCAGTGCCACGTATTTAAGTGCCACGTATCACGTATTTCAGTGCCACGTATTTCAGTGCCACGTATTTCAGTGCCACGTATTTCAGTGCCACGTATCACGTATTTCAGTGCCACGTATCACGTATTTCAGTGCCACGTATCACGTATTTCAGTGCCACATATTTTAGTACCACGTATTTCAGTTGCACGTATTTCAGTGCCACGTATTTCAGTGCCACGTATTTCAGTGCCACGTATTTCAGTGCCACGTATTACGTATTTCAGTGCCACGTGTTTCAGTGCCACGTATTACGTATTTCAGTGCCACGTGTTTCAGTGCCACGTATTTAAGTGCCACGTATCACGTATTTCAGTGCCACGTATTTCAGTGCCACGTATTTCAGTGCCACGTATTTCAGTGCCACGTATTTCAGTGCCACGTATTTCAGTGCCACGTATTTCAGTCACGTTTAGGGTTAGGGTTAGGGTTAGGGTTAGGGCTAGGGTTGGAGGTAAAGTTAGGGTTGGGGCTAAAGTTAGGGTTGGGGCTAAAGTTAGGGTTAGGTGTTGTGAATTTGGATTCTGGGCTCCCCCGGTGGCTACTGGTGGAATTGAACTTGTGACATCATCTTCCCTGTTCACCTGTTCTGATTAGATCTGGGTGTCGCTATATAACCTGGCTTCTCTGTTAGATGCTTGCCGGTCAACAATGTTATCAGAAGCCTCTCTGTGCTTGTTCCTGCTCCCAGACATCTACTAGATAAGTTGGACATTCGTCCATGTTTTGTTTTTGTATTTTGGTTCCAGTTCACAGCTGCAGTTTCGTTACTGTGTCTGGAAAGCTCTTGTTGATCAGGAATTGCCACTCTGGTATTATGAGTTAATGCCAGAGTCCTAAAGTAATTTCTGGATGTGTTTTGTTAGGGTTTTCTACTGACCATGAAAGTATGCTTTCTGTCTTCTGCTATCTAGAAAGCGGACCTCAAATTTGCTAAAACTATTTTCCTGCTGCGTTTGTTGTTTCATCTCATATCACCGCCAATATATGTGGGGGGCCTCTGTCTCCTTTTTGGGCATTTCTCTAGAGGTGAGTCAGGTCTTATATTTCCCTCTGCTAGCATTATTTAGTTCTCCGGCCGGCGCTGGGCATATAGGGATAAAAAGTAGGACATGCTACCTGGCTACTTCTAGATGATGCGGTAGGTTTAGTTCATGGTCAGTATAGTTACATCTTCCAAGAGCTTGTTCCTATAGAGGCTTATGCTAGTTCTCTGGCCATGGAGATCATGACAGTTTGACCGGCCCACTAAAGGGTTAAAATCCTTGGCTGAGAAAGGAGAGAAATAAGAAGTCTGCTGAGAGTTTTTTTTTTTTTTTTTTTTTCTCTGTGCTCTTAATTGGATCACTTGCCAGTCTGTCTATGCTGCAGTCTTTCTTTTTTTTCTCTCTCCTTATAATCTTTGAATGGCTTTGTGTTCACCTGTTAATAATGGATCTTCAGAGTGTAACTGCAGGTTTGAATAATCTCACCACGAAAGTACAAAATTTGCAAGATTTTATTATTCATGCTCCGGTATCTGAGCCGAGAATTCCTTTGCCGGAATTCTTCTCAGGGAATAGATCTAGCTTTCAGAATTTTAGAAATAATTGTAAGCTATTTTTGTCCCTGAAATCTCGTTCTGCTGGAGACCCTGCACAGCAGGTTGGGATTGTGATTTCCTTGCTCCGCGGCGACCCTCAAGACTGGGCTTTTGCATTGGCACCAGGGGATCCTGCGTTGCGCAATGTGGATGCGTTTTTTTTGGCCTTGGGCTTGCTGTATGAGGAACCTCATTTGGAACTTCAGGCAGAAAAAACTTTGATGTCCCTATCGCAGGGGCAAGATGAAGCTGAAATTTACTGCCAAAGATTCCGTAAATGGTCTGTGCTTACTCAGTGGAATGAGTGTGCCTTGGCGGCTACTTTCAGAGAGGGTCTCTCTGATGCCATTAAGGATGTTATGGTGGGGTTCCCTGTGCCTGCGGGTCTGAATGAGTCCATGACAATGGCCATTCAGATCGATAGGCGTCTGCGGGAGCGCAAACCAGTGCACCATCTGGCGGTGTCCACTGAGAAGACGCCAGAAAGCATGCAGTGTGATAGAATTCTGTCCAGAAGCGAGCGGCAGAATTTTAGACGGAAAAATGGGTTGTGTTTCTATTGTGGTGATTCAACTCATGTTATATCAGCATGCTCTAAGCGTACTAAAAAGCTTGATAAATCCGTTTCCATTGGCACTTTACAGTCTAAATTTATTTTGTCTGTGACCCTGATTTGCTCTTTGTCATCTATTACTACTGACGCCTATATCGACTCTGGCGCCGCTTTGAGTCTTATGGATTGGTCCTTTGCCAATCGTTGTGGGTATGATTTAGAGCCTTTGGAAACTCTTATTCCTCTGAAGGGGATTGACTCCACCCCATTGGCTAATAATAAACCACAATACTGGACACAAGTGACTATGTGTATTAATCCGGATCACCAGGAGACTATTCGTTTTCTAGTGCTGTATAATCTACATGAGGATTTGGTGCTGGGATTGCCATGGCTGCAGTCTCACAACCCAGTCCTTGACTGGAGAGCTATGTCTGTGTTGAGCTGGGGATGTAAGGGGACTCATGGGGACGTACCTTTGGTGTCCATTTCATCATCTATCCCCTCTGAAATCCCTGAGTTCCTGTCTGACTATCGTGACGTCTTTGAAGAACCCAAGCTTGGTTCACTACCTCCGCACCGTGAGTGCGATTGTGCTATAGATTTAATTCCGGGTAGTAAATACCCAAAGGGTCGTTTATTTAATCTGTCTGTGCCTGAACATACTGCTATGCGAGAATATATAAAGGAGTCCTTGGAAAAGGGACATATTCGTCCATCGTCATCTCCCTTAGGAGCCGGTTTTTTCTTTGTGTCAAAAAAAGACGGCTCTTTGAGACCATGTATTGATTATCGGCTTTTGAATAAAATCACGGTTAAATATCAATACCCATTGCCGTTGCTGACTGATTTGTTTGCTCGCATAAAGGGGGCCAAGTGGTTCTCTAAGATTGATCTCCGTGGGGCGTATAATTTGGTGCGGATCAGGCAGGGGGATGAGTGGAAAACCGCATTTAATACGCCCGAGGGCCACTTTGAGTATTTGGTGATGCCTTTTGGTCTTTCTAATGCCCCTTCAGTCTTCCAGTCCTTTATGCATGATATTTTCCGCGATTTTTTGGATAAATTTATGATAGTGTATCTGGATGATATTCTGATTTTTTCGGATGACTGGGACTCTCATGTCCGGCAAGTTAAGAGGGTTTTTCAGGTTTTGCGGTCTAATTCTCTGTGTGTCAAGGGTTCTAAGTGCGTTTTTGGGGTTCAGAGAATTTCCTTTTTGGGATATATTTTTTCTCCCTCTTCCATTGAGATGGATCCTGTCAAGGTTCAAGCTATTTGTGATTGGACGCAGCCCTCTTCTCTTAAAAGTCTTCAGAAATTTTTGGGCTTTGCCAACTTTTATCGTCGATTTATTTCTGGTTTTTCGGATGTCGTTAAGCCATTGACCGATTTGACTAGACAGGGTGCTGATGTTGCTAATTGGTCCCCTGATGCTGTGGAGGCCTTTCAGGAGCTTAAGCGCTGTTTTTCTTCTGCCCCTGTGTTGCGTCAGCCTGATGTGACTCTTCCTTTTCAGGTTGAGGTCGACGCTTCTGAGATCGGAGCTGGGGCAGTGTTGTCGCAGAAAAGTTCTGACTGCGCCGTGATGAGGCCTTGTGCCTTCTTTTCCCGTAAATTTTCGCCCGCTGAGCGGAATTATGATGTTGGGAATCGGGAGCTTTTGGCCATGAAGTGGGCGTTTGAGGAGTGGCGCCATTGGCTCGAGGGGGCCAGACATCAGGTGGTGGTATTGACTGACCACAAAAATTTGATTTATCTTGAGACCGCCAGGCGCCTGAATCCTAGACAGGCGCGCTGGTCATTATTTTTTTCTCGGTTTAATTTTGTGGTATCGTACCTACCAGGTTCTAAGAATGTTAAGGCGGATGCCCTTTCTAGGAGTTTTGAGCCTGATTCACCTGGCAACTCTGACCCCACAGGTATTCTTAAGGAGGGAGTTATCTTGTCAGCCGTTTCTCCAGACCTGCGGCGGGCCTTGCAGGAGTTTCAGGCGGATAGACCGGATCGTTGTCCGCCTGATAGGCTGTTTGTTCCTGATGATTGGACCAGTAAAGTCATCTCTGAGGTGCATTCTTCTGCGTTGGCAGGTCATCCTGGAATTTTTGGTACCAGGGATTTGGTGGCAAGATCCTTCTGGTGGCCTTCCCTGTCACGAGATGTGCGAGGCTTTGTGCAGTCTTGTGACGTTTGTGCTCGGGCCAAGCCTTGTTGTTCTCGGGCTAGTGGATTATTGTTGCCCTTGCCTATTCCTAAGAGGCCTTGGACACACATCTCGATGGATTTTATTTCAGATCTGCCTGTTTCTCAGAAGATGTCTGTCATCTGGGTGGTGTGTGACCGTTTTTCTAAGATGGTTCATTTGGTTCCCCTGCCCAAATTGCCTTCTTCTTCCGAGTTGGTGCCCCTGTTTTTTCAAAATGTTGTTCGTTTGCATGGTATTCCTGAGAATATCGTTTCTGACAGAGGAACCCAATTTGTGTCTAGATTTTGGCGGGCATTTTGTGCTAGGATGGGCATAGATTTGTCTTTTTCGTCTGCTTTTCACCCTCAGACTAATGGCCAGACCGAGCGGACTAATCAGACCCTGGAGACATATCTGAGGTGTTTTGTGTCTGCTGACCAGGATGATTGGGTTGCTTTTTTGCCATTGGCGGAGTTCGCCCTCAATAATCGGGCCAGCTCTGCCACCTTGGTTTCCCCGTTTTTCTGTAATTCGGGGTTCCATCCTCGATTTTCCTCCGGTCAGATGGAATCCTCGGATTGTCCTGGAGTGGATGCGGTGGTGGAGAGATTGCATCATATCTGGGGGCAGGTGATGGACAATTTAAAGTTGTCCCAGGAGAAGACTCAGCTTTTTGCCAACCGTCACCGTCGTGTTGGTCCTCGGCTTTGTGTTGGAGATTTGGTGTGGTTGTCTTCTCGTTTTGTCCCTATGAGGGTCTCATCTCCTAAGTTTAAGCCTCGGTTCATCGGTCCGTATAAAATATTGGAGATTCTTAACCCTGTTTCCTTCCGTTTGGACCTCCCTGCATCCTTTTCTATTCATAACGTTTTTCATCGGTCGTTATTGCGCAGGTATGAGGCACCGGTTGTGCCTTCCGTTGAGCCTCCTGCTCCGGTGTTGGTTGAGGGTGAGTTGGAGTACGTTGTGGAAAAAATCCTAGACTCCCGTGTTTCCAGACGGAGACTCCAGTATCTGGTCAAGTGGAAGGGATATGGCCAGGAGGATAATTCTTGGGTCACTGCATCTGATGTTCATGCCTCTGATCTGGTTCGTGCCTTTCATAGGGCCCATCCTGATCGCCCTGGTGGTTCTGGTGAGGGTTCGGTGCCCCCTCCTTGAGGGGGGGGTACTGTTGTGAATTTGGATTCTGGGCTCCCCCGGTGGCTACTGGTGGAATTGAACTTGTGACATCATCTTCCCTGTTCACCTGTTCTGATTAGATCTGGGTGTCGCTATATAACCTGGCTTCTCTGTTAGATGCTTGCCGGTCAACAATGTTATCAGAAGCCTCTCTGTGCTTGTTCCTGCTCCCAGACATCTACTAGATAAGTTGGACATTCGTCCATGTTTTGTTTTTGTATTTTGGTTCCAGTTCACAGCTGCAGTTTCGTTACTGTGTCTGGAAAGCTCTTGTTGATCAGGAATTGCCACTCTGGTATTATGAGTTAATGCCAGAGTCCTAAAGTAATTTCTGGATGTGTTTTGTTAGGGTTTTCTACTGACCATGAAAGTATGCTTTCTGTCTTCTGCTATCTAGAAAGCGGACCTCAAATTTGCTAAAACTATTTTCCTGCTGCGTTTGTTGTTTCATCTCATATCACCGCCAATATATGTGGGGGGCCTCTGTCTCCTTTTTGGGCATTTCTCTAGAGGTGAGTCAGGTCTTATATTTCCCTCTGCTAGCATTATTTAGTTCTCCGGCCGGCGCTGGGCATATAGGGATAAAAAGTAGGACATGCTACCTGGCTACTTCTAGATGATGCGGTAGGTTTAGTTCATGGTCAGTATAGTTACATCTTCCAAGAGCTTGTTCCTATAGAGGCTTATGCTAGTTCTCTGGCCATGGAGATCATGACAGTTAGGGTTTGGATTACATTTACGTTTGGATTAGGGTTGGGATTAGAATTATGGGTGTGTCAGGGCTAGGGGTGTGGTTAGGGTTACCGTTGGGATTAGGGTTAGGGGTGTGTTTGGGTTAGGGTTTCAGGTAGAATTGGGGAGTTTCCACTGTCCAGGCACATCAGGGGCTCTCCAAGCGCGACATGGCGTCCAATCTCAATTCCAGCCAATTCTGCGTTGAAAAAGTAAAACAGTGCTCCTTCCCTTCCGAGCTCTCCCGTGCGCCCAAAAAGGGGTTTACCCCAACATATGTGTTATCAGCGTACTCGGGACAAATTGAACAACAACTTCTGGGGTCCAAGTTCTCTTGTTATCCTTAGGAAAATAAAAATTTGGGGGGCTAAAAATCATTTTTGTGGGAAAAAAAAGATGTTTTATTTTCACGGCTCTGCGTTATAAACTGTAGTGAAGCACTTGGGGGTTCAAAGTTCTCACAACACATCTAGATAAGTTCCTTGGGAGGTCTATTTTCCAATATGGGGTCACTTGTGGGGGGTTTGTACTGTTTGGGTACATCAGGGGCTCTGCAAATGCAACGTGACGCCTGCAGACCAATCCATTTAAGGCTGCATTCCAAATGGCGCTCCTTCCCTTCCGAGCTCTGTCATGCACCCAAACAGTGGTTCCCCCCCACATATGGGGTATCAGCGTACTCAGGACAAATTGGACAACAACTTTTGGGGTCTAATTTATCCTGTTACCCTTGTGAAAATACAAAACTGGGGACTAAAAAATCATTTTTGTGAAAAAAAAAAGAATTTTTATTTTCACGGCTTTGCGCTATAAACTTTAGTGAAACACTTGGGGGTTCAAAGTTCTCAAAATACATCTAGATAAGTTCCTTGGGAGGTCTAGTTCCCAATATGGGGTCACTTGTGGGGGGTTTGTACTGTTTGGGTACATCAGGGGCTCTGCAAATGCAACGTGACGGCTGCTGACCAATCCATTTAAGTCTGCATTCCAAATGGCGCTCCTTCCCTTCCGAGCTCTGTCATGCGCCCAAACAGTAGTTCCCCCCCACATATGGGGTATCAGCGTACTCAGGACAAATTGGAAAACAAATTTTGGGGTCCAATTTATACCGTTACCCTTGTAAAAATACAAAGCTGGGTGCTAAAAAATCATTTTTGAGAAAAAAAATAAAAATTATTTTCACGGCTCTGCGTTATAATCTGTAGTGAAACACTTGGGGGTTCAAAGCTCTCAAAACACATCTAGATAAGTTCCTTAGGGGGTCTACTTTCCAAAATGGTGTCACTTGTAGGGAGTTTCAATGTTTAGGCACATCAGGGGCTCTCCAAACGCAACATGGCGTCCCATCTCAATTCCAGTCAATTTTGCATTGAAAAGTCAAATGCGCTCCTTCCCTTCCAAGCTCTGCCATGCGCCCAAACAATGGTTTACACCCACATATGGGGTATCATCGTACTCAGGACAAATTGCACAACATTTTTTGGGGTCCAATTTCTTCTCTTACCCTTGGGAAAATAAAAAATTGGGGGCAAAAAGATCATTTTTGTGAAAAAATATGATTTTTTATTTTTACGGCTCTGCATTATAAACTTCTGTGAAGCACTTGGTGGGTCAAAGTGCTCACCACACATCTAGATAAGTTCCTTAGGGGGTCTACTTTCCAAAATGGTGTCACTTGTAGGGAGTTTCAATGTTTAGGCACATCAGGGGCTCTCCAAACGCAACATGGCGTCCCATCTCAATTCCAGTCAATTTTGCATTGAAAAGTCAAATGGCGCTCCTTCCCTTCCAAGCTCTGCCATGCGCCCAAACAATGGTTTACACCCACATATGGGGTATCAGCGTACTCATGACAAATTGCACAACATTTTTTGGGGTCCAATTTCTTCTCTTACCCTTGGGAAAATAAAAAATTGGGGGCAAAAAGATCATTTTTGTGAAAAAATATGATTTTTTATTTTTACGGCTCTGCATTATAAACTTCTGTGAAGCACTTGGTGGGTCAAAGTGCTCACCACACATCAAGATAAGTTCCTTAGGGGGTCTACTTTCCAAAATGGTGTCACTTGTAGGGGGTTTCAGTGTTTAGGCACATCAGGGGCTCTCCAAACGCAACATGGCGTCCCATCTCAATTCCAGTCAATTTTGCATTGAAAAGTCAAATGGCGCTCCTTTCCTTCCGAGCTCTGCCATACGCCCAAACAGTGGTTTACCCTCACATATGGGGTATCAGCGTACTCAGGACAAATTGTACAACAACTTTGGGGGTCCATTTTCTCCTGTTACCCTTGGTAAAATAAAACAAATTGGAGCTGAAATAAATTGTGTGTGAAAAAAAGTTAAATGTTCATTTTTATTTAAACTTTCCAAAAATTCCTGTGAAACTCCTGAAGGGTTAATAAACTTCTTGAATGTGGTTTTGAGCACCTTGAGGGGTGCAGTTTTTAGAATGGTGTCACACTTGAGTATTTTCTATCATATAGACCCCTCAAAATGACTTCAAATGAGATGTGGTCCCTAAAAAAAAATGGTGTTGTAAAAATGAGAAATTGCTGGTCAACTTTTAACCCTTGTAACTCCGTCACAAAAAAAAAAATTGGTTCCAAAATTGTACTGATGTAAAGTAGACATGTGGGAAATGTTACTTATTAAGTATTTTGCGTGACATATGTCTGTGATTTAAGGGCATAAAAATTCAAAGTTGGAAAATTGCAAAATTTTCAAAATTTTCACCAAATTTCCATTTTTTTCACAAATAAACGCAAGTTATATCGAATAAATTTTACCACTAACATGAAGTACAATATGTCACGAGAAAACAATGTCAGAATCGCCAAGATCCGTCAAAGCGTTCCAGAGTTATAGCCTCATAAAGGGACAGTGGTCAGAATTGTAAAAATTGGCCCGGTCATTAACGTGCAAACCACCCTTGGGGGTGGGGTTAAACTTCTCCACAACAGTATCACAGACCTGCCTGTTGTGTTCCTTGGTCTTCATGATGCCCTTGGTGCTTCAAACAGAACCCTGAGACTATCACAGAGCAGGTGCATTTATACGGAGACTTGATTACACACAGGTGGATTATATTTATCATCATTAGGCATTTAGGACAACATTGGATCATTCAGAGACCCACAATGAACTTCTGGAGTGAGTTTGCTGCACTGAAAGTAAAGGGGCCAAATAATATTGCACACCCCACTTTTCAGTTTTTGAATTTCCACAAAAATTTAAAATAACCAATAAATTTCCTTCAAATTCACAATTGTGTTCCACTTGTTGTTGATTCTTCAACAGAAATTTACATTTGGTATCTTTATGTTTGAAGCATGACATGTGGGAAAAGGTTGAAAAGTTCCAGGGGGCAGAATACTTTCGCAATGCACTGTATAAGTTCTACACTCAAGATGCAAAAGTAACCACCTTATATCTGCAGCATCTAAAAAATAAGAGGGTATGTGTTAGGCGTCGAGTTCCCGCCTCTGCACAGGGGGGATCTCGAGCCACCTCCGCTGCTGTCTCAGCGGAGACATTGTTCCCAGTGTCTGGCTCTGTTGGATACCTCTGTTGGATACTGTGCACTTGGTTACTGCTGATCTTCCAGGCTCAGCCATTGTAACCAGCACTGTTCAGCGGCGAGCAGATGCTCCGGGGACTAAGTCCTGCTTTTCCCCTACTGAGCATGCCCAAGGGAAGACCTCTCATTGGAGGTCGGGGGTCACATGCTCAGGTCCTGAAGCAGTTCCTATTGGGCCACTAGGAAGGTCCTGGAGAGCTTTCTCTATAAAAGGTTTGCATGGCCGCACGGCTAGTATCAACTTATGTATATGAGCTTAGATACTTTGTGGTCTGTGTCAGCATGTGCTCAGGGTCGGCTGTATAGCCACTAGAAATCCAGCACCTCCAGAGAGGAGTTGTTTGTGTGCTGTTGCTGACTGAACGACCACTGTATGCTACCTGCTCCGTTAGTGAGCTGTGATCCTCTGTGAGGTTAACAGAGCACAGCATTACCTTTAATCCCGGTGACTCTGTGAAGCAACAGGGTTCGCTCCTATACAGACCGGGTGACTGAACCCATGTCTATTCAGGCGTAGTACCACCAACCTTCCCCTGATGAAGACGCTCTAGCAGCGTCAATACGCGTGGGGCCTTGATCCCCCTGTGGACCTTTGCACTTTAGCCTGGCCACTTGCACATACCTGTGTGCAGTTACCGCTAGGGGAACCCTCTGAAGGGACTATTATACATTCTTCGTTATCTGGACAAACTTTCCATGGCAGCTGTGTCACTTGGTGACGTATTCTGTAGTGCATTACTGTAGGTATCAGGCAGGACTTTGATACATTATATGCTATTAGCAATGGTGTTATTTACTTTGATATTCCATTCATCCATGTCCGCTTAAAGGAATTACTGGTATGGACATGGGCTGGTGGTACATGGCGTAGGTCAGCTGGCAGTACGGGGCAGGGATCATTTCCATCTTTTATATGTGTGGTATTAATTGTATAGTGTATTCTATATATATTTGTATATACTCTGACTGCATTATTTTGCCATGTTAGCCCAGTCTTACATTTGTGCTTGTCCTGGGGGATCTATGTTGGTGTATTGGGTTTTAAATGCTTTTAAGGGTATGTGTCCACGTTCAGGATTGCATCAGGATTTGGTCAGGATTTTTTATCAGTATTTGTAAGCCAAAACCAGGACTGGAACAATTAGAGGAAAAGTATAACAGAAACATATGCACCACTTTTGCATTTATCACCCACTCCTGGTTTTGGCTTACAAATACTGATGAAAAATCCTGACCAAATCCTGATGCAATCCTGAACGTGGACACATACCCTAATTGTATGTCCTTCTTATTGCCTCTTTTGCAGTGATTTGTTAACAAAATATATCATGTTTGGTGGATCCCACTAGTGTGGATATCCTTTTTTCTCTTTTTTTGTCTTTCGTGCTCTCTTATATGCATGTGGTTGATCCCCATATTATTCATCTTTGTGGTGCCTGCCCTCTCTTGTTTTTACCACCATATAGTGCCGCCATCTACAGTACTAGCAGCAGGTTCCACTCCTGCACAGTGGACCCCAGGCTGTGAATGCACCTATACTATTTCCATATTAACTCGGTGCGTTCCGCCAGCCCTAACAGTATACTAGCAACAGGGTCTGGCTAGTAATGGCGGATGAACAGCGACTGCAGCGGTACATCCAGCAGCTGGATGGCAGGTTGGCGGCTCTCGAGCGCACAACCTCAGCTGTGGATGTTACTGCAGTAGCTGTTCAGGCTGCTAGCATGGCTGCAGCTAGTTTGTCCATTGCCACCTCTGTTCTGAACTTATCCCGCCTCAGCAAGTCATGCAGGAAGTTCGTGAATCAGTGTGTGATACACCTTTACCTCCTGGCTGCACGTTTCCCCCTCAGAGCGGGCTAAAGTGGGATTCATTATATCCCTCTTGTAGGACAGGGCGTTGGAGTGGGCTACGCCGCTGTGGGAGTGCGACGATCATGTGTTGCAGAGTGCTCTCCGGTTCATGACACTATGAAACAGGTCTTTTTGGGACCTCAAGTCATGATACGGCACTCCATCTGCTGGCACTGACACAGGTCTCATCCTTGGTCAGCCACTTTTTCGTCCACTTCCGGACTTTAGCATCTGAGCTGGAGTGGCTGGATAAAGCCCTCATCCCTGTATTTTGGAGGGGGATGGCTGACCATGTAAAGGATGCGTTGGCCACTAGGGAGATTCCCGCCACACTGGAGGAGCTAATAGCTCTTTCAACTCGCATCGACCTTCGTTTTAATGAGCAAAGGTTGGAGGAAGTCCAGTGTAGGCAGAGGTTTCGGTTGGCTCCCACCTTCTCCATACCTCTGGAATCTCCGGTCCAGGCGTCCAAGCCACATGAGGCCAAGGAGGTGTCATGAGCAGGATCTAAGTCCTGGACCGATCGTGCACTCAAGGGCTGTTATGTCTGCCAGAGGTCAGGACATCTTGCTCCAGATGCTCCCAGTGGTCGGGAGAACGTCTTCGTCTAGTGGATGTAGGAGGTGGTACACTAGACAGGGCGACGTTTTCCTCTTAACTGTCATTCAAAGGGACAATCACTTTAGGCCCAACCACTCTTACAGTCGAGCTTTGTGCGGAGGGGAATTTTATGTCCTCTGCCTTTGCCCAACACCACGCAATACCCCTGGTGATGCTCACCAAGCCGGTGATTGTACGAGTGGTGAATGGGTCAACTCTGCCCTCATAAATAACACACCAGACCATCCCATTTACTTTGTCCATATCTCTATCCCATCAGGAGATTATCTCCCTGCTAGTCATTCCCGATGGAATTGATGAGGTCCTGTTAGGGATACCATGGCTACGCTACCATTCTCCTCATATAGAGTGGTCCTCTCGGAGAATTCTGGGATGGAGTAAGTCTTGTGAGGGTAGATGTCTGAGGGAGTGCGTTCAGGTTCCTACAACTGAAGTACCCGCAGATCATTCCTCTCTCCCCAAGCACTATTGGCCCTATGCGGATGTGTTCTCTAAGAGGGCTGCGGAGACCCTTCCACCCCACCGCCCCTATGACTATCCTATTGACCTCTTGCCTGGTCCAGAGCCTCCCCGGGGTCGAGTCTCTCCCCTTTCTCTCTCGGAGATGGAGGCAATGACCCAATACATTCAGGAGAATCTGGCAAGAGGATTCATTAGGACGTCAGTGTCACCTGCAGGACGCTCCTAGGACTAAGTCCTGCTTTTCCGCTACTGAGTATGCCCAAGGGACGACCTCTCATTGGAGGTTGGGGGTCACATGCTCAGGTCCTGAAGCAGTTCCTATTGGACCACTAGGAAGGTCCTGGAGCGCTTTCTCTATAAAAGGTTTGCATGGCCGCACGGCCATGCGCTAGTGTCAACTTATGTTTATGAGCTTAGCTACTTTGTGGTCTGTGTCAGCATGTGCTCAGGGTCGGCTGTATAGCCACCAAAATTCTGGCACCTCCGGAGAGGATTTTGTGTGTGTGAATTTAGGGCTGGTGTATAGCCACTAGAATTCCGGCACCTCCGGAGAGGAGTTGTTTGTGTGCTGTTGCTGACTGAATGACCACTGTATGCTACTTGCTCCATTAGTGAGATGTGATCCTCTGAGAAGTTAGCAGAGCACAGCATTACCTTTAATCCCGGCGACTCTGCGAAGCAACAGGGTTCACTCCTATACAGACCGGGTGACTGAACCCGTGTCTATTCAGGCATCTAGTGCCACAATCTACTAGCAGCAGGTTCCACTCCTGCACGGTGGACCCGGGCTGTGAACGCACCTATACTATATCCATATTTACTCTGTGCGTTCCACCAGCCCTAACAGAATGTGCACACCATCAGTAATTGCTGCGGGTTTGATGCTGCTTACTTATGCAGCGTCAACCTCGGTGCAGCAAGATGTTACAGCATAGTGGATGGGATTTCAAGAAATCCCATGCCTATTCTGCATCTACAGATGCCCACGGCTCACCCACGGACACGGATTTGATGCTCTTGTCTGCGCAAGATAAATTTTACCCATATAATGTATTGAATGCAGTGAATCATGTGCGATGATGCTACTGAGTTACTGACGTCATCCTGCGTGAGACATGATTGAGAATTTACATAGAAGAAGGTCAGCACTCGGTTTTTATCCATGAGGTGCTTGTAAGCAGGTTTAATACTGATTTTTAAAGATACAGCACTCTCTTGATACTCTTTGATCTTTTATTTTCAGATGTGCAAAAGAATATTTCATCCAAATTCAACACAAATTTTACAGGAATAACTGACTTTTTCAATATATAACGTTTCGGCTCCTCCCGAGCCTTGTTCACATATAGTCACAGTCAGGGCCGGCGTCAGCACCTAATGCACCCGGGCAAGTGCCGAGGCCCGGAGCAGGCAGGGGGCCCACTCACCATCGTGGACACTGGCACACTATAGTGCCAGCCCCAGCAAGTGGACCCCCCGCCTTCTCCGGGCCCCGGCACTTGAGATACTTACCTTTCTCGGATCCAGCGCTGCAGCGTCTTCCATCCTCTGACTGTGACGTTCAGGTCAGAGGGCGCGATGACATCACCAGTGCGTGCCCTCTGCCTGAGCAGTCGCAGCACAGAGAGCTGGAAGACGCCGACGGTGAGGAGTCCAGAGCAGAGCAGCGACAAGCAACGAGAGGTGAGTATTTCATTTTTTTTAATATTTGGAGCAATATATGGGGACCATCAGAAGGGGCCCATATATGGAGCATTATATGGGGCTAATTCTATATGGAGTGTCTTATGCGGCCAATACTATAAGGAGCATCTTATGTGGCCAATTCAATATGGAGCAGTATATGGGGCCAATTACATATGAAGCATCTTATGGGACTAATTATATATGGAGCATTTTATATGGCCAATTATATATGGTGCATTATATGGGGCCCATTCTGTAAGGAGTATTATATGGGGCCCATTCTGTATGGAGCATCATATGGGGCCCATTCTATATGGAGCAATATATGGGACTCAGTATACTGTATGGGGCCGATCATATACTGTATGCAGCATTATATGAGGCCCATTATATATGGAACAATAGATGGGGCCCATCATATACTGTATGGAGAATTATATGTGGCTCACTATACTGTATGGAACATTATATGGGGTCAATTCCGTATGGAGCAATATATGCAGCTCATTCTGTATGGAGTACTCTGTGGTGCCCATTATACTGTGTGGAGCATTATATGAGGCTCATTATTCTGTATGGAGCATAATATTGGTTTCATTATTCTGTTTGGAGCAATATATGGGGCTCATTATTCTGTATAGAGGACTATGTGGTGCCAATTATACTGTATGGAGCACTATATGGGGCCATTATACTGTATGGGGCAATATATGGGGCTCATTATTCTGTTTGGAGCAATATATGGGGCTCATTATTCTGTATAGGGAACTATACTATCCGGTTTCTGAGCTAATGTAGAATGCACAATAGATATCACTCATGTAATGTAAGAAGTAAGTGAAATCTTTGGCATTGTACTATACCTATATTTCTCTGCCGTATCCGTACATTATGAATTGTGGTATGTGTTAAAGGGGCCCACCGGGACTCTTTTGCCCAGGGCCCATGAAAACCTGGAGCCGGCCCTGGTCACAGCAACAAGTAGAAACCGGAAATCTCCAAGAAGAACACTAAAGGCTGCTAGTATTTATGCATTCGGGCAGGGTTTGCTCACAAGGTATGTTCACATTGAGCTATATATTGAAAAAGTCACAGTTACATTTGACATGAAAGATCTACAGGACATCTATCTATTCTATCTATCTTTCTATCTATCTATCTATCTATCTATCTCTGCATATACGATTGCTTAATTAGTTAGAAAACTAGCTTTAAATTATAGAGAATTGCAGTATGTAAAAGATGATGTTAAAAATGCATTGCATACAGAATGTATGCACACGTCATGGTTAAAAGTTTTCAGCAATTTCTTATTTTTCCAACAAAATTTACAAAAACTATTTTTTAAAACGTTAACATCCCATTTTAAGTGACTTTGAGGGGTCTATGTGACAGAAAATACCAAAGACCAACACTGAGATAAATCAAGCTTTTCTGAAATGGGCTAAAAAGAATTGTTATTTTAACAAGATTAAAATAGAAGTTTAATCATACATAGATAAATTAATATGAAGGGGACACACAGAAAAACAAGGGAAAAAAAGGGGTGAGTACACCTGGATACATAGAGATAAATTGGCATTATATATGTATGAATTGCACAGTCCTCGGGCATACTTTATACATATAAATGGAAGTAATAGTAATGCAAAAATGCAGGTACCATAAATTGCAAGTGCTGGTAAACAAAGTAAACCATCAATTAGATTTTAGAAAATACATATACTGTATATACTCGAGTATAAGCTGACCTGAGTATAAGCCGAGGCACTTACTTTTGCCACAGAAAACTGGGTAAGCTTATTGATTCGAGTATACCTGTAAGCCTGGTATGCATTGTGCCCCTCATCCCTGTCCTGCTATGCTTGGCTCTCCCTGTTCTGTCCTGGTATGTGGCTCCCCCTTCCAGTCCGGGTATGTGGCTCCCCTCGTCCTGTCCTGGTATGTGGATCACCCTGTCCTGTCCTGGTATGTGTGGCTCCACCTGTTATATGCATGGCTCCCCCGGTCTGCATTACTCAGCTCCCCAGGTCTCGCATTGTTTAGCTGCCCTGGTCCGCATGGCTCGGCTCCGCCATCCCCCATGGCTTGGCTCCCCCGTGCCATGGTTATATGCATGGCTCACATTGCCCCCCTCCCCGTCGTACTAATCCTCCTCGTGCCTGCATTTCTGTATCGTCATGAACATCAACAGTCGCACTCAAAAAAATTTTGTCTTCAGAGAATTGTTAGTCAAATATGTGTTTTTTTATTGCTTTGAAAAAACACCAAAATAAGAATATCACCGCAGTGTTGCAAGGTAGGCTGACGTTTCGACCCTCTGGGTCTTTTTCAAACCTTGCTGAAACAAAGACAAATATACAAAGTATCACTACAACAAAAAAAACAAATAACACATCACAATGCAATGGTATATCTACATATTTACAGGTATAGAGTCCCTATGTAATGGAAATTATGCTTTTTTTGCATTTCTGTATCTGCATTTCCATTGTCATGGCGCCAGCGGCTCTCCTCTCCTCTGCTTAGCGGTCATGTGACACCGCTCATTAAGGTAATGAATATGCGCTCCATGCCTATGAGAGTGGAGACGCATCCATATTCATTACCTTAATGAGCGGTACCACGTGACCGCTCAGCAGAAGAGGAGTATGATCTTTACTGCTAGCTGGTGGCTGCAGCTGTCACTGTGCCACAGCCACCGGCTCCTGCAACTGCTATGTTGCTACTCATTTATAAGCCTAAAAAAAATTGTGCTGAAAATCACGGCTTATACACGAGTATGTACGGTATGTGTATACAAAAAACCTGAGGTGGTAAAACATCATATCATATAATCCAAATCATGGCCAACAAAAGTAATGAACCCAGACTTAATACAACATATAGAAGTCAAGTAAGACAAACCACAAGGTGCAGATATCAAGGTGCCCTCCATGCCTGATGCGCGTTTTGCTTGGAAAGCTTACTCTGGACTGCCCATATGATGATATCATGTGTTTGGAAGCTTTAGTCTTTTGTCAGCATCTGAGTTAATTAGTGACACATCTGTGGATGTATTTTAATTAACACCTGAAACACACTGCTTCTTTGTGTAGCATCACGGGAACGTCTCAAGAAATCAGCCAATATATGAGGAAGAGAATTGTGGACTTGCACAAGTCTGGCTCATCCTTTGCTGCAATTTCAAGATACCTGAAGATTAGTGTTGAGCGATACTTTCCGATATCGGAAAGTATCGGTATCGGAAAGTATCGGCCGATACCGTCAAAATATCGGATCTAATCCGATACCGATACCCGATCCCAATGCAAGTCAATGGGACGAAAATATCGGAATTAAAATAAACCCTTTATAAACTTGTAGGTTCATTCTACATGAAGGAAAACAACTAAGAATAATGTAGGATGTATTGGGGGACGTGGCGGAGACATTAAAGGCACAGAGGTTTAGCCCAATCTAATAGAATAGCAGGATTTTTTTTTTTTTTATGACGTTCGGCGTTAGAAAGATTTTGACTATGTTCATTTTTTTTTTATTTTGTCAGATATTGATGTTTCACTACTTCCACGCCCTTCACCTTCTTTTTTACTTCTCCCACACTTTCTTCTTCATTATCCTCATCATCAGCTTCTTTGACATCAACTTCTTCACCTTATTCATCTTCTTCTTCATCTTCTACCTATTATTTTTTTGGTTACATTGTTCATATTCTTTTTATTTTACTATTATCTTCTTCATATTCTACTTCTTCATCATATTCTTATTTGTGACAGGCATTGCCGTAGTTGTTATCTATAAAAGTTTGAAGATTACACCTTCCGTTCTGCCTGTCACAAAACAGTTACATTTGTCCGCGTTCAGTTTGGCCTGCAGCATCAGGCTTTATCCAGGGGCACCACGAGGAGGAACGGACTCACCCCCATACACTGCTTAGTCTTCTTCTGCTTATAATTTAGATAATATTTTTTGCTCTGATATTTTGTGTTATGCTTAATGTTCTTCTGCTCTTTGTTCTGCAGCCTCTTGTTCTTCTGCTTCTCGGTCTTCCAGGTCGTCGTCGTCTCCAGGGTCGTCGTCTCCGGGGTCGTCGTCATTGGGGTGGTCTTCAGGGTCGTCGTCTCCGGGGTCGTCGTCATCGGGGTGGTCTTCGGGGTCATCGTCTCCAGGGTCGTCGTCATCACGGTGGTTGTCGTCTCTGGTGTCGTCGTCATCTTAGGGGTGGTCTTCCGGGTCATCGTGTTTAGTCTCTTGAACTTAGAAATGTAGCAGAAGGTACAAGAAGGCTGAGAAAATGCCGAGAACCAGCTGATGGAACTGGAACTCGGATGGCTACCCGAAGGTCCAAGAGCCAATGGAACGACCGAGGACCAGCTGACATTACTGGAACCCGGTTACTAAGCAGGAGGTACCCGTGCCTGAAAGCACTACCAAGGACCACCTGACGTTGGTGGAACTCGGATACCCAGAGGGAGGCACCTAAGCCAAAGGCTCTGCCCGGAACCAGCTGACGGTACTGGAACCAGGATGGGGAGCAGAAGGTACAAGAGCAAAAGACACTGCCGAGAACCAGCTGACGGTGCTGGAACCCGGATGGGTAGCCGAAGGTCCAAGAGCCAATGGAACTACCGAGGACCAGCTGACGTTACTGGAACCCGGTTACTAAGCAGGAGGTACCCGTGCCTGAAAGCACTACCAAGGACCACCTGACGTTGGTGGAACTCGGATACCCAGAGGGAGGCACCTAAGCCAAAGGCTCTGCCCGGAACCAGCTGACGGTACTGGAACCAGGATGGGGAGCAGAAGGTACAAGAGCAAGTGTCTGCGTGGCTGTTGCAGGACACGTTGCCGGCTGCACAGCAGGGGAACAGCTGGCGGTGCTGAACCCCACTGACACATTGGCTGGTGTTTTTTTCTGTGCAGCTAGCAGTACCGGGCCCCAACTGGCGGTGTTAGAGCCCGGGGTCAGCAGGAGGAGGAGATGGAGCCGAGTGTAGGCCGAAGCCTGCACTGGCGGCAGCTTTGGGTCTGTTGTGCCTGCGTGGCTGTTGCAGGACACGTTGCCGGCTGCACAGCAGGGGAACAGCTGGCGGTGCTGAACCCCACTGACACATTGGCTGGTGTTTTTCTCTGTGCAGCTAGCAGTACCGGGCCCCAACTGGCGGTGTTAGAGCCCGGGGTCAGCAGGAGGAGGAGATGGAGCCGAGTGTAGGCCGAAGCCTGCACTGGCGGCAGCTTTGGGTCTGTTGTGCCTGCGTGGCTGTTGCAGGACACGTTGCCGGCTGCACAGCAGGGGAACAGCTGGCGGTTCTGAACCCCACTGACACATTGGCTGGTGTTTTTCTCTGTGCAGCTAGCAGTACCGGGCCCCAACTGGCGGTGTTGGAGCCCGGGCTCTGCAGGGGGAGCAGAGTGTAGGCCGAAGCCTAATCGAACCGATTTCAAAGGTAACCTTTAACCCCCCCTCAGGGGTTACAAAGTAGAAGAGCCACAGCTTATGCAGCAGTAGTGCTGCACAAGTCAAAGGTTGCTCTTTTAATTTGGCTCCTTGCACACGCTGAATGGAACATGTATAACATTTAGCCCTTTATACAGTCAAACTGTGTTGGAGGCGCGAGTTCCCTTTGTAATGAGACGCAGCACAGATGTCAAGAATCCCACCTTGGTGCTGGGTGCAGCCTCCTGAGCGTTGTTATTTGCTGTACAGGAGTCTGCGCTGTCGTGTTATCCCCTGGCCTAGCGCTGTTAGCGCTGCCCATCTTCTGACCTCATTTAATGTCGGCCGGTGCGGTTCGCGATGACCATGAATCCCAGCCCCGCGGTGTCTTAACATTGTTAAAACACTGCGGGGCTGTGATTCATGGCCTGGCGCAGCACATATGTTCGCCTCTCGCACTCGGGTCCTTACACCCGCTGCAGACTGTGCGGCGTCAGCTGATCCCTTATCGCATGCCACGGCCATGAAGCCGCACAGTCTGAAGAAGGCGGAAGGAGATGAGGGACAGGCGAACTGATGCACTGCTCATGCCCATCAAACACACCCTCGCAGTCCCAAGAAATAAGACACCGAGGGGCGTTGTGTGGGTCAGGGCGGCCGCAGAGGCGCAGGCAGCCAAACAATGATGCCAGAAGACGGGCAGCGCTACCAAGGGGGTTGCAGCGTGTCATTACAAAGGAAAGTCACACCCCCGGGACGGTTAAATGGTCACACAGAGGACACATTTCAGACGTGTTTTCAGTTCCACATGTGCGAGGAGAATACGTTTATGAGCCACCTTGCACACATGCAGCATTACCGCTGTACAAGGTGGCCTTAAAAACGTACAAACGCCTGGGGGAGGGGGGACAGGTTCCCTTCAATTTCAGTTCTTGTGTCTGCGTGGCTTTTGCAGGACACGATGCCGGCAGCACAGCAGGGGAACAGCTGGCGGTGCTGAACCCCACTGACACATTGGCTGGTGTTTTTCTCTGTGCAGCTAGCAGTACCGGGCCCCAACTGGCGGTGTTAGAGCCCGGGGTCAGCAGGAGGAGGAGATGGAGCCGAGTGTAGGCCGAAGCCTGCACTGGCGGCAGCTTTGGGTCTGTTGTGCCTGCGTGGCTGTTGCAGGACACGTTGCCGGCTGCACAGCAGGGGAACAGCTGGCGGTGCTGAACCCCACTGACACATTGGCTGGTGTTTTTCTCTGTGCAGCTAGCAGTACCGGGCCCCAACTGGCGGTGTTGGAGCCCGGGCTCTGCAGGGGGAGCAGAGTGTAGGCCGAAGCCTACTTGAACCGATTTCAAAGGTAACCTTTAACCCCCCCCTCAGGGGTTACAAAGTAGAAGAGCCACAGCTTATGCAGCAGTAGTGCTGCACAAGTCAAAGGTTGCTCTTTTAATTTGGCTCCTTGCACACGCTGAATGGAACACGTATAACATTTAGCCCTCTATACAGTCAAACTGTGTTGAAGGCGCGAGTTCCCTTTGTAATGAGACGCAGCACAGATGTCAAGAATCCCACCTTGGTGCTGGGTGCAGCCTCCTGAGCGTTGTTATTTGCTGTACAGGAGTCTGCGCTGTCGTGTTATCCCCTGGCCTAGCGCTGTTAGCGCTGCCCATCTTCTGACCTCATTTAATGTCGGCCGGTGCGGTTCGCGATGACCATGAATCCCAGCCCCGCGGTGTCTTAACATTGTTAAAACACTGCGGGGCTGTGATTCATGGCCTGGCGCAGCACATATGTTCGCCTCTCGCACTCGGGTCCTTACACCCGCTGCAGACTGTGCGGCGTCAGCTGATCCCTTATCGCATGCCACAGCCATGAAGCCGCACAGTCTGAAGAAGGCGGAAGGAGATGAGGGACAGGCGAACTGATGCACTGCTCATGCCCATCAAACACACCCTCGCAGTCCCAAGAAATAAGACACCGAGGGGCGTTGTGTGGGTCAGGGCGGCCGCAGAGGCGCAGGCAGCCAAACAATGATGCCAGAAGACGGGCAGCGCTACCAAGGGGGTTGCAGCGTGTCATTACAAAGGAAAGTCACACCCCCGGGACGGTTAAATGGTCACACAGAGGACACATTTCAGACGTGTTTTCAGTTCCACATGTGCGAGGAGAATACGTTTATGAGCCACCTTGCACACATGCAGCATTACCGCTGTACAAGGTGGCCTTAAAAACATACAAACGCCTGGGGGAGGGGGGACAGGTTCCCTTCAATTTCAGTTCTTGTGTCTGCGTGGCTTTTGCAGGACACGATGCCGGCTGCACAGCAGGGGAACAGCTGGCGGTGCTGAACCCCACTGACACATTGGCTGGTGTTTTTCTCTGTGCAGCTAGCAGTACCGGGCCCCAACTGGCGGTGTTAGAGCCCGGGGTCAGCAGGAGGAGGAGATGGAGCCGAGTGTAGGCCGAAGCCTGCACTGGCGGCAGCTTTGGGTCTGTTGTGCCTGCGTGGCTGTTGCAGGACACGTTGCCGGCTGCACAGCAGGGGAACAGCTGGCGGTGCTGAACCCCACTGACACATTGGCTGGTGTTTTTCTCTGTGCAGCTAGCAGTACCGGGCCCCAACTGGCGGTGTTAGAGCCCGGGGTCAGCAGGAGGAGCAGGGGGAGCGTAGTGTAGGCCGAAGCCTGCACTCGAGCAAGTTGAAAGGAAACCTTTAACCCCCCCCCCCAGGCGTTTGTAGCTGAAAGAGCCATCGTGTACAGCACTAATGCTGGAAAAGGTAAACTTAGCTCTTTTAATTGTGGTCCTTGCACATGTTCAACCTAACACTTATGAAATGTGTCCCCTCACAGCGTTAAACCGTCCGGTAGGTGGAACTTTCCTTTGTCGTGTGACGCAGCACAGCCATCAGTTTTACCCCCTTTGCGCCGTGCGCCGCCTCCTCAGCGTTGTTTGAATCTGTCCCGGAGCCTGCGCTGTTAGGTTAGCCCTTGGCCATGCACACATTTTGCGCTGCCCGTCTTCTGACATCATTTGGTGTCAGGCTGGCTGCGCCTGTGCGGGTGCGCTGGCCGAGATCCCGCCTCGCAGTGTCGTCTAATGTAATCCCACCGCGGGCCTGGGATCCGTGGCCATGCGCAGTGCATATCCTCGCCTCTCACTCCCCTCCCTACGGCTTCTTCAGACTGTGCGGTGTCACGGCCGTGGCATGCTATTAGGGACCAGCTGACACCGAACAGTCTGAAGAAGCCATAGGGAGATGAGTGAGAGGTGGAGGTTCAGATATGCACTGCGCATGTCCATGGATCCCAGGCCCGCGGTGGGATTACATTAGACGACACTGCGAGGTGGGATCTCGGCCAGCGCACCCGCACAGGCGCAGCCAGCCTGACACCAAATGATGTCAGAAGACGGGCAGCGCAAAATGTGTGCATGGCCAAGGGCTAACCTAACAGCGCAGGCTCTGGGACAGATTCAAACAACGCTGAGGAGGCGGCGCACGGCGCCAAGGGGGTAAAAATGATGGCTGTGCTGCGTCACACGACAAAGGAAAGTTCCACCTACCAGACGGTTTAACGCTGTGAGGGGACACATTTCATAAGTGTTAGGTTGAGCATGTGCAAGGAGCACCACGAAAAGAGGCACTTTTTCCCTTTGCATCATTCATTACTGCTGCACAAGGTGGCTCCTTCAGTAACAAACGCCTGGGGGGGGGACAGGTTCCCTTAAATGTAACTTGTTGTGCCTGCGTGGCGGTCGCAGTACACGTTGCCGTATACACAGCAGGGGAACAGCTGGCGGTGCTGAACCCCAATAACACATTGGCGAGGTGTTTGGCTCTGTGCGTACAGCACTTCTGGACGGCAACTGGCGGTGTTGGAGCCCAGGGACAGGTGGAGGAGGAGGAGGTGGAGGAGGTAGGAGGGATTGCCACACACACAGCAGGGGAACAGCTGACGTTACTGAACCCCAATAACAGTGGAGGGACTGTTGACTGTGCGTACAGCACTTCTGGACGGCAACTGGCGGTGTTGGAGCCCAGGGACAGGTGGAGGAGGAGGAGGTGGAGGAGGTAGGAGGGATTGCCACACACACAGCAGGGGAACAGCTGACGTTACTGAACCCCAATAACAGTGGAGGGACTGTTGACTGTGCGTACAGCACTTCTGGACGGCAACTGGCGGTGTTGGAGCCCAGGGACAGGAGGGGGAGGTGGAGGAGGTAGGAGGGATTGCCACACACACAGCAGGGGAACAGCTGACGTTACTGAACCCCAATAACAGAGGAGCGACTGCTGACTGTGCGTACAGCACTTCTGGACGGCAACTGGCGGTGTTGGAGCCCAGGGACAGGTGGAGGAGGAGGAGGTGGAGGAGGTAGGAGGGATTGCCACACACACAGCAGGGGAACAGCTGACGTTATTGAACCCCAATAACAGTGGAGGGACTGTTGACTGTGCGTACAGCACTTCTGGACGGCAACTGGCGGTGTTGGAGCCCAGGGACAGGAGGGGGAGGTGGAGGAGGTAGGAGGGATTGCCACACACACAGCAGGGGAACAGCTGACGTTACTGAACCCCAATAACAGAGGAGCGACTGTTGACTGTGCGTACAGCACTTCTGGACGGCAACTGGCGGTGTTGGAGCCCAGGGACAGGAGGGGGAGGTGGAGGAGGTAGGAGGGATTGCCACACACACAGCAGGGGAACAGCTGACGTTACTGAACCCCAATAACAGAGGAGCGACTGTTGACTGTGCGTACAGCACTTCTGGACGGCAACTGGCGGTGTTGGAGCCCAGGGACAGGTGGAGGAGGAGGAGGTGGAGGAGGTAGGAGGGATTGCCACACACACAGCAGGGGAACAGCTGACGTTACTGAACCCCAATAACAGAGGAGCGACTGTTGACTGTGCGTACAGCACTTCTGGACGGCAACTGGCGGTGTTGGAGCCCAGGGACAGGTGGAGGAGGAGGAGGTGGAGGAGGTAGGAGGGATTGCCACACACACAGCAGGGGAACAGCTGACGTTATTGAACCCCAATAACAGTGGAGGGACTGTTGACTGTGCGTACAGCACTTCTGGACGGCAACTGGCGGTGTTGGAGCCCAGGGACAGGAGGGGGAGGTGGAGGAGGTAGGAGGGATTGCCACACACACAGCAGGGGAACAGCTGACGTTACTGAACCCCAATAACAGAGGAGCGACTGTTGACTGTGCGTACAGCACTTCTGGACGGCAACTGGCGGTGTTGGAGCCCAGGGACAGGAGGGGGAGGTGGAGGAGGTAGGAGGGATTGCCACACACACAGCAGGGGAACAGCTGACGTTACTGAACCCCAATAACAGAGGAGCGACTGTTGACTGTGCGTACAGCACTTCTGGACGGCAACTGGCGGTGTTGGAGCCCAGGGACAGGTGGAGGAGGAGGAGGTGGAGGAGGTAGGAGGGATTGCCACACACACAGCAGGGGAACAGCTGACGTTACTGAACCCCAATAACAGAGGAGCGACTGTTGACTGTGCGTACAGCACTTCTGGACGGCAACTGGCGGTGTTGGAGCCCAGGGACAGGTGGAAAAGCAGAGGAACACAATGTAGGCCGAAGCCTGAGAAAGTCGAAAGGGAACCTTTAACCCCCCCCCCACGGCGTTTGTAGCTGAAAGAGCCAGCTTGTGCAGCACAAAAGATGCAAAAGGAAAAGGTGGCTCTTTTCATCAGGCTCCTTGCAAACACAGAACTAAACACTTATAAAATGTGTCCCCTGAAACCGTGAAACCGTCCCGGAGGTGGGACTTTCGTTCGTAATATGATGCAGCACAGCCGTCATTCCTACCCCCCCGGCGCCGTGCCCCGGCTCCTCAGCGTTGTTTGATTCCGTCCCGGAGCCTGCGCTGTTATGTTATCCCGTGGCCAGGCACACTTAGCGCTGCCCGTCTTCTGACATCATTTGGTGTCAGGATGGCTGCGCCTGTGCGGCCGCGCTGGCCGAGAGCCCGCCTCGCAGTGTCTTCTGTTTTAATCCCACTGGGGGCCTGGGATCCATGGACATGCGCAGTGCATATCCTCGCCTCTCACTCCCCTCCCTACGGCTTCTTAAGACTGTGCGGTGTCACGGCCGTGGCATGCTATTAGGGACCAGCTGACACCGAACAGTCTGAAGAAGCCATAGGGAGATGAGTGAGAGGTGGAGGTTCAGATATGCACTGCGCATGTCCATGGATCCCAGTCCCCCAGTGGGATTAAATCAGAAGACACTGCGAGGCGGGCTCTCGGCCAGCGCGGCCGCACAGGCGCAGCCATCCTGACACCAAATGATGCCAGAAGACGGGCAGCGCTAAGTGTGCCTGGCCACGGGATAACATAACAGCGCAGGCTCCGGGACGGAATCAAACAATGCTGAGGAGCCGGGGCGCGGCGCCGGGGGGGTAGGAATGACGGCTGTGCTGCGTCATATTACGAAGGAAAGTCCCACCTCCGGGACGGTTTTACGGTATCAGTGGACACATTTTATAAGTGTTAAGTTCTGCGTGTGCAAGGAGCTAAACCAAAATAGCTACCTTTTCCTTGTGCAGCAGTAATGCTGCACAAGGTGGCTCTTTCAGTAACAAACGCCTTGGGGGGGGGGGGGGGACAGATTCCCTTACATTTCAGTTGTTGTGTCAGCGTGGCGGTCGCATGACACATTGCCGGCTACACAGCTGGGGATCAGCTGACGTTACTGAAACCCAATAACACTGGGTCGTATGTTTTGACTGTGCAGACGGCACTTCTGAGCCTCAACTGGCGGTGTTGGAGCCCAGGAATTTAAGTTCAGGTGGTAGAAAGATGAACACAACAGGAGACCTGGATAACGTATACAGTGACCTAATTATTTAATCAGGAGGAGGAGTGGCAAATTCCTGCGAGATCCAGGCCTTGTTCATTTTCAGGAAAGTAAGCCGGTCAACGTTATCGGAGGATAGTCGCATGCGACGGTCAGTTAGTACACCACCTGCAGCACTAAAGACACGTTCCGATAATACACTGGCCGCAGGGCAAGACAGCACCTCCAATGCATACTGGCTTAGCTCTGGCCATGTATCCAGCTTTGAGACCCAAAACTTGAAAGGGGAAGAGCCGTCTGGGAGTACAGCAAGAGGGCAAGACATGTAGTCTGTCACCATCTGACGGAACCGTTGCCTCCTGCTGACTGGAGCCGTCTGTGATGGTGTAGACTTTTGTGGGGGGCACAGAAAACTGTGCCACAGTTGGGCCATACTGGTCTTGCCTTGGGCAGAGGCACTGCTTCTGCTCCCTCTTTGTGCAGAGCCTCCACCACTGCCTGGACGCACTGAGCTGCTTTGGAATGCACTAGCAGCACTTCTCTCAGTTGGAATGGAGAAGATGATGGAATTGACCAGTGTGTCTTGGTACTGCCGCATTTTTCGCTCCCGGTTCAACGGTGTGATGAGGCTTTCTACGTTGTCCCGGTAGCGAGGATCGAGGAGGGTGAACACCCAATAATCAGACATGTTGAGAATGTGGGCGATGCGGCGGTCGTTTCTCAGGCACTGCAGCATGTAATCCACCATGTGCTGCAGACTGCCAACTGCCCAAGAAACGCTGTCCCCTGCTGGAGGCGTGGTCTCTGCCCGCTCGTCATCACCCCACCCTCGCTGTACACACTGAGTACTGGACAATTCGGTAACTCCCTCCTCTGGACGGATGTCTTCCTCCTCCATTGACTCCTCCTCATCCTCCTCACAAACTGTCCCCTGCCTACGCGTTTGTGAGGAACCACGTGGCGCTGACTGTCCAGAAGATGATGGAAATGGTGAATCCTCATCCTCCACCTCTTCCACAACATCATCCCTTAGCGCTTGCAGTGATTTTTCAAGCAGGCAGATAAGGGGGACAGTCATGCTGACTAGTGCATCATCTGCACTCGCCATCCGCGTGGAATAATCAAAGGGACGCAAAACCTGGCAGACGTCATTCATAGTGGCCCACTCTGTGGTTGTGAAGTCTGTACGGCGCTGACTGCGACTTCTTTGCGCCTGAAGCAGCTGGTACTCCATTACAGCTTGCTGCTGCTCACACAACCGCTCCAACATATGTAACGTGGAATTCCACCTGGTAGGTAGGTCACATATGATGCGATGTTCCGGCAGGCGGTGTCGGCGCTGCAGAGCCGCAATGCGCGCTTTTGCCGTGCTGGAACGCCGCAAGTGAGCACACTCTAGGCGGACCTTGTGCAGCAGTGCATCAAGATCCGGATAGTCCCTCAAAAAGCTCTGCATGACCAAATTGAGCACATGTGCCAGACATGGGATGTGAGTGAGGTTGCCGAGGCCCAGAGCTGCCACCAGATTTCGGCCATTATCACACACTACCATGCCTGGCTGGAGATTCGCTGGCACAAACCACACATCGCTCTCCTGCTTGATGGCATTCCAGAGCTCCTGCGCTGTGTGGCTACGATTCCCCAAAAAAATTAATTTCAAGACGGCCTGTTGACGTTTGGCCACGGCTGTGCTCATGTCGGTCGTAACAGATACACGTTCATCACGGGTCCATGTGGAGGTGGACTGTGACGGCTCCTGCAGCGATGATTCTGAGGAACTGGTGTAAGAGGAGGAGTCAATGCGTACAGAATGGATTCCTGCAATCCTTGGAGTGGGCAGGACATGTCCTGCGCCACTCGCACGGTCTGTACCTGGCTCAACGACATTAACCCAATGGGCAGTGAGGGAAAGGTATCGCCCCTGTCCATGTTGACTGGTCCACGCATCGGTGGTGAGGTGGACCTTGCTACTGACGGCGTTCAGTAGCGCGTGTTTTATGTGTCCCTCCTAGTGTTGAGCGATACCGTCCAATACTTGAAAGTATCGGTATCGGAAAGTATCGGCCGATACCGGCAAAGTATCGGATCCAATCCGATACCGATACCCGATACCAATACAAGTCAATGGGACTCAAGTATCGGACGGTATTCCTGATGGTTCCCAGGGTCTGAAGGAGAGGAAACTCTCCTTCAGGCCCTGGGATCCATATAAATGTGTAAAAGAAAGAATTAAAATAAAAAATATCGCTATACTCACCCTCCGACGCAGCCTGGACCTCAGCGAGGGAACCGGCAGCGTTGTTTGTTTAAAATTCGCGCTTTTACTTGGTTACGTGAAGTCCCGGCTTGTGATTGGTCAGGGCGGCCATGTTGCCGGGACGCGGACCAATCACAGCAAGCCGTGACGAAATTACGTCACGGCTTGCTGTGATTGGTCCGCGTCCCGGCAACATGGCCGCCATTAACCAATCACAAGCCGGGACGTCACGGGAGGCTGGACACGCGCCCATTTTAAAAAGCGCGCGTGTCCAGCCTCCAGTGACGTCCCAGCTTATGATTGGTCACGGCGCCATGTTGCCGGGATGCGGACCAATCACAGCAAGCCGTGACGAAATTACGTCACGGCTTGCTGTGATTGGTTCGCGTCCCGGCAACATGGCCGCCATTAACCAATCACAAGCCGTGACGTCACGGGAGGCTGGACACGCGCCCATTTTAAAATGCGCGCGTGTCCAGCCTCCCGTGACGTCACGGCTTGTGATTGGTTGCGTCTCCCATGTGACTGCGACGCAACCAATCACAAAGCCGGGACGTAATTTTAAAATCCTTAAGGACCTGAAATTACGTCACGGCTTGCTGTGATTGGTTGCGTCGCCCATGTGACTGCGACGCAACCAATCACAACGCCGGAACGTAATTTTAAAATCCTGAAGGACCGGAAATTACGTCACGGCTTGCTGTGATTGGTTGCGTCCCGGTCACATGGGCGGCACGCAACCAATCACAAGCCGGGACTCACGTAAAGGAAAGAAAAGCGCGAATTTTAAACAAAGAACGCTGCCGCTTCCCTCGGTAAGGTGCAGGCTGCGTCGGAGAGGTGAGTATAGCAATATTTTTTATTTTAATTCTCTCTTTTACACATTTTTACATTAATGTTGTTTCGATACCGATACCCGATATCACAAAAATATCGGATCTCGGTATCGGAATTCCGATACAGCAAGTATCGGCCGATACCCGATACTTGCAGTATCGGAATGCTCAACACTAGTCCCTCCACATGCTTGTGCAGGGCAGGGACGGCTTGCCTGCTGAAGTAAAAGCGGCTGGGCACATTGTACTGTGGGACTGCCAATGACATCAAGTCACGGAAGCTGTCAGTCTCCACCAGCCTGAATGACAGCATTTCCAGTGAAAGAAGTTTGGCAATGCCTGCAGTCAGAGCCTGTGCTCGTGGGTGGTTTGACGAGAAAGGCCGCCTTTTCTCCCATGCCTGTACTACCGATGGCTGTAGACTGGGCTGGGAGTGTGTGGATGACTGGGAAAGTGGTGCTGCGGTGGGAATTACAGCGGGTCTCTGGACAACAGGGCCAGAGGTTCTTCCACGGCGATCCTGGGAGGAAGCCGAACCAGCTGCGTGTGAGCTAGAGGAAGAGGCAACACGAGCTGAAGAGGTGGTAGCTGCCGCTGTTGGTTGGCCTAGCTCTTCAGTGTGTTTTTCTAACTCCGCCGGGTGCCTGTTGCGCACATGTTTCCACATGTTGGAGGTATTGAGGTTGCTGACATTTCGACCTCTTTTGACTTTTTGATGACACACCTTGCATCTGACATAGCAAATGTCATCTGCAACTGTGTCAAAAAAGGACCAGGCACTGCAAGTCTTGGGAGCGCCCTTTTTGGCTTTTGGAAGAGACGTGCTCCTAACGGGTGCCAAAGCGGAGGCTGCAGGATCCGCAGTCTTCCCCCTCCCTCTCCCTCTTTGGGCCGTACGGGGAATCTCGTCCTCAGAGCTGCTCCCACCACCTTCCTGTCCCTCACGCCAAGATGGGTCAAGGACCTCGTCATCTACACTACCCTCTGCCCCCAACTGCTCCTCCTGGGTAGTCTCAGCAGCAGAGCACGCACCAGTAAGTGGCACCTGAGTGTCATCATCAGCTGATGCGGCCTGCGATGTGGTGACCGGAGCCACTGGCCCACCCGCCTCTTCAGTGGAAGAGAGAAAAAGCTGTTGGGCATCACTGCACCCTGCCTCTTCTTCCATTTCTCCAATGCTGCTTGGCTGGCCCCCTGTTTCCAAGCCAAGAGATTCAGAGAACAGAAGTAGAGACGGCTCCTGTCCTGGGCTCTCTGTCTGCCTGGGCAATTTGGCAGGTGGTGAAGAGACAGATGGCTGCTCTCCAGTGCTCTGTGTCTGAGAGGATGTGGCACTAATTGAAGTTGATGCATTAGCTGCCATCCATCCGACAACGGCTTCAATTTGTTTTTCACGCAGCAGCGGTGTACGGCGCTCTGACACAAAGCTGCGCATGAACGACTGTTGCCTGGTGAATGTGGGTGCTGATGAGTCACCGGTGCCCGCAGCAGGCACAGAATCCCCACGTCCCCTCCCTGCTCTGCGCCCACGCCCACGCCCACGTGACTTACTCACTGCCTTCTTCATCTTGGTTGACTGATAAAGATAAGCAGAAAAGTAAGAACGGCTTTGTGTGCTTATTCCTGAACAACTCCTCCTAACAGGTATAAGAAACACTAATTTTCTAAAGTGTGGACTAGACTTTAATATGAGCTAATGTGGCCTACACAAATGTAAAGTGGTGTAACTGGTGTGTTTGGTGAACTTTATTATTTATTTATTTTTGGGGGGCTGAACTGACAACAGATAGAGCTGCAGTCACACGGAGACCGTGCAGACAGACGTAAACGGCGCTGCAAGGCCCAAAAACCCTCCTCTACGTTATCCTATGTAGTGTTTTTCCACAAATTAGCTGGAGACGGGTGGAAAGACACTAATAGGAATTTTTTGAAAAAATGTGCAGCAGCCTGCACTACTTAAAACAAAATGAAAATTGATTTGGCGGTATGACGCAGTGAACAACCCTGAGCTGGAGACAACCAGGCTACGGCTGCTCACAGACTACAGGGCGAGCTGCAGTCACACGGAGACCGTGCAGACAGCCGTAAACGGCGCTGCAAGGCCCAAAAACCCTCCTCTACGTTATCCTATGTAGTGTTTTTCCACAAATTAGCTGGAGACGGGTGGAAAGACACTAATAGGATTTTTTTGAATAAATTAGCAGCAGACTACACTACTTGAAAAAAAATGAAAATTGATTTGGCGGTATGACGCAGTGAACAACCCTGAGCTGGAGACAACCAGGCTATGGCTGCTCACAGACTACAGGGCGAGCTGCAGTCACACGGAGACCGTGCAGACAGCCGTAAACGGCGCTGCAAGGCCCAAAAACCCTCCTCTACGTTATCCTATGTAGTGTTTTTCCACAAATTAGCTGGAGACGGGTGGAAAGACACTAATAGAATTTTTTTGAATAAATTAGCAGCAGACTACACTACTTGAAAAAAAATGAAAATTGATTTGGCGGTATGACGCAGTGAACAACCCTGAGCTGGAGACAACCAGGCTATGGCTGCTCACAGACTACAGGGCGAGCTGCAGTCACACGGAGACCGTGCAGACAGCCGTAAACGGCGCTGCAAGGCCCAAAAACCCTCCTCTACGTTATCCTATGTAGTGTTTTTCCACAAATTAGCTGGAGACGGGTGGAAAGACACTAATAGGATTTTTTTGAATAAATTAGCAGCAGACTACACTACTTGAAAAAAAAAAAAAAAAAGAACAGTATGAGCCAATGAACCACCCTCCCTGAACTGAATACAACCAGCTATGGATGGCCTATGTGGCTGCACTCAGACTAGAGAGTGGGCTGCACTCACACACACACACACACACACACACAGACCTTGCAGATCGCTGTGAAAACAGCGCTACAAGGCAAAAGCAACGTGAATAGTAGGTGAACACAGCGGTTGCTAAATTAGCCTTTGGAAAGCACAAAGAAGCAAATCGCTATCTCTAAACTGTCCCTCAGTCAGCAAACAGCGTCCTGTCACTAACTGAATTCACAGCAGAGTGATCGCAAAATGGCGCCAGCGACTTTTAAACTGCATCATGACATCATTTCAGCAGCCAATCACAGCCTTGCCAGTAGTTTCATGCCCTCCATGCTAAACAGGATGTGCCCACACTTGGAATCATTCTCATTGGCTGAATTTCTGCATTTTGAATCTTGGAACTTCCGATTCCGGTATCCGATACGCGGCAAGTATCGGAATCCCGGTATCGGAATTCCGATACCGCAAGTATCGGCCGATACCCGATACTTGCGGTATCGGAATGCTCAACACTACTGAAGATGCTTCATTCATCTGTACAAACAATTATATGCAAATACAAACAAGATGGGAATGTCTAGCCATCATACTGCTCAGGAAAAAGACGGGTTCTGTGTTTCAGAGATGAACACGCTCTGGTCCGACATGTGCATATCAACCCAGGGACAAAAGCAAAAGACCTTGTGAAGATGATGGTGGAAGCTGGTAAGATTATGTCAATATCCTCAGTGAAATGAGTACTGTATCAACATGGGCTGAAAGGCCACTCTGCCAGGAAGAAGCCATTACTCCAAAAGAAACATAAGAAAGACAGATTAATGTTTGTAAGTGCACACAGGAACAAATACCTTAATTTTCTGAAACATGTCCTGTGGTCTGATGAAAGTAAAATTTAACTTTTTGGGCATAATGACCACTGTTATGTTTGGTGGAAAAAGGGAGAAGTTTGGAAGCCTAAGAACACCATCCCAACTGTGAAACATAGGGGTGGCAGCATCATGTTATGGGGTTGTTTTGCTGCAGGAGGGACTGGTGCACTTCACAAAATAGATGGTATCATGAGAAAAGAAGATTATGTGGCAACATCTCAAGACATCAGCCAGGAAGTTAAAGCTTGGGTGAAATGTGTCTTTTAAATAGACAATGACCCAAAGCATGGTAACAAAGTGGCTTAAGGATAACAAAATCAATGTTTTGGAGTGACCGTCACAAGCCCTGATCTAAGTCCTATTGAAACTTTATGGGCAAAGCTGAAAAGGCAGGTGCGAGCAAGGCGACCTACAAACCTAGATCAGTTACACCAGTTTTGTCAGGAGGAATGGGCCCAAATTCTGACTAACTATTGTGAGAAGCTTGTGGAAGGATATTCCAAATGTTTGACCCAAGTCATTCAGGTTAAGGGCAATGGTACCAAACACTAATGAAATATGTGTAAACTTTTACTTTGCAGTAAGTAATAAAAATGCCATTAAAACATTCTCTCTCTCTCTCATTATTCTGGCATTTGGCAAATATTAATATTTATGTTAATCCTAATTAACCTAAAACAGGAAAGGTTTATTCTGATTTCATATCAGATATTGAGAAAAATGTAAGGGGCTGGACCAGGGCAGCAGTCATGGCTGAACACTCCGATGTATCTGTGCTCCGGCCCTCCATTGCATGAAAACATTGTCCATCATTTTGAGTACCTGTGGCTCCATTCTCTGTGCCGTCGGGGTCACCTCTGTTTTGCTGTGGGTTCCCATCAGTCGGTGTAATAAAGATTGAGACACAGTCCTTTTCAACTTTCAAAGAAGCAACTTTACTGTTAGCTTCACACAGCACATCCAGACTCTTCACAGCAATTACAACAGGGTCAGCATTACACATTTCTTCTTCTTTCCCTGCACCTTTCTTCCTGTCACATAACACATACCAGGGTCAGACCGTGCCACATGGGTCCTCAGTGTCCTCCTAATTCAGCTCAGCTATGGTTGGGCCTTCCTTAGTCTGTTTTGCCCCCGACAAGAGAGTTTCCATTTCCAAAGCTATTTGGCACCTGGCGAGTGACCTGCCCTTCAGTATTGTGCTCTGTGATGTCCCAGCACTGTCCTGCTCCAAGTTCACTGCTTCTGGGATCTGCCCCAGCCATTTTTTCGTACTAGGGATATCTGCCCAAGCTATAAGCTGCCACATTCTAGGGCTACCTGTGCCCATGTACTGTCTTCCTTCCTCCTTTCCTACTCCTGTGCTGGCCTCCGCTTTTCTGGCCTGATGCTGTGGATGGCTGGGCTCTCTCCTCTTAGTCAAACAACGTTGTGTGGTAGCTGCTAATGTCCTGGACACTGAAGCCCGTGTGGACTGTCCGGGCTTTCGGGCTCTTCAGAACTGAATAAGGAAATGTTCCCTCTCTAGCTGCAGCTGATCCCTCCTAAATTAACTAGTAATATGTACACTGATCTACAACGTGCTAACCTAGGTGTACCAAAATGCCCCATCTAGTGTCCCAACTTCAGTACTATTGTGTCCCTATTAGTGTTGAGCATTCCGATACCGCAAGTATCGGGTATCGGCCGATACTTGCGGGTATCGGAATTCCGATACCGAGATCCGATACTTTTGTGGTATCGGGTATCGGTATCGAAACAACATTAATGTAAAAATGTGTAAAAGAGAGAATTAAAATAAAAAATATTGCTATACTCACCTCTCCGACGCAGCCTGCACCTTACCGAGGGAAGCGGCAGCGTTCTTTGTTTAAAATTCGCGCTTTTCTTTCCTTACGTGAAGTCCCGGCTTGTGATTGGTCGCGTGCCGCCCATGTGGCGGCGACGCAACCAATCACAGCAAGCCGTGACGTAATTTCAGGTCATTCACTATTTTAAAATTACGCTCCGGCGTTGTGATTGGTTGCGTCGCAGTCACATGGGCGACGCAACCAATCACAGCAAGCCGTGACGTAATTTCAGGTCCTTAAGGATTTTAAAATTACGTCCCGGCTTTGTGATTGGTTGCGTCGCAGTCACATGGGCGACGCAACCAATCACAAGCCGTGACGTCACGGGAGGCTGGACACGCGCGCATTTTAAAATGCGCGCGTGTCCAGCCTCCCGTGACGTCCCGGCTTGTGATTGGTTGCGTCGCGGTCAACCAATCACAAGCCGGGAGGCTGGACACGCGCGCATTTTAAAATGCGCGCGTGTCCAGCCTCCCGTGACGTCACGGCTTGTGATTGGTTGCGTCGCCCATGTGACTGTGACGCAACCAATCACAAAGCCGGGACGTAATTTTAAAATCCTTAAGGACCTGAAATTACGTCACGGCTTGCTGTGATTGGTTGCGTCGCCCATGTGACTGCGACGCAACCAATCACAAAGCCGGAGCGTAATTTTAAAATACTGAATGACCTGAAATTACGTCACGGCTTGCTGTGATTGGTTGCGTCGCCGCCACATGGGCGGCACGCGACCAATCACAAGCCGGGACTTCACGTAAGGAAAGAAAAGCGCGAATTTTAAGCAAACAACGCTGCCGGTTCCCTCGCTGAGGTTCAGGCTGCGTCGGAGAGGTGATTATAGCAATATTTTTTATTTTAATTCTTTATTTTACACATTAATATGGATCCCAGGGCCTGAAGGAGAGTTTCCTCTCCTTCAGACCCTGAGAACCATCAGGAATACCGTCCGATACTTGAGTCCCATTGACTTGTATTGGTATCGGGTATCGGTATCGGATTGGATCCGATACTTTGCCGGTATCGGCCGATACTTTCCGATACCGATACTTTCAAGTATCGGACGGTATCGCTCAACACTAGTCCCTATATAACAGGCACACCAAATAGCAATATATACATTTAGCAGAATAAGACATGGTAATACACCTGTTCGTGTAGCAGTACCATTATAGAAGGGGTGGTAATACACTAAACTGTGTAGCAATACCATCATGTGTCAACTTATACACATACACTGAAAACATACGGCACCGGGACGAGAGAGATAGGCAAAGGCAATAACATATTTTACCATACCCCCTACAAAAACCATGTATATGTGTCTTTCTATATAGTGTATGTAAACTTCTAGTTTCAAATGTGTTCAATTTAAAAATATGACACATAGCTGTATACAATTATAACCAAAACACATAAATTGTGCAAATAACCTTAGCACTGAATTCAAGTTATAAAAGCTCAACTTATGTTTGTGAATTAACAAACTCAATAAATGCCAAGAAAATTAAGCTCCAGTTTACAGTATTGATTCTTGCAATTTTCCACTAAACTAAAATGTCATTAAGATTATGCTCAGGAGGGTTAAAGAAAAAAAGAAAGTTGTTATTAAAATGTGTTACGTTGTTTGGAGCCATTAGCATTGAATGCCTGTAGTTCACGGTGGTGGACAAACTTGAGAATTAAATCTAAGGTTCTATTATGGTATTTATTCTAGTAGGGGGTTTGTAGTAAATGTGCACAAAGTACTATGTGAATCATTCTAGGCATTTTTTCCAGTTGTTCCATTGTATTTTAACAGGATGACTACGTACTATGAAACTGTTATAAATTCTAAAAGCACTGCTTTAAAGTTAAAAAGAGGAGTTAAAATGTTAAGAGTGAAAACAAATCAAAGAAAAGAATACATTTTGATGGAAAAAAAACTTCTTGGATTTTCAGAGAGCTGTGCTTTTTTTTTAGAATTATTGTTTGTAACAGTAAATTCACATCATACGTATTGTTATCCTAAAAGTGTGTTTTTAAACAAGTAGGAGATACATGTCATGATTAAGAGCTAGTGTAGCTCGAAATGTGTCGACCGTTATCATGTTTTTTAAATTTTTCCTTTTCATGTTTTAAATCTACTTATAAATGTGATGTTTTATGGCTTTTGCGGTTGCTGGATTTTCACATTTTTTTCACTACTCTGACCTGCCCCAACAAACTGATCCCAAGTTATGAACATGTGAATATGGAATATAACTTTTAGCCTAACGCATCTTTCTTTTTAATTCTGTTATCTTGTGTGTTTTGTTTGCTATTTTTTTAGTTCATCAAAATACACAAAAAAGAGAATTGCTTATTCTATTATTAGTATACTAGATGGTGGCCCGATTCCAATGCATCGGGTATTCTAGAATATGTATGTATGTACAGTATGTACGTCGCGCTTAACACAGCCACGTACTATACAGCACAGCCACATAGTATATAACACAGCCACGTAGTATATAACACAGACAGCCACGTAGTATATAGCACAGCCCACGTAGTATATAGCACAGCCACGTAGTATATAGCACAGTCACGTAGTATATAGCACAGCCACATAGTATATAGCAGCCACGTAGTATATAGCAGCCACATGGTATATAACACAGCTCACGTAATATATAGCACAGCCCACATAATATATAGCACAGCCCACGCAGTATATAACACTGCCCACATAGTATATAGCAGCCACACAGTATATAACACAGCCCATGTAGTATATAGCAGTGTGCATACCATATCCCTGTTAAAAAAAATTTAAATAAAAAATAGTTATATACTCACCCTCCAGTGTCCACCAAATCTGTCTCAATGCGCGTGATGCCGCCGCCAGCTTCTGTTCCCAGTGATGCATTGCGAAATAACCCAGATGACTTATGCAGTCTCGCGCGCATCGGTGCACAGCGGAAGGTGAGAATAGCACAATTTTTTTTAATTATTTTTAACATTATATCTTTTTACTATTGATGCTGCATAGGCAGCATTAATAGTAAAAAGTTGGTCCGGGATGGGGTGACACACTGGCACTGACTGGAGGGGAGTAAGGAGGGGGCACTTACTTGATGAGAGTAGGGAAGGGCCAATTCACGGCCGGACTAAGCCAGTCACTGATTGACCAATAAGAGATGCAGCATTTCCGTGACAGACAGACAAACAGACGGAAGTACCCCTTAGACAATTATATAGAAAGATTACTTCAATCTCATTTTTACAGTTGCGGGAGAATCAAAATACATTAAATGCATATGCACTGTAAAAATTAAAGGGATTGTCTGGACTTAAACTATAGGTCTGCAGTCACTCTATGTGACTGTAGACTTGTGAATCGTGAGGATTCTCCATGGCTGGTACCAGAAGCAGGCAGTCATGTGATAGCAAGTATGTGATTTGCATACTTCTGACCATATTCAAAATAGATGGGAGTGACCTCAATCAATGCAAGTGTTTTGGGCAAGGCCGGATACCGTCTATGCATATTGCAGACTTGCAGTAACATGACTGCTGGTACCTGTACTGGCAATGGAGAATCCTCACAGTGTGCAATGCACGCTATAGAAGTATTCAAAAAAGTGACTGCAGACTTTTAATTTAATACTGAGCAACCCCTCTTTGAATATTTATATGAATCATCAGGATCTACTCTCCACGGTGGCACCTGCAACTGTCTGAAGCAACCGCTGATGCAACAGACAGGTTGCACTGACCACAAAAACACTGAGGGAAAACGGGTGAAATCGGCTGATTATTGAGAAAAGTGAGGGGCCGACTGAAACACGAAACCCAATGCAAGTCAATGGGGAATCAAAGTCGGCAGTGAGTGGAGGACAGGAAAACACCTACAGTGCCCATTTTAATGCCAAAAACATCAATTCTTATTACTTAAGCTTGTCAATCTTAATTTACCTTATAATAAGTTAGGCATTGAAAATTGGGGGTCATTTGGCTAAAGTTGTGGGGGGGTAGGGCTGGCTCAAGATTTTCGTGGGCCCAGGAAACGCGGAATACTTCACGGCGGTGGAGCAGGGAGAGGCAAGTATTTCAACTTTGCAAGTGCTGGGATCCTGAGCTAGCAGGGGGGGCACTCATTGGCACTGGCACAGGGTCCCTCATAGTGCGGCGGTGTGTTTGACGGTGGGTGGTGCCTCCCACTGGCAGAGACACATTTGCGTACAAAGGGGGGCCCTGTGCCAGTGACGTCACCAACGAGTATGCCCTCCCCACCTGATGAAGGAACCTGCACTTTCATCTGCACCTTCCTCTTTGTCCCCGTGTAAGGTGGTATAGTATGCGGGAAGGGGAACCTGACTTTCAGCAGGGTCAGATTCTGGCTGTGTAGAGTGCAAGGGGAATGTAGTGGTCTGGGTCAATGTACCAGCAGACTCATCTAGCAGTGACTGGGCAATGGGCAGGATGAGGAAGAAACACAGATATAGGCCCAAATAATAAAGTAGGTTAAATGCAGTTCAAATGTGGTAACAGGACTACACAGGAGGCATTGCTTTGTTCAATGGAGGAAAACTGTAATGAGTGGCAGACACAGTTAGTAGGCCCAAACAATAAAGTAGGCTAAATGCAGTTCAAATGTGGTAACAGGACTAAACAGGTGGCATTGCTTTGTTCAGTGGAGGAAAACTGTAATGAGTGGCAGACACAGTTAGTAGGCCCAAATAATAAAGTGGGCTAAATGTCTGCCAAAAAATTGTTCATAAACAAACAGGCGACATTGCCTTTCTCAGTGTCTGAAAATTGTAATCAGTAGCAGACTAAGTTAGTAGGCCCAAATAATAAAGTGGGCTAAATGTCTGCCAAAAAATTGTTCATAAATAAACAGGTGACATTGCTTTGCTCAGTGTCAGAAAATTGTAATGAGTAGCAGACTAAGTTAGTAGGCCGAAATAATAAAGAGGGCTAAATGTCTGCCAAAAAATTGTTCATAAATAAACAGGCGACATTGCTTTGCTCAGTGTTGGAAAATTGTAATGAGTAGCAGACTAAGTTAGTAGGCCCAAATAATAAAGTGGGCTAGATGTCTGCCAAAAAATTGTTCATAAATAAACAGGAGACATTGCTTTGCTCAGTGTCGGAAAATTGTAATGAGTAGCAGACTAAGTTGGTAGGCCCAAATAATAAAGTGGGCTAAATGTCTGCCAAAAAATTGTTCATAAATAAACAGGTGGAATAGCTAGGTACAGGGGTGGGCTCCTCTGCTGAGTAGCAGACAGTGGTAGTAGGCGCAAAGTATTAACTGGTCTAAATGGAGGCCAGGGCCCCTGTATATTTTAACTATCATCTATCATTTCAACAAATTTGTATTGGCAGTGCCATTGAAGGATTTAACAGCACATACTACACAGTGGTGGAGCAGGGAGAGGTAAATATTGCAAGTGGTAGAGCACTGTTCGAGCAGGGGGAACACTCTCTCATGGGCGGCGATACTGGCCCAGGGCCTCTCATATTATGACGGTGTGTCTGACGTTGGTTGTGCACCACCACCATCAGAGACACTTTATTGTACTATTTGGGACCCTGTGCCAGTGCCGTTGCCCAAGAGTGGGCCCACCTGTCCAGGCAAATGGCACTCGCACGGGTGCTTGCTCCAGGTGGTGACCACGGCCCTGTGGGGGGAGTCAGCCCATTTAGGGAGGTATAAAAATGGCCTATCGTGGACATTCAGCAGCTGCAAATGGAGGAATTGGAGCAGTCAGTAAGAGGAGCCCAAAAGCAAGACATTTTTCAGGCAAGTTACGTGTCAGCAGGGGAAGGTGGGGCAAAATAATTTGAAATCCATGATTGGTTAATGTTAATGAAGGTTAGATCATCATCATTTTGGATAGCCAGACGTGTCCTTTTTTCGGTCAGTATTGAACTAGCAGCACTGAAGACTCTTTCTGATAGCACACTAGCAGCAGGGCAAGCGAGCACCTGTAATGCATATTCTGCCAATTCAGGCCAGGTGTCTATTTTAGATGCCCAGTAATCAAAGGGGAATGACCTGTGAGGGAGAACATCGATAAGGGAGGAAAAGTAGTTCATAACCACACTGGACAAATGCTGTCTCCTGTCACTTTGAATCGATGCAGCAGTGCCTGTCATGTCAGCGGTCATTGCGAAATCACTCCACAACCTGGTCATAAAACCCCTCTGTCCAACGCCACTTCAGATTTGTGCATCTCTAACACCTCTGCCATGTTGCCCCCTACGGCTCATGTGAGAACCATCACCGCCGCTGTGTGCTGGGAATGCCTGAACCAAACGGTCTACAAAAGTTGCTTGTTTGGTAGCCAATATTTGCTCAAGGTTCTCATATGGCATGATATTTTGTAATTTTCCTTCATATTGTGGATCCAGAAGGCAGGCCAACCAGTAATCATCATCGGTCATCATTTTGATAATGCAGGGGTCCCTTTTTAGGATATGCAAGGCATACTCAGCCATGTGGGCCAATGTTCCAGGTGTCAATTCACTGCTTGTGCTGGGTTGAGGAGCACTTTCTTGCAAATCAACATCACTTGTGTCCCGCAAAAATCCTGTACCTGACCTTGCAACGCCACCAGTTTCTATTGCCCCCTGAGAACCATCCTCCTCCCATAAATATTCATCCCCATCCTCCTCCTCTTCATCCGCCACCTGGTCCAGGAGAGTTCCCTGAGCAGACAATGGCTGACTGTCATCAAGGCTTCCCTCCTCCTTGGCTGCAGACGCCTGCTCCTTAATGTGCATCAAAGTTTGCATAAGCAGACGCATTAGTGGGATGCTCATGCTTATGATGGCGTCGTCTGCAATTACCAGCCGTGTGTGCAGCACCCCAGAGTCCTGGTCATTGCAGTAATGTCGTTCTTACACCAGGGAGAGTGATATTACGTCTGAATGGCAATAAAGGAGATCTTCCTACCAGGTATCACAAACCATACACCACACTTCACACTCCAGACCACCAGGGGGAGCCTTGCTCCTATCTACAAGGGCACTCCTCACAGAAGGGTAAAACTGGTGGGCTGGATAGAAAGTTAGGGAGAAGCTGACTGGGCTTTGCCCAGGCAACACCTGTCAGGCAGACAGGGGGAAAGGAGGAACATCTGAGCTGCAGACAGAGGGTCCCTGACAGGGGTGGGATCCTGTCAGAGGCCTAGCTGGACAGAAGGACACAGAGCTGCGCCTGCCCCACGTGCGGCATCATCCTAAGAAAGGACACGAAGGGAATTGTGTTGTGGAGGGTGAGAAACGAAGTCATAGCACAAGGATAAAATATCAGAAGGAGTTTTGCCCTGTAAAGGCTGCCTCCTTCTGAGGCGCGAAGCCGGTGGCCAGAACACCGAGGGAGCAACTGTCTCCAAGCCTTGCTCCAGAGACCGGCAGGACAGTCAATTCCAAGTTGGCTGCCCGACCTTAATACCTAGGAAGATATGGTGGCAACTTGTGGGGGTCGGGGCATCACTAGGGTCCCTATAAAAAAGCCTCAGGCCATCAGTCATATGGGATTGTCCTATCCATACCATCTGGGGGACAGAGAGGAAGACATAACATCTAGAACATCTACAACAGTTGTGAGGACCTTGCCGGGAAGCTCAGCAGGGAGGTACTACAACACACAGGCGCTAGAGGAAGGCTACTGATTTCCACCTGAATAAGGGGACTCTGGATTTGCCTTCTGACCAGCTGGTCCCTGCATACCCTGTGATCTGGTGCTCTGGACTGTGGATGCTGAAGCCTTCAGTAAAGGTAAAGAGACAGCAACCTTGTGTCCTCGTTCTTCACTGCGCCTTACATCATCCACCATCACCACCTACACTTCTGGGAAGGCCGGGGGATACACTTCACCTGTGGGAAGGTATACCATCTTGCTGCCATAACATCACCCCAGCGGACCCCTAAGCAGCGTCGGTCACCCTGACCGAATACCACAGGTGGCGTCACGAACTACCCCTTTAAAGACCTTTCCCACAACCATAAAACTCTTTTCTTTATTGGACGTCCCTCAAAGGGCCACGGACCGGGTCGGGCCACCGTGACATCCCCTGAACTGAAGGACCCGGTGCCAAGTACCCCATTGCCCTTACGTGGGGGCGCTCCATGTGCATTCCTCAAAACACTGAAGGACTTGACAGAGGTCTTGTAGCTGTGACAACTGCACACCAGACAACTCCATGTCTGCCATCCAAGTGCCTGCCAGTGTATGTGTATCCTCCCACAAATTAATTACAGCACGCCTCTGTTCGCACAGCCTCTGAACCATGCGCAGTATGGAGTTCCACCTTGTTGCAACGTCGATTATTAGGCGGTGCTTGGGAAGATTCAGCGATCGCTGATGGTTCAGCATACGGCTGGAGTGTACGGGCGACTGGCGGATGTGCGAGCAATGTCTTCGCACCTTCAGGAGAAGGGCTGGTAACTCCGGATAATTTTTGAGGAACCACTGTACCACCAGGTTCAAGTTGTGAACCAGGCAAGGTATGTGTTTCAGATCTGAAAGGGCTATGGCAGCCATAAAATTCCTTCCGTTATCACTGACTACCTTGCCTGCCTCAAGATGTACACTGCCCAGCCATGACTGAGTTTGTTGCTGCAAGTACTCGGCCAGTACTTCCGTGGTGTGTCTGTTGTCACCCAAACACTTCATTTGTAACACAGCCTGCTGACGCTTACCACTAGCTGTTAGATAATGGGACACCTTGTGTGCAACACTGGCAGCTGCGGATGGAGTGGTCGTGCGACTGCGCTCTGTGGATGAGCTTTCGCTTCTGGAGGAGGAGAAGGAGGAGGGGTGGCGAAAGCCTACAGCCAACTGTTTCCTAGACTGTGGGCTAGGCAGAACTGTCCCACTATGTCTGTCCCCTGTGGACCCTGCATCCACCACATTAACCCAGTGCGCCGTGATGGACACGTAATGTCCCTGACCATGCCAACTGGTCCATGCATCTGTTGTGAGGTGCACCTTTCCACTGACTGATTGCCTCAGTGCATGGACAATGTGGTCTTTGACATGCTGGTGGAGGGCTGGGATGGCTTTTCTCGCAAAGGAGTGCCGACTGGGTAGGTCATAGCGGGGTACTGTGTAGGCCATCAGGTCTTTGAAAGCTTTGCTTTCAACCAACCGGTAGGGCATCATCTCTAAGGATATTAGTATAGCAATGTGGGCATTCAAACCCTGTGTATGCGGATGAGAGGATGAGTACTTTCTTTTCCTAACGAGAGTCTCTTGTAGGGTGAGCTGGACTGGAGAGCTGCTTATGGTGGAACTCGCGGTGGTGGTGGTGGACATGGCGGATTGAGAGAGGGTTGGTGATGGTATTCTTGATGTTGGCCTACATACAGTGTTTCCTACCAATAACCTTGTGGTTCCCTGACTGCTTTGGCCTTGCGACAATACCTCCACATTTTCTGCTGGTGGTGTCCTAACCAGTGGGCTTACAGTGAGGGAAGCAATGTAGCGTTGCTGACTACCTTCATTCTTAGCAGGTGCACCAACGGTACGGGACGACCCTCTGCTAAAGGTCTTTGAGCATTTCTTACAGATAACTCTTGACTGATCATTCTGATCTTGGTTAAAAAATTGCCACACTACACTCTTCCTACTATGGAATACCTTTTCAGGCATTGCACTCTGTGCTACTTTCACCGGATGGCCACGCTGTCCTAAAACTGTTTTTGTTTTTGACAAACATTTTTGGCCTGATGCTGGCCTGTCAGATGACAGCTGTTGCGATGTAGATGGCTGCTGCAGATCATCCTCCTCCGCTTCTGAGCTACTAGCAGCGGCACCCTCTTCCCCCAATGGCTGCCAATCTGGGTCAACAACTGGGTCATCTATCACCTCCTCTTCAATGTCATGTGCACCTTCCTCTGTGTCACCGTGTAAGGTGCTATAGCGTTCGGGATGGGGCACCATAGTCTCATCAGGGTCAGATTCTGGCTCAGTACACTGCAAGGGCAGAGTGATCTGAGTCAATGGAACAGCATAATAATCCAGCTGTGGCTGTGCATCAGTGCACTCCATGTCTGATTCATCTTGTAATGGGCAGTTAACAATTTCCCTTTCTAACCCAGGCACGGTATGTGCAAAGAGCTCCATGGAGTAACCTGTAGTGCCGCCTGACGCATCCTTCACTTTTGGTTTGGGTGAAGGACACAAGGAAACGTCTTGTTCCTGACCGGGAGCATCCACTGACGACTCACTGATTTTATATCTTGAACTTTCTGAAGAGGAGGCAAAAGAGCTAGAGGCTGAGTCAGCAAGGAAAGCCAAAACTTTTTCCTGCTGCTCCGGCTTTAAAAGCTGTTTTCCTACTCCCAGATAAGGGAGCCTTGGAGGCCTTGTGTAGCCAGACAATGACGCTGGCTCAACACCTACAGCCTTAGGTGCTATTGTGCTTTTGCCACTACCACCAGATGCACCACCACCACCACCACCACCACCATCAGTACCAGCTGGCAACCACCACCCATGGGCTCTTCCACCAGACTTCCTCATTTTTGGGAAAATCTAACCAAAATAACAACTGTTATATGGTACTGTAAAACAAGGTAGAAGGTGTATCTAAACTTGTTGACAATTTAAATCTCCTGGGTTTTTTTTGGGAGACTGAACCAAAACTCAGGCCCTGTGCATAAAACAACACAATGTAAGTGGCAGAAAGTGGCTGGCTGATATACGACAAACTAACAGGACTGAAGTATATCCACTTTGTGAGAATTTGAATCTCACTTTTTTGGGGGGAGACTGAACCAAAACTCAGGCCCAGTGTATAAAACAACACAATGTAAGTGGCAGAAAGTGGCTGGAAGATATATGAAAAAATACAAGGACTGTAGTACAATTTCAATCTCCCTACAATGATCTCAGGACAAGTATGGCAGCAATAAAAAGGACTGCTGCACACAAAAGTGTGGACAAATAAACAAGATAACTGTGCAGAAAGGAGCAACAGGATTTTTGCTTTTAAAAAAGCAGTTGGTTTGCACAGCAGCGTGCAAACAGCAATGCAGCTATCAGGGAGCCTTATAAGGCAGCCTAATAAGCTACAGAGCTGATGCACAAAAATATAGCCTCCACTGTCCCTGCAAAAAAAAGGTAGCGTTGGACAGTGGAAATTGCTACAGCACAAGCAGTTTGGGGGTTAATCTTCCATCCCTAACTATATCCCTTCTTCTGATGAAGCTGCAGCAACCTATCCCTATGCTAAGATCGACAGAAGATGGCAGTCGGCATGCACACCCCTTTATAGCCCCTGTGACGCCGCAGAAAGCAAGCCAATCACTGTCATGCCCTTCTCTAAGATGGTGGGGACCGAGACCTATGTCATCACACTGCCCACACTCTGCGTCCTCCTTCATTGGCTGAAAAATGGCGCTGAAAGCGTCATATGAAACGCGACTTTTGCGTGCAGATCGGCGACCTCATAGCCGATGCCACACTTTGCCGAAAGTCGGCGATTTTTGAATTTGTCCGATCTTTTTCGCTCAACCCTAGTCATATGTAAACTCAACCATAGGATATTTTCAAGCTTGCCAGTCACCATTTCACACATTGCTTAAGATTGCGTCTGGCAGAGAGCAGGCTCATGAAGTCAAGGGCAGTTGCCCAGGTTCCCCATAATGCTTTGTAGCTTTCACACTACATGGTGAAGCACAGCCAATCAATATGGACAATCATAGAGACTATAAATGTTGAGGGTAGGGAAAGCTACAGCCAAAGGGAGTATGGTGTTGAGGCAATAATTAATACAAGAGAATAGCGTGGAGGCCATTTATCACAAGAGAAACACATTTTTATGCAGGAAGAACAGCCAGGGTGATTATTTATTTAGAGTCACAACATAGAGCATATTAAGGTTACTGCATGGATCGATATTTTTAATCCAGGGACTTAATGTTGATGATTGCATTTGTAAGTGCACAGTGTAGACATGTGCTACAGAAGATCAGAGAAGTGGGAAGTCTGCAAAGAAGAGCTGGGGTATAAACATCACTGGGGAAGTGCTGGAGGACATAAACATCACTAGGGAAGATTATGGCATGGACACCACTGGGAGGGCTGGGGAATAGACATTACTGGGGAGGGCTGGAAAATAGACATCACTGGGGAGGGCAGAAGCATGGACATCACTGGGTAGGGCTGGGAGGCATAGACATCATTGTGGTCTGAGTGAAAATACATAACGGGTGCGATGGGGGTCACATACATCACCAAAGAGGGCTGGGAGGCATATACATCACTGGGGATGGCTGGGGGCATATACATCACTGGGGCCATTGGTGCATATATATCACTGGGGAGGCTGGGGACATAGGCATCACTGGGAATGGTGGGGCTGACACTGCTCTCTTCAAGTTTGGAGCGGGAGCACATTGCTCGCTAACTCCACCAAAAAGTACATCCTGACGCTGGCACTGGTCAGAGTGTGGATGTAATCCTTAAATGCATGTGCACACAGCTTTCAGTAGTGAAGTAGTGAACGCTGCGTGCGCATGCTCGCAATGCAAATGGTGTTTTAAAGGTCTGGTAGCTGAGGGAATCTGGAAATCTGCCCACGCGCCAGAGAAAAGGTTCCCCACCCCTGCTATAAAGGGTACCTGTCATGTAGAAAAAAATTCTATTAGCCTGCAGATATGGGGTTAATCTGTAGGTTAATAGCATTCTAAAGCTGCCCAGCACCTAAACTTTATTCTTTGGGCTCTCGGAGCGGCTTCAGTCACCATAAATTACAGAGTTAGTGGTGACAGAAACCACTTCCTAGGACTGACTGACAGCTGGCTCTACAGTCCATCAGTGTTGAGCCGGCTGTCATTCAATGCTAGCATGTGGTTTCAGTCCCGCCGCTCACTATGTACAAACTGGTGACTGAAGCTGTGACAGTCGCGCCTCTTTGACTAAAAGCAGAAGCTTGTTGGGAGGAGTAAAGTTAATTTTCTCCTAGTAGCCAGAATCTCAGTGTGAATATCAGGTAGCATCAGAACAGTAATAACCAGCAAACTAACCCCGTATGATAACCCCATATCTGCATGTTAAACTAACGAGACAGAAAATTAAAAATGTCAGAATTACATTTTTGGGGTCGCCGCAACATTGCAATAAATTGCAATAATGGGTGATCAAAAGATTGTATCTACACCAAAATGGTATCAATAAAAACGTAATTTCGGTATGCAAAAAATAAGCCCTCAACCAGCCACAGATCGCAAAAAACGGAGATGCTACAGGTCTCGGAAAATGGCGCCATTTTTTCTTTTACCAAACTTTGGATTTTTTTCACCACTTAAATAAAAAAGAACCTAGACATATTTGGTGTCTATTAACTCGTAATGACCTGAAGAATCATAATGGAGGGTCAATTTTAGCATTTAGTGAACATGGTAAAAAAAAAACAACAACTGTGGAATTGCACTTTTTTTGCGATTTCACCGCGCTTGGATTTTTTTTCCCATTTTCCAGTAAGCCAAATGTTAAAACCAATGGTGTCATTCGAAATTAAAACTTGTCCCGCAAAAAACAAGCCCTCACATGGCCATATTGAAAATAAAAAAGTTATATCTCTGGGAAGAAGGGGAGTAAAAAACTAAAATGCAAAAATGAAAATACCTCTGGTCATGAAGGGGCTAAAACTTTCAAGTGGTATTGTTGAAGCTAAAAATGTAGATGTAGAAATATTCTGTACAGCAATTCAGCAATATAATGTTATATACCACAAAATGATTGTTAATCTGCTCCTTCAATCTGTTGGAAAATAGGTATAATCTCTCCCTATGATTTTTCTCGATGCCATCTCCCGTTGATCCAGAGACAAATCACTATCCTTTGAGAATTCTGTAGGAAACAATCTGCTCCATAGAACCTAATATTATACTATATTGTGCTATTTTGTGGAATAGAGTGCAATCTCTGCAAGAAAATAATCCAGATATACATTTTGTTTTAACCTAATTGGCAAGTAATAACATCTAGTCTCTGGTGACACAATATGAAAGTTTCCTACCTCTTGCCCCATCAGTTTAGTATCATACATCTGGTGGAATGTCTCTCAACCATCAGCTTCTGTTGACATAGCAGATCAGGTGCCCCATGGGACTCATTGGTTTTATGTTCATATGTTGTTATCGAGCTGTTATAAATCTGCTTCCTCTATCACTGGCAGGAAACAACTATGTACAATCTCATTATAGGGTTATCACACATAGGGTGCCTGTTTTTGCAGAGGTCTCTGCTATTTATACTCTACCGCAGTACTAATAGACCACTACTGTAGGGACTGTCATTTTAAAATTGCTCTTTTGCCAGTGGTAAAAACTGGAAATTGGCGCATGATGCATTTTTATCTCAAGCTGAATAGGTACTCATAAAATAAGTCCTAGTACTGTAAAAAATAATATCTATAACAGTAACTTATTACTCTAATGTATTTATCTACATTAAATAAAATCCTCTGTAATTATCCTAAATTTAAAGTGAATTCTATAGTTGACATGACAATTAATATTATTTTTATATGAGATATTGAATGAATTGTTTCTGCAGGCGGTTTGAAAGCAAGAACAGCAGTCAAATTGGTATTTTCTGCTACACATATAAACATTGAATTACACTTTATTAATCTCTATATCCCACAATGCTTTAAATAAATCACTTACAAAATAGTGAAACAAAACAGATATCTAAAAAGAAGAAATAAATTCAACAATCAATAAACTAAGAAATAAATGACAAACCAACTGAAATTCAAGTCAGACTCCTGGAAACATAGCTATAACTGTGATAGGCAACCACCAAACAAAACCGTCAACTTTAAATTGTCCTTTGAGAATCTGTCACTCTCAATTTTACTGTCATCTCAGTGACAGGGAAATTAACTGGATGTCAAAAATTACTTCTCTTCACCTTCAAGAGGCAGCAAGATTATCATGACTCAATCACTAATTGTTTTACGTGAAACAGAGACTCTTTTTCAGTTTTCCATTGTTCCCCTTGTGAAGCAAATATGAAGTAAATAAACACACTTATATGCAAAGTTTAATCTTATTTTATATGTCATAGATCAGCTCATGGCTTCTCTTCTCTTCACTCTGGAAATGTACTATTGGGCTAGTATAGTCCACAACTGAAACAACTCTTAAGTTGAGAGGGGCTGGTTGGGAGCTTATATAGGTGGTCGGAACTCCAAGGAAATTTTCCGACCAAATCCCTATTTATTTAGTGCCATAATCTAAACTATTTTCTAGCAAACAGTCATTAAAAATTCCCTATTGTTACCTAAGTACACTATTTAACTGTTTTTCTTTTTTCACTTTTCTTTTTGATGATGCTTTGTTTGAGAGATGCAGTGCATGTTGGGATACTCAAATGAAGTTTCATCAGGGGCAGAGGCTGCGGTCACTGCCATAGCCTCTGCCCCCTCCTTGAAATGAAGCGTCATCAGTAAAGCTCATTTTAGATGCTGAGCTAGTCCCTGTGTACTGTGCCCTGTGTGATGTGCAAAATGACATGCAATCTATGTTGCTGGCTCAGACCAGCAGTAGCAAAATGACAATAGAGCCTATTGTTAAAATGCCCGGGGTGCAGAGACCAGTGATATCACTTCTGGGCCACGCTGGTCTCTTCATGCTGGGTATTCTGACAGCATGCTCATGACTCATTAATACTGATCTGAGACGGCAACAGAGAATGCACTGTCATTGTGCACATTTCATGAAAGAGGCAGGGACTGCGTCAGTGACTGCAGCCTCTGTCGCCTAATGACACTTCATTTGAGTAACCCAGCATGCACTGGGATTCTCAAACAAAGTGTTATCACAATGTAAGTGAAAAGAAAACTAGAAAAGCAGTTAGATAGTGTAGCTAGTGTAGGATAGAAAATTTTTAATTCAAGTATATTAGAAAAAAAGTTTAGATTATTATGACTTTACATAGATAAAGATTTAGGAGGAAAATAACTTTGGACTTTGGACCACTCCTTCAAGAGCACTGCAGATCTTGATTTTATTTTATGACTTGATATTAAGATTGGGGTTTTGACACTGAATTTCAAATACTAGAATGAATGGGCTTGAGAATTCCTTTTAGTCCCGCCCACCTTCTGCCCATGCTGGTTTCTATTAGTTTGAAGGTTAACCATGCATTGAATTAATTTTTCAGATTAAATTTATGAGTAGATATTGGCAAACCCATGGACAATGGTGTCTGTTGTGAATTTGCTTTTTGCTCCCTCTAGTGGTTACTAGTTTTTTGACTCTGGTTTTTCTGTCATTCCTTTTATCCGCACCTGGGTCGTTAGTTAGGGGTGTTGCTATATAAGCTCCCTGGACCTTCAGTTCTATGCCTGGCAACGTAGTTATCAGAGCTAGTCTGCTGTGCTCTTGTCTACTGATCCTGGTTCCAGTTATATCAGCTAAGTCTGCCTTTTGCTTTTTGCTATTTGTTTTGGTTTTGTATTTTTGTCCAGCTTGTTCCAAATCTATATCCTCAGACCTTTGCTGGAAGCTCTAGGGGTCTGGTGTTCTTCCCCCGGACCGTTAGACGGTTCGGGGGTTCTTGAATTTCCAGTGTGGATTTTGATAGGGTTTTTGTTGACCATATAAGTTACCTTTCTTTATTCTGCTATCAGTAAGCGGGCCTCTCTGTGCTAAACCTGATTCATTTCTGTGTTTGTCATTTCCTCTTACCTCACCGTCATTATTTGTGGGGGGCTTCTATCCAGCTTTGGGGTCCCCTTCTCTGGAGGCAAGAAAGGTCTTTGTTTTCCTCTACTAGGGGTAGCTAGATTCTCCGGCTGGCGCGTGTCATCTAGAATCAACGTAGGAATGATCCCCGGCTACTTCTAGTGTTGGCGTTAGGAGTAGATATATGGTCAACCCAGTTACCACTGCCCTATGAGCTGGATTTGTGTATTCTGCAGACTTCCACGTTCCTCTGAGACCCTCGCCATTGGGGTCATAACAGTTTGCCAGGCCAGTATTAAATGTTTAATGCATTGCAGAAGAGGGATTATAAGAAAGAAGATTCTGAGTTTTTTTTTTCTTTTTCCCCTTTACCTCAGAGTGGCTATGCTTGCTGCAGACATGAATGTCCAGACCTTGATTACAAGTGTGGACCAGCTGGCTACTCGTGTGCAGGGCATACAAGACTATGTTATCAGAAATCCTAGGTCAGAACCTAAAATACCGATTCCTGAACTGTTTTCCGGAGACAGGTTTAAGTTTAGGAATTTCGTGAATAATTGTAAATTGTTTTTGTCCCTGAGACCCTGTTCATCTGGAGATTCTGCTCAGCAAGTAAAAATTGTTATTTCGTTCTTACGGGGCGACCCTCAGGATTGGGCTTTTTCGCTGGCGCCAGGAGATCCGGCATTGGCTGATCTTGATGCGTTTTTTCTGGCGCTCGGTTTACTTTATGAGGAACCCAATCTTGAGATTCAGGCAGAAAAGGCCTTGCTGGCTATGTCTCAGGGGCAGGACGAGGCTGAAGTGTATTGCCAAAAATTTCGGAAATGGTCCGTGCTGACACATTGGAACGAGTGTGCACTGGCCGCTAATTTTAGAAATGGCCTTTCTGAAGCCATTAAGAATGTTATGGTGGGTTTTCCCATTCCCACAGGTCTGAATGATACTATGGCACTGGCTATTCAAATTGACCGGTGGTTGCGGGAGCGCAAAACCGCAAATTCCCTCATGGTGTTGTCTGAACAGACACCTGATTTAATGCAATGTGATAGAATCCTGGCTAGAAATGAGCGGAAAATTCATAGACGCCGGAATGGCTTGTGCTACTACTGTGGTGATTCTACACATGTTATCTCAGCATGCTCTAAACGTATAGCTAAGGTTGTTAGTCCTGTCACCGTTGGTAATTTGCAACCTAAATTTATTCTGTCTGTAACTTTGATTTGCTCACTGTCATCTTATCCTGTCATGGCGTTTGTAGATTCAGGTGCTGCCCTGAGTCTCATGGATCTCTCATTTGCTAAACGCTGTGGTTTTACTCTTGAACCATTAGAAAATCCTATTCCTCTTAGGGGTATTGATGCTACACCATTGGCAGCAAATAAACCGCAGTATTGGACACAGGTTACCATGTGCATGACTCCTGAACACCGCGAGGTGATACGTTTCCTGGTTTTACATAAAATGCATGATTTGGTTGTTTTAGGGCTGCCATGGTTACAGACCCATAATCCAGTCCTGGACTGGAAGGCTATGTCAGTCTCAAGTTGGGGCTGTCGTGGTATTCATGGGGATTCCCTGCCTGTGTCTATTGCTTCTTCTACGCCTTCGGAAGTTCCGGAGTATTTGTCTGATTATCAGGATGTCTTCAGTGAGTCTGAGTCCAGTGCACTGCCTCCTCATAGGGACTGTGACTGTGCTATAGATTTGATCCCAGGCAGTAAGTTTCCTAAGGGAAGACTGTTTAATCTGTCGGTACCTGAACATACCGCTATGCGTTCATATATCAAGGAGTCTCTGGAGAAAGGACATATTCGTCCGTCTTCTTCCCCTCTTGGTGCGGGATTCTTTTTTGTGGCAAAAAAGGACGGATCTTTGAGACCTTGTATTGATTATCGGCTTTTAAATAAGATCACTGTCAAATTTCAGTATCCTTTACCGCTGTTGTCTGACTTGTTTGCCCGGATTAAGGGTGCCAAGTGGTTCACCAAGATAGACCTTCGTGGTGCGTACAACCTTGTGCGCATTAAGCAAGGTGATGAATGGAAAACCGCATTCAATACGCCCGAAGGTCATTTTGAGTACTTGGTGATGCCTTTTGGGCTCTCCAATGCGCCTTCAGTTTTTCAGTCCTTTATGCATGACATTTTCCGGAAGTATCTGGATAAATTTTTGATTGTTTATCTGGATGATATTTTGGTTTTTTCTGATAATTGGGATTCGCATGTGGAGCAGGTCAGGTTGGTCTTTAAAATTTTGCGTGAAAATTCTTTGTTTGTCAAGGGCTCAAAGTGTCTCTTTGGTGTACAGAAGGTTCCCTTTTTGGGGTTCATTTTTTCCCCTTCTGCTGTGGAGATGGACCCAGTCAAGGTCCGAGCTATTCTTGATTGGACTCAGCCCTCGTCAGTTAAGAGTCTTCAGAAGTTCTTGGGCTTCGCTAACTTCTACCGTCGTTTTATTGCTAATTTTTCTAGCATTGTGAAACCTTTGACGGATATGACCAAGAAGGGCTCCGATGTAGATAACTGGGCTCCTGCTGCCGTGGAGGCTTTCCAGGAGTTGAAACGCCGGTTTACTTCGGCGCCTGTTTTGTGCCAGCCTGACGTCTCACTTCCCTTTCAGGTTGAGGTGGATGCTTCGGAGATTGGGGCAGGGGCCGTTTTGTCGCAGAGAGGCCCTGGTTGCTCTGTTATGAAACCTTGTGCCTTTTTCTCTAGGAAGTTTTCGCCTGCCGAGCGAAATTATGATGTGGGCAATCGGGAGTTGTTGGCCATGAAATGGGCATTTGAGGAGTGGCGTCATTGGCTCGAGGGTGCTAAGCATCGTGTGGTGGTCTTGACTGATCACAAAAATCTGATGTATCTCGAGTCTGCTAAACGCCTTAATCCGAGACAGGCCCGCTGGTCATTGTTTTTCTCCCGCTTTGATTTTGTTGTCTCGTATTTACCAGGTTCAAAGAATGTGAAGGCCGATGCTCTTTCTAGGAGCTTTGTGCCTGATGCTCCTGGAGTCGCTGATCCTGTTGGTATTCTTAAAGATGGAGTTATCTTGTCAGCTATTTCTCCGGATCTGCGACGTGGGTTGCAGAGATTTCAGGCTGATAGGCCTGAGTCTTGTCCACCTGACAGACTGTTTGTCCCGGATAAGTGGACCAGCAGAGTCATTTCCGAGGTTCATTCCTCGGTGTTGGCAGGTCACCCGGGAATTTTTGGCACCAGAGATCTGGTGGCCAGGTCCTTTTGGTGGCCTTCCTTGTCAAGGGATGTGCGGTCATTTGTGCAGTCCTGTGGGACTTGTGCTCGAGCTAAGCCTTGCTGTTCTCGTGCCAGCGGTTTGCTCTTGCCCTTGCCTGTCCCGAAGAGACCTTGGACACATATCTCCATGGATTTCATTTCTGATCTTCCGCTATCTCAGGGCATGTCCGTTATCTGGGTGATATGTGATCGCTTCTCCAAGATGGTCCATTTGGTTCCTTTGCCTAAGCTGCCTTCCTCTTCCGATCTGGTTCCTGTGTTTTTCCAGAACGTGGTTCGTTTGCACGGCATCCCTGAGAATATTGTGTCAGACAGAGGATCCCAGTTCGTTTCCAGGTTCTGGCGATCCTTTTGTAGTAGGATGGGCATTGATTTGTCGTTTTCGTCTGCTTTCCATCCTCAGACTAATGGACAGACGGAGCGAACCAATCAGACTTTGGAGGCTTATTTGAGGTGTTTTGTCTCTGCTGATCAGGACGATTGGGTGACATTCTTGCCCTTGGCTGAGTTTGCCCTTAATAATCGGGCTAGTTCCGCCACCTTGGTTTCGCCTTTTTTCTGCAACTCTGGTTTCCATCCTCGCTTTTCTTCGGGTCATGTGGAGCCTTCTGACTGTCCTGGGGTGGATTCTGTGGTGGATAGGTTGCAGCAGATCTGGAATCATGTGGTGGACAACTTGAAGTTGTCACAGGAGAGGGCTCAGCGCTTTGCCAACCGCCGCCGCGGTGTGGGTCCCCGACTACGCGTTGGGGATTTGGTATGGCTTTCTTCCCGCTTTGTTCCTATGAAGGTCTCCTCTCCCAAATTTAAACCTCGTTTTATTGGGCCTTACAAGATATTGGAAATTCTTAATCCTGTATCTTTTCGTCTGGATCTTCCTGTGTCGTTTGCTATTCACAATGTATTTCATAGGTCCTTGTTGCGGCGGTACATTGTGCCTGTAGTTCCTTCTGCTGAGCCTCCTGCTCCGGTGTTGGTTGAGGGCGAGTTGGAGTACGTGGTGGAGAAGATCTTGGATTCTCGCCTCTCCAGGCGAAGGCTTCAGTACCTGGTCAAGTGGAAGGGCTATGGTCAGGAGGATAATTCCTGGGTGGTCGCCTCTGATGTTCATGCGGCCGATTTAGTTCGTGCCTTTCATGCCACTCATCCTGATCGCCCTGGTGGTCATGGTGAGGGTTCGGTGACCCCTCACTAAGGGGGGGGTACTGTTGTGAATTTGCTTTTTGCTCCCTCTAGTGGTTACTAGTTTTTTGACTCTGGTTTTTCTGTCATTCCTTTTATCCGCACCTGGGTCGTTAGTTAGGGGTGTTGCTATATAAGCTCCCTGGACCTTCAGTTCTATGCCTGGCAACGTAGTTATCAGAGCTAGTCTGCTGTGCTCTTGTCTACTGATCCTGGTTCCAGTTATATCAGCTAAGTCTGCCTTTTGCTTTTTGCTATTTGTTTTGGTTTTGTATTTTTGTCCAGCTTGTTCCAAATCTATATCCTCAGACCTTTGCTGGAAGCTCTAGGGGGCTGGTGTTCTTCCCCCGGACCGTTAGACGGTTCGGGGGTTCTTGAATTTCCAGTGTGGATTTTGATAGGGTTTTTGTTGACCATATAAGTTACCTTTCTTTATTCTGCTATCAGTAAGCGGGCCTCTCTGTGCTAAACCTGATTCATTTCTGTGTTTGTCATTTCCTCTTACCTCACCGTCATTATTTGTGGGGGGCTTCTATCCAGCTTTGGGGTCCCCTTCTCTGGAGGCAAGAAAGGTCTTTGTTTTCCTCTACTAGGGGTAGCTAGATTCTCCGGCTGGCGCGTGTCATCTAGAATCAACGTAGGAATGATCCCCGGCTACTTCTAGTGTTGGCGTTAGGAGTAGATATATGGTCAACCCAGTTACCACTGCCCTATGAGCTGGATTTGTGTATTCTGCAGACTTCCACGTTCCTCTGAGACCCTCGCCATTGGGGTCATAACAGGTGTCTGGCGGGTTCAGACCAACATCTAAAAAAGTTTGGCTCAGGTACCGGAGCGGTACCCAAACCCAGGTCCCATTCAGATGAATAGGGGACCCAAACATCATTTTTTTGCCACACTGTCATCTGCATGACAGCGGAGCAAACACAGGCTCTGATCATCGATAAGATTATTACTGCCAGTCAGAGTTGCAGTTCCCACCCTGTCATATGATAGGGTGAGCAAGCAGCTGTGACCTGGGGTAAAAAGTTTACTGCCGGTCACAGTCACTGACAGATGAGAGTACTACTCTCATCAACATATGCCTGCTGTCGCTGCAAGAGCAGGTGCCGCTGAGCATCATCATCAGCAGGTGTCTGTGCTATAAGTAAATAAATTAAAAAAGTGATGTGGTGTCTCTATTTTTGATAACCAGCACAGGCAAAACTGACAGCTGCAAACTTCAGCTGTCAGCTTTAACATGGCTGGTTATCAAGAATAGAGAGGTCCTCAAGCTGTTTTCTTTAAATTATGTAACAAAATAATTAAAAAATGGTGTGGGGTCCCCAATTTTTACAACCCGCCAAGCTAAAACAGACATCTGGGGCTGGTACTCTCAGGCTGGTAAGCTGCCATGGATATTTGCCCCCAGCCTAAAAATTGCAGCTCACTGTCACCCCAGAAAATAGATGCAACACTTCTGGTGCTTTGCCCAGCTCGTCCCACTTGTCCTAGTGACGACAGCTTGGGAACCGCAGCTCTCTGACCAGCAATAATAATCTTACCGCCAATCAGAATGCCCAGTGTTTCTTGCACTGTCATGCAGATGACAGTATGGGAAACACTTGATGCTCAGGGAGCCAAACCAGAAGAGTAACACGGATTTTCTGGAGAAGTCCGTCTTCGGTATGGACCCTGAACTTTGCTGTTCAAGTTCACCCATGTCTACTTGTGTCTATGATTTTTTTGATAGGCTGTCCAATGTAAAAGTTGGCAACTCTGCTTTCTACCTGTTCCCTCTTCTTGCTCCTCATTCCTCCTACCCTTCTCCCCTCTCACTAGAGTATAATGGGCTGTGTCATATGACTCCACAGTGAGTTGGCCATTCTATGTTGTCTGAGCAAGCTGATTTCTCTGATAAAATATAATACAAAGTTTCTTATATTTAACTCTACTATTCATTTATGCAAAGTTTTTTTTAAATAACATTTCTATTTTATATTATAAAAGACATGGTTGACAGAACAGAGTTAACTGAGATAGGTCAATTGGATCTATTGAAGCACAAAGGGAACCAAAGTCCTCTCATTCTGTTTTCTATAATGTTTCAGAAGGTGTAAATTTTCTTTAATTTTGGGGCACACCTAAACTGGAGGTGGGCAATATTCAACAATTGACTGCACTATTGTAAGAATATAGCTATTCTACACACAAAAAGACTACATTGTACAGAATATATATTATTAAATGAATTGAATAGATTCTCTTCCATTCACAATCAAATGTACTAAAAGTACAATAGACTCCATTTAGGAAAAGAAATATGCAAATTTTTTCTCACTTACTGTCTGCTTTGAAGAGAAAATATAACATTTAAAATTAGAAACCTATCATTGTCCTTGGAATTTTTTTTTAGTAAAACATATACGTGTAGAATGGTTAACAAAAGAAATTCTACTCCTGAAATTGCAAAGATTTTTTTTTAATAGTATGCAACCTACTGCTATGACATATGCATGTTAATGCAAGGAAATTCAGTGTATCTTTAAGATACATTTTTTCAAGTAAAATTTGTGATTAGTGGGGCGCCTTACTTGAGAAAGTCACTGCAGTCCTATTACTCCTTCTTATTTCTTTTCAGTGTGATGCTCTCATTCTGGTCTAAGCTGTGAGAAAATTCAGCTTATGGACTGTATGAGAACCAAACCTAACACTATACTCAATTCAATTAGATATCACAGAGATGAAAGACGAGCAGATTGATCAGCTGAAAATCAAAATTCATAGGTCCCCTCAAATCAACACTAGTGTTGAGCGATACCTTCCGATATTCAAAAGTATCGGTATCGGATTGGATCGGCCGGTATCCAAAAAATATCGGATATCGCCGATACCGATACCCGATACCAATGCAAGTCAATGGGACACAAATATCGGAACGTATATAAGCCCTTTCTGTCGTTCTATACATGCTACATACATGCTACATACATGCTACATACATACTCCATACATGCACCATACATGCTACATACATGCTACACACATGCTACATACATGCTACATACATGCTACATACTACATACATGCTACAGACATGCTACATACATACTCCATACATACTCCATACATGCTACATACATGTTACATACATACTCCATACATACTCCATACATGCTACATACATGCTACATACATGCTACATACATGCTCCATACATACTCCATACATACTCCATACATGGTACATAAATGCTACATACATGCTACATACATACTACATACATGCTACATACATGCTACATACATACTCCATACATACTCATACATGCTCCACACATACTCCATACATACTCCATACATACTACATCCATACATACTCCATACATACTCCATACATACTACATCCATACATACTACATACATACTACATCCAAACATAATACATACATAATGCATACATACTACATACATACTACATACATACTACATGCATACTCCATACATACTACATCCATACATACTCCATACATACTACATCCATACATACTACATACATACCATACTACATACATACTACACACATACTGCATACATACTACATACATAGATACATACTACATACATACTCCATACAGTACATTCATACATGACATACATATAGACATACAGTACATTAAACATAGATTACAGACTCACCAATACTTGTCATTTTGATCCCCGAAGCCAGTGACAACCTGTAAAAAATATGAAAAAAACAAACAACCAATATACTCCCTGTCCGCAGAAATCCACGAGTGTCCCACGATGATCTCCCGTGGAGAACGACAGCAACAGCTGTTGCGACCGCTCTCTAGGGGCCCCAGAAACACAATGACGGGAGGAAGGTATTCCTCCGCCGCTGTAAAAAAAGTCCCTAGTCTGACTTATGGCATTGCTGTATGAGAAATTTTCCCAGGTAGCAATTGCCATAAAGTGAAACTTTGAACTATAGTAACCTCAGTGATGCACTGCAGGAGCCATTGTCTCCTGTCAGTGTGTCACTGAGGGTCCTATAGAGCAGTGACATCACCTGATGTCACTGCTCTATAGGGGAGATCGTCGTGGGACACTCTGTTGTGAATTCGGTTTGTGGGCTCCCCCGGTGGTCTGTTATGGTAGTGTCTCTTATGTGCCTTCCTCCATCTCTGATTACCTGTCGCCACCCTCTTGGGGAGTTTCCTATTTAAGGCTGCTTGGCTGTTAGTCACATGCCGGCCAGCAATGTGCTAGTAGCATTCTGTTGTATTCACCTGCCTCAAGTTCCAGTTCAGCTAAGTTTAATTTTGTTTCTTGTTTTGCTATTTTCGTCCAGCTATCTGCAATGTGACTCTTCAGTGCTGGAAGCTCTTGTGGACAGAAAATTACTACTCCAGTGGCATGAGTTGTCACTGGAGTTTAAAGTAATTTCTGGATGGTGTTTTTGAATAGTGATTTTTAGGTCGACCGTGAAGTAACTCTTTCCTGTCCTTCTGCTATCTAGTAAGCGGACCTCACTGTGCTAAATCTGCTGTTCATCCTACGTATGTCATTTCCTCTGAACTCACCGTCAATATCTGTGGGGGCCTACTATCATCTTTTGGGGTTCCTCACTGGAGGTAAGGCAGGCCTGTATATTCCTCTTATAGGGGTAGTTAGATCTCCGGCTGGCGCGTGGTGTCTAGGGCATCGTAGGTACATCCCCCGGCTACTGTAAGTGTTGGGTCAGGTTCAGGTCACGGTCGACCTTAGTTTCCATCACCCGAGAGCTAGTCCGTTTTTGTATTTCTTTCCCATGGTCATTGGGGTAACCATAACAGTTTGGCCGGCCATAAAAAATCTATGTGTTAAAATATGCACTAAAGTAGGAAGGAGAAGAAAAGGTTTTTTTTCTGTGTTTGAAAGTGCACCTTAGTTTGATCATTTGTATTCCTTGCTTAAACTGCAGTCTTCAGCCTTTTTTTTTTCTCCTCTCCTCTTAACCTCTGAATGCTTGGGTTACACCCATTTGAAACATGGATCCACAGAGTTTAGTTGCGGGTTTGAATAACCTTGCGACAAAAGTACAGAACCTACAAGATTTTGTTATACGTGCTCCAATGTCTGAACCTAAGATTCCTCTGCCTGAATACTTTACCGGAGACAGATCCCGGTTTTTGAGTTTCAGAGAAAATTGCAAATTGTTTTTGTCTCTGAGATCTCACTCTGCTGGTGATCAGACTCAACAAGTTAAAATTGTTATCTCTCTACTGCGCGGCGACCCACAAAGTTGGGCATTTGCATTATCGCCAGGGGATCCTGCGTTGTTAAATGTAGATGCGTTTTTTCAGGCTTTGGGGTTGCTTTATGAAGAACCTAATTTGGAGATTTTGGCTGAGAAAGCCTTGATAGCTCTTTCCCAAGGGCAAGATGAAGCTGAGATATACTGCCAGAAATTCCGTAAATGGTCGGTGCTTACTAAATGGAATGAGTGCGCTTTAGCAGCTAATTTCAGAGAAGGTCTCTCTGATGCCGTGAAGGATGTCATGGTGGGGTTCCCTGTGCCTACAGGTCTGAATGATGCCATGAAATTGGCTATCCAGATTGATCGGCGTTTGCGGGAGCGCAAATCTGTGCACCATATGGCGGGGTCTTCTGAGGAAGAATCTGTGCACCATATGGCGGTATCTTCTGAGCAAAAACCTGTGCACCATATGGCGGTGTCTTCTGAGCAAAGACCTGTGCACCATTTGGCGGTGACCTCTGAAAAGGCATTAGAGCATATGCAATGCGATCGTGTTTTGTCTAGAGGCGAACGTCAAAATTACAGGCGCAAAAATGGATTGTGCTTCTACTGTGGAGATCCAGCTCATGTTATATCAGCATGCTCTAAACGTATAAATAAGGTTGATAAAAAGGTTGATAAATCTTTTTCTACAGGTACCTTGCAGTCAAAATTTCTTTTGTCCGTGACATTGATTTGTACCTTATCATCTGTGACTGTGAATGCTTATGTGGATTCTGGCGCCGCTCTGAGTCTCATGGATTGGTCCTTTGCCAAGCGTTGTGGGTTTGATTTGGAGCCGTTGGAAGTTTCTATTCCCCTGAAGGGTATTGATTCTACACCTTTGGCTAGCAATAAACCACAATATTGGACACAAGTGACTATGCGTCTTACCCCAGACCATCAGGAGATTATTCGTTTCCTTGTATTATATAACCTACATGATGTCTTAGTGCTTGGATTACCATGGTTACAGATTCATAATCCCGTCTTGGACTGGAAATCTATGTCTGTGTTGAGCTGGGGATGTCGGGGTATTCATGGGGATGCACCTTTGGTTCCTATTTCTTCATCTACTCCCTCTGAGATCCCAGCATTTCTGTCAGATTTTTATGATGTCTTTCAAGAGCCTAAAGTTGATTCTCTCCCTCCCCACAGAGAGTGTGACTGCGCTATTGAATTGATCCCCGGTAGTAAGTTTCCTAAGGGTCGCTTGTTTAATTTGTCTGTACCTGAACATACTGCTATGCGGGAGTATATCAGAGAATCCTTGGAAAAGGGTCATATTCGCCCCTCGTTGTCTCCACTAGGGGCAGGATTTTTCTTTGTAGGTAAAAAGGATGGTTCATTGAGACCTTGTATCGACTATCGACTTTTGAATAAGATTACAGTTAAATACCAGTACCCGTTACCTTTACTGACTGATCTGTTTGCTCGCATAAAGGGGGCTAAGTGGTTCACTAAGATCGATCTACGTGGTGCGTATAATTTGGTGCGGATTAAGCAGGGGGATGAGTGGAAGACCGCATTTAATACGCCTGAAGGCCATTTTGAGTATTTGGTAATGTCTTTCGGTCTCGCAAATGCCCCTTCCGTTTTTCAGTCCTTTATGCACGATATTTTCCGTGAATATCTGGATAAGTTTATGATTGTGTATTTGGATGATATTCTTGTTTTTTCGGAGGACTGGGAATCTCACGTTCAACAGGTCAGGAGAGTTTTTCAGGTTTTGCGAGCTAATTCTCTTTTTGTAAAGGGCTCAAAGTGTAGTTTTGGAGTTCAGAGAATTTCCTTTTTGGGATATATTTTTTCCCCTTCATCTATGGAGATGGACCCTGTCAAGGTCCAGGCTATTTGTGATTGGATGCAACCTACTTCTTTGAAGAGTCTGCAAAAGTTCTTGGGTTTTGCTAATTTCTATCGCCGATTTATAGCGGGTTTTTCTGCCATTGCTAAACCTTTGACTGATTTGACCAAAAAGGGTGCTGATGTTGCTAATTGGTCCTCTGCGGCTGTGGAGGCCTTTCAAGAGCTTAAGCGCCGCTTTTCTTCCGCTCCTGTGTTGCGCCAACCTGATGTGTTACTTCCGTTCCAGGTTGAGGTGGATGCTTCGGAGATCGGAGCAGGTGCAGTTTTGTCGCAAAAAGATCCTGACTGCTCAGTAATGAGACCATGTGCGTTTTTCTCCCGAAAGTTTTCGCCCGCTGAGCGAAATTATGATGTGGGAAATCGGGAACTTCTGGCCATGAAGTGGGCGTTTGAGGAGTGGCGTCATTGGCTTGAGGGTGCTAGACACCAGGTGGTGGTCCTCACTGACCACAAGAATCTAATTTATCTTGAGTCGGCCAGGCGTCTGAATCCTAGACAGGCGCGCTGGTCGTTGTTTTTCTCCCGATTTAACTTTGTGGTGTCATATCTGCCTGGGTCCAAGAATGTGAAGGCGGATGCCCTCTCTAGGAGTTTTGAGCCTGACTCGCCTGGTGATTCCGAACCTACCGGCATCCTGAAGGATGGGGTGATATTGTCAGCTGTCTCCCCAGACCTGCGGCGTTCTTTGCAGGAGTTTCAGGTGGATAGGCCTGATCGCTGTCCGCCTGGTAGACTGTTTGTCCCTGATGATTGGACCAGTAGAGTTATCTCGGAGGTTCATTCTTCCGCGTTGACAGGTCATCCTGGAATTTTTGGCACCAGGGATTTGGTGTCTAGGTCCTTCTGGTGGCCTTCTTTGTCTCGAGATGTGCGCATGTTTGTGCAGTCTTGTGATGTTTGTGCTCGGGCCAAGCCCTGCTGTTCTAGGGCCAGTGGGTTGTTGTTGCCCTTGCCTATTCCTAAGAGGCCTTGGACGCACATCTCTATGGACTTTATTTCTGACCTTCCGGTTTCTCGTAGGATGTCTGTCATCTGGGTGATTTGTGACCGTTTTTCCAAGATGGTTCATTTGGTACCTTTACCCAAATTGCCCTCCTCCTCTGAGTTGGTTCCTCTATTTTTTCAGAATGTGGTGCGTTTGCATGGTATTCCTGAGAATATAGTGTCTGACAGGGGTACTCAGTTTGTGTCTAGATTTTGGCGGACGTTCTGTGCCAGGATGGGTATCGATTTGTCTTTTTCGTCTGCATTCCATCCTCAGACTAATGGCCAGACTGAGCGTACTAATCAGACCTTGGAGACTTACTTGAGGTGTTTTGTGTCCGCTGATCAGGATGATTGGCTTGACTTTTTGCCATTGGCAGAGTTTGCCCTTAACAATCGGGCTAGTTCTGCCACTTTGGTTTCTCCATTTTTTTTGTAATTCAGGGTTTCACCCTCGGTTTTCGTCCGGTCAATTGGAGTCTTCGGACTGTCCTGGAGTGGATGCTGTGGTTGATAGGATGCATCAGATTTGGGGACAGGTTGTGGACAATCTGAAGTTGTCCCAGGAGAAGACTCAACAGTTCACTAATCGTCATCGGCGTATTGGTCCTCGTCTTTGTGTTGGGGACCTGGTGTGGCTGTCTTCTCGATTTGTTCCTATGAAGGTCTCGTCTCCTAAGTTTAAGCCTCGGTTTATCGGCCCTTATAGGATTCTGGAGGTTCTTAATCCTGTGTCCTTTCGTTTGGACCTCCCAGCATCTTTTAATATCCATAATGTTTTCCATCGGTCATTATTGCGGAGGTATGAGGTACCGGTTGTTCCTTCTGCTGATCCACCTGCTCCTGTGTTGGTTGAGGGTGAATTGGAGTATGTGGTGGAAAAGATCTTGGACTCCCGTGTTTCCAGACGGAAACTTCAGTATCTGGTTAAGTGGAAAGGTTATGGCCAGGAGGATAATTCTTGGGTGACAGCATCCGATGTTCATGCTCCCGATTTGGTTCGTGCATTTCATAGTGCTCATCCAGGTCGCCCTGGTGGTTCTGGTGAGGGTTCGGTGCCCCCTCCTTAAGGGGGGGGTACTGTTGTGAATTCGGTTTGTGGGCTCCCCCGGTGGTCTGTTATGGTAGTGTCTCTTATGTGCCTTCCTCCATCTCTGATTACCTGTCGCCACCCTCTTGGGGAGTTTCCTATTTAAGGCTGCTTGGCTGTTAGTCACATGCCGGCCAGCAATGTGCTAGTAGCATTCTGTTGTATTCACCTGCCTCAAGTTCCAGTTCAGCTAAGTTTAATTTTGTTTCTTGTTTTGCTATTTTCGTCCAGCTATCTGCAATGTGACTCTTCAGTGCTGGAAGCTCTTGTGGACAGAAAATTACTACTCCAGTGGCATGAGTTGTCACTGGAGTTTAAAGTAATTTCTGGATGGTGTTTTTGAATAGTGATTTTTAGGTCGACCGTGAAGTAACTCTTTCCTGTCCTTCTGCTATCTAGTAAGCGGACCTCACTGTGCTAAATCTGCTGTTCATCCTACGTATGTCATTTCCTCTGAACTCACCGTCAATATCTGTGGGGGCCTACTATCATCTTTTGGGGTTCCTCACTGGAGGTAAGGCAGGCCTGTATATTCCTCTTATAGGGGTAGTTAGATCTCCGGCTGGCGCGTGGTGTCTAGGGCATCGTAGGTACATCCCCCGGCTACTGTAAGTGTTGGGTCAGGTTCAGGTCACGGTCGACCTTAGTTTCCATCACCCGAGAGCTAGTCCGTTTTTGTATTTCTTTCCCATGGTCATTGGGGTAACCATAACAACACTCGTTATTAATTGGACTACGGCAGACAGGTAGTACACGGTTTATTATTTTACGTTTTTTGCAGGCGCTGAAGTATGGTAAGTATGGTGAAATGAAGAATATTAAAATACTTTTTCCTAATGTGTGCGTGTTTTATTAACCCTTTCTTACTATTGGATTAATAATGGATAGGCGTCTTATTGACTTCTCTCCGTTATTAACCTGGCTTAATGTCACCTTACAATAGCAAGGTGACATTAACCCCTTATTACCCCATATCCCACCGCTACACGGGAGTGGAAAGAGAGGGGCTAAGTGCCGGAATTGGTGCATCTTACAGATGCGCCATTTCCGGGGTGGCTGCGGACTGGTATTTGTAGCTGGGGGGGCCAATATCCATGGCCCCTCTCTAGGCTATGAATATCAGCCTGCAGCTGTCTGCCTTTCTGGCTATGAAATATAGGGGGACCCCACATCATTTTTTGGGGGGGGTCCCCCTATTTTAATAGCCAGTAAAGGCTACGCAGACAGCTGCGGGCTGATATTCATAGCAGGCTACAAATATTGGCCCCCGGCGGTCGGCTTTCCCCCTCTGGTGCAGAAAATTGCGTGGGAGCCATTTTTTCCGTTTGTTTTTTTTTTTTTAAATTCAACGCTCATAAAGGCCTCTTTCACACTTCACGCGTCAGTACGGGTCCATCGCTATGCATCGGGCTGACGTACCGACGCACGTTGTGAAATTTGTGCACGACGTGGGCAGCGGATGCAGTTTTTAAATGCATCCGCTGCCCATTCTGAAGTCCGGGGAGGAGGGGGCGGAGCTTCTGCCGCACATGCGCAGTAGAAAATGGCTGACGTGATGGACAAAAAAAGTTCACTTGAACGTTTTTTCATGCCGACGGTCCGCCAAAACACGACGGATGCGACGTGTGGCCATCCGTCGCGATCCATCGCTAATACAAGTCTATGGAAAAAAACGCTTCCTGCGAGCACATTTGCAGGATCCGTTTTTTCCCAAAACGACGGATTGCGATGGATCGCTTAAAACGCAAGTGTGAAAGTAGCCTTAGAAACTTTCTATTATATATCTATGGATATATTTATCTATAGATATATTTATAAATAAATATATCTATAGATACATAGATGTATCTATCCATATATCTGGCTGCTTTCACACATCAGGTTTTTGCCGTCAGGCACAATCCGGCGAGTTTTGGAAAAAACGGATACTTTTTTCCGCCGGATCCATTTTTTTCCACCGGATCCGTTTTTTTCCACTGGATCCGTTTTTTTTCCACCGGATCCTTTTTTTTCCGCCAGATCTGTTTTTCCACCGGATCTGTTTTTTTCCGCCAGATCCGTTTTTTTCCACCGGATCCATTTTTTCCGCCGGATCCGTTTTTTCCGCCGGATCTGTTTTTTCCGCCAGATCCGTTTTTTCTCATAGAGTTGTATTAGCGCTGGATTGCGCCTGATGGCCACACGTTTCATCTGTTTTTTGCAGGATCCATCAAAAAAGCTGTTCCCGCCAGATGGAAAAACACATACAGAGGAACGGTTTTTCTGTCCGGCGAAAAAACGCACAGCGAGGGATCCAGCAAAAAGTGGATGAAACTGAGATGTGAAATGATGAATCCTGCCTCCGAATACGTTTTTTCATGCATGTTTCCATTCAAATCATGCACATTTTTGGTTTATTTATTTATTTCCAAAATCTGCATCAAAACCGGTCAAAAAACGGAACGAAAACTGCATCAAAAACAGCATCAAAACTGCATCATAACCAGCATCAAAACCTGCACCAAAATCTGCACCAAAAACTACATGTCGTGTTTTGGCGGACCGTCGGCATGAAAAAATGTTCAAGTGAAGGTTTTTTTGTCTGTCGCGTCCGCCATTTTCGCAGCGCATGCGCTGCAGAAACTCCGCCCCCTCCTCCCCGGACTTCAGAATGGGTAGCGGATGCATTGAAAAACTACATCTGCTGCCCACGTCATGCACAAATTTCACAACGTGCGTCGGTATGTCGGCCCGACGCATAGCGACGGACCCGTACCGACGCAAGTGTGAAAGAGGCCTTTCACCATACTTACCATACTTCAGCGCCTGCAAAAAACATAAAATAATAAACCGTATACTACCTGTCCGCCGTAGTCCAATTAATAACGAGTGTCCCACGACGATCTCCCCTATAGAACAGTGACATCGGGTGATGTCACTGCTCTATAGGACCCTCAGTGACACACTGACAGGAGACAATGGCTCCTGCAGTGTATCACTGAGGTTACTAAAGTTTAAAGTCTTACTTTATGGCAATTGCTGCCTGGGAAAATTTCTCATACAGCAATGCCATAAGTCAGACTAGGGACTTTTTTTTAACAGCGGCGGAGGAATACCTTCCTCCCGTCATTGTGTTTCTGGGGCCCCTAGAGAGCGGTCGCAACTGCTGTTGCTGCCGTTCTCCACGGGAGATCGTCGTGGGACACTCGTGGATTTCTGCGGACAGGGAGTATATTGGTTGTTTGTTTTTTTCATATTTTTTACAGGTTGACACTGGCTTTGGGGATCAAAATGTCAAGTAATGGTGAGTCTGTAATCTATGTTTGATGTACTGTATGTCTATATGTATGTCATGTATGAACGTACTGTATGGAGTATGTATGTAGTATGTATGTATGTAGTATGTATGCAGTATGTATGTAGTATGTAGCATGTATGTAGCATGTATGTAGCATGTATGTAGTAAGTAGCATGTATGTAGCATGTATGTAGCATGTGTGTAGCATGTATGTAGCAAGTATGTAGCATGTATGTAGCATGTATGTAGTTTGTATGTAGCATGTATGTAGCATGTATGTATGTATGTATGTAACATGTATGCAGCATGTATGTAGGTAACACGTATGTAGCATGTATGTATGTAGCATGTATGTAGCATGTATGTAGTATGTATGGAGTATTATTTTTTTTTACATTCAACACATTAGCCGGATGATGGGACTACTACTGTCCCATCATTGGCTAATGTGTAAATCACTGTCATTGTAGCAGGCATAGCCCGATGGGACTTGTAGTCCCATCAGACGATGCATGCACAGACACAAAGACCCCCGGCAGGCTGTACAGACCCCAGAGAGGCCGCACAGACCCCCCGGCAGGCCGTACAGACCCCGGAGAGGCCGCACAGACCCCACGGCAAGCCACACAGATCCCCGGCAGGCCGCACAGATCCCCCGGTAGGCTTTACAGACCCCCGGCAAGCCGTACAGACCCCGGAGAGGCCACACAGACGCCCCAGCAGGCATGCACAGACCCCGGAGACGCCATAAAGACCCCAGAGAGGCCGCACAGACCCCCGACAGGCCGTACAGACCCCCTGGCAGGCACGCACAGACCACCCACGGTCCCGCACAGAGACACACAGTCTCCACCCACGCACCACCCACACTCAATTATACTGCATTTTTGCACTGTGGGAACTTCCGATTCCGGTATCCGATATCGCAAAAATATCGGAACTCGGTATCGGAATTCCGATACAGCAAATATCGGCCAATACCCGATATTTGCAGTATTGGAATGCTCAACACTAATCAACACTATTTGTGAATTGACCAACAAATAAAGTAGCACTCTGTAGCGCTATAGCATGCAAACATGAAATATATGAAATTTGAATTGCATTACTGGTCTAGAAAATTAGAAAAATTGAGAATACTTAGTGCATAAATTGTCCAATTCATGTGTACCCGGTAGCCACGATAAGGCGATTCTCATTCCTGGAAATCTGCCTGTGTGAATCCTCTTGTGCTCTAAATAAAAGGATAGTTTTATGATGATTTGAGAAAAGTCAATGTGAATGTTTTGTCATTTTAAGAATACCAAACTTCTTGCAGATCCCGAAACAAGGTAGATTTGTTTCACTCCTAGTTGACATGTCATTACTTTCTTAATTTCAAACAAAAGAACTGTTTTTGCTCTATAAAGAGATAATATTTGGACAGCTTGTGAAAAGGCTATTGCTTCATTTACCAAAGGAAAAGTTCTCCTGATAGTCCCCAGACTAGGATAATTTTTTACCTTTTCTGAAAACCCACAACTTCATGTTTGCACTGCCTTTATATGAGCATTAGCAATCCTTACAAATTGAAAACAAATTTAAACTGTTTTTACAATTTAAGTAGCCTAAAAACGTTTGTTCTTTCAGTCTTGTTAAATGGGCTGTTGGCTACCACCAGTTACTGTTTTCTCCTAGCCAGATATGTTGAGATCACTTCGACATTGCTAAGACTGTGTTTGTATTTAAGAGCTCAAAAGGAGTTCATTACAGTACTGGGAGATATCAGGGTGAAATATACTAGAGATGAGTGAATAAATACAAGTAAAATTAAATTCTGCTCAAATTTTACAAATCTCTGCATTTGCCTAAATGCAGTATTTTCTTAATGCATCTATGCACGGCCATCAAAATGTTAAACATTAAAAAGATACTCACTTTTCCATTCACCTCTTTGGCTTCTCTGCTCATCACCATCACCTGTCTGATCATCTTCAGATCCCCATCTCTCACGCTGAAATCCAAGAAGGAGCAGAACGCTCAAGCTTATGAAAAGTCATGAAGTCATGATGACACAGTGTATGCCTTGTCCTTGTGCATTCCTGCATAAAACCCTCCTGGGCCCCATCAAAGCTGTAATTCCAGACGTAAAGATCAGTGGTGATGTGAAGAATTTTTTTAGTGCTTACATCATCCCCCGATCATGTTCTCGGTACTAGGAATACACCACAAGATAATCAGAGACATTAAATTTAAATTTTTCAATAAAAAAACACACAAAGAAGTGAATTTGAATTTTGCTTGATCTACTTATTTCCAATATACTTACAGTACGGACCAAAAGTTTGGACTCACCTTCTCATTTAAAGATTTTTCTGTATTTTCATGATTATGAAAATTGTACATTCACACTGAAGGCATCAAAACTCTGAATTAACACATGTGGAATTATATACTTAACAAAAAAGTGAAACAACTGAAATTATGTCTAATATTCTAGGTTCTTCAAAGTAGCCACCTTTTGCTTTGATGACTGCTTTGCACACTCTTGGCATTCTCTTGATGAGCTTCAAGAGGTAGTCACCGGGAATGGTTTTCAATTCACAGGTGTGCCCTGTCAGGTTTAATAAGTGGAATTTCTTGCCTTATAAATGGTGTTGGGACCATCAGTTGTGTTGTGCAGAAGTCTGGTGGATACACAGCTGATAGTCCTACTGAATAGTCTGTTAGAATTTGTATTATGGCAAGAAAAAAGCAGCTAAGTAAAGAAAAATGAGTGGCCATTATTACTTTAAGAAATGAAGGTCAGTCAGTCTGAAAAATTGGGCAAATTTTGAAAGTGTCCCCAAGTGCAGTGGTAAAAACTATCAAGCGCTACAAAGAAACTGTTTCACATGAGGACCGCCCCAGGAAAGGAAGACTAAGAGTCACCACTGCTTCTGAGGATAACTTTATCCGAGTCACCAGCCTCAGAAATCACAGGTTAACAGCAGCTCAGATTAGAGACCAGGTCAATGCCACACAGAGTTCTAGCAGCAGACACATTTCTACAACAACTGTTAAGAGGAGACTTTGTGCAGCAGGCCTTCATGGTGAAATAGCTGCTAGGAAACCACTGCTAAGGACAGGCAACAAGCAGAAGAGACTTGTTTGGGCTAAAGAACGCAAGGAATGGACATTAGACCAGTGGAAATCTGTGCTTTGGTCTGATGAGTCCAAATTTGAGATCTTTGGTTCCAACCACCATGTATTTATGGGACACAGAAAAGGTGAACGGCTGGCCACTACATGCCTGGTTCCCACCGTGAAGCATGGAGGAGGAGGTGTAATGGTGTGGGGGTGCTTTGTCGGTGACACTGTTGGGGATTTATTCAAAATTGAAGGCATACTGAACCAGCATGGCTACCACAGCATCTTGCAGTGGCATGCTATTCCATCTGGTTTGCGTTTAGTTGGACCATCATTTATTTTTCAACAGGACAATGACCCCAAACACACCTCCAGGCTGTGTAAGGGCTATTTGACCAAAAAGGAGAGTGATGGGGTGCTACGCCAGATGACCTGGCCTCCACAGTCGCCAGACCTGAACCCAATCGAGATGGTTTGGAGTGAGCTGAACTGCAGAATGAAGGCAAAAGGGCCAAAAAGTGCTAAGCATCTCTGGGGACTCCTTCAAGATTGTTGGAAGACCATTCCCGGTGACTACCTCTTGAAGCTCATCAAGAGAATGCCAAGAGTGTGCAAAGCAGTCATCAAAGCAAAAGGTGGCTACTTTGAAGAACCTAGAATATAATACATAATTTCCGTTGTTACACACTTTTTTGTTAAGTATATAGTTCCACATGTGTTAATTCAAAGTTTTCATGCCTTCAGTGTGAATACACAATTTTCATAGTCATGAAAATACAGAAAAATCTTTAAATGAGAAGGTGTGTCCAAACTTTTGGTCTGTACTGTATGTTTTCTTGGCACATAGAGGCTTTGCTGTATTGAGATTCTTGCCTTTTTTTGCCATAAATCAAATATGTGGGAAAAGTTTGTCAAAGCTTGCAACTTCGAATTTCAAAATATTTTCTCATCATTTCCCATCCAAAAACTTCTTTGCAAATTCCTGCTTATTTTCAGCAATCACAAGTCATATTGTTTACAAAAGTGGACAACCAGCCATTAAATTGAACCTGTCATGTTGTACATGCAGTCCGATCTCTAGACAGCATGATACTGAGAAGGAAAATCTGAAAATCTAAGCAGAACAATGTATTTGTTTGTGTGATAGGATTTACCATAATTTGCAATTTATTCATTGAAATCCTGGTACTGGTTTTTCATAAGAGTTTACTTAGTGGTCCTTTTCAGTCATTGACAGCCATTTTTACATGTACAATCGTACAGGAACCGCTCACTGAACTGATATGCATAAAAGCACTAGGGACATCAATGTCAATTAACATCTTTATTTTATTTTTTACACTCTTTTAAAGGAATTAGCTAATTTGAACACAGTGAATTTCTATTCAGGAGAAACACTGTGCATTGTGTTAGAATTGGTATTAAAGGAATTTTGCATTATTTTTCTTAGTCCATAATTTTCCAAGGGTTAAAAATAACAAGAGGTTTACCCATAGGCCCTCCAGCAATGCTTTCAATGATTATTTACAAGCTGCAATAGTGATGCTCTCTGTGGTTAGACCGTCACTGCTGCAGCCTGTAAACAATTAGGGGGAGCAGAGCACAATGAAGATTGAAGAACCTGCAGAGGAGCAAGGCTCAATGAGAAAACCTCTTTTTGTTATTTTTTAAACTTAGAAAACTATGAACTAAAACTATGAACTAAAAAAACATCTTTAAAGAGAATTTATCAGCAGGATTTCACACCTCGAACTATTTTTATAGGCATGTTGCGTTTTCAAAGACAAGTCTAGCAATAACATTGCATGGCAGGTTTGTTCTTCCATTATCATGAAATCTGGGTTTCAATTAACATGCAAATGTCTATGGTAGATCTGGAGCCTCAATCATTACAGCTCAGTTCCCTGTCACACCGCCTCCTGTTGGCTGATAGCTACTTTCGTGAAGTCTCAAAGTGCAGAGGCTGCAGGCCAAGCAGGTGGAGGCAGTACTAGGCAGGGAATAGAGCTAGAGTGACAGAGGCTTCAGATATTCTGCTAATTGTGCATATTAATTCAAATGCTGATTTCTCAGTAGTGGAGGAAGAAACTGGCTATTTAAAGGCAATCTGGACTTGTCTTTGAAAGAACTGCATGCACATGTCAATAATTTGGGTTGTGAAATACTGCTGGCCAATTCCTCATAATGATGTACAACAGATGTATAATAACATTCACAACCACGATATTGATACTAAATACTTCCAATATATTCTCTCCTTCTGACTAGGCTCATATTGGTGTAAGGGTTTTCAAACATCTATATTAGAACTACAGCTTACTGTACAAAACTATGACACAACATATACTGTTCGCGAATTAAAAGGAATCTGTCAGTAGGATCAACCCTCCTAAATAATCCATATGGATATGCAAGTCATAGGAAGCTGAAAACAATGATTTTGATATCTGAGAGCTGCTGTTTTATTCCAGAAAAATCTACAGTTTTCTTGAGCTGTTAAATGAGCTGTTCCGTGCTATTGGCCAGAAACAGATCTGACTGAGAATATGCCTCCGGAGCTTATTTTAAATGGAAAGCATAATTACATATGTGACATGCAATTGCCACTCTCGGCTCTCCTGATTTCACTGCAGAGCTGTGTGCGATTATATCTGACACATCTGCAGGTTTCTCTCAGCTACAGCTTCCATTGCATAGGCAGACAAGGCTGCAATATTGTTACAATACAGCAGAGCTGTGAGAGCTGCAGCAAATGTGTTTGTAAAGAGACAAGGTTCAGTTCTTCTATTCTGTATTAGTAATACATCTCATTCTGGTATTGCACCATTTAACTTAAAATAAGCCCTGGAGGCAGATTCTCGTGCAGATCAGTGTCCGCACCATAGCCGGGAACAGCTCATTTACATATAAGAAAAATGTGCGTTTCTCCGGAATAAGACATCAGATTACAGATATTGAGGTATCAATTTATTCATCTCCTTATGATCAACATGCCCATTTAGACAGCTTAGGAGAGGTGATCCTACTGACAGACTCCATTTATAATTATTGAACGTTAAAGTTTTTCATGCAATCTGTCTCTTCTCATACCACTGCGCTTGTCCACTGCTCTCTTCTTTGAACTTTTCTGGTTTTTGAAGCATAATTCCTTTAATGTATAACTCTTCTTCTATGAATGATGTTTAAAAATATATGCCGCAACAGCTTTTATTCTTCAGTTCAATCATGGCACAGTAGTGCACTATATCTAGTGTAGAATGAGCTGGATGCATTATCAGGACGTCTTGCAGTCTGGGGGACAAGGAGAAAACTAGTCAGTGTCTTGTACTGGGTACTTTCAAGGTTCAGAACGTTTCTCTGAACTTATTTTCTGAGAACAGTTTGGCTGTTAATATGACAGATGTGTCCTTGAAAAGCTCCACACTTTATCCTTCATGTTCTTACTGATTGGAAAAGCCACAACTGATACCTAAAACCTGTATAAGAAGATTTCACATATGCACAGACTGTCATTTTTCACTAGCAAAATAAAAATTATGGTTATTTAAATTTCACATTGTTTGGATTAGAAAGAAAGGAAAAGAAAATGCCTAACAAATTCTTCATGTTTAAAGCAATTTATAATCCTCTTTAGGTGTAAACACAATCTGACAATGAAGTGAATGGAAGTCCGCAATTAAAGCCTCTGGCACATGCGCTACATCTTCTCATCTTTCAATTTTTTTAACATTCATTTTGCAGTAAGGCAATACCTTCAAGCAAACCATTTTTTTGGTCCAATGTTTAATTAAAAAATATGATCTACCAACCGAACATTCACAAAGAACTTCAGAGAAGATTTGTGAAAAGAAACACAATCAAATATATTGCATTTATAATGGAAATAAAATTAAATCAGCCTTATCTTAGCCAAGCTCGTCACCATTAAAGGAACTATGTTATTGTGAATAAATTACATTTCCAGAAGATAAATAACTGTGTATATGGACTTTTCCAGACATTTTGTTTTAGAACTGGGTAGGATAAGCAGAGTATGTAATGAATCATAAAAAGATGAGGTTTTCAACAACTGGTGATTACAAGCATAAATTATGTTGTCTGTGCAGAAAGTAGAAGCTAGACAATATGGTGGCAATTTCTGCATTTAAAGGGCACCTGTCACCCCGTTTTTTCCGTATGAGATAAAAATACTGTTAAATAGGGCCTGAGCTGTGCATTACAACAGTGTATTTTGTGGACCCCGATTCCCCACCTATGCTGCCAAAATACGTTACCAAAGTAGCTGTTTTCGCCTGTCAATCAGGCTGGTCTGGTCAAAAGGGCGTGGTGTCTTCCCCCAGATCTTGCTTAGTTTTCCGTTGGTGGGGGCGGCCATCTTCCTTTGGCCGCGCGTGCGCAGAAGCGGCGCTCTGCTGGCCGCGGCTTCAGGAAAATGGCCGCGGGATGCCGCACGTGCGCAGATGGAGATCGCGGCGGCCATTTTCCTGAAGCCGAGATGCGAACTCTGCTTCCAAAGGAAGATGGCCGCCCCCAGCGATCACCAATGAAATAGTGCACATCGCGCTCTTTTAACTCCCCTATGCAGTGTATTCGGGACCTTGGGCATGCGCAAACCACTACGCCACCAACGGAAAACTAAGCAAGATCTGGGGGAAGACACCATGCCCTTTTGACCAGACCAGCCTGATTGACAGGCGAAAACGGCTACTTTGGTAACGTATTTTGGCAGCATAGGTGGGGAATCGGGGTCCACAAAATACACTGTTGTAATGCACAGCTCAGGCCCTATTTAACAGTATTTTTATCTCATACGGAAAAAACGGGGTGACAGGTGCCCTTTAATGTGGATCTTCTACATAGCAAAATACAACGAAAAGTACATTTCATACATTGCACATAATTTGGTAAATATTGGTTTTATTTGTCATTGACAGTGTACATTTATATCAAAACTATAAAGATGAATCTGACTTCAGAGAGCATTGACAGTCAATGTAAAATTGAAAGAAAATTGCAAACAGCAAAAACTTAACAACATATATATGCTCATTTTTCAGAGAAACCAAAATATATAAATTGGAAAAAAATTACCCATCCCCATAGGCTAAGATTTAGCTCCAAGATGCATAGAATCATAGAATGTTAGAGTTGGAAGGGATCTTCAGGGTCATCGTGTCCAACCCCCTGCTCAATGCAGGATTCACTAAACCATCTCAGACAGATGTCTGTCCAGCCTCTGAAGATTTCTATGCAGCTCACATTTGATTCCACGAACGATATTAATCTGACCGTGATAATCACGTGAAGCAGAGGCTCCTAGTTTTGAACATTTGCAAAGCATATGTAAGGCTACTTTCACACTAGCGTTTTTTGCAATCCGTCGCAATGCGTCGTTTGGCCGAAAAAACGCATCCTGCAAAAGTGCTTGCAGGATGCATTTTTCCCCATATACTAACATTAAGCGACATATTGTGACGGATTGACACACGTCGCAACTGTCATGCGACGGTTGCGCCGTGTTGTGGCGGACCGTCGGCACAAAAAAACGCTACATGTAACGTTTTTTGCCGCCGACGGTCCGCTTTTTCCGACCGCGCATGCGCGGCCGGAACTCCGCCCCCACCTCCCCGCACTTCCCCGCACCTCACAATGGGGCAGCGGATGCGCTGGAAAAATGCATCCGCTGCCCCCGTTATGCGGCGTATACAACGCTAGCGTCGGTAACCTCAGCCTGACGCACTGCGACGGGCCGAGCCCGACGCTAGTGTGAAAGTAGCCTTAGTGTAGATTTTTTTATAGAAATAGTCCATTATACTGCTTAAACCTATGTTTGCTTGTTTTTATTTTTTGTGTCTTTTTAGTGTATGGATTACTATTTTTCTGCTTCCAATTGATAAAATGGACAAATCTATTTAACTTTGCCAGCTGAATAAAATGCATGGAAAAAATGTGTCATTCTTACAATAAGAGTATATTCCCATTGACATTATTAGGAATCTTATTTACATTTTAACACTGCTTTTGACTGATTTTGGAGCTATCAAGATATCCTAAGAATGACTTCACTTAGAAAAAAAATGCTGCAGATTTACTTTTCCAATTTTTTAAGCCAAAACTAGAAATGGACCGAAAAGGAAAAGTGAACATAAAGAACTTAAAAAGTTGCACTCTATTGTGCTAAAGCATGTGAATATGTAATATATAAAATATAAATAGCAATACTGCTTCTGAATACTAGGAAAAAATGGGATGCTTAGCACATAATTTGGCCAATTCATAGTATTGCTATTCATATTTGATATATTTCATATTGATATGTTTGAGTGCAACTTTTTTTGTATATTGTATATGGAGGTGGCTGCTCCTAGTATGCACCTATTCACATTAGCTTGGATGTGCCAGTCAGTCTTTAGTTATTTCTTTGCTAGCTCTCTGACCGAGCACTCCACCCTTCAACATGTGGTGGTTTTAATTACAGCATGATCCTACCTACCCATTAATACAGGATTTACTGAGAGTGGTGTCCACATTCACTCAGGAATTCAGACTTCAGCCTAAGGGAGGTATTCATATTAGATATGTAGGGATCCATCAGTTTTGAGACCACCTTGACGTTGGTTTATGGGCAGGTATGAATTGGCCAAATTATGTGCTAAGTGTCTCATGTTTTCCTAGTATTCAGAAGCAGTATTGCTATTCATATTTCATATATCTCATATTGACATGATTTAGCATGATAGAGTGCAACTTTTTTGCATATTGTGTTTGGTTAATAGTAACATTATGTTCTTTGCACTTCCTGATTTTGACCCCAACAGTGCTCACTGGAACTTCAGTAAATAAGAAATTCTTCTGTAACCAGTGTCTTCAGTATATTTTGCAACAATAAGGTTGCAAAGCTTTTGAGACAGCTCATTGGTTTTACTCATTAAGAGATGTTTGTTGTGTGGCATCTTGGCAATGAGACCTTGTTATATTAACAAGTTGAACCAGCTGATATTTTTTCACTAATGGCAATATTGCTTTCTAATTACTGATAGATTTCAGCTGGTGACCTGACTTTCAATGACTTTTTTTCATCTCTATTTCTTGATTTATTTATTTAGATTCTGGTTTGGCTATTATCCCAAGTCATGTGACAAGGCTTGTTAAAAGGTCAACATTGAATTGAAGGATTGCTACCTTCCAATAGGTGGCACTAGAGTTCTAGCTCTCTTCCTCTCTGAAGAGACAATTTGCATAATTGATTTATTTAATACTAAATCTTTGGATTATTGTACACAGACTCAGACTACTACTCCCATGTTTAATGTGGTTCAGCACTGAAATGTTACATCACATTCAGAGTAGGCCATTTTTTTTAACTCTATGTGGAATGAGCTGTGCGCTCTGACCTCCTATTCCTATACTGTACTAGCATAAAAAGTGCTTCTTGGCTGACATTCATCTTTTATACTGGTTGTGATAGGCCCCTTTTTTGGCTGCGCAACAACCATGTGATGCTACTGCTGCAGGTCATTAAGGGGTAGTCCGCATGGCTGCAAAAAATTTCATTAACATGCACGCTAAAGCATCAGCAGTGTTGGATGGTGCTGGGCGTTTTTTCTGACATACTCAAGAATCAAATTACAAAGTGTTTGAATTTGTGGCCTATGAATTTTAGGAAATTCGACTCAAAGTTGATCCATCAGAGGATTGATCCGCTCCTTCCATCTTTACTAATGACATAATCAATAAACCCTGTGTCTGTTATTAAAAATATTTCATTTCTTCAAGTGACTATTTGCCTTTTTGTTAACAGGTTTCAGAATTAATATGTTTTTAGTGAAAGGGTCAAAGATTGTTATTAGCAGTTTGCTTGGAAAAAAAAAATCTAGTAAAATGGACACTAATGCCCTGAACACATAATACGTGTCACAATTAATTATGTGACATTGGACAAATCAAGTTTCCTACAAATTAGAAAGTGTCGCATTCGGAATAACAAAACTGTTTATGAATTTATAAGACATGCCTGAAAACAGAAAAGCCAACTAGACTGACTATAGTTAATTTCATTGTTGCAACAAATTAATGGAACACCAATGCTGTGTGTATGCACTGCCCTGATAAAGTTGTTATTGGCAACATCGTCCGTTAAAAAGAGCTTAGCGAGCTCTGTGTTTTGTCATCCATTGTTACTTGTCTACGGGAATGATGTCTACAACCTAAATATCTGTACCAGTGAAGATAAAGGATTCCTTCTCTCAATGTGCTATGGGATTACATAGCCAGGTATATCATCCTTAATGATGTTTAAAATTTAAATTCTACCTGTATTTCTGACAGGACTAATTTTATTTTCCGGATTTATAGAAAAAAAAGTACTAAACTAATTTTAATTGTTTGTAACAAGATCATCAAAGACGTTATAGGACTCATTTTTATTTTCAATATATTGAAAAAAGTTCCAAATTAATTTTAATTGTTTGTAACAAAGATCATCAAAGAAGTTTCAGTTGTAAAGAACAGCCACTAATACTTGACTTTAGTTAATTGCAGTGCATCTAAAAGTCGGAGGGCATTTGCACCTGCAAAATACAATCATTACCTTGGCAAGATAGCAGGTACTTTACTGTTTGAGCAATGACACTGGAATTCTCTCCCAGGCCATGTTTTGGGGGTTGATTCATTAAATAAGTTTAAGAAGGGTCGGTGTGCCTTTCTTAAAAAAAATATTACAGGTTTTGAGCACTCGCCCTATCCTGGATCTGCTCGTACCTTTCCAACCGCACATTCAGCATCTCCCACTCCCACACTACCTCCTCATCCCACCCTCTCTCTGTTGGAGTCCCCCAAGGCTCTGTTCTAGGACCCCTACTCCTCTCAATCTATACACTTGGCTTGGGACAACTCATAAAGTCCTATGGATTCCAGTACCACCTCTATGCTGATGACACTCAGATCTACCTCTCTGGCCCAGACGTCACTGTTTTGCTGTCCAGAATCCCAGAGTGTCTATAAGCCATATCCTCCTTCTTATCCTCTCGCTTCCTCAAACTCATTGTGGACAAATCTGAACTCATCATCTTTCCTCCATCCCATAGATCTTCCTTACCTGACCTATCTATCGCAATCAAAGACATCATGCTTTCCCCTGTACCGGAAGTCCGCTGCCTCGGAATAACCTTTGACTTTGCCCTGTCCTTCAAACCACACATCCAAGCTCTGTCCACCTCCTGTCGCCACCAGCTCAAAAATATCTCCAGAATCCGTCCTTTCCTCAACCGTCAATCTACTAAAATGCTTGTGCATGCCCTCATCATCTCCTGCCTTGACTACTGCAACATCCTTTTCTGCGGCCTCCCTGCTAACACCCTTTCACCTCTCCAGTCCATCCTTAACTCTGCTGCCCGACTAATTCATCTCTCTCCTCACTACTCCTCCGCTTCCCCGCTCTCCAAATCTCTTCACTGGCTCTTATTCCCTCAGTGTATCCAGTTCAAATTACTAATACTGACCTACAAAGCCATCCATAACCTGTCTCCTTCATATATCTCTGAACTAATCTCCCGATATCTTCCCTCACGTAATCTCTGGTCCTCCCAAGACCTCCTTCTCTCCTCCACGCTTATTCGCTCCTCATCCAACCGCCTCCAAGACTTCTCAAGAATATCCCCCATCCTCTGGAATTCTCTGCCCCAACACGTCCGACTATCAACCACATTTGGATCCTTCAGACGGAACCTGAAAACCCATCTCTTCAGGAAAGCCTACAGCCTGCACTGACCCCGCTGCCTCCTCATCACTACCGGAGATACTGCCTCACAACACCAGAGCTCCTGCAACCCTCAACCTATTGTCTCCTTCCCCATAATCCTGTCGAATCTAAGCCCGCAAGGGCAGGGTCCTCACCCCTCTGTATCAGTCTGTCATTGTTAGTTTGTGTACTGTAAGTGATATCTATAACTTGTATGTACCCCATTCTCATGTACAGCACCATGGAATCAATGGTGCTATATAAATAAATAATAATAATAATAGATATCTGGAGATAATGGATCCAGGGATTGATTCGGTTTGCCATATTTGGAGTGAGAATAGTTACAGCCTCAGAAGGTTTTACCTTATATCTGAACCAGCATATTACAATTACTGGTTAGACTCGAAAGACCTAGATTTTGTATCCTTAACACTACGAGCCTGAAGTTGAGGTTGATTAGACTATGTCATTAGAGGAGGCAATCTGGGGTCACATCTGTGGCATGCATTCACATTTATGGGAGAATTCTAATTTCTAAAAACTTATAGACAAGAAAGGATAATGCAAAAAATAAGGCATCATTAGAGAAGAATTCACCTACTGCCAAACAAGACTATAAAATGTACCGGAACAATAAATTTAACAATGTTCTTGTTTTCTAAAGTGTTAAATATATCCAGCAATTAAAGCATTTCTATAACTTTTTAAGCCGCACAGCCATTCTCTGCTTGCTGCAATTCATATAGTTCATCTCAATTCAGTTGGCTGTTTTATAGTAGACATCCATTAATAACTCTTGGTCTCAAAGCTTTTGTAGCTTCATAAAAAATGTGAAGATTAGAGAACCAACTATTATTCTTTATAAAACATCATAAAAATTGTTCTGATATTTTATCTGCTAGCAATTGATCCTCTCTGCACTTCCCACCTAGAAGGTCATACAAGAGCCTTGGAGGTTATCACTTATAGAGATGTCACTTAGAAATATGTCTGTCATGCTGTATGTTGCAGAAATCATAGGCAAGCGAAGTTACCTTGGAGCTGAACATAGAGCAGGCTAAACAGTTTAATTTTGGCAAAAGCGGTACATGTCTAACAGAGTTCCTCAAGTGCTGCAAAGCTAACTTTTGCATATAGCAAAAACCTCTGAGGTAGAATTATTAAATCTGCATAATAAATAGACAGTGTAAACTTAGATTAGAAAATGTGAAAAAGTACCAAAATTTATCACAGTGGCTTGTGCTGGAAGATAAATTTGGCATACCTATGTTTACATCATCTGTTGGTTGACTTACTTTTTAGTAACTTTCTCCTTACTCCTTCTGTAAACCAGTATCTTCTCAACAACAAACATTATGACACATGTGACACATAAAGAGGGTAGAAATGATAATTCATAGTCAGGCTGGAACAGAAAAGTTTCACTACTTATTGCAGCATAAAATTATCTCTCAATACTGATTTTAGTCCTTCTCGTAGTCTTAGCCGGCCAGAGAGGTGAGCAGTGAGGTGAGCATTAGTTGCTTTTTTCTGCATCTGATCGTTATTATGCTCTGAAGTCAGTGAGTGGAATTTCCTAGTAAAATCCATACGATTTGACAACTCTGAATCTTGTCAGATTTGATAATGTCTAATAAGAAATGCTGCTCACACCCACTTCTCTTTAGCTGAGGTGCAGTCTCTTTCTACTAGGCACCATAGTTCTTCACTTTCATCCTTAGTGCAACATTGCAATGTGTCTGTCTCCTAGTGGCAAAAAAATGACTTTTTAAGCTTTTCGTCATGCCTCTAGTGGCATGCATACACATTTTAATCCAAGCTGTCAGGAGTCAAGTTCCCGCCGCTGCACAGGGGGAATCTCGAACCATGACTGCTGAGGTCTCCCATTCCACATCAGCCGCAGTGCAGTCTGCTCAGCGGATACGTTGGTCCCAGCATCTTACTCAGTCTGATACTGTGCAAAAGGTTACTGCTGCCTTTTCAGGCTTTGCTGTTGTAGCCTGCACTGGTCAGCGGTGAGCAGGCTTTTCTGGGACTAAGTCATGCTTTGCACACACTGAGCATGCCCACGGGAGGACCTCTCATTGGAGGTCGGGGGTCACAAGCTCAGGCCCTGTAGCAGCTCCCATTGGACCACTAGGAAGGTCCTTGTCTGCTGCAGCTATAAAAGGTTTGCATGGCCGCACGGCCATGCGCTAGTATCAACCTGTGTTATGAGCTTTGCTACTTGGTGGTCATGTCTGCATGTGGTCAGGGTTGGCTGAAATAAGCCCCTAGAATACCGGCACCTCTGGTGAGGAGTTGATTGTGTGCTATGCTGACTACATGACCACTCTTTGCTTTGCTTAGTTAGGTGGCTGTGATCCTCTGTGAGGTTAACAGGGCACAGCATTTTCATATCTTGGCGATTCTGTGAAGTTAACAGAGTTCACTTATACCGCCATATAGTGCCGCCAATTACATTGCAGCAGATATCTCTGCACGGTGGACCTTGTTGTTTCCTTCCTATACTCGGTGTGTTCCACTAGCCCTAACACAAGACCTGCTGGGCCAGTTTAGTGCTTCCATTAACAATGCTTTATGCAGTTTGTATTAAAACTATTGTTTTAGACAATATTTTAAATCTTTTTGTTGTGGGTTGTGTGTGCTGTATACCTAATAAGGAGGTAACTCAAAGAAACAAATGCAGAGCAAAGGTTTAAAAATGTTTTAAAACAGGAACTACTTAACTGAATTAAAATATGCATTCATTGCAGAGAACTGGGCATGAGGTGGCACAGAAGGTGCTCACAAATATCCCAAACCAGGCAAATTACATTAAAAATATATTAAAAGTAATACATCATCTACACAGTATGTAAATTTTAGTGCAGACTTATCAAAAAGTGCAATAGTGTTAGCAGCAAAGAAAACTGAAAAGTAGAATAGCATATATAATGATGGCAATCTATTAAGTTGATTCAAAGATGCATAACTCATAATGCAAGACAAAAATGAAAGTATATAGATGTAATGATATGAAGATACAGTCTACGCTAGAAAGTGCTAATGTGCAATAAGAAGTATAATCATGAAGCGTGTAAAACAATATCTAATCTATACCACCCGGTCCATAATGATTCATTTGCTGTGATAATACATTGTTATATGTGCAAATGGAGCATATCTTTATGCAAAATGAACTCTTAATTTATCAAGGGATATGAAAATAAATTCAAGTCACATGCTGCACACAATTGTATGAATGGGCACCAATCATATGTTCAAAAACACTAGTAATATGATTATAAAGAGCATACCACTGTAAATGATAGGGTGCTTAGAGAGGTGCCAAACCCCGAGGCACGTTTTGGACCAAGCCTTTGTCACGGGTTAATTAGGAAGGGAAGAAGTTAATTGTTCTCAGTTACTTCTATTAGACCAGAGTCTGGGTCTTGCACAGTGTGAAGCTTGATCAATAAGTGCATGTGAACAATTACAGTTTGAAAGCAAAAGTTAAAAACAGGAGTTCAAGACCTGCAAGTATTTGATTTTTCCCTACATTTTATTATTCTTTACTGTTTTTGTTTGATTGTATAGTGGATAATATGATTGGAGATTTCCTTCAATGAACAGTTTGCCATATATACAAAACTGGAGCAGGAGTTTCAGAATGAATATTGCTATGGCAGATATGAGCATGTTGCCCACCTGAAAGCATGTATTAGAGATCTAAAGGGGCAAAATCCAAATCTGAGAATAAGTGAAAACTTTGCAAAGAGCATATTGTTCAGTGATCAAGCAAATACTGGGGAAGACATGGATGATGCAACAATTTGACACAACATGCAGGCAAATAGCTGGAATGATGTGGTAAGGGTGAATGGGAAATGGCTTAAGAAAAATAAGGCTGCTCCTGCTTCTGTATATCCAAACAAAATTGGCAGATTGTATGATGATGAAAGAATGGCTGTTTCAGAAATGGCATGCATAGTTCCTATTGTTCTTCCTAACAGAAAAGCCTAGCTTGTAGCCAGGGGTTAGGTAATGCAGGTAGAGTAAGATAGTTGTGGCTGTCAAAGTTCACAGTCAGAGGGGCACTACGCTGAACCCACCAAGCTCTTACCTTTATGTCACCAACAGCCCTCTGCTGCCCCCTATTATCAGGACAATTGAGCAATTGTTGGACATTTAGGCTACTTTCACACACAGCATATTTGCTGCGTATTTTTACGCGCGCGTATTTTGCTGCTGCTTTACCTGCGTTTTTTTACGCAGGCAAAAAACGCTGCTGCTTTCACACACAGCGTTTTTTGCTGCGTTTTTTGCAGCTGCGTTTTTTTCAGCATTGTGTACTGAAAATAAAGTTTGTTTGAAAAAAAAAAAAAGGGGAAAAAAAAAAGAGTCATTGAGGTCATTTCCTGTCTTTATGACTCAGAATACAATACACACTGGAGTTAACATCATGTCGATTCTGCCAGCTGCAATGGCCTTGAGCCAAAGATGCCTCAGCAAGCGGAACAGACATCAGCTGGGGTTTACTAACCCCACTGTCACTAACCCCAGGTTACTAGGGCAGGCGTCAGTCAGACGCCCCCCCTCGTAACCCTGTACGGTAAGGGTATGTTCACACGATCCTGATTTCAATCCTTTTTTTCAGGACAAAAACCGCAGCTCTTGGCAGAAAACGCAGGTGCGTTTTTGGTGCGTTTTTGATGCGGTTTTTGATGCGGTTTTTAGTGCGGTTTTTTATGCAGTTTTCTCTGCAGATTGTCTGTGTTTGACACAAATAAAGCTTTAACTGCAGTGGGGGAAAAAAAAAAGAAATGATGTCATTTCCTTGTCCAACCCTTTTCTTCTTCCATCCTCCATTTTGGGACTAAACACCAAAATGAGTGGACGTGTTTTGAATGACAGTGCTCCGCAGAGTGCTGAGCGTAGGCCAGATCACAGCCCGCGGATCCAGCTCTATCCAGCTATTTAAGTCTACGTTCACATTTGCGGTCTGCGCCGCAGCGTCGGGCGCCGCATGCGTCATGCGCCCCTATATTTAACATGGGGGCGCATGGACATGCGTCGCACTTGCGTTTTGCGCCGGCCGCATGCGTCACTGCAGCGCACGCATCCGGCCGCAGAGGACGCAGCAAGTTGCATTTTTGCTGCGTCCAAAATCAATCAAAAAAAGGACGCATGCGGCGCACAACGCAAATGTGAACATAGCCTAAGTGCCACGTATTTAAGTGCCACGTATTTCAGTGCCACGTATTTCAGTGCCACGTGCCACGTATTTCAGTGCCACGTGCCACGTATTTCAGTGCCACGTATTTCAGTGCCACGTGCCACGTATTTAAGTGCCACGTGCCATGTATTTAAGTGCCACGTATCACGTATTTCAGTGCCACGTATTTCAGTGCCACGTATCAAAGTGCCACGTGCCACGTATCAAAGTGCCACGTATCAAAGTGCCACGTGCCACGTATCTAAGTGCCACGTGCCACGTATCAAAGTGCCACGTATCAAAGTGCCACGTGCCACGTATTTAAGTGACACGTGCCACGTATCAAAGTGCCACGTGCCACATATTTCAGTGCCACGTGCCACGTATCAAAGTGCCACGTATCAAAGTGACTGAGCGCCGGCCCTAAAGTGAAAGTGAAAGCAGAGCGGTGACGTCACCGCTGTGCTGTTAAGGCCGGAGCTCAGTCAGTGTCAGGAAGCAGAGGCTGGGGGACGCGCAGGTGAGCATGTACTGTTTGTTTTTTTTACTTTTACGCTGGTAACCAGGGTAAACATCGGGTTACTAAGCACGGCCCTGCGCTTAGTAACCCGATGTTTACTCTGGTTACCCGGGGGCCTCGGCATCCTTGGTCGCTGGAGAGCGGTCTGTGTGACAGCTCTCCAGCGATCAAACAGCGACGCTGCAGCGATCGGCATCGTTGTCGCTATCGCTGCAGCGTCGCTACACACACACACACGCACGCACGCACGCACGCACACACACACACGCTGCTTCACTGGGGGGCGGGGGCTTCCCTCTTCCTGTCCGACGTCACGTCCGGTCCTGGGTGTCAACCCCTCCGTACAAAGACGCCGACACCCAGGACAAAGGCGCTGTGTGTGCACGTTAATATGGGGCCCTAGGGGGATACGCAGACACGCCGCTGCATAAAGAATTGACATGTCAATTCTTTTTACGCCGGCGTGTTTGCAGACAAAAGCGCCGCGTTTTTTTGCGGTGTGTCTGAACGGCAAAGTGAATTTCTCATTCACTTTGCCGGCAGACGAAAATGACATTGCGCATTTTTGAAAAGCGCCCGCAAAATAGCGCTCAAAAATGCGCTATGTCTGAAAGTAGCCTTAATGTAGGAGTCTACAGGTTGTTTACACTAGTTGACCGGTTATTGGAGAACTAACAGTGAGTGTATGGTATGTACACCTTCTATTCCAACACATGGAATATATGTATATACCCCCAATACGGTCACTGCCAGCTAACTACTCACAAACTAACTACTCACTAGCACCACCAATTGTTCACAGGCTGATTTGACACTGTACAGGCAGTGTAAGTGAGACACTGACAGTCTCATGCACTGTGGTACATAAGCACAGCAGTGTATTAGACCAGTGATCAAATTAAAAATTATACATCTCACACTAAAAAAAGTGAAAAAAGTCAAATAAAACATGTAAAAAAGTAAAAAACACACACAAAAAGGGCACACAAAGTTCCTTTCATCATAAGGCCCCAAAAAGTGGGATCAGCTCAACTATAATGAACCCTGAATGCTGATCGTCTGCTGTCATCAGAGCCTGGCAGCCTATTTATGACAACATTGGCGCCCTTGCTCTACTGCAGTTCTCCCTAAAGGTACCTTCACACGAAACGACTTTACAACGAGAACGACAACGATCCGATCGCTGCAGCGTCGCTGTTTACATCGCTGTAGAGATGTCAAACACAGCAGCTCCAGAACGACGCAGGAGCGATCCTGTGACGTAGCGGTGACGCACTTATCGTTCTCACAGGTCGTTAGCTCCATGTTTAACATTGCTGGCATCGTTGCTTTTGCTTTCAAACAAGACGATACACGCCAATCTGACGACCAAATAAAGTTCTGAACTTTAATCAATGACCAGCGATATCACAGCAGGATCCAGATCGCTGCTGCGTGTCAAACACAACGATATCGCTATCCAGGACGCTGCTACGTCACGGATCGTTGTTGTTCTCGTTGTAAAGTCGTTTCGTGTGAAGGTACCTTAAGTGACTCTAAAATTTACTGCTATCAATCTACATTAACTGATATAAAACTGATCACCAGGGAAGTTCAATAGAATAAATTATATTTAAGGAACTTAGCTCTAAATCATTGCTGTTGCCCTAAGTTTGCATCAATGCATTTCCCCATGCTTGGTATCGATTTGCTTGATCTCTTCATCCATGATGATTAGCTAGATCCCTGAATATTTAGATTAGATTATATTGAAAATCTTGTTTATGTGCAGTCCCTTTCTTGCATTTGTGGGATTGTTTTATTAGGAGGAGTACTACTATATTGTTACTTCAGTTATGTTTTTTGTGTCCTTTTTTTAATGCATATCGTTTTAAAGTTGTTTTTAGGGTTAGTTCTATTCCTCCCATTTTTTAGCTGTAATTTTTGTTTTTCTTGCCCAGATGTAGAATCTTGCATTTCTCCCTGTTACCATTCTATTAGTCCATGCCCATTCTTGAAGCTTATTGAGATCCTTCTGAATCCTTTCTCTATCTTCTCTAGTGTTAGCTATCCCTCCTAGTTTTGCTTTGTCTGCAAATTTGATTAGTTTATCTTCAGTTCCCTTATCTAGATCATTTTAAAAAATGTTGAACAACACCAGGGCCAGGACAAAGCCTTGTGGTGCCCCACTGTAAATAGAGTAAGGGTACTGTCACACTTTGCAACTTTCCAACGATCACGACCAGCGATACGACCTGGCCGTGATCGTTGGAAAGTCATTGTGTGGTCGCTGGGGAGCTGTCACACAGACCGCTCTCCAGTGACCAACGATGCCGAGGGCCCCGGGTAACCAGGGTAAACATCGGGTTACTAAGCGCAGGGCCGCTCTTAGTAACCCGATGTTTACCCTGGTTACCATCGTAAAAGTAAAAAAAAAAAAACGTACATACTCACATTCCGGTGTCCGTCAGGGTCCCTCGCAGTCTGCTTCCCGCTCTGACTGAGTGCCGCCGTAAAGTGAAAGCAGATCACAGCGGTGACGTCAAAGCTGTGCTCTGCTTACTTTCCGGCTGGCAGTCAGTCAGAGCGGGAAGCAGACTGCGAGGGACCTGACGGACACCGGAATGTGAGTATGTACGGTTTGTTTTTTTTTACTTTTACGATGGTAACCAGGGTAAACATCGGGTTACTAAGCGCGGCCCTGCGCTTAGTAACCCGATGTTTACCCTGGTTACAAGCGAACGCATCGTTGGATCGGTGTCACACACACCGATCCAACGATGACAGTGGGAGATCCAGCGACGAAAGAAAGTTCCAAACGATCTGCTACAACGTACGATTCTCAGCAGGGTCCCTGATCGCTGCTGCGTGTCAGACACAGCGATATCGTATGGATATCGCTGGAACGTCACGGATCGTACCGTCGTAGCGACAAAAGTGCCACTGTGAGACAGTACCCTAAGGGATGCACCACTATCGGAAATATATCTTTAAATATATCAGAAGTGCAGTGCCATACCTAATCTGTGGTGATAAAGGACAAAAAGGAAGAAAAAACACTAGACTAATGACGGTATGCACATCCACAATAGAGTAAAATATAAACAAAACCTTTATTGCACCTCAAGACAAGACAATATAAAAACCATTAAAAAACATATAACGTGACCAATACACCCACACCCCCAGACAACAGGGCCCACTGGGCCATGCAAGAATGTTGCTAGAGTGGTCAGATGGTTAATAATTCAGACAATGTCCAACATGAAAAATGATTAGTCCAAACAAGTCAGAATGGTTAAACATATACATATAGCAGGACATATGCTGATAGCAACCCACAAGAATGAAGATAATGATGATGATACTATGACCACCACAATGTAAACAATGTACACCTCAAGTAAAATACAGAGGTATAACGATAAATAACAATATACCAACGGGTGCCTCTGCCCTAATATAAAGGACACACATTATAACTTTGTGTCCTCAATCTTAGCTCTCCAATATGTTTGTCCTCAGTGGGAATATAATCCCACAATAATAAAACCCCATAAATGAGAGAGTGGGAAAGAGAGAAAGCCCCAAATGTGGGGTATATAGCAGCACTGGGAAAAAAGGCCTTAGGTATACAAACTGATAGGTGGTCACTGGTAATGAAGTAACAAGATATGCAACTGCTATAAAAGCCTATGAGGTTTTAGTGGGTAAAGCCACAACACCAGCTCAAGAGAGGCCATAGGGTAAAGCCATATGAGCATAAAGACCTAATGGTCATTTGAAGGGGGGGTGGGGAGGAGGCCCACTTGAAACACTTCCAATTCGATGAGGAACCATTTATCACCATTCTTTGAGTACGATCGCTGAGCCCCTTAAGAATACCCCTACCTCGTACAAATTATATTTAATCATTTTTTATTTTCATTTTTAATTTTATAATTTTTTTTTGCATTAATAATTTTACATTTCAGTCTTTTCTTCTTTTTTTATATGTTTCAATCTTGAATATAATTTTCATTAATCTTAATTCTCTCCAATACATTACCTTCTCAAAATATCCACTGCGGCCACCAGTTATCAACCTGAATACCTCCAGACAGCTTCAGACATCTCCCATTACCAATTTTACCACTGTCCTTGTCTCTTGCGCTAACTACTTACACTCTACACTATCTTTCTCTACAGCAATTATCACTGGTTTCCTCTTCCTTTTATCCCTGCTTTTGTTGCATTTCCTTTTACTTCTCATCCGCGCTCTTCGTTTTTTTTTTCTTCCTCTTCCTCCCAGTAGCTCAATCAATTCATTCACCCTCTTCCACTTTTTTTCCCAGCATGCCATGGGTTTGATCCCCGCCCAACATTCCTCCAATCTTTTTTTTCCCTATCTCCTTTGTAATCCTATTACTAGTCTACTTCTCAATGTCCTCTCCTTACCCTTCCCACACACCACCATCTTCCCCCATCTTCCCCCATCTTCCTTTTCTTAAAAATTTTCTTATGGGCATTTTCTTCAATTTCAATCACACCTCCAATCTTTTTAACCTCCTGCCCTTGCATTCTTATAATGCAATTGGTTTTTTCACTTGAAAAAAATGCTAGTCCAGCATTGAAACGCATTGTGGAAAACTGCTCAGCTCATTCTGCTCCCAAGAATTCTTTATTACAGCAGTGCAGCTTGATATTGTGCTGCCGTCAAATTTTAAGATTGCTACATCTGTATCATTCTAAAACATAATAATGGAACTGGAGCCAAAGCAAAAACAGGACAGTCAGCACATACCCCTTATCCTATAAAGCAGCGCCGTTACATTTTTGGAGAATTGTTTTCCAAAGTAAGAAAATATATTTTTAATTTCTATATTTATGTTAAACAATATTTGGGCAAAGTTATATCTGTCAATTTGATGACTAATGAATCTAATGTACTGTTTAGCAAGATGACTAACCATTTCTGTGGTTGAAAATCCATGAATGGGCGAAGCATGGATATATTAATATACTGTAGATGTTTGCATTTTAATACAGAGATAAACATTTGTTCTATGAAAACCATTACCTTCTATGTTTTCTGTAGATATTGGATATGTCAGCAGCATTTACAAGTTCCATTGTAATTCGTATAATTTTGTACAAGTACGTTGTCCTATTTTTCGCGAGCCTGAAGCTTTGATGGTAGAAATGAAAGAAGATTCTCGATAAACATTGTTATGAGGCTTGTATGAGAGAAACTAGAGATTGAATTTTTGTAACCAAACTAAGAAATGCATTCTATATTCATTAAAGCCTTTCATCATGTTGAAGTACAGTATCTGGCTCTACTGTCATAATAATGTCTTATCTTCTCAGCCAAGAAAAGACCAGCCTCGTATTAGAATGTGCAATTTGCTAAGATAAACAAAAGGTAAAAGGCTGTATTCCCTTTTCTGCCAAGTGCAATCGTAAAAAAGAAAAATCTCTTTTCACACTTTACAAGAGGACCTCGAAGAAGATAACTTGTTGCTTTTCAAGGTTATACCTCTAATATCGAAAATGTCATACTAATTTCAAGAAGTAAAGTAAAGTGAACAACAGTATATTTTGTGCTGGGTGTATGTGTAATAGGGAACAATACAGTGCTCACAAAGTCTATCAATAGAACACCAGCCGAGATGCGATTTGTACATCTTCTCTTACATGTCAAGTTTTCATTCGATTCCAGGAATCATTTCTTTGTGAGGAGACCGAAACAAATATCATCAGGTGAGCAACTACTGTGGATATCACCCTGTGTACTCACTCATGCATGGTGGTATGTTCAGAAAACATTGAGGTAGCATCAGTTAATATTTATTAGGAAAAAGAGTAATTTGCACCTGATATACTGTATAAATAAGAAAAAGTTGTTATTTGGGTGCATCAAGAGTAAACAATAAAACATCAATGGGAACAAAATCTTAGGGTTTGCTGTTGCATTGGTAGCAAACAAAAACAAAATACAAATATATGACCTGCAATATGTCTTATGTTACACTTGCACTAAAAGATACTAATTATAACAAATGTGCTGTACTAACAATTTAAAGTGGTTGTCTACCTACTATTTTTTATCCCAAGTATTTTAGGGAACAGCTGGTTCAACCACCGGCATGTGAAGTCACTGGCACAAAGCTCCCGACACCTATCTCCAACTAATACTGACAACAAAGAGGCATTGAGTTATGGTGTATTAAACATTTTTCCCAACGGATGGGGTATAAAATCAGGAAAAAAGAGAACACCTGCCAAAGGAATCCACTTGAAGATAACATGGATAATGAGGCAGCCTCTCTCATCAAATGTGGAGGCTGAACACCATAGGAAAGACTGATTTCTCAGATCAGAGGATCAGAACAAAAGGAATCAGGTAGATTACTGTAGGTTTGTGGCTAAATTGTTATATGTAATAATGTATATTATATTATATATAATAGACTGGCTATTCCAGTTGCAAACTTGCTGAAGCAATACCAAGCTGACATATTGGTGAGAGTAGCTAGAAGAGTGGGAATGCAAGCTGTGGAATCTGCTCTAGAAATGTCAAAAGCACTTTTCAAGAAACTAAAAAAAATAAGTGGTCCTTGAGAACCGTATATTAGGTGTTACAGAAAATATCAAAAGTATCTCTGTGAGCATGATACATTAGTTGAAGATTGATTGCAAATGTGAAGGGTCCACAGACTTGGACTGGATCTACTTCTAGCACTAGAGTTAGAGTCTATCCACCACTGCAGTAGTACTTTGTGTCCCATCCTGGTCAATAAAGGAATTCTCTAATCCTCAAGAAATGGCTAACACAGTGCCCTGCAGCCAAGTTCTTCTACCTGCTTATGGGAATTACAGCTCCCTCAGCTCTTTTTGCTACCAGCAGTACTCACTGTGGGTTGCAGACACCTTGTTAGTACTGGGTTCACTCAAGCTATAAACTCTGACAGTATAAGAGACAGTTGCTGATGAATTCCTTGATCTTGAGCATGCTATCATTACTCTCTTTTGACATGTGACTTAACCCTACATAGGCTTTAACCCTAGACTTGTGGCTTATATTCTAGACAATGGCATATAACGCTTCCTGCTTATTCTCTATCTGACTAACAGACAGGAACTAGGTTCCTGACTGAGCCCACCCTACCTGAGGTAGCACTGACAGTCAATTTTTAATCTCTAAATAACAAGAAACTGCAGGCACATAGGAATAAAATATATAAAGCAGCAGGTCAATAAAATAGCATATCAAAAGTTTTCAGAGAGGGTGTTTGGACAACTTATCCACCTTTATACATTAACTAGCTGAAGAGCCCGGCGTTACCTGGGCATAGTAAATATCTGTGGTTAGTTATGTAGATAGTATTTTTTTGCGGTACATTCTGGTATCCTTCATTTTGATACAGGAACCAACCAAGATATATTTCTTTCCTGTGGTTAGTTATAGCACCTCACTTCTCTTATTTTCCCATCACGCCTCTCATTTTCCCCCTCACATCTCTCATTTTCTCCCTCACACCTCTCATTTTCCCCCTCACTCCCCTTATTTTCCCCTCACTCCTCTCATTCCCCCTCACTCCTCTCATTCCCCCCTTGACACTTGTCATTTCGACCTCACATCTGTCATTTTCTGATCACTCCACTATTTTCCCTCACTCCTCTCATTTTGCACTCACACCTTTTCATTTTCACCTCACACCTCTCATTTTCACCTCACACCTCTCAATTTCCCCTCAGTATATACATGTTTGTCATCTCCCTTATATATAGTATACACCTGTATGTCATCTCCTGTATATAGTATATACCTGTATGTCATCTCCCCTGCATATAGTATATACCTGTATGTCATCTCCCCTGTAAATAGTATATACCTGCTGTATGTCATCTCCTCCTGTATATTGTATATACCTATGTGTCATCTCCTCCTGTATATAGTATATACCTGTATGTCATCTCTTCTGTATATAGTATATACCTGTATGTCATCTCCTCCTATATAGTATATACCTGTTTGTCATCTAAGGCTAGGATTTCTTGCAGAAATTTCCTGAGCAAAACAGGATATTTTCTGCAAGAAATCCGTATGTGTTTTTTGCGCATTTTACCGCATTTTACCACGTTTTTGGTGCGTTTTTGGTGCGTTTTTTTGCGGATTTTTTCGGAGGTTCCCAATGCAATAATATAGTGGGAAATCCCCAAAAAATCCGCAAAATTAATGAACATGCTGCGTTTTTTTCATGGAAAAAAACGCATCATGTGCACAAAAATAGCGGAATGCATTCTAAATGATGGGATGCATAATGTATGCGTTTTTTTTCGCATTTTTATAGCAGAAAAACGTGAAAAAACGCAAAAAATCTGCAACGTGTGCACACAGCCTAATTGTATATAATATATACCTGTATGTCATCTCCCCTGTATATAGTATATACCTGCTGTATGTCATCTCCTCCTCTATATACCTATGTGTCATCTCCTCTTTTATATAGTATATACCTGTATGTCATCTCCTCCTGTATATAGTATATACGTGTGTCATCTCCTCCTGTATATAGTATTTACCTGTATGTCATCTCCTCCTATAAATAGTATATACCTGTAAGTCATCTCCTCCTGTATATAGTATATACCTGTAAGTCATCTTCACATGTATATAGTATATACCTGTGTGTCATCTGCTCCTGTATATAGTATATACCTGTGTGTCATCTCCCCTGTATATAGTATGTACCTGTATGTCATCTCCTCCTGTATTAGACCTCGTTCACACGTTATTTGGTCAGTATTTTTACCTCAGTATTTGTAAGCTAAATTGGCAGCCTGATAAATCCCCAGCCAACAGGAAGCCCTCCCCCTGGCAGTATATATTAGCTCACACATACACATAAAAGACACGTCATGTCACTACTGTCACGACTGACAGCTGCCGTATTTCCTATATGGTATATTTGTAGCTCTTGTAGTTTGTCTGCTTATTAATCAGATTTTTATTTTTGAAGGATGATACCAGACTTGTGTGTGTTTTAGGGCGAGTTTCATGTGTCAAGTTGTGTGTGTTGAGTTGCGTGTGACGACATGCATGTAGCGACTTTTGTAAGATGAGTTTTGTGTGGTGGCGACATGCATGTAGCAACTTTTTGTGTGTCGAGTTGCATGTGACAGGTTAGTGTAGCAAGTTGTGTGCAGCAAGTTTTGCGCATGGTGAGTTTTGCGCGTGGCGAGTTTTATGTGTGGTGCATTTTGAGTATGTGCAAGTTTTGTGTGAGGCAACTTTTGCATGTGTTGCAACTTTTGTGCATGTGGCAATTTTTCCGCGTGTGCAAGTTTTGCATGTGGTGAGTTTTCCATGAGGTGAGTTTTGCATGTGTGGCTAGTTTTGCGTGAGCCTAGTTTTGCATGTGGCGAATTTTGCGAGTGGCGAGTTTTCAGCGGTGACTTTTGTGTTTCGACTTTTATGTGTGGTGAAATGTGTGCTGAGGGTGGTATACAGTGGGGCAAAAAAGTATTTAGTCAGTCAGCAATAGTGCAAGTTCCACCACTTAAAAAGATGAGAGGTGTCTGTAATTTACGTCATAGTTAGACCTCAACTATGGGAGACAAACTGAGAAAAAAAATCCAGAAAATCACATTGTCTGTTTTTTTATCATTTTATTTGCATATTCTGGTGGAAAATAAGTATTTGGTCAGAAACAAACAATCAAGATTTCTGGCTCTCACAGACCTGTAACTTCTTCTTTAAGAGTCTCCTCTTTCCTCCACTCATTACCTGTAGTAATGGCTCCTGTTTAAACTTGTTATCAGTATAAAAAGACACCTGTGCACACCCTCAAACAGTCTGACTCCAAACTCAACTATGGTGAAGACCAAAGAGCTGTCAAAGGACACCAGAAACAAAATTGTAGCCCTGCACCAGGCTGGGAAGACTGAATCTGCAATAGCCAACCAGCTTGGAGTGAAGAAATCAACAGTGGGAGCAATAATTAGAAAATGGAAGACATTCAAGACCACTGATAATCTCCCTCGATCTGGGGCTCCACGCAAAATCCCACCCCGTGGGGTCAGAATGATCACAAGAACGGTGAGCAAAAATCCCAGAACCACGCGGGGGGACCTAGTGAATGAACTGCAGAGAGCTGGGACCAATGTAACAAGGCCTACCATAAGTAACACACTACGCCACCATGGACTCAGATCCTGCAGTGCCAGACGTGTCCCACTGCTTAAGCCAGTACATGTCCGGGCCCGTCTGAAGTTTGCTAGAGAGCATTTGGATGATCCAGAGGAGTTTTGGGAGAATGTCCTATGGTCTGATGAAACCAAACTGGAACTGTTTGGTAGAAACACAACTTGTCGTGTTTGGAGGAAAAAGAATACTGAGTTGCATCCATCAAACACCATACCTACTGTAAAGCATGGTGTTGGAAACATCATGCTTTGGGGCTGCTTCTCTGCAAAGGGGCCAGGACGACTGATCCGGGTACATGAAAGAATGAATGGGGCCATGTATCGTGAGATTTTGAGTGCAAACCTCCTTCCATCAGCAAGGGCATTGAAGATGAAACGTGGCTGGGTCTTTCAACATGACAATGATCCAAAGCACACCGCCAGGGAAACGAAGGAGTGGCTTCGTAAGAAGCATTTCAAGGTCCTGGAGTGGCCTAGCCAGTCTCCAGATCTCAACCCTATAGAAAACCTTTGGAGGGAGTTGAAAGTCCGTGTTGCCAAGCGAAAAGCCAAAAACATCACTGCTCTAGAGGAGATCTGCATGGAGGAATGGGCCAACATACCAACAACAGTGTGTGGCAACCTTGTGAAGACTTACAGAAAACGTTTGACCTCTGTCATTGCCAACAAAGGATATATTACAAAGTATTGAGATGAAATTTTGTTTCTGACCAAATACTTATTTTCCACCATAATATGCAAATAAAATGATAAAAAAACAGACAATGTGATTTACTGGATTTTTTTGTCTCAGTTTGTCTCCCATAGTTGAGGTCTACCTATGATGTAAATTACAGACACCTCTCATCTTTTTAAGTGGTGGAACTTGCACTATTGCTGACTGACTAAATACTTTTTTACCCCACTGTATGTGTTCAAGCACGTGGTAGTGTGTGGCGCATTTTGTGTGTGTGTTCATATCCCCGTGTGTGGAGAGTATCCCATGTCGGGGCTCTACCTTAGCAACTATAGGGTATATACTCTTTGGCGCCATTGCTCTCATTCTTTAAGTCCCCCTTGTTCACATCTGGCAGCTGTCAATTTGCCTCCAACACTTTTCCTTTCACTTTTTCCCCATTATGTAGATAGGGGCAAAATTGTTTTGTGAATTGGAACACGCGGGGTTAAAATATCGCCTCACAACATAGCCTATGATGCTCTCGGGGTCCAGACGTGTGACTGTGCAAAATTTTGTGGCTGTAGCTGCGACGGTGCAGATGCCAATCCCGGACATACACACATACATACACACACACATTCAGCTTTATATATTAGATAGCAAAATGAGGGAATCTTTTACTGCTTTCAAAAGAGTGTAAAAATTGTTGTATTAGGATAAGCTGTTATTCCTGCTTGATGAAGATTTCACATAGCAGAAGCCTGTCAACCACATGTTTGATTGACACAACCCTCAGTTAACGCTCTCCCACCTGTTCCAGTATTATTATCACAACTAAGTAGCAGCATAATAGCTGTATTTAGCATCGTGGACCAGATGTTCTATCAGCTGCTGTGCCAAACTGATGGGCAGGGGTGTATCTATGAGAGGAAAGGGGGCAGGCAAGACATTTGCCTTGGGTGTAGTCTGCATGGAGACACCGTCTGGCCAATTGATGTGGTGGTCTGAGGTATAGCCCAAGATCCTGCATTTTGTCACCCCCCAGACTGAGACTTGACTGTTCTCTGAGCCATTTGTCTTACTGACAGAAGGCTTAGGGATATGTAACACGCCAGCTACCACTTTTCAACTGAACTCACATCTTTCAGGCATGAGTACAATAGAAACCCTGACCGCTCTATAAGATAGAAGCCCATGTACTTTCATAGCTCCTACTCTCTCTCTCTACTTCTTTTCACTACTGGTGATACATTTCTAATTTCTGAACCTCCACAGCTATTGCCTACTATCATTTCTCCTTTCTATCACTCCCCAGACAAAAGAAATTACACTCTGCAAAAACCTCTTGCAGCCAGACACACAAACACTCTATAGTTCTCTTTTACCGCTGTGCATGATACACTGACTCCAAAACATAGACACAGACATCGTTTTCTACAACACACTTGCATCAGCTATTGGTTTGGTTGTCCCTGTTATGCAGACAGAAGGGAACAAATCAGTAGACAACCCTGGCACACCAACTTCCCAAAAAAGCTGTGCTCCTAAACTAAGGTTAGAGCGACAGTTGGAAGAAAAAGCAGTAGCTAAAGATGAGTGGATCTTTGGAAATTTGAATTCACGTAAATGTTAATTATGGAAAGCTTGTAATTGCTCAGAAAATATACGTGATTAAAATGAGAAAAAGAGAGAATGTTGTCCAGAATCGTAGCCATATTATCCTTTTTCTCATCTCGCTTTCTGAAACTCAATGTAAAAAAACCTAACTAATAATCTTTTCCTCCATTTCCCTGAACCTCTCTATCTATCTATCTATCTATCTATCTATCTATCTATCTATCTATCTATCTATCTATCTATCTACAAAAGAATACAACAGCACACTGCAAGAGCTAAGAAGTATGCACATGTTGAATATATGAAATTTGAACTACATTACTGCAATATGGAATATACTTATAAAATAAAGCTACTTAGCACATAAATTGGCCAATTTATGAGAGCCCATCAAACATGACAAGGCTTCCTTCTTTGAAGGGACCCTAACCTAACATCATGCCTCTCTGGGGCAAGAAACCTACAAATTTAAAGGGCATGTAGTATCCAGCCTTAATCAAAAATAGCCTGAAGTTGATGGGGGGAGTGCTCAGTCAGAAAAGAAGGTAGGTAAAGCCTCCAATAGTGAGCAACAAAAAACTGACTAGCACCTTAAAACAGAGTAAAGTAACTGCAAACAGGTTAAAGCTGCCATGATTGTAAAATATTGTATAATATACAAGCAAAAAAAATACAGCATCATACTGCAAGCTCTACAATTTATGCAAACATTGAACATAGCAAATTTGAACTGCTTTACTGCTATATGGAATATACTTATAAAGTGAGGGTACTAAGCACAAAAATTGGCCAATTCATGAGAACCCATTAACTATGATAAGATGTCCTAGCTCTATCTTTCCTCCAATTCACTGAACCAATGTATCTGTCTACCTATCTATCTATTTATGTGTCTATCTATCGCTATACATGACATCATGCTCTACTCTGTATCAGAAGTCCTCTGTCTTGAAGTAACCTTCGACTTTGCCCTGTCCTTCAAACCACACATCCAAGCCCATACCATCACCTGTCGCCTCTAACTAAAAAATATTTTCAAAATTCATCCCTTCCTCAATCCTGAATCTACTAAAATGTTGGTGCATGCCCTCATAATCTACCACCTCAACTACTGCAGGATCCTTATTTCTAACCGCCCAACTAACACTCTCACATCTCTATAGTCCTTAAAAATGTGCTGCCCCATTAATCTACTTCTCCCCTTGCTACTCCTCTGCTATTCCCTCTGCAAATCACTTCATAGGCTTCCAATTTCCCAACAAATCCTGCTTACACTACTTACAATATATCAAAAGCTTGTCACTCAAATGAATTTTGGAACAAATTTCTTAATTTCAATTGCAGTCCATAAGTACAGATGTGTCGGTCTCAAACGACCTTCATCAGTGTACCAACTGCACAGGTAAGAGGAAAGAAAAAGTGGACACAGTGTCCCGCAGAGTAACACTGTGCAGTACTGCAGTCACCATGATGCCTTCTATCCTGAAATGTTTCAAGTAAGCTAGCATACTTACTCTACAGGACACAATGTCCACTTTTACTTTTCTTTTACCTGTGCAGTTGGTACACTTATGAAGGTAATTTGAGACCGAAACACCTGTACTTTTTTATGGACTGCAATTAAAATTAAGAAATTTGTTCCAAAATTCCTTTGAGTGTCAAATTTTTGATATATTTAGTTGGTTTTTGACCCCACTTGAGCACCTATCCAGGAGTGCCGAGATTTTCCTTCATTACACTACTAACAATGACCTACAACACTGTCCAAAATTTGTCTCCTCCATACAACTACAAACTAATCTCCTGATATTTTCCCACACATAATCGCTGATCCACTCAAAACCTCTTTTTCTCCTCTACTCTACTTGACTTCTCCTGAGCATCGTCCATCCTCTGGAATTCCATGCCTCAACGTGTCCGATTGTCTACCACATTTGGAATCTGAAAACTCATCTCTTCTGGAAGGCCTACAGCCTGCAAAGAGCATGCTGTCACCTCCCGTCCTACTGTCTCCTTCCACATTAACCTGTAGACTGTAAGCCAACAAGGGCAGGTTCCTGTCCCCTCTGTACCAGTCTGTCACTGTTATTTGTTCATTGTAATTCATGTTTGTATTTTGTATGTAAACCCCTTTTCACCTGTACGACACCATGAAATCAATGGTGCTTTAAAAATGAATAATAACAAAATTAATTCACACAATGATTACACTGTAAATTAAAGGAACTAATATTTGTATTTCCATTTTATATCAATAAAAAATAAGTAGCAGACCAGATATTTATATAACTATTTTTTTTCTGTGCAAGCACTATAAATCCATGAAGAAAAATGCTAAGATGTGAGAACAGGGTTGTAGAAACCACCTTCATATACACACTTCCAATATATACAAGGATTATCAATTGTATGAGTAGTATGAATATACAGTACACCTAGATTGTAGAACACCGAGCCTTTTAAAAGGGAGACCAGTTACTAAATGGTTAACAGTACTCAAGGTTTAAGTTAAGAGGTAATATGAGCATTCAAATAAGAACGTTTGGGCTTGTCATTGTTGTGTTCCTTTAAGAAATGCAGTAATAACTGAAGGAAATACAGTGTGTTGTGTGCTTACTCAGGTTGCCTTAGTTTATTAATGCATTAAAATAAAAAAGATCAGGAATCATTCATTATGTGTGTACAAAAAAGATCCTTTTCGTTTCAATGAATCACTGGAGCGGTTTGATAAGAAGGTCCACACAGAATGCAATTAAGACGTTGACTAAACTATGAAAAATCATGTGTTCAAAATCCTGTATATTATGGACGTGCTGATCTAGCAGAATTATATCATGCATGTTAAATATTCAATCCAGATATACTGCCGGGAGGCTTTTCTTTTCTTTTTTCATGCCTAGCTTCTTCTCTTTACTTGTTCACTTTCTTGCTGTTAAATCGCAATATGTGACAGTACATTTATTCCCATTGTGCTTTTTCAACAAAAGATTGTGATCTATTGTAAGACAAGAATGAAAAAATAGAATTTAAAATAAGAGAAAAGTAGGTGCACGGGAAAATGTATCTTTACAAGCCTTGAGTGGCGTTACATGCCCATGAGTACTGCAGTAATTTGGATGGAATATTCTACATTTTCCCATCCAGATAAACAGGCCATTGTATACCGTAACTCACATACAACCTGTTTGTGGTATAGCATTATTACCCCACTAATAAATGTTTGTTCATGTTGTGTGCCAAGCAATTTTACCATTTTGTCATCTGTTATGAACCTCAATGAGAGAGAAATCACAGAGCAGTGTCAAGGAGAGGGAAGTCACCATTTATCCCACAAGCTGTAACTATTCCTAGATGTGTATTATCATGGGTTATACATTTCTAGGAGCAAGGGAAATAGAATCTTTCTATATTTCCATTCCAACGAGTTATCCTTGAAATCTCGTTTGCCGCATTATTAAGAATAATTTCCTCTTTATCAGAAGCCGAGGAAATGGAAAAGCTTCATCTAATAAAAAAGCATAACTGTGTATGGAAAAATATTCAGGAAAAGCATTAATACATTTTACAGAAGAGATTGTGATGCATTAGTATGGAAACAAGAATAACTTTTAAAAATGGATTAAAAAGATACTTTTTACTATGATTTTAAAGGGTCTCTCTCTAGTTGCTTTATAAAGCTTCTATATATCATTCATACGTGCATAAACTGCATATATTTATTTATTTAATCAGTATATTACTATTTAAGGGGTCAATTATATACTCGTATATTCTGAGAATACATTTATGTAAACAATATAAAATACTGTTTTGCATATTTTATAGTGAATATTTGAATGTCTTCTTTTTTTGTACTCTCTCCATAGGTTAATGCTTTTAAAATTGCAAGATGAGCCACATATGGGAATCATCCACCAGTTGGTCCGGGGCCGGACTGATATTGGTAGGGTAAGTCATTTGTAACAGGATCTGCTTATGATTTCTTAGAGAATGAAGTAGTGAAATTGCCCGGTGTAAATTAGAAAAATGAAGCAGCCATATTTACATTTTTGTGACAAATACTTTAATCCCCCCTTCCTTTACATCCAAGATAAGTAACAACAGATGTGTGTGAAAGTCCTGTAAAAGTTGACAAAAAAGTTTGCCAATAACTTTCCCCACTTTCCTTGTTGAAAACATATGAACACTTCCCCATCCGAGGGATCATTTTGGACAGCTTCTTAAAAAGCCATTGATTCTTCATTTTCGAACAGTAAACTTGATGCTGATCCCAAACAAAAGGATAACATTGGTAGGCTTGTTGAAAAGCTATTGCGCCTTTACTTTGCAAGCAACAAACCTCTTGCTACTCCCCAAAAAGTTAATTCTTGTATTTCTGCTTTTTGCAAAATACATTTGTATGAATACTTGACTTGACAAGCATCTGCCCCCAAAATGGATAATGTTTTAAATGTTTTTATCTTTAAGAAGCATAAAAAGCTCAACAGTGAAATAATAACAGGATGTTGGTTATTGCACTTTACCATTTGTTTACTTATAGACATATAGGTTAAAAACACTTTGACATTATTAAGGGTGTGGATTTTTTTGCAGTACTGCGCTTGCAAAGGGTTGAATAGAGTTTATAGAGTCCTCAGAATGTCACATATGTCTTTTTATGGCAATTGGGAGCTATTCGGTACTTTTGACTTGCAGTGAATTGATTTGGCAAAGCTGGCAAATTTGAATTTCAAACGATTTGCTCATATTTCCTGGCAGATATTCCAATGGAATATAGAGAACACTCTAAGAAAAGAGCAGTAACCTGAGATAAACTTCAGATAAGAGAGTGGGAAGTGATTAACAGAGCAATAGTTATTAATCATTGCGGAGTGCACAGCTATGAACAAATAGAGTGTTGGAATAAGACAAATAAACTGATACAGCACTATAAACATCAGGATCAGATGTTTTTATTGTATTCTAGAGGCTATAGTTAAAGCAACTGGCAGTGTGAAGTAGTGCTAATGTAGGGTATGTAACAGTTAGGGTATGTTCACACCAGGGGAAAACATATCCTAGGTGCAACCTGTGCAGCCAAACATGGGTCCAAGAAGTCAGGGTCCATTTCCAACTCTAAAGCCGTCAGAATTTTGCATTCCAATGACCTATTGGACTGCAAAGGGCCCATGTATTGTTCTTGCACAGGTGCCCTTCTTTGTATGTGTCCACCGGTTGTTCACACAATGGATTAAATTCCAAGATATTTTTTTCCTTGCTCAAAGGTAACTTTTAATTTCTGACATTGGTTTGCACTGTGGCGGTTACCCACGGTGGCGATTATCTAAGCGTGCAGCTACTTCAAGTGCAGCTTGTTAAGCGAACAATAGAAAAACACCAGAAATTTACCAAACAGAACAGGAAGTAAGAGCTACAGCCTATTATTAACTGCACCTCACGCTTTCATTTTCTTGAAACTACTCTACTCCGCCCACAGTGACTCTTTGTTGGAATAAGGAAATTTTGAATAATCAATTTATAGTCTTTGATTGCCACTGTCTAATATTCCTTAATTTTGTTAAGAAATTCATCGATTTCAATTCGATTAACTAGAGATGAGCAGATCGATCTGTGAAGGATCGAGTTTGAGTAAAATTATTTTTATCTTTTGTCGCTCTCCTCCTTTCAAGTTCTGATATCTGTGCCAATTTTAGTAGCAGCAAATTGAATTCGGAGAAAATTCTGTAAAAGCAGCAAATTGGAATTTCAAAAAATCAAATCATTTCTATTATTAACAATGCCAAAAGGTTTTATAATTTAGAGAATTTAAAAGGAACCTGACAGCTTCTCACGACCCCCTAAACTGCCATCATTGCTCTCTCCGCGTATTACCACGCACATGCACATCTCAGCCAGTCACAAACGTTCCCGAAAAGAACCGGTGGTAACAACGCTCTTATACAGTTATATGAAAAAGTTTGGGCACCCCTATTAATCTTAAGCTTAATGTTTTATAAAAATTGTTTTTTTTTGCAACACCTATTTCAGTTTCATATATCTAATAACTGTTGGACACAGTAATGTTTCTGCCTTGAAATGAGGTTTATTGTACTAACAGAAAATGTGCAATCTGCATTCAAACAAAATTTGACAGGTGCATAAGTATGGGCACCTCACCAGAAAAGTGACATTAATATTTAGTAGATCCTCCTTTTGCAAAAATAACAGCCTCTAGTCGCTTCCTGTAGCTTTTAATGTGTTCCTGGATCCTGGATGAAGGTACTTTTGACCATTCCTCTTTACAAAACAATTCCAGTTCAGTTAAGTTTGATGGTCGCCAAGCATGGACAGCCCTCTTCAAATGATCCCACAGATGTTCAATGATATTCAGGTCTGGGGACTGGGATGGCCATTCCAGAACAGTGTAACTGTTCCTCTGCATGAATGCCTGAGTAGATTTGGAGTGGTGTTTTGGATCATTGTCTTGCTGAAAGATCCATCTCCTGCGTAACTTCAACTTTGTCACAGATTCATGAACATTATTGTCAAGAATCTGCTGATACTGAGAGGAATCCATGCGTCCCTCAACTTTAACAAGATTCCCGGTGCTGGCATTGGCCACACAGCCCCAAAGCATGATGGAACCTCCACCAAATTTTAGTGTGGGTAGCAAGTGTTTTTCTTGGAATGCTGTGGTTTTTTTGCCGCCATGCATAACGCCTTTTTGTATGACCAAACAACTCAATCTTGATTTCATCAGTCCACAGGACCTTCTTCCAAATAGAAATTGGCTTCTCCAAATGTGCTTTTGCATACCTCAGCCGACTCTGTTTGTGGCGTGCTTGCAGAAACTGCTTCTTTCGCATCACTCTTCCATACAGCTTCTCCTTGTGCAAAGTGCGTTGTATAGTTGACCGATGCACAGTGACACCATCTGCAGCAAGTTGATGCTGCAGCTCTCTGGAGGTGGTCTGAGGATTGTCCTTGACTGATCTCACCATTCTTCTTCTCTGCCTTTCTGATATTTTCTTGGCCTGCCACTTCTGGCCTTAACAAGAACTGTACCTGTGTTCTTCCATTTCCTTACTATGTTCCTCACAGTGGAAATTGACAGTCTCTGACAGTCTGTCTCTGAGACAGCTTTTTGTATCCTTCCCCTGAACAACTATGTTGAATAATCTTTGTTTTCAGATCATTTGACAGTTGTTTTGAGGAGCCCATGATGCCACTCTTCAGAGGAGATTCAAACAGGAGAACAACTTGCAAGTGGCCACTTTAAGTAGCTTTCCTCATGAATGCATACACCTGGCTATGAAGTTCAAAGCTCGATGAGGTTACAAAACCAAAAAAAGTGCTTTAGTAAGTCAGTAAAAAGTAGGTAGGAGTATTTAAAACAAGAAAATGATAAGGGTGCCCATACTTATGCACCTGTCAAATTTTGTTTGAATGCAGATTGCACATTTTCTGTTTGTACAATAAGCCTCATTTCAAGGCAGAAACATTACTGTGTCCAACAGTTATTAGATATATGAAACTGAATTAGCTGTTGCAAAAAAAAACTATTTTTATAAAACATTAAGCTTAAGATTAATAGGGGTGCCCAAACTTTTGCATATAACTGTAAATCATGTCACTCATGCCTACAGAGGCTTCCTTACTGTATTAGTCCAGATAAACCAATGCTGACCTCTACTTTTTTGCTGCATTTTTTTCTATGGAAAAGAATCTGTGTTTTACAATATTAGCAAAATTTATAAGATGTGAAAAATAACATGTACACATTTTTTTTTTCTTGACTGAATTTGACCCCTGTAGCGTTTTTTAAACCTGCAGCAAGTCAATTCTTTCAGCATTTTTGCAGTATCTTTGTAGCATTTTTTTACCCATATAAAACAATGAAAGACTGAAAAAAAGGCTGCCCGAAAATGCAGCAGAAAAGGTTTTGATGCTTTTTGGCAGCGTTTTTTATAGCATTTTTGGTAAATAAATGTAATTTTATTAAACATCCGTAGACAAATCACATGTAATTCACAGCAAAATCTGCATTTTGAATGCACCATTTCTACTGCCAAGAGAGCAAGTTTTTTGCTACAGAAAAAAAACACTGCAAAAGTGCTGCATGTAAACATAGCCTAATTCAGCAATTGCTAAGCAATAGTGATCAGCGAGTTTAACACCTTATCCGAGCATGCTCGTGTGCTAACTGAGTGTCTGCAGTATGGTTTAAAAATATGCTCTGCCTGTTTGTTAGGCATTCCCTGCATGTGTTGCAGCTGTGTAACAGCTGTGAGACATACAGCCATGGGGACTTGAACATATTTTTGAAGTACGCCGAAGACATTGGGGTAGTACACGAACATGCTCGGATAAAGTGTTTAACTTGCTCATCACTATGGCTTAGCAATTGCTGAATTAGGCTATGATCGCATCGCCGACCCCCGTCACATGATCAGAGGTCGGCGATGCTTCAGAATAGTAACCATAGAGGTCCTTAAGAACTCTATGATTACTGATCCCAGGCAGCTGTGAGGGCCACCCTGTGGTCGGCGCTCATAGCAGCACACCTGCAATTCTGCTACATAGCAGCGAACATCAGATCGCTGCTATGTAGCAGAGGCGATCGAGTGGTGCCTGCTTCTAGCCTCCTATGGAGGCTATTGAAGGATGGCAAAAGTAAAAAAAAAGTTAAAAAAAATGTGAAAAAAATAAAAATTATATAAAAGTTTAAATCACCCCCCTTTCGCCCCAATCAAAATAAAACAATTAAAACAAAATCAAACCTACACATATTTGGCATTGCCGCGTTCAGAATCGCCTGATCTATCAAAATAAAGCATTAACCTGATCGCTAAACGGCGTAGCAGGAAAAAAAAATTTGAAACGCCAGAACTAAGTTTTTTTGGTCGCCACGACATTGCATTAAAATGCAATAATGGGCGATCAAAAGAACGAATCTGCATCAAAATGGTATCATTAAAAACGCCAGCTCAGCATGCAAAAAATAAGCAAAGTTTGGAATTTTTTTTCACCACTTAGATAAAAAATAATCTAGTCATGTTAGGTGTCTGTGAACTCGTACTGACCTGAAGAATCATAATGGCAGGTCAGTTTTAGCATTTAGTGAACCTAGCAAAAAAGCCAAACAAAAAACAAGTGTGGGATTGCACTTTTTTGCAATTTCACCACACTTGGAATTTTTTCCCGTTTTCTAGTACATGACATGGTAAAACCAATGATGTAGTTCAAAAGTACAACCCATCCCGCAAAACATAAGCCCTCACATGGCCAAATTCACGGAAAAATAAAAAAGTTATGGCTCTGGGAAGGAGGGGAGCGAAAAATGAACACGGAAAAACGGAAAATCCCAAGGTCATGAAGGGGTTAATAAAAAGTTGATGCAAGTGTGTATGCAGGAGAATATTAGCCTCCAGTAAAAGGGTTTGTCCACCTGGAAAAATACCTGAAGATTTGTTTAAAATATGAAGATATAAATGTATTACTTTACTTGATTATCTTCTGTAACCCAACTTCTGACTTGAATTCTATGTGGGAGAGATTATCAGTGCTTTATTCACAGGTACCTGTCTCACTAGTTCTTTTCAATAGTTAGCCAAGCCCCCTTCTCTACTTATGTATCACAGTAATAGAGAACTCTATAAGTTGTAAAGCGCTGCGGAATATGTTGGCGCTATATAAATAAAAATTATTATTATTATTATTATTATTATTATTATTATTATAACAAGACTGATCTGGCTGCTGAAATCTAATGCTAAGCCTCTTTCATGCACATCTCTGGTCACATCTTAAGAGTATGTGCACACGTCCGGAATGCATGCAGAATTTTCCTGACATAAACCTGAGGTTTTCCGCAGGAATTCTGCATGCGTTTCTTTTGCTTTTTTTCCGTGGTTTTTGCACATTTTTTGCGCGGATTTGACGCGTTTTTTGCGGATTTTTTGCGTTTTTTCCCTGACACTCCAAAACAATGGGAAATCTGCAAAAAATCCGCAAAAAGAATGAACATGGTGCTTCTTTTCCCGCAATGCATTTTTTTTGGGGAAAAAAACGCATCATGTGCACAAAAATTGTGGAATGCATTCTAAATAATAGGATGCATATCTAAGTGTTTTTTATGCGTTTTATAGTGTTTTTATGGCAAAAAACACGAAAATTCCTGAACGTGTGCACATACCCTTACAGAGTAATCGCCCTCCCATGCTGATACCCAAGCCAAAATTGGAAATCACTTATGCCAGAACTGATATTAAAAGATTATGGCAACCTTCTTAGTAAGGAACATTAGTAAGGCTACTTTCACATTTCAGGCTTTTTGCATCAGGCACAATGCGGCAAATGTTGGAAAAAACAGATCCAGTGCAGATTGTGAAAAACTGATGCGATGTATCTGCTTTTTCGATAATTAGATAAAAAAAAAAATTGGAGCATGCTCAGTTTAAAAAAACGGAATCTGGCGCTGGAATCCGTCATTTTCCGGATCTGGCACTTCCGGCTTTTTCGTCGGAGACAAAAACGTTGCTATGGACGTTTTTTCCAGAAACTGGAAACGGCAGATTTGCCAGATCTGGCGAAAAACGGACAAAACGCAAGGTCATCTGGCGCAATGCGGCACTAATACAAGTTTATGGGGAAAAAACGGATCCGGCGGCAACATTCGCCGTGTCCGTTTTTTTGAAAATTAGCCGGATTGAGTCTGAAAACCTGATGTGTGAAAGTAGCCTAAATTCTGCAGAACTATATACTGTATTAGGCCGGTTTCACACATCAGTGGCTCCGGTACGTGTGGTGACAGTTTTCTCACGTACCGGAGACACTGACTCACGTAAACACATTAAAATCAATGTGTCTCTGCACATGTCAGCGTGTTTTCACGGACCGTGTGTCCGTTTGAAAAACACGGAGACATGTCAGTGTTCGTGGGAGCGCACGGATCACAGGGACCCATTAAAGTCAATGGGTCCGTGTAAAGCACGTACTGCACACGGATGCTGTCCTTGTGCTCTCTGTGTGCCATGCAGGAGACAGCGCGACAGTAAGCGCTGTCCCCCCAGCTTGTGGTGCTGAAGCCGGTATTCATTCCTTCTTCCCAGCAGTGTTTGCTGGAGAGAAGGAATGAAAAATTATTGGATTTTTTGTGTTTAAAAAAAGATCCTTGTCACCACCCCCCTCCCACCCCCTGTGCGCCCGCCCGCTGGAAATAAAATACTCACCCAGCTCCCTCGATGCTTCCTCTCAGCGCCGCAGCTTGTCCTGTATGAGCGGTCACGTGGTGCCGCTCATTACAGTGATGAATATGTGGCTCCACCTCCCATATTCATCACTGTAATGAGCGGTACCACGTGACCGCTCATACAGGAAGAAGCTGCGGCGCTGAGAGGAAGCATCGAGGGAGCCGGGTGAGTATTTTATTTCCAGCGGGCAGGCGCACAGGGGGTGGGAGGGGGGTGGTGACAAGGATCTTTATTTTAAACACACAAAAAAACAATGATTTTTTATTCCTTCTCTCCAGTGAACGCTGCTGGGAAGAAGGAATGAATTCCGGCTTCAGCACCAGATGCAGGGGACAGCGCTTATCTCTATCGTTGTCTCCTGCACGGTCCGTGTGGTACCCAGTTGGCACACAGGCGGCACATGGCTGCCGCACGTGTGCCACACTGATGCGCCACGTGAGCTCACGGACACACAGACACGAATAACTCTGGTACCAATTTTTCCGGTACCGGAATTATCTGGACGTGTGGGACAGGCCTTAAGCACATCTTTGTATATGTTTCCAGCTTGCCAACCTCTTAAATTGTTTATGGAATTTTTACCCACAATGTACATTGTGCAAAAATTTCCATTTCATGAATCATAAAAATACAGAAGGCAATTTATTCACTGATATTATTTTACCTGCAGAGTAATTATTAAAGGGAATTTGTCAGCAGGTTTTTGCTATGAAATCCGGGGACAGCATAATGTAGCAACTGAGACACAGATTTCAGGCATGTGCCATTTGTTAGGCTATGTGCTCTTGTTTTCATATAACAAAGGTTTTATTGCCAGCAGATTATCACTGCCAGGACTACAGTTCATGTGAGCCCTAGTCCAATCATACCCCCTCCTATGATAAGCAGCTCACTGTCAATAGACAATGTAAACAGAAATCTGTAGTGGGGGTGTGGTTAGCTTTCTGATCTCTTCGACATGCTACAGGTGAGAGAACCTGTAGCAGTTTCTGATGCCTTAATAATAATTGTATCACTTGTGCAATATTAAGAATATTCTTAAAAAATGTCATAACATGTTTGTGAGAAGGGGACTGCTGATGGGAATTTCCAGTAGGAACTACATTTCACTGTAAATGGTATAAGAAACCTGCTCACAAGGGAACAACCAGAATTGTTTTGCTCACAACTGGTGTACATGTCTTTTCTTCATCCCATTATCCAGGAGATGGACATGTCTATAAAAAAAGCTTATTTGTATTCTGTTGATGCATTAACTGTCAAGCTAATTTATGTCTGTTTGTATTACTGTAATATGTCAAGATTACATACCCCAATTCATAACTCTCAAGAATATGAGCTATTCAGGAAAAGTAGAAAAAAAATATTTAGCTCCTGAATGAGCTGAATATACTGTAGATCATACCGCACATCGTATTATGGCTCATTCTGACAAAATATTATTTTGCCTCTGGTTTTTTTATATGTCTGGCTAATGTAAACCCAGAAACGGATTTACGGTTCTCAAATATGTTTAAGAAACCAACTAATAATGTCTTCTAAATAAAATAGAACCAGGGTCTTTTTGTGTCTTTTCCACAAGTTTATGGCTAGAAACCCTTAGTACTGAATGATGTCTGCCTTACAAAAGAAAGAGATGAACTTAAACATTTCTATTGAAGGAATAAATGACAGCATTGATATTATCCAGTGGGAAACTGTATTTGATATAGTAGCTATGCAATGCAGTTATGTATTTGATCTACATTTAGCAATGACCTTGGACATTATTTTTTTTCCATGAGCCGTCATATCAAAATCAATATGATTCAATGAACATTTCATATGGGGGAAAAATAAAATACTTATCACAGACTGAAGTCAGATGATTTATACAATAAGCTGTCAGATGCCAGAAGAGAGAGGAAACGTAAGAATTATATTGCTGTGTGCAATGCTGAAAGACTGCACTCTTCTACAGTCATTTTGTGTATTGCCCATCTAATGCATCTAGCATAAAAGTAAGCAACAAGTCCGAGTAAGGGATCATTGTTTTTGTGAATAAAGACATGTAAATGGGGTATCCTGGTGAGGAATCACTTTATAAAATGTTTAGAGGTTTAGAGATGAGCAGTGTTCGCGTTGAACTGTTCGCCAATTTCAAATTCGAGCTGTTTTGGGCGCTGTTCGAGTCGTTCGATGAACCAGAACAATTTGCTTAAAATTCGGCTGTTCGAGTTTCTGTTCGATAACTGTTCATTCACCAAAAGCCTAGCTTGATTTGCACATTAAAACTGTTTATCATTGTTAATGGACTGTTTCAGTGTATAGTGGGCGGGGGATAGATCTGTGCTGAAATAACGCCGATCTCCATTTTTTTTTTCCCGCATTTACAGAGGGGCGGCGCAGTCTCTCAGCCTATCAGCAGTGCACACACACACACAGCAATGTGCATGTGATGCACACAAGCAAGGGCATGTGTCATTGGCTGTGTATGTCACATGTCCTTGCCCTATAAGAACCAGCCATTTGCCCCATCGCCACCATTTCCTCACTGCTGCAGCTTAGTTTTAGACGGCACCGCTGCTGCTGTGGGCGCTATACAGACTAAGGCTGCCGTCACACTAGCAGTATTTGGTCAGTATTTTACATCAGTATTTGTAAGCCAAAATCAGGAGCATGTGATAGATGCAGAAGTGGTGCATATGTTTCTATTATACTTTTCCTCTAATTGTTCCACTCCTGGTTTTGGCTTACAAATACTGATGTAAAATACTGACCAAATACTGCTAGTGTGACGACAGCCTAAGAGTGTTTTTTTGGAGTGAATTGTCAGAGAGATAGGTTTAGGGAGTCGGGAGGAGTCGGGACTAGTTGTAATATCAGCCCTGTTCAGGGTAGGTTACAGCAGTTCATAGCACTGTTTGCCAGGCAGGCCTGAGCCAGTGCTGTGCAAGTGTTAGTCACAGCATTTGGTGTAATCTAGCTCAGTCAATCCTTTTGGACTAGGGCCTAGGAGCAGTGTCTGCACATCAGCAGAGTAGCCCGCCTGTGAATCTAACTATACCACCTGTGTATATCTATTTTTACTGCATCTAATCCAGTTAATAGTTTTGGGCCTAGGAGCAGTGTCTGCACGTCAGCAGAGTAGCCCGCTTGTGAAACTAACTATACCACCTGTGTATCTCAATTTTTACTGCATCTAATCCAGTTAATAGTTTTGGGCCTAGGAGCAGTTTCTGCACGTCAGCAGAGTAGCACGCCTGTGAAACAAACTATACCACCTGTGTATCTCTATTTTTACTGCATCTAATCCAGTTAATAGTTTTGGGCCTAGGAGCAGTGTCTGCACATCAGCAGAGTAGCCAGCCTGTGAAGCAAACTATACCACCTGTGTATATCTATTTTTACTGCATCTAATCCAGTTAATAGTTTTGGGCCTAGGAGCAGTGTCTGCATGTCAGCAGAGTAGCCCGCCTGTGAAACGAACTATACCACCTGTGTATCTCAATTTTTACTGCATCTAATCCAGTTAATAGTTTGGGGCCTAGGAGCAGTGTCTGCGTGTCAGCAGAGTAGCCCACCTGTGAAACAAACTATACCGCCTGTGTATCTCTATTTTCACTGCATCTAATCCAGTTAATAGTTTAGGGCCTAGGAGCAGTGTCTGCACGTCAGCAAAGTAGCCCGCTTGTGAAACAAACTATACCGCCTGTGTATCTCAATTTTTACTACATCTAATCCAGTTAATAGTTTTGGGCCTAGGAGCAGTGTCTGCACTATCCGATGAGCCCTGGTGCAATACGTTATGACGTATATCCTGGGCCAACGAGCTCAAGAGGTGGGGCAAATCACGCTGCAGGAGTGGTCTCAGATCAGGAACCTATGCACCCTTCTGCACAGTTTTGAAATAGCAACGAAGATGTTTAGTGCTGACAATGCCATTATCAGCATGACCATTCCGGTGATTTACATGCGGGAGCACACCTTACACAGTGTTCGGAGTCAGGTGGTGGTACAAGAGGAGGAGGAGGAACAGGAGGAGTCATATGCGGAAGGGATCATATCTCCAAGGTCAAGAAGGTTGGCAGCACCAAGGCAGCTGGCATTGGAGGCTGGGGGAGAGGGATTACCGAGGGCGCATGGTAGCAGCCAAACTATTGAGGAAGGTGCAGGAGGTGAGGAAGAAGTGGAGGATGAACTGGCGCTGGGCATGGAAGACTCATCAGATGAGGGAGACCTTGATCAAATTTCTGTTGTGCGAGGTTGGGGGGAGAGGGCAGATGAAGGAAGCATGATTCTCACCTTGCCACCACCAAGACAACAAGGACTTGGTCCTCCTGGATGTTCAAGACACATGAGTGCCTTCTTGCTGCACTACCTGCAACATGACCCTCAGATTGTCAGAATCCGAAGTAATGCCGACTACTGGGTTGCCACACTCTTACATCCCCGGTACAAAAGCAAATTTGGCTTAATAATTCCTGCCATAGAAAGCGATTCACGCATGCAGGAGTATCAGCAGAGACTGTTAAAGAATCTAACATCTGCTTTTCCACAAAACACCAGTGGAGCACGTAGTCAATCTCTGAGTTCTAACTTGCCAACCGTGGGACTATCGAATCATCACTCTAACCGTAACAGTAACATCGTATCTGGTGGTAACAGCAATTTTTTCCAATCGTTTCAAGATTTTTTTAGACCATCCTTTGCAAGGCCACAGGAGACAAGAAGTCTGACGCACAGCCAACGCCTAGAGAGGATGGTACAAGAGTATCTCCAAGTTAACATCGATGCCATGACTGTGGAACTGGACCCTTGCTCATTTTGGGCTTCCAATCTTGAAAAATGGCCTGAGCTCGCCACTCACACCTTGGAGATCTTGTCATGCCCTGCAGCCAGTGTTCTCTCTGAACGTATGTTCAGCGCTGCTGGTGGTGTGCTGACAGATAAGCGCACGCGGCTGTCCAGTGACAATGTAGACAGACTAACGTTCATCAAGATGAACAAATCCTGGATCCGCAATTACTTTTCTACCCCTGTGTCATCTTGGGGAGACTAAAAGCTTGATGATTTTTGAAAATCACCTCACCAACCGTTTTAAAAAAGTCTGGCGAAATTGATGCCACTTAATTGGTGTCTGTGGCCGAATTTTTTGAAAAAATGGAGACGCTTTTATTTTGTCCCCTTGCTGAGTTTTACATGACGTTGCCATCGTCAATTCCAGGTGGGTGGGGTCATCTGCTGAGTTGTTTACTCATACTATGGCCTGGGATTCAGAGGTCTGCTCCAAAGCTTCAGTGTCTGCTAGTCAGCAGAGTAGCCCATCCACCCACCGTCTGTTTTCCTAAGTACTATTTTTAACGGCATCTGGCCCAGGAAATCCTTTTGTGCCTAGTAGAATTTAGTGCTACTCAGTAGCGTACCCCACCCATGAAGCAAGCTACACCGCCTGTTTACCTAACTACTATTTTGTAACGGCATCTAGCCCGGGAAATCTTTTTGGGCCTTGTAGAATTTAGTGCTACTCAGCAGCATACCCCACCCATGAAGCAAGCTACACTGCCTGTTTACCTAAGCACTAATTTTAACGGCATCTGGCCCAGGAAATCCTTTTGGGCCTAGTAGTATTTGGTGCTACTCAGCAGCGTACCCCACCCATGAAGCAAGCTACACTGTCTTTTTACCTAAATACTATTTTGCAACGGCATCTAGCCCGGGAAATCCTTTTGGGCCTAGTAGAATTTAGTGCTACTCAGCAGCGTACCCCACCCATGAAGCAAGCTACACCGCCTGTTTACCTAACTACTATTTTGTAACGGCATCTAGCCCGGGAAATCTTTTTGGGCCTTGTAGAATTTAGTGCTACTCAGCAGCATACCCCACCCATGAAGCAAGCTACACTGCCTGTTTACCTAAGTACTATTTTTAACGGCATCTGGCCCAGGAAATCCTTTTGGGCCTAGTAGTATTTGGTGCTACTCAGCAGCGTACCCCACCCATGAAGCAAGCTACACTGTCTTTTTACCTAACTACTATTTTGCAACGGCATCTAGCCCGGGAAATACTTTTGGGCCTAGTAGAATTTAGTGCTACTCAGCAGCGTACCCCATCCATGAAGCAAGCTACACCGCCTGTTTACCTAAGTACTATTTTTAACGGCATCTGGCCCAGGAAATCCTTTTGGGCCTAGTAGAATTTGGTGATACTCAGCAGCGTACCCCACCCATGAAGCAAGCTACACCGCCTGTTTACCTAAGTACTATTTTTTAACGGCATCTAGCCCAGGAAATCCTTTTTGGCCTAGTAGAATTTATTGCTACTCAGCAGAGTACCCCACCCATGAAGCAAGCTACACTGCCTTCTTTTTTTCTCAATCTAACCCCTCGGCTCTGGGGTGTCCACTCTCCCTCCAGCTCTCTCCTTCTCACAGGTGGACTACCGCGTGTTTTCACACTGTGGCGAATCTTTTGGGCCCAGGCATAAGAAGTCGTCGAGGTAATGGATAATATGTGCCGCCTTACAAACGTCCATGACGACACATTCGAGGAAGCAACTAAACGCCTCAAATAGTGAGCAGGATATGGAGCACCCCCATGGGCAAACAGCGATCTATGTAGTATGCTCCTTCACAGAAGCAGCCCAATGGGAGGACACTTTTCGGAGGCACAGGTAGTAACCGGAACACCCCCTCAATGTCTGTTTTGGCCATTAGGGTGCCCCTTACCAACTTCTTTACCCACCTGATTGCCTCGTCAAAGGAGGTACAGTACATAGTACTGTACTTGGTTCCGCGTCGATGTTGTCGTTTACTGACCTGCCTCTTGGATATGACAAATGGTGGATTAGTCTGAATGTATTGGGTTCATTTTTTGGCACAACTCCCAATGAGGGTACCACTGCGTCTTCTAAGGAAAGTGTTCTGAATGGACCCGCCGCCATTCTACCTAAAGATATTTCTTTTTTTCTTTTTTTTGTCAAGAGGTCTGGGTGTTGGTAGAGTGAGTTTAAATTTTTACTCCAGACTTTCTTGATTTTAGAAGGGCATGACATGCCTATATCTGTGTCTCCTCCTCCTTTTACTCCTCCACCTCTTTTCTTTTCACATGACTATATGTAGTTGTGACTTTTCCATGCGTTTGTTGTGTCTTCTGAGCAGTTTGTCAGCTTCTGGACACCTTTTAAGGTGTTTTCTATGTGTTTTCCATGTGTTTGTATGTGTTTGTGTTTGCCTGCCATTGGTTTCAATGGGGTTCGACGGTGTTTGTCGAACGTTCGACGAACAGTTCGTCGAACACGTCCCTGTTCGACGAACCGAACCGAACCCAAACCCTAAAAATGTTCGCATACAATATCAAATTCTCAATCTTATATAGCTAAATGTATTTAGTCAGATTGAGACTAACCTTTTCCATTAGCTCTACCAGATTGCCCAAATGTAAAGTAAGCTGGGTGAAACATTAGAAAAATAACAAAATAAGTCCATTCAATTGCAACGTTACACCAGTCAGTTGTTTATTATATCCCATTAAATACATAAATCTTTTTGGCATTGGACGACTGGTGATTTTTTTTAATAGTCTTCTATTTTGAACCTCAGTATGAGCATTTAATTCCCATCTAATGCGAAAATATATGTCCCTCTGTGCCCAAAAACCTAAAAACTTTAAGAACATACTTCATCGCACACATTTATGGCCATCTGCGTTGGTCTGAGCCCACTGTTCAGTCCTTTGAGCCTAGTTTTCATCGTATCTGGACTTCTGGCTGCAAGAAGACCCCAGAGCGCATGTAGTGAAATCCATGGCCTGCTTATGGTCGGAAGCCTCGGCCTATAGTGAACATGCAATGTGATGGACATGCAGAAGACAGCTCAGCGGGCAGAGAGCAATGGGGAAGTTGGATAAGTATGCTATTTTTTTATTTTTAACCATTTGACAGCTGTCTATAGTTCAGCAAGATGGCGGTCACAGCTTGCTGTCATCTTGCTGAAGTCGCGCAAAGCAAATTAATAAAAAAACTGTATTCTCCATAATGCAAATTATTGTAAAATTCAAGTAGAATTAAAATCCAGTCAAATAAAGTTGCCAATTTTTTTAAAGCAAAAGGCAAAATTATCACCATAAATGCTTTTAAAAGGGAATCTATCACCCCCTGGGACTTATAATCTTATATTAGTATGTACCCCCAGGCACCGGTGAGTCTCTGCGACTTCCACTACAGTGACTTCCGGTGTGCGTGACAATAAGGTGCTCTCCCTACTTCCTCTCTGGATAGTCATCTCTAGGAACGTTGTGTATATATGTATATATGTGTATATGGTTCCTAGCAATAACTATGCAGGGAGGAAGTGGGGAGAGCTGTTGTGAACTATACTTTTTGGCTCCCTCTTGTGGTCACTAGTGATTTGGCACTTGGATTGTCTTTTACCAGGTTTGTGCTCACCTGCTTCATTAGGCCTGGGGTGTTGCTATTTAAACTTCCTGGATTCTCAGTTCAGTGCCTGGCTTCGTTGTAATGAGTTCACTTCTGTTTGCTCCTGTCTTCAGGTCCTGGTTCTTTGCAAGATAAGCTAAGTCCTGCTTTCGTACTCTTGATCATTTGCATTGTTCATATTTTTTGTCCAGCTTGTACAATATGTGATTCCTGTTATTGCTGGAAGCTCTAGGGGGGCTGATATTCTCCCCCCACACCGTCAGTCGGTTTGGGGGTTCTTGGATATTCAGCGTGGATATTTTGCAGGGTTTTTTGCTGACCATATAAGTCTTCTTACTATATTCTGCTATTAGTCAGTGGGCCTCTCTTTGCTAAATCTAGTTCATTCTTACGTTTGTCTTTTCTTCTTACCTCACCGTTATTATTTGTTGGGGGCTTGTATTACTTTGGGGTCTTTTCTCTGGAGGCAAGAGAGGTCTTATTTTCCCTGATAGGGGTAGTTAGTTCTCCGGCTGGCGCGAGACGTCTAGAATCAACGTAGGCACGTTCCCCGGCTGCTGTTAGTGTTTGCGCTAGGATCAGGTATATGGTCAGCCTAGCTACCACTTCCCTATGAGCTGGTATTTATGTTTTGCAGACTTTGCTGTAATCTTTGAGGTCCCCTGCCATTGGGATCATAACAGTAAGCCAGGCCCATAAATAGTTAATGCATTGCTGAAGTGGGATTAAAAGAAAAGAAGTTCTGAGTTTTTTTTTTTTTCTTCCTCCCCTTTATCTCTGAGTGGCTTGAAGCTTTGCTGCAGACATGAATGTTCAGACCTTGATTACTAGTGTGGATCAGCTTGCTGCACGTGTGCAGGGCATTCAGGATTTTGTTGTTAGCAGTCCTATGTCAGAGCCTAAGATACCTATTCCTGAGCTGTTCTCTGGAGATCGATTTAAATTTAGGAATTTTAGGAATAATTGTAAATTGTTTCTATCTTTGAAACCTCGTTCGTCTGGAGATTCAGCTCAGCAAGTTAAAATTATTATCTCCTTCTTGCGTGGCGACCCTCAGGATTGGGCTTTCTCGTTAGCGCCAGGAGATCCTGCATTGGCGGATGTTGATGCGTTTTTTCTGGCGCTCGGATTGCTTTATGAGGAGCCTAATCTTGAAATTCAGGCAGAAAAAGCTCTACTGGCCATCTCTCAGGGCCAGGATGAAGCTGAGGTGTACTGCCAAAAATTTCGGAAATGGTCCGTGCTTACTCGATGGAATGTATGTGCTCTGGCCGCAAATTTCAGAAATGGCCTTTCTGAAGCCATTAAGAATGTGATGGTGGGTTTTACAATTCCTACAAGTCTGAATGATTCTATGGCGCTGGCTATTCAGATTGATCGGCGTTTGCGGGAGCGCAAATCCGCTAAACCTATGGCGGTGTTGTCTGAACAGACACCTGTCTCAATGCAATGCGATAGAATCCTGACTAGAACCGAACAACAAAATCATAGACGTCAGAATGGGCTGTGTTTTTACTGTGGTGATTCTACACATGTTATATCAGCATGCTCTAAACGCCTAACCAAGGTTGTCAGTCCTGTCACCATTGGTAATTTGCAGCCTAAATTTATTTTGTCTGTGACTTTAATTTGTTCATTGTCTTCCTACCCTGTTATGGCATTTGTGGATTCAGGTGCTGCCCTGAGTCTTATGGACTTGTCGTTTGCCAAGCGCTGCGGTTTTGTCCTGGAGCCTTTAAAGGTTCCGATTCCTCTCAGAGGAATTGATGCTACGCCACTGGCGGAAAATAAACCGCAGTATTGGACACAAGTGACCATGTGCATGACTCCTGAACATCGGGAGGTGATTCGTTTTCTTGTTCTGCATAAAATGAATGATTTGGTTGTTTTAGGTCTGCCATGGTTACAGACCCATAATCCTGTTTTGGATTGGAAGGCTATGTCTGTCTCAAGTTGGGGTTGTCAGGGAATTCATTGCGATTCTTCGCCGGTGTCTATTGCTACTTCTACTCCTTCAGAAGTTCCTGAGTATTTGTGTGACTATCAGGATGTATTCAGTGAGTCCAGGTCCAGTGCTCTTCCTCCTCATAGGGACTGTGACTGCGCTATAGATTTGATTCCTGACAGTAAATTTCCTAAGGGACGATTATTTAATTTGTCTGTACCCGAGCATGCCGCGATGCGTTCTTATGTCAAGGAGTCTTTGGAGAAGGGGCATATTCGTCCATCCTCTTCCCCTCTCGGTGCGGGATTCTTTTTTGTGGCCAAGAAAGACGGGTCTTTGAGACCTTGTATAGACTATCGGCTTCTGAATAAAATCACTGTTAAGTTTCAGTATCCGTTGCCGCTATTGTCAGACTTGTTTGCTCGGATTAAGGGCGCCAAGTGGTTCACCAAGATAGATCTTCGTGGTGCGTACAACCTTGTGCGCATTAGGCAGGGAGATGAATGGAAAACTGCATTCAATACGCCCGAAGGTCATTTTGAATACTTGGTGATGCCCTTTGGGCTCTCTAATGCCCCTTCAGTGTTTCAGTCCTTTATGCATGATATCTTCCGGAAGTATCTGGATAAATTTTTGATTGTGTATCTTGATGATATTCTAGTTTTCTCGGATGATTGGGATTCTCATGTAAAGCAGGTCAGGATGGTGTTTCAGGTTTTGCGTGATAACGCTTTGTTTGTGAAGGGCTCAAAGTGTCTCTTTGGAGTGCAGAAGGTTTCCTTTTTGGGTTTTATTTTCTCCCCTTCTGCCGTGGAGATGGACCCAGTCAAGGTCCGAGCTATTCATGATTGGACTCAGCCCACGTCTGTTAAGAGTCTTCAGAAGTTCTTGGGGTTCGCTAATTTCTACCGTCGCTTTATCGCTAATTTTTCTAGCGTTGTTAAACCTTTGACGGATATGACCAAGAAAGGTTCTGATGTGGCTAATTGGGCTCCTGCAGCCGTGGAGGCCTTCCAGGAGCTGAAGCGCCGGTTTACTTTGGCGCCTGTTTTGTGCCAGCCTGATGTCTCACTTCCCTTTCAGGTTGAAGTGGATGCTTCTGAGATCGGTGCTGGGGCTGTTTTGTCGCAGAGAGGCTCTAGTTGTTCTGTGATGAGACCATGTGCCTTTTTCTCTAGGAAGTTTTTGCCTGCTGAGCGGAACTATGATGTTGGTAATCGGGAGTTGTTGGCCATGAAGTGGGCATTTGAGGAGTGGCGTCATTGGCTCGAGGGTGCTAAGCATCGTGTGGTGGTCTTGACTGATCACAAAAATCTGATGTATCTCGAGTCTGCTAAGCGCCTGAATCCTAGACAGGCTCGTTGGTCATTGTTTTTCTCTCGTTTTGACTTTGTGGTCTCATACCTGCCTGGTTCGAAGAATGTTAAGGCTGATGCTCTCTCTTGGAGCTTTGTGCCTAACTCTCCTGGAGTCTCGGAGCCAGCTGGTATTCTTAAAGAGGGAGTGATCGTGTCGGCCATATCTCCGGATTTGCGACGTGTGTTGCAGAGATTTCAGGCTGGTAGACCTGACTCGTGTCCACCCGACAGACTGGTTGTTCCTGATAAATGGACCAGCAGAGTCATTTCCGAGGTTCATTCCTCGGTGTTGGCAGGGCATCCGGGAATTTTTGGTACCCGAGATTTGGTGGCTAGGTCCTTTTGGTGGCCTTCCTTGTCACGGGATGTGCGGTCATTTGTGCAGTCCTGTGGGACTTGTGCTCGGGCTAAGCCTTGTTGTTCTCGTGCTAGCGGGTTGCTTTTGCCCTTGCCCGATCCGAAGAGGCCTTGGACGCACATTTCCATGGATTTCATTTCTGATCTTCCGGTGTCTCGGGGAATGTCTGTCATCTGGGTGGTGTGTGATCGTTTTTCCAAGATGGTCCATTTTGTACCCTTGCCTAAGTTGCCTTCCTCTTCCGATTTGGTTCCTTTGTTTTTTCAGAATGTGGTTCGTTTGCACGGCATTCCGGAGAATATCGTGTCCGACAGAGGATCCCAGTTTGTGTCCAGATTCTGGCGATCTTTTTGTGCTAAGATGGGCATTGATTTGTCGTTTTCATCTGCCTTCCATCCTCAGACTAATGGTCAAGCGGAGCGAACTAATCAGACACTGGAGGCTTATTTGAGATGTTTTGTTTCTGCGGACCAGGATGATTGGGTGACCTTCTTGCCATTGGTGGAGTTTGCCCTTAATAATCGGGCTAGTTCCGCTACTTTGGTTTCGCCATTCTTCTGCAACTCTGGTTTTCATCCTCGTTTCTCCTCGGGTCATGTTGAGTCTTCTGACTGTCCTGGGGTGGATTCCGTGGTGGATAGGTTGCAGCGGATTTGGAATCATGTGGTGGACAACTTGAAGTTGTCACAGGAGAAGGCTCAGCATTTTGCCAACCGCCGCCACGGTGTGGGCCCCCGACTTCGTGTTGGGGATTTGGTTTGGTTGTCTTCTCGGTATGTCCCTCTGAAGGTTTCCTCTCCTAAGTTTAAGCCTCGCTTTATTGGGTCCTTATAAAATTTTGGAAGTTCTTAACCCGGTTTCTTTTCGTTTGGATCTTCCGGTGTCGTTTGCCATTCACAACGTGTTCCATAGGTCTTTGTTACGGCGGTACGTTGTGCCTGTGGTTCCTGCTGTTGAGCCTCCTGCTCTGGTGTTGGTTGAGGGCGAGTTGGAGTACGTGGTGGAGAAGATCTTGGATTCTCATCTCTCTAGACGGAGGCTCCAGTATTTGGTCAAATGGAAGGGCTATGGTCAGGAGGATAATTCCTGGGTGGCCGCCTCTGATGTTCATGCGGCCGATTTGGTTCGTGCCTTCCACGCTGCTCATCCTGGTCGCCCTGGTGGTCTTGGTGAGGGTTCGGTGACCCCTCCTTAAAGGGGGGGTACTGTTGTGAACTATACTTTTTGGCTCCCTCTTGTGGTCACTAGTGATTTGGCACTTGGATTGTCTTTTACCAGGTTTGTGCTCACCTGCTTCATTAGGCCTGGGGTGTTGCTATTTAAACCTCCTGGATTCTCAGTTCAGTGCCTGGCTTCATTGTAATCAGTTCACTTCTGTTTGCTCCTGTCTTCAGGTCCTGGTTCTTTGCAAGATAAGCTAAGTCCTGCTTTCGTACTCTTGATCATTTGCATTGTTCATATTTTTTGTCCAGCTTGTACAATATGTGATTCCTGTTATTGCTGGAAGCTCTAGGGGGGCTGATATTCTCCCCCCACACCGTCAGTCGGTTTAGGGGTTCTTGGATATTCAGCGTGGATATTTTGCAGGGTTTTTTGCTGACCATATAAGTCTTCTTACTATATTCTGCTATTAGTCAGTGGGCCTCTCTTTGCTAAATCTAGTTCATTCTTACGTTTGTCTTTTCTTCTTACCTCACCGTTATTATTTGTTGGGGGCTTGTATTACTTTGGGGTCTTTTCTCTGGAGGCAAGAGAGGTCTTATTTTCCCTGATAGGGGTAGTTAGTTCTCCGGCTGGCGCGAGATGTCTAGAATCAACGTAGGCACGTTCCCTGGCTGCTGTTAGTGTTTGCGCTAGGATCAGGTATATGGTCAGCCTAGTTACCACTTCCCTATGAGCTGGTATTTATGTTTTGCAGACTTTGCTGTAATCTTTGAGGTCCCCTGCCATTGGGATCATAACAGAGAGCACCTTATCATCAAGCAAAAAGGAGGTGACTGAATTGGAATTCACAGTGACTCGCCAGCTCCTGAGCAGGAGAAGCCTGAATACATTGACCATAGAAGGGAGGAAAAGGTACGGATAGTGGAGGGAGTGCAGGGCACAGGTGTGGGATTCCAGCGCTACAATTGCACATCACAGTGTGAAGTGCATGGGAGGAGGGTGGTATGTTAATGAAGACAGGAGGCAGAGATTTCTTAAAGGCATCACATGCCCCAGAGCCTGAAAGAAATCACTAGCATACAGAAATAAAATTAGATTTCTCAACAACAAGACCGCAAATATGAGGCATATAGGTAAGACTAGTGTAACGCCCATATTAATAGGTTATATACATCCCAGGGGGTGACAGATTCCCTTTACGAGTTCTTATAAGAGGCCTGTGTACTGACCTGGGTTATGCAGACCTGGTTCTGTGTACAATATCCATAGCAGGCGATGGTTCAATACTGCATCGGAAAAAGAGGCTATGTATATCTGCTTTCTTCACAGCGACAAATTAAAGCATACCGATTAATTCTACTGTATATTTTCATTTAACATAACAAGTCTTCTTTAACTTTTATGAGAAGCCTATACCCTCGAGATAGCTGTTAAAAGTTAGAAATTACAACATAAATAAATAGCACTGAGCACATCTCGCATTGCAGATTTTTTTAAGCTATAACATCTGTTAAAGTTTATTTTTCATAATTATATATCAAAACAAGAACACTGAATGTGAGCAGATTGGAAAAGAGCAACACACAACTTAATGATTCTGGTTGAAAAATATGTATTCTTTCACAGCTTGGGAAAAAAATAAGTGTCTTTGCTTTGAAACGTGATCTGTAACCCTTTCACGACATATGACCTAAAGTTAATCATGTCGTGACCCTGCCTTTGATGCGAGCTCATATCTTTCTCTGCACATGATAGTTGATTTAGTCAGCCATCATGTGCCTCAAAAATGCACATATCAGAGATTGACAGTAGAATCTAACAAAAGTCAGAGGAGGGACGCGTCACTCCACCCTCCCATCGACGTGCCCCCGTGATGTGCTTGCAGGTCACCGATGGGTTGACATGACAGCCGGGAGTCTGCCGATGAATCCTGTGCCTGTCCTTACGATTCTCCTGTGAAAGCAAGCCCCTGACTGGGATTCATAGGGGATTATGATTTTCTTTATACCTAGCAGTGCTAATTCATTGCTGTGTATGGCCCAAGTGATTAGACATTTGCAGCTTGAAGTCCCCTAAGGGGACTTTTAAATAAAGTAAAAAGTGAAGAAAGAGTTTTTAAAAACATGAAAAATGAATTAAAAAAGCACAAAAGTTCAAATCATACCCCTTTTTGCCCCATAAAAAATAAAATAATTAAGAAAAAAATAAAAATACATGTTTGGTATTGCTGCATTGGTAAAAGTCCATTCTGCGAAATTATAAAATAAATGTATCTGATTAGTAAATGGTATATTAAGAAAAAAATCATAAAGCCATGGCAATAAAATGCAATTAGAGGCGATCAAAATATCATATTTACCAGTGATGAGCAAGTGTGCTCGTTACTTGAGGTTTCCGAGCATGCTCAGGTGTTCTCTGAGTATCTGGGGCGTGCTCGTGTTTTATGTTTGTGTTCCCGTAGCTGCATCATTTGTGGCTGCTAGACAACCTGAATACATGTGCGGATTGCCTGTTTGTTAGGCATAAAACGCGAGTATGCCCCAGATACTCAAGTATACTAGGAAATCTCGAGTAACGAGCGCACTCGCTCATCTACTATATAATTATCTAAGGGTCACTTCCGTCTGTCTGTCACGGAAATCCCAAGTCGCTGATTGGTCGCGGTCAAACGGCTAAGACCAATCAGCGACGGGCACAGTGTGGCTGTGAAATGGCCGCTCCCTACTCCCCTGCTGTCGGTGCCCACTCCATACTCCCCTCCAGTCAGTGCTCACACAGGGTTAATGGCAGTATTAACGGATCGCGTTATGCCGCGGTGTAACGCACTCCGTTAACGCTGCTATTAACCCTGTGTGACCAACTTTTTACTATTGATGCTGCCTATGCAGCATCAATAGTAAAAAGATCTAATGTTAAAAATAATAAAAAAATAAAAAATCATTATATACTCACCTTCAGTCAGCCCCCGGATCCAGCCCAGTCCTTTCCCGCTCCTCGTGACAGTCAGGTCCATGCATTGCGGTCTCTCAAGATGATGATGTAGTGGTCTCACGAGACCGCTATGTCATAATCTCGTGAGACCGCAATGCACTTTTGGGACCAAAGCGTCCGAGGAGCATCGGTAAACGCCTGGGCTGGATCCGGGGGCCGACGGAAGGTGAGTATATAACTATTTTTTATTTTAATTCTTTTTTGAACAGGGATATGGTGCCCACATTGCTATATACTACGTGGGCTGTGTTATATACTATGTGGGCTGTGTTATATGCTATTTGGCTGCGCTATATTTTTCTGCTGTATCTGAGCATCATGTATCGTGTTATGTGTTACCACTGAGACTCTTTCGCCCGGGGCCCTCAAAAACCTGGACCCGGCCCTGGCTTCACTGATTGGTCACGCCCATCCACGAACAATCAGCGACAGTCGCAGTCCACCCGCGAATTGGCACGGAATTTGAACCACGCTTCGCTAATTGGTCACAGCCGGCCGGCCGAATCCTTTGTATAAATTGCATTATTCTGAAAACTTCATAAATAAACTACATACATATTCTAGAATACCCGATGCGTTAGAATTGGGCCACCGTCTAGTCACTAATATTTACCCAAAATTGATATCAATAATAACATCAGCTCAGGGTGCAAAAAATAAGCCCCCACCTAGCCTCATATCCCAAAAAATTAAAATGTTGCGGATCTTGGAAAATGGAGACAAAAGCAAAAACTTTTTTACAAAATTTGGTATCTGCGTGCTAGTACTGATTTTGAAAATCATACTATGAGGTCAGTGTTACCACATAGTGAACTTAGGTAATAAAAAAAGTGAAATTGCTCTTTTTCTTGTCATGTCAGTCAAGTCAGTGCACTTGTAATTTTTTTCACATTTTCTAGTACACTATGTGGTAGAAGAAATGTTGCCATTCAAAAGTACATCTTGTCCCACAAAAAAAAATAAGCCTTCATACAGCAATGTAATGATGTTAAAATAAAAGTTATGGCTCTTGGAAGAAGTGGAGGAAAAAACAAAAAGGAAAATTGCCATGTCATTAAGGGGTTAAACACTAGGACCTGCACATTCGTAGATCAGATCCTCACATAACCAGGTAAAAATCCATGTATAGTATCTGTAACTGACAATTGCATCAATCTTATCATCCGCTGAATTAACTGCCAGCTAAAATTTAAATTTTGGGGCAACTGCATCATACACTAGAATGACACACCATTTTTTCAGTTATTGTGACAGACTGAGATTTTTTGAGCATATTCAAGAGTAGATCAAGAATAAGTAGAAAATAAAGAGGAAAGACTCTCCCCTTTCTACGGGATCCACGCCTGACTTTGCCTTAAAAACTGCTCAAAAATTGCATCTCAAACAGCAGCTAAAATTACATGTGTTCTTCTGATCACCACTGTTTAACCAATGTCATGGACAGCAGCATTTAAATAGAGCGTTCTTTTGTGCACGTGACTCTATCTGCTGATGAATTGTCATAGCAGCAGGGGCTTGCTGAACACCCCAATTTCTGCCATTTCAGCCTTCCTATGAAGCCAACCTCGCAGGTGAATGCAATTTTGACTATATGGCTGGGGTCACACTTGCGAGTGCAGTGCTAGAAACTCGTACTAGTCTCTCACGTCAATACCCGGCACTGCCGCCGGCACTTGGGACCATAGTATGCGATTGCATGTGTTTCTATGCAGCTGAACACTCAGTTCCCGAGTGCCAGCGGCACTGTCTGGTATTGATGTGAGAAACTCATGCGAGTTTCTCGCACTGCACTCACAAGTGTGACCCCAGCCTATGCAGTAGTATTGCAGTATGTAAAAGTAGTGATCAAATGATCGCAGGTTCAAGATTACAAAATTGAAAAAAAAAAGAAATAATACAAAAAAATAAACATTTATAAAACTACTTCCCTTTTCCCCTTTAATTATAGGGGAATAAAAACTATAAATATTTGCTATCACAATGTCCAGAAAAGTCAGATCTTTGAAAAAATAAAATAAGTTAATCTGTATGGTAAAAACCAGAAAAAGTAATGCAAATGCTACATTTTTCTTCACTACATGAATAGTGTTGAGCGATACCTTCCGATATCGGAAAGTATCGGTATCGGAAAGTATCGGCCGATACCGTCAAAGTATCGGATCTAATCCGATACCGATACCCGATCCCAATGCAAGTCAATGGGACGAAAATATCGGAATTAAAATAAACCCTTTCTTTCCTTGTAGGTAAATTCTACATGAAGGAAAACAACTAAGAATAATGTAGGATGTATTGGGGGAGGTGGCGGAGACATTAAAGGCACAGAGGTTTAGCCCAAGCAAATAGAATAGCAGGTTTTTATATTTTTTTTTTATGACGTTCCGCGTTAGAAAGATTTTGACTATGTTATTTTTTATTTTATTTTTTTCAGATATTGATGTTTCACTACTTCCACGTCCTTCACCTTCTTTTTTACTTCTCCCACTTTCTTCTTCATTATCCTCATCATCAGCTTCTTTGACATCAACTATCTTCACCTTATTCATCTTCTTCTTCTTCTACCTATATTTTTTTTTTTTTACATTGTTCATATTCTTTTTATTTAACTATTATCTTTTTCATATTCAACTTCTTCATCATATTCTTATTTGTGACAGGCATTCCCGTAGTTGTTATCTATAAAAGTTTGAAGATTACACCTTCCGTTCTGCCTGTCACAAAAGAGTTACATTTGTCCGCGTTCAGTTTGGCCTGCAGCATCAGGCTTTATCCAGGGGCACCACGAGGAGGAACGGACTCACCCCCATACACTGCTTAGTCTTCTTCTGCTTATAATTTAGATAATATCTTTTGCTCTGATATTTAGTCTTATGCTTAATGTTCTTCTGCTCTTTGTTCTGCAGCCTCTTGTTCTTCTGCTTCTCGGTCTCCCATGTCGTCGTCGTCTCCAGGGTCGTCGTCTCCAGGGTCATTGTCTCCGGGGTCGTCGTCATCGGGGTGGTCTTCAGGGTCATCGTCTCCAGGGTCGTCGTCATCTCAGTGGTCGTCGTCTCTGGTGTCGTCGTCATCTTAGGGGTGGTCATCCGGGTCGTCGTCTTTAGGGTCTTGAACTTGGAAATGTAGCAGAAGGTACAAGAAGGCTGAGAAAATGCCGAGAAACAGCTGATGGAACTGGAACTCGGATGGCTACCCGAAGGTCCAAGAGCCAATGGAACTACCGAGGACCAGCTGACGTTACTGGAACCCGGTTACTAAGCAGGAGGTACCCGTGCTGAAAGCACTACCAAGGACCACCTGACGTTGGTGGAACTCAGATACCCAGAGGGAGGCACCTAAGCCAAAGGCTCTGCCCGGAACCAGCTGACGGTACTGGAACCAGGATGGGGAGCAGAAGGTACAAGAGCAAAAGACACTGCCGAGAACCAGCTGACGGTACTGGAACCCGGATGGGTAGCCGAAGGTCCAAGAGCCAATGGAACTACCGAGGACCAGCTGACGTTACTGGAACCCGGTTACTAAGCAGGAGGTACCCGTGCCTGAAAGCACTACCAAGGACCACCTGACGTTGGTGGAACTCGGATACCCAGAGGGAGGCACCTAAGCCAAAGGCTCTGCCCGGAACCAGCTGACGGTACTGGAACCAGGATGGGGAGCAGAAGGTACAAGAGCAAAAGACACTGCCGAGAACCAGCTGACGGTACTGGAACCCGGATGGGTAGCCGAAGGTCCAAGAGCCAATGGAACTACCGAGGACCAGCTGACGTTACTGGAACCCGGTTACTAAGCAGGAGGTACCCGTGCTGAAAGCACTACCAAGGACCACCTGACGTTGGTGGAACTCGGATACCCAGAAGGAGGCACCTAAGCCAAAGGCTCTGCCCGGAACCAGCTGACGGTGCTGGAACCAGGATGGGGACCTATTCAAGCTTGTCTTCCTAGAGCCCCAACTAGCAGTGTTGGAGCAAAGGGTCAGCAGGAGGAGGAGAGGGAGCAGAGTGTAGGCCAAAGCCTGCACTGGCGGCAGCTTTGGGTCTGTTGTGCCTGCGTGGCTGTTGCAGGACATGATGCCGACTACACAGCAGGGGAACAGCTGGCGGTGCTGAACCCCACTGACACATTGGCTGGTGTTTTTCTCTGTGCAGCTAGCAGTACCGGGCCCCAACTGGCGGTGTTAGAGCCCAGGCTCTGCAGGGGGAGCAGAGCGTAGGCCGAAGCCTAATTGAACCAATTTTAAAGGTAACCTTTAACCCCCCCCCAGGTGTTACAAAGTACAAGAGCCACAGCTTATGCAGCAGTAGTGCTGCACAAGTCAAAGGTTGCTCTTTTAATGTTTCTCCTTGCACACGCTGAATGAAACACGTATAACATTTAGCCCTTTATACAGTCAAACTGTGTTGGAGGCGGGAGTTCCCTTCGTAATGAGACGCAGCACAGATGTCAAGAATCCCACCTTGGTGCTGGGCGCAGCCTCCTGAGCGTTGTTATTTGCTGTACAGGAGTCTGCGCTGTAGTTTTATCCCTCGGCCTTGCGCTGTTAGCACTGCCCATCTTCTGGCATCATTTAATGTCGGCCGGTGCGGTTCGCGATAACCATGAATCCCAGCCCCGCAGTGTCTTTACATAGTTAAAACACTGCGGGGTTGGGATTCATGGCCTGGCGCAGTACATATGTTGGCCTCTCACACTCGGGTCCTTACACCCGCTTCAGACTGTGCGGCGTCAGCTGATCCCTTATTGCATGCCGTGGCCATGAAGCCGCACAGTCTGAGGAAGGCAGAAGGAGATGAGGGACAGGCGAACATATGCACTGCTCATGCCCATCAATCACACCCTCGCAGTCAAAATAAATAAGACACCGAGGGGCGTTGTGTCGGGCAGGGCTGCCGCAGAGGCGCAGCCAGCCAAACAATGATGTCAGAAGACGGGCAGTGCTACCAAGGGGGTTGCTGCGTGTCATTACAAAGGAAAGTCACACCTCAGGGACGTTTTAATGGTCACACAGAGGACACATTTTAGACGTGTTTTCAGTTCCACATGTGCGAGGAGAATAAGTTTATGAGCCACCTTGCACACATGCAGCATTACCGCTGTACAAGGTGGCTGTAATACATACAAACGCCTGGGGGAGGGGGGACAGGTTCCCTTCAATTTCAGTTCTTGTGTCTGCGTGGCTTTTGCAGGACACGTTGCCGGCTACATAGCAGGGGAACAGCTGGCGGTGCTGAACCCCACTGACACATTGGCTGGTGTTTTTCTCTGTGCAGCTAGCAGTACCGGGCCCCAACTGGCGGTGTTAGAGCCCAGAGTCAGCAGGAGGAGGAGAGGGAGCAGAGTGTAGGCTGAAGCCTGCACTGGCGGCAGCTTTGGGTCTGTTGTGCCTGCGTTGCTGTTGCAGGACACGATGCCGGCTACACAGCAGGGGAACAGCTGGCGGTGCTGAACCCCACTGACACATTGGCTGGTGTTTTTCTCTGTGCAGCTAGCAGTACCGGGCCCCAACTGGCGGTGTTAGAGCCCAGGCTCTGCAGGGGGAGCAGAGTGTAGGCCGATGCCTAATTGAACCAATTTTAAAGGTAACCTTTAACCCCCCCTCAGGTGTTACAAAGTACAAGAGCCACAGCTTATGCAGCAGTAGTGCTGCACAAGTCAAAGGTTGCTCTTTTAATGTTTCTCCTTGCACACGCTGAATGAAACACGTATAACATTTAGCCCTTTATACAGTCAAACTGTGTTGGAGGCAAGAGTTCCCTTCGTAAAGAGACGCAGTACAGCTGGCAAAAATGCCACCTTGGTGCTTTGCGCGGCCTCCTGAGCATCGTTATTTGTTGCACAGGAGTCTGCGCTTTTGTGTTATCCCTTGGCCTTGCGCTGTTAGCGCTGCCCATCCTCTGACATCATGTAATGTCGGCCGTTGCGGTTTGCGATGACCATGAATCCCAGCCCCGCAGTGTCTTAACATTGTTAAAACACTGCGGGGCTGGGATTCATGGCCTGGCGCAGTACATATGTTCGCCTCTCGCTTGGGTTCTTACACCCGCTTCAGACTATGCGGCGTCAGCTGATCCCTTATCGAATGCCACGGCCATGAAGATGCACAGTCCGATGAAGGCGGAAGGAGATGAGGGACAGGCGAAGAAATGCACCGTTCATGCCCATCAATCACACCCTCGCAGTCCAAATAAATAAGATACCGAGGGGCGTTGTGTGGGGCAAGGCGGCCGCAGAGGCGCAGGCAGCCAAACAATGATGCCAGAAGACGGTCAGCGCTACCAAGGAGCTTGTTGCGTGTCAATACAAAGGAAAATCACACCTGAGGGACGTTTTAATGGTCGCAGAGGACTCATTTTAGACGTGTTCAGTTCAACCTGGGCAAGGAGAATAAGTTTCTGAGCCACCTTGCACACATGCAGCATTACTGTCGTACAAGGTGGCTGTAAAACGTAGAAACGCCTGGGGGAGGGGGGACAGGTTTCCTTCAATTTCAGTTCTTGTGCCTGCGTGGCTGTTGCAGGACACGTTGCTGGCTACACAGCAGGGGAACAGCTGGTGGTGCTGAACCCCACTGACACATTGGCTGGTGTTTGGCTCTGTGCAGCCAGCACATCTGGGCCCCAACTGGCGGTGTTAGAGCCCAGGGTCAGCAGGAGGAGGAGAGGGATTAGAGTGTAGGCCGAAGCCTGCACTGGAGCAATTTGAAAGGGAAACTTTAACCCCCCCCCAAGCGTTTGTAGCTGAAAGAGCCATCGTGTACAGCACTAATGCTGGAAAAGGTAAACTTAGCTCTTTTAATTATGGTCCTTGCACATGCTGAACCTAACACTTATGAAAAGTGTCCCCTCCTATTGTGATACCGTCCGGTTGGTGGAACTTTCCTTTGTGATGTGACGCAGCACAGCCGTCATTCTCACCCCCTTGGCGCCGTGCGCCGCCTCCTCAGCGTTGTTTGAATCAGTCCCGGAGCCTGCGCTGTTAGGTTAGCCCTTGGCCATGCACACATTTTGCGCTGCCCGTCTTCTGACATCATTTGGTGTCAGACTGGCTGCGCCTGTGCGGCTGCGCTGACCGAGATCCCGCCTCGCAGTGTCGTCTAATGTAATCCCACCGTGGGCCTGGGATCCGTGGCCATGCGCAGTGCATATCCTCACCTCTCACTCCCCTCCCTACGGCTTCTTCAGACTGTGCGGTGTCACGGCCGTGGCATGCTATTAGGGACCAGCTGACACCGCACAGTCTGAAGAAGCCGTAGGGAGATGAGTGAGAGGTGGAGGTTCAGATATGCACTGCGCATGTCCATGGATCTCAGGCCCCCAGTGGGATTAAATCAGAAGACAGTACGAGGCGGGATCTCGTCCAGCGCGGCCGCACAGGCGCAGCCAGTCTGACACCAAATGATGTCAGAAGACGGGCAGCGCAAAATGTGTGCATGGCCAAGGGCTAACCTAACAGCGCAGGCTCCGGGACTGATTCAAACAACGCTGAGGAGGCGGCGCACGGCGCCAAGGGGGTAAGAATGGCAGCTGTGCTGCGTCACATCACAAAGGAAAGTTCCACCAACCGGACGGTATCACGGTAGGAGGGGACACTTTTCATAAGTGTTAGGTTCAGCATGTGCAAGGAGCACCACGAAAAGAGGCACTTTTTCCCTTTGCTTCATTACTGCTGCACAAGGTGGCTCCTTCAGTAACAAACGCCTGGGGGGGGGGGACAGGTTCCCTTAAATTTAACTTGTTGTGCCTGCGTGGCGGTCGCAGTACACGTTGCCGTATACACAGCAGGGGAACAGCTGGCGGTGCTGAACCCCACTAACACATTGGCGAGGTGTTTGGCTCTGTGCGGACAGCACTTCTGGACAACAACTAGTGGTGTTGGAGCCCAGGCACAGGAGGAGGAGGTGGAGGTGGAGGAGATAGGAGGGATTGCCACACACACAGCAGGGGAACAGCTGACGTTACTGAACCCCAATAACAGAGGATGGACTGTTGGGACTGTGCAGACAGCACTTCTGGATGGCAACCAGCGGTGTTGGAGCCCAGGGACAGGAGGAGGAGGAGGAGGTGGAGGAGATAGGAGGGATTGCCACACACACAGCAGGGGAACAGCTGACGTTACTGAACCCCAATAACAGAGGAGGGACTGTTGGGACTGTGCGGACAGCACTTCTGGACGGCAACTAGCGGTGTTGGAGCCCAGGGACAGGAGGGGGAGGTGGAGGTGGAGGAGATAGGAGGGATTGCCACACACACAGCAGGGGAACAGCTGACGTTACTGAACCCCAATAACAGAGGAGGGACTGTTGGGACTGTGCGGACAGCACTTCTGGACGGCAACCAGCGGTGTTGGAGCCCAGGGACAGGAGGAGGAGGAGGAGGTGGAGGAGATAGGAGGGATTGCCACACACACAGCAGGGGAACAGCTGACGTTACTGAACCCCAATAACAGAGGAGGGACTGTTGGGACTGTGCGGACAGCACTTCTGGACAGCAACTAGCGGTGTTGGAGCCCAGGGACAGGAGGAGGAGGAGGAGGTGGAGGAGATAGGAGGGATTGCCACACACACAGCAGGGGAACAGCTGACGTTACTGAACCCCAATAACAGAGGAGGGACTGTTGGGACTGTGCGGACAGCACTTCTGGACGGCAACTAGCGGTGTTGGAGCCCAGGGACAGGAGGAGGAGGAGGAGGTGGAGGAGATAGGAGGGATTGCCACACACACAGCAGGGGAACAGCTGACGTTACTGAACCCCAATAACAGAGGAGGGACTGTTGGGACTGTGCGGACAGCACTTCTGGACGGCAACCAGCGGTGTTGGAGCCCAGGGACAGGAGGAGGAGGAGGAGGTGGAGGAGATAGGAGGGATTGCCACACACACAGCAGGGGAACAGCTGACGTTACTGAACCCCAATAACAGAGGAGGGACTGTTGGGACTGTGCGGACAGCACTTCTGGACGGCAACTAGCGGTGTTGGAGCCCAGGGACAGGAGGAGGAGGAGGAGGTGGAGGAGATAGGAGGGATTGCCACACACACAGCAGGGGAACAGCTGACGTTACTGAACCCCAATAACAGAGGAGGGACTGTTGGGACTGTGCGGACAGCACTTCTGGACGGCAACTAGCGGTGTTGGAGCCCAGGGACAGGAGGAGGAGGAGGAGGTGGAGGAGATAGGAGGGATTGCCACACACACAGCAGGGGAACAGCTGACGTTACTGAACCCCAATAACAGAGGAGGGACTGTTGGGACTGTGCGGACAGCACTTCTGGACGGCAACTAGCGGTGTTGGAGCCCAGGGACAGGAGGGGGAGGTGGAGGTGGAGGAGATAGGAGGGATTGCCACACACACAGCAGGGGAACAGCTGACGTTACTGAACCCCAATAACAGAGGAGGGACTGTTGGGACTGTGCGGACAGCACTTCTGGACGGCAACCAGCGGTGTTGGAGCCCAGGGACAGGAGGAGGAGGAGGAGGAGGTGGAGGAGATAGGAGGGATTGCCACACACACAGCAGGGGAACAGCTGACGTTACTGAACCCCAATAACAGAGGAGGGACTGTTGGGACTGTGCGGACAGCACTTCTGGACGGCAACTAGCGGTGTTGGAGCCCAGGGACAGGAGGAGGAGGAGGAGGTGGAGGAGATAGGAGAGACTGCCACACACACAGCAGGGGAACAGCTGACGTTACTGAACCCCAATAACAGAGGAGGGACTGTTGGGACTGTGCGAACAGCACTTCTGGATGGCAACTAGCGGTGTTGGAGCCCAGGGACAGGAGGGGGAGGTGGAGGTGGAGGAGATAGGAGGGATTGCCACACACACAGCAGGGGAACAGCTGACGTTACTGAACCCCAATAACAGAGGAGGGACTGTTGGGACTGTGCGGACAGCACTTCTGGACGGCAACCAGCGGTGTTGGAGCCCAGGGACAGGAGGAGGAGGAGGTGGAGGAGATAGGAGGGATTGCCACACACACAGCAGGGGAACAGCTGACGTTACTGAACCCCAATAACAGAGGAGGGACTGTTGGGACTGTGCGGACAGCACTTCTGGACGGCAACCAGCGGTGTTGGAGCCCAGGGACAGGAGGAGGAGGAGGAGGAGGTGGAGGAGATAGGAGGGATTGCCACACACACAGCAGGGGAACAGCTGACGTTACTGAACCCCAATAACAGAGGAGGGACTGTTGGGACTGTGCGGACAGCACTTCTGGACGGCAACTAGCGGTGTTGGAGCCCAGGGACAGGAGGAGGAGGAGGAGGTGGAGGAGATAGGAGAGACTGCCACACACACAGCAGGGGAACAGCTGACGTTACTGAACCCCAATAACAGAGGAGGGACTGTTGGGACTGTGCGAACAGCACTTCTGGATGGCAACTAGCGGTGTTGGAGCCCAGGGACAGGAGGGGGAGGTGGAGGTGGAGGAGATAGGAGGGATTGCCACACACACAGCAGGGGAACAGCTGACGTTACTGAACCCCAATAACAGAGGAGGGACTGTTGGGACTGTGCGGACAGCACTTCTGGACGGCAACCAGCGGTGTTGGAGCCCAGGGACAGGAGGAGGAGGAGGTGGAGGAGATAGGAGGGATTGCCACACACACAGCAGGGGAACAGCTGACGTTACTGAACCCCAATAACAGAGGAGGGACTGTTGGGACTGTGCGGACAGCACTTCTGGACGGCAACTAGCGGTGTTGGAGCCCAGGGACAGGAGGAGGAGGAGGAGGTGGAGGAGATAGGAGGGATTGCCACACACACAGCAGGGGAACAGCTGACGTTACTGAACCCCAATAACAGAGGAGGGACTGTTGGGACTGTGCGGACAGCACTTCTGGACTGCAACTAGCGGTGTTGGAGCCCAGGGACAGGAGGAGGAGGAGGAGGTGGAGGAGATAGGAGGGATTGCCACACACACAGCAGGGGAACAGCTGACGTTACTGAACCCCAATAACAGAGGAGGGACTGTTGGGACTGTGCGGACAGCACTTCTGGACGGCAACTAGCGGTGTTGGAGCCCAGGGACAGGAGGAGGAGGAGGAGGTGGAGGAGATAGGAGGGATTGCCACACACACAGCAGGGGAACAGCTGACGTTACTGAACCCCAATAACAGAGGAGGGACTGTTGGGACTATGCGGACAGCACTTCTGGACGGCAACTAGCGGTGTTGGAGCCCAGGGACAGGAGGAGGAGGAGGAGGTGGAGGAGATAGGAGGGATTGCCACACACACAGCAGGGGAACAGCTGACGTTACTGAACCCCAATAACAGAGGAGGGACTGTTGGGACTGTGCGGACAGCACTTCTGGACGGCAACCAGCGGTGTTGGAGCCCAGGGACAGGAGGAGGAGGAGGAGGTGGAGGAGATAGGAGGGATTGCCACACACACAGCAGGGGAACAGCTGACGTTACTGAACCCCAATAACAGAGGAGGGACTGTTGGGACTGTGAGGACAGCACTTCTGGACGGCAACTAGCGGTGTTGGAGCCCAGGGACAGGAGGAGGAGGAGGAGGTGGAGGAGATAGGAGGGATTGCCACACACACAGCAGGGGAACAGCTGACGTTACTGAACCCCAATAACAGAGGAGGGACTGTTGGGACTGTGCGGACAGCACTTCTGGACGGCAACCAGCGGTGTTGGAGCCCAGGGACAGGAGGAGGAGGAGGAGGTGGAGGAGATAGGAGGGATTGCCACACACACAGCAGGGGAACAGCTGACGTTACTGAACCCCAATAACAGAGGAGGGACTGTTGGGACTGTGCGGACAGCACTTCTGGACGGCAACTAGCGGTGTTGGAGCCCAGGGACAGGAGGAGGAGGAGGAGGTGGAGGAGATAGGAGGGATTGCCACACACACAGCAGGGGAACAGCTGACGTTACTGAACCCCAATAACAGAGGAGGGACTGTTGGGACTGTGCGGACAGCACTTCTGGACGGCAACTAGCGGTGTTGGAGCCCAGGGACAGGAGGAGGAGGAGGAGGTGGAGGAGATAGGAGGGATTGCCACACACACAGCAGGGGAACAGCTGACGTTACTGAACCCCAATAACAGAGGAGGGACTGTTGGGACTGTGCGGACAGCACTTCTGGACGGCAACTAGCGGTGTTGGAGCCCAGGGACAGGAGGGGGAGGTGGAGGTGGAGGAGATAGGAGGGATTGCCACACACACAGCAGGGGAACAGCTGACGTTACTGAACCCCAATAACAGAGGAGGGACTGTTGGGACTGTGCGGACAGCACTTCTGGACGGCAACCAGCGGTGTTGGAGCCCAGGGACAGGAGGAGGAGGAGGAGGAGGTGGAGGAGATAGGAGGGATTGCCACACACACAGCAGGGGAACAGCTGACGTTACTGAACCCCAATAACAGAGGAGGGACTGTTGGGACTGTGCGGACAGCACTTCTGGACAGCAACTAGCGGTGTTGGAGCCCAGGGACAGGAGGAGGAGGAGGAGGTGGAGGAGATAGGAGAGACTGCCACACACACAGCAGGGGAACAGCTGACGTTACTGAACCCCAATAACAGAGGAGGGACTGTTGGGACTGTGCGAACAGCACTTCTGGACGGCAACTAGCGGTGTTGGAGCCCAGGGACAGGAGGGGGAGGTGGAGGTGGAGGAGATAGGAGGGATTGCCACACACACAGCAGGGGAACAGCTGACGTTACTGAACCCCAATAACAGAGGAGGGACTGTTGGGACTGTGCGGACAGCACTTCTGGACGGCAACCAGCGGTGTTGGAGCCCAGGGACAGGAGGAGGAGGAGGAGGTGGAGGAGATAGGAGGGATTGCCACACACACAGCAGGGGAACAGCTGACGTTACTGAACCCCAATAACAGAGGAGGGACTGTTGGGACTGTGCAGACAGCACTTCTGGACGGCAACTAGCGGTGTTGGAGCCCAGGGACAGGAGGAGGAGGAGGAGGTGGAGGAGATAGGAGGGATTGCCACACACACAGCAGGGGAACAGCTGACGTTACTGAACCCCAATAACAGAGGAGGGACTGTTGGGACTGTGCGGACAGCACTTCTGGACTGCAACTAGCGGTGTTGGAGCCCAGGGACAGGAGGAGGAGGAGGAGGTGGAGGAGATAGGAGGGATTGCCACACACACAGCAGGGGAACAGCTGACATTACTGAACCCCAATAACAGAGGAGGGACTGTTGGGACTGTGCGGACAGCACTTCTGGACGGCAACTAGCGGTGTTGGAGCCCAGGGACAGGAGGGGGAGGTGGAGGTGGAGGAGATAGGAGGGATTGCCACACACACAGCAGGGGAACAGCTGACATTACTGAACCCCAATAACAGAGGAGGGACTGTTGGGACTGTGCGGACAGCACTTCTGGATGGCAACCAGTGGTGTTGGAGCCCAGGGATAGGAGGAGGAGGAGGAGGTGGAGGAGATAGGAGGGATTGCCACACACACAGCAGGGGAACAGCTGACGTTACTGAACCCCAATAACAGAGGAGGGACTGTTGGGACTGTGCGGACAGCACTTCTGGACGGCAACCAGCGGTGTTGGAGCCCAGGGACAGGAGGAGGAGGAGGAGGTGGAGGAGATAGGAGGGATTGCCACACACACAGCAGGGGAACAGCTGACGTTACTGAACCCCAATAACAGAGGAGGGACTGTTGGGACTGTGCGGACAGCACTTCTGGACGGCAACTAGCGTTGTTGGAGCCCAGGGACAGGAGGAGGAGGAGGAGGTGGAGGAGATAGGAGGGATTGCCACACACACAGCAGGGGAACAGCTGACGTTACTGAACCCCAATAACAGAGGAGGGACTGTTGGGACTGTGCTGACAGCACTTCTGGACAGCAACCAGCGGTGTTGGAGCCCAGGGACAGGAGGAGGAGGAGGAGGTGGAGGAGATAGGAGGGATTGCCACACACACAGCAGGGGAACAGCTGACGTTACTGAACCCCAATAACAGAGGAGGGACTGTTGGGACTGTGCGGACAGCACTTCTGGACGGCAACCAGCGGTGTTGGAGCCCAGGGACAGGAGGAGGAGGAGGAGGTGGAGGAGATAGGAGGGATTGCCACACACACAGCAGGGGAACAGCTGACGTTACTGAACCCCAATAACAGAGGAGCGACTGTTGGGACTGTGCGTACAGCACTACCAGGCAACAACTAGCAGTGTTGGAGCCCAGGGACAGCAGGAGAAGCAGAGGAACACAATGTAGGCCGAAGCCTGATTGGAGAAAGTCAAAAGGGAACCTTTAACCCCCCCCCCAAGGCGTTTGTAGCTGAAAGAGCCAGCTTGTGCAGCACAAAAGATGCAAAAGGAAAAGGTGGCTCTTTTCATTATGCTCCTTGCAAACACAGAACTAAACACTTATAAAATGTGTCCCCTGAAACCGTGAGACCGTCCCGGAGGTGGGACTTTCCTTCGTAATATGACGCAGCACAGCCGTCATTCCTACCCCCTTGGCGCCGTGCCCCGGCTCCTCAGCGTTGTTTGATTCCGTCCCGGAGCCTACGCTGTTATGTTATCCCTTGGCCAGGCACACTTAGCGCTGCCCATCTTCTGACATCATTTGGTGTCAGGATGGCTGCGCCTGTGCGGACGCGCTGGCCGAGAGCCCGCCTCGCAGTGTCGTCTAATGTAATCCCACCGCGGGCCTGGGATCCGTGGCCATGCGCAGTGCATATCCTCGCCTCTCACTCCCCTCCCTACGGCTTCTTAAGACTGTGCGGTGTCACGGCCGTGGCATGCTATTAGGGACCAGCTGACACCGCACAGTCTGAAGAAGCCGTAGGGAGATGAGTGAGAGGTGGAGGTTCAGATATGCACTGCGCATGTCCATGGATCTCAGGCCCCCAGTGGGATTAAATCAGAAGACAGTACGAGGCGGGATCTCGTCCAGCGCGGCCGCACAGGCGCAGCCAGTCTGACACCAAATGATGTCAGAAGACGGGCAGCGCAAAATGTGTGCATGGCCAAGGGCTAACCTAACAGCGCAGGCTCCGGGACTGATTCAAACAACGCTGAGGAGGCGGCGCACGGCGCCAAGGGGGTAAGAATGGCAGCTGTGCTGCGTCACATCACAAAGGAAAGTTCCACCAACCGGACGGTATCACGGTAGGAGGGGACACTTTTCATAAGTGTTAGGTTCAGCATGTGCAAGGAGCACCACGAAAAGAGGCACTTTTTCCCTTTGCTTCATTACTGCTGCACAAGGTGGCTCCTTCAGTAACAAACGCCTGGGGGGGGGGGACAGGTTCCCTTAAATTTAACTTGTTGTGCCTGCGTGGCGGTCGCAGTACACGTTGCCGTATACACAGCAGGGGAACAGCTGGCGGTGCTGAACCCCACTAACACATTGGCGAGGTGTTTGGCTCTGTGCGGACAGCACTTCTGGACAACAACTAGCGGTGTTGGAGCCCAGGCACAGGAGGAGGAGGTGGAGGTGGAGGAGATAGGAGGGATTGCCACACACACAGCAGGGGAACAGCTGACGTTACTGAACCCCAATAACAGAGGATGGACTGTTGGGACTGTGCAGACAGCACTTCTGGATGGCAACCAGCGGTGTTGGAGCCCAGGGACAGGAGGAGGAGGAGGAGGTGGAGGAGATAGGAGGGATTGCCACACACACAGCAGGGGAACAGCTGACGTTACTGAACCCCAATAACAGAGGAGGGACTGTTGGGACTGTGCGGACAGCACTTCTGGACGGCAACTAGCGGTGTTGGAGCCCAGGGACAGGAGGGGGAGGTGGAGGTGGAGGAGATAGGAGGGATTGCCACACACACAGCAGGGGAACAGCTGACGTTACTGAACCCCAATAACAGAGGAGGGACTGTTGGGACTGTGCGGACAGCACTTCTGGACGGCAACCAGCGGTGTTGGAGCCCAGGGACAGGAGGAGGAGGAGGAGGTGGAGGAGATAGGAGGGATTGCCACACACACAGCAGGGGAACAGCTGACGTTACTGAACCCCAATAACAGAGGAGGGACTGTTGGGACTGTGCGGACAGCACTTCTGGACGGCAACTAGCGGTGTTGGAGCCCAGGGACAGGAGGAGGAGGAGGAGGTGGAGGAGATAGGAGGGATTGCCACACACACAGCAGGGGAACAGCTGACGTTACTGAACCCCAATAACAGAGGAGGGACTGTTGGGACTGTGCGGACAGCACTTCTGGACGGCAACCAGCGGTGTTGGAGCCCAGGGACAGGAGGAGGAGGAGGAGGTGGAGGAGATAGGAGGGATTGCCACACACACAGCAGGGGAACAGCTGACGTTACTGAACCCCAATAACAGAGGAGGGACTGTTGGGACTGTGCGGACAGCACTTCTGGACGGCAACTAGCGGTGTTGGAGCCCAGGGACAGGAGGAGGAGGAGGAGGTGGAGGAGATAGGAGGGATTGCCACACACACAGCAGGGGAACAGCTGACGTTACTGAACCCCAATAACAGAGGAGGGACTGTTGGGACTGTGCGGACAGCACTTCTGGACGGCAACCAGCGGTGTTGGAGCCCAGGGACAGGAGGAGGAGGAGGAGGTGGAGGAGATAGGAGGGATTGCCACACACACAGCAGGGGAACAGCTGACGTTACTGAACCCCAATAACAGAGGAGGGACTGTTGGGACTGTGCGGACAGCACTTCTGGACGGCAACTAGCGGTGTTGGAGCCCAGGGACAGGAGGAGGAGGAGGAGGTGGAGGAGATAGGAGGGATTGCCACACACACAGCAGGGGAACAGCTGACGTTACTGAACCCCAATAACAGAGGAGGGACTGTTGGGACTGTGCGGACAGCACTTCTGGACGGCAACTAGCGGTGTTGGAGCCCAGGGACAGGAGGAGGAGGAGGAGGTGGAGGAGATAGGAGGGATTGCCACACACACAGCAGGGGAACAGCTGACGTTACTGAACCCCAATAACAGAGGAGGGACTGTTGGGACTGTGCGGACAGCACTTCTGGACGGCAACTAGCGGTGTTGGAGCCCAGGGACAGGAGGGGGAGGTGGAGGTGGAGGAGATAGGAGGGATTGCCACACACACAGCAGGGGAACAGCTGACGTTACTGAACCCCAATAACAGAGGAGGGACTGTTGGGACTGTGCGGACAGCACTTCTGGACGGCAACCAGCGGTGTTGGAGCCCAGGGACAGGAGGAGGAGGAGGAGGAGGTGGAGGAGATAGGAGGGATTGCCACACACACAGCAGGGGAACAGCTGACGTTACTGAACCCCAATAACAGAGGAGGGACTGTTGGGACTGTGCGGACAGCACTTCTGGACGGCAACTAGCGGTGTTGGAGCCCAGGGACAGGAGGAGGAGGAGGAGGTGGAGGAGATAGGAGAGACTGCCACACACACAGCAGGGGAACAGCTGACGTTACTGAACCCCAATAACAGAGGAGGGACTGTTGGGACTGTGCGAACAGCACTTCTGGATGGCAACTAGCGGTGTTGGAGCCCAGGGACAGGAGGGGGAGGTGGAGGTGGAGGAGATAGGAGGGATTGCCACACACACAGCAGGGGAACAGCTGACGTTACTGAACCCCAATAACAGAGGAGGGACTGTTGGGACTGTGCGGACAGCACTTCTGGACGGCAACCAGCGGTGTTGGAGCCCAGGGACAGGAGGAGGAGGAGGTGGAGGAGATAGGAGGGATTGCCACACACACAGCAGGGGAACAGCTGACGTTACTGAACCCCAATAACAGAGGAGGGACTGTTGGGACTGTGCGGACAGCACTTCTGGACGGCAACCAGCGGTGTTGGAGCCCAGGGACAGGAGGAGGAGGAGGAGGAGGTGGAGGAGATAGGAGGGATTGCCACACACACAGCAGGGGAACAGCTGACGTTACTGAACCCCAATAACAGAGGAGGGACTGTTGGGACTGTGCGGACAGCACTTCTGGACGGCAACTAGCGGTGTTGGAGCCCAGGGACAGGAGGAGGAGGAGGAGGTGGAGGAGATAGGAGAGACTGCCACACACACAGCAGGGGAACAGCTGACGTTACTGAACCCCAATAACAGAGGAGGGACTGTTGGGACTGTGCGAACAGCACTTCTGGATGGCAACTAGCGGTGTTGGAGCCCAGGGACAGGAGGGGGAGGTGGAGGTGGAGGAGATAGGAGGGATTGCCACACACACAGCAGGGGAACAGCTGACGTTACTGAACCCCAATAACAGAGGAGGGACTGTTGGGACTGTGCGGACAGCACTTCTGGACGGCAACCAGCGGTGTTGGAGCCCAGGGACAGGAGGAGGAGGAGGTGGAGGAGATAGGAGGGATTGCCACACACACAGCAGGGGAACAGCTGACGTTACTGAACCCCAATAACAGAGGAGGGACTGTTGGGACTGTGCGGACAGCACTTCTGGACGGCAACTAGCGGTGTTGGAGCCCAGGGACAGGAGGAGGAGGAGGAGGTGGAGGAGATAGGAGGGATTGCCACACACACAGCAGGGGAACAGCTGACGTTACTGAACCCCAATAACAGAGGAGGGACTGTTGGGACTGTGCGGACAGCACTTCTGGACTGCAACTAGCGGTGTTGGAGCCCAGGGACAGGAGGAGGAGGAGGAGGTGGAGGAGATAGGAGGGATTGCCACACACACAGCAGGGGAACAGCTGACGTTACTGAACCCCAATAACAGAGGAGGGACTGTTGGGACTGTGCGGACAGCACTTCTGGACGGCAACTAGCGGTGTTGGAGCCCAGGGACAGGAGGAGGAGGAGGAGGTGGAGGAGATAGGAGGGATTGCCACACACACAGCAGGGGAACAGCTGACGTTACTGAACCCCAATAACAGAGGAGGGACTGTTGGGACTATGCGGACAGCACTTCTGGACGGCAACTAGCGGTGTTGGAGCCCAGGGACAGGAGGAGGAGGAGGAGGTGGAGGAGATAGGAGGGATTGCCACACACACAGCAGGGGAACAGCTGACGTTACTGAACCCCAATAACAGAGGAGGGACTGTTGGGACTGTGCGGACAGCACTTCTGGACGGCAACCAGCGGTGTTGGAGCCCAGGGACAGGAGGAGGAGGAGGAGGTGGAGGAGATAGGAGGGATTGCCACACACACAGCAGGGGAACAGCTGACGTTACTGAACCCCAATAACAGAGGAGGGACTGTTGGGACTGTGCGGACAGCACTTCTGGACGGCAACTAGCGGTGTTGGAGCCCAGGGACAGGAGGAGGAGGAGGAGGTGGAGGAGATAGGAGGGATTGCCACACACACAGCAGGGGAACAGCTGACGTTACTGAACCCCAATAACAGAGGAGGGACTGTTGGGACTGTGCGGACAGCACTTCTGGACGGCAACCAGCGGTGTTGGAGCCCAGGGACAGGAGGAGGAGGAGGAGGTGGAGGAGATAGGAGGGATTGCCACACACACAGCAGGGGAACAGCTGACGTTACTGAACCCCAATAACAGAGGAGGGACTGTTGGGACTGTGCGGACAGCACTTCTGGACGGCAACTAGCGGTGTTGGAGCCCAGGGACAGGAGGAGGAGGAGGAGGTGGAGGAGATAGGAGGGATTGCCACACACACAGCAGGGGAACAGCTGACGTTACTGAACCCCAATAACAGAGGAGGGACTGTTGGGACTGTGCGGACAGCACTTCTGGACGGCAACTAGCGGTGTTGGAGCCCAGGGACAGGAGGGGGAGGTGGAGGTGGAGGAGATAGGAGGGATTGCCACACACACAGCAGGGGAACAGCTGACGTTACTGAACCCCAATAACAGAGGAGGGACTGTTGGGACTGTGCGGACAGCACTTCTGGACGGCAACCAGCGGTGTTGGAGCCCAGGGACAGGAGGAGGAGGAGGAGGAGGTGGAGGAGATAGGAGGGATTGCCACACACACAGCAGGGGAACAGCTGACGTTACTGAACCCCAATAACAGAGGAGGGACTGTTGGGACTGTGCGGACAGCACTTCTGGACAGCAACTAGACGTGTTGGAGCCCAGGGACAGGAGGAGGAGGAGGAGGTGGAGGAGATAGGAGAGACTGCCACACACACAGCAGGGGAACAGCTGACGTTACTGAACCCCAATAACAGAGGAGGGACTGTTGGGACTGTGCGAACAGCACTTCTGGACGGCAACTAGCGGTGTTGGAGCCCAGGGACAGGAGGGGGAGGTGGAGGTGGAGGAGATAGGAGGGATTGCCACACACACAGCAGGGGAACAGCTGACGTTACTGAACCCCAATAACAGAGGAGGGACTGTTGGGACTGTGCGGACAGCACTTCTGGACGGCAACCAGCGGTGTTGGAGCCCAGGGACAGGAGGAGGAGGAGGAGGTGGAGGAGATAGGAGGGATTGCCACACACACAGCAGGGGAACAGCTGACGTTACTGAACCCCAATAACAGAGGAGGGACTGTTGGGACTGTGCAGACAGCACTTCTGGACGGCAACTAGCGGTGTTGGAGCCCAGGGACAGGAGGAGGAGGAGGAGGTGGAGGAGATAGGAGGGATTGCCACACACACAGCAGGGGAACAGCTGACGTTACTGAACCCCAATAACAGAGGAGGGACTGTTGGGACTGTGCGGACAGCACTTCTGGACTGCAACTAGCGGTGTTGGAGCCCAGGGACAGGAGGAGGAGGAGGAGGTGGAGGAGATAGGAGGGATTGCCACACACACAGCAGGGGAACAGCTGACATTACTGAACCCCAATAACAGAGGAGGGACTGTTGGGACTGTGCGGACAGCACTTCTGGACGGCAACTAGCGGTGTTGGAGCCCAGGGACAGGAGGGGGAGGTGGAGGTGGAGGAGATAGGAGGGATTGCCACACACACAGCAGGGGAACAGCTGACATTACTGAACCCCAATAACAGAGGAGGGACTGTTGGGACTGTGCGGACAGCACTTCTGGATGGCAACCAGTGGTGTTGGAGCCCAGGGATAGGAGGAGGAGGAGGAGGTGGAGGAGATAGGAGGGATTGCCACACACACAGCAGGGGAACAGCTGACGTTACTGAACCCCAATAACAGAGGAGGGACTGTTGGGACTGTGCGGACAGCACTTCTGGACGGCAACCAGCGGTGTTGGAGCCCAGGGACAGGAGGAGGAGGAGGAGGTGGAGGAGATAGGAGGGATTGCCACACACACAGCAGGGGAACAGCTGACGTTACTGAACCCCAATAACAGAGGAGGGACTGTTGGGACTGTGCGGACAGCACTTCTGGACGGCAACTAGCGTTGTTGGAGCCCAGGGACAGGAGGAGGAGGAGGAGGTGGAGGAGATAGGAGGGATTGCCACACACACAGCAGGGGAACAGCTGACGTTACTGAACCCCAATAACAGAGGAGGGACTGTTGGGACTGTGCTGACAGCACTTCTGGACAGCAACCAGCGGTGTTGGAGCCCAGGGACAGGAGGAGGAGGAGGAGGTGGAGGAGATAGGAGGGATTGCCACACACACAGCAGGGGAACAGCTGACGTTACTGAACCCCAATAACAGAGGAGGGACTGTTGGGACTGTGCGGACAGCACTTCTGGACGGCAACCAGCGGTGTTGGAGCCCAGGGACAGGAGGAGGAGGAGGAGGTGGAGGAGATAGGAGGGATTGCCACACACACAGCAGGGGAACAGCTGACGTTACTGAACCCCAATAACAGAGGAGCGACTGTTGGGACTGTGCGTACAGCACTACCAGGCAACAACTAGCAGTGTTGGAGCCCAGGGACAGCAGGAGAAGCAGAGGAACACAATGTAGGCCGAAGCCTGATTGGAGAAAGTCAAAAGGGAACCTTTAACCCCCCCCCCCAAGGCGTTTGTAGCTGAAAGAGCCAGCTTGTGCAGCACAAAAGATGCAAAAGGAAAAGGTGGCTCTTTTCATTATGCTCCTTGCAAACACAGAACTAAACACTTATAAAATGTGTTCCCTGAAACCGTGAGACCGTCCCGGAGGTGGGACTTTCCTTCGTAATATGACGCAGCACAGCCGTCATTCCTACCCCCTTGGCGCCGTGCCCCGGCTCCTCAGCGTTGTTTGATTCCGTCCCGGAGCCTACGCTGTTATGTTATCCCTTGGCCAGGCACACTTAGCGCTGCCCATCTTCTGACATCATTTGGTGTCAGGATGGCTGCGCCTGTGCGGACGCGCTGGCCGAGAGCCCGCCTCGCAGTGTCGTCTAATGTAATCCCACCGCGGGCCTGGGATCCGTGGCCATGCGCAGTGCATATCCTCGCCTCTCACTCCCCTCCCTACGGCTTCTTAAGACTGTGCGGTGTCACGGCCGTGGCATGCTATTAGGGACCAGCTGACACCGCACAGTCTGAAGAAGCCGTAGGGAGATGAGTGAGAGGTGGAGGTTCAGATATGCACTGCGCATGTCCATGGATCTCAGGCCCCCAGTGGGATTAAATCAGAAGACACTGCGAGGCGGGCTCTCGGCCAGCGCGGCCGCACAGGCGCAGCCATCCTGACACCAAATGATGTCAGAAGACGGACAGCGCTAAGTGTGCCTGGCCAAGGGATAACATAACAACGCAGGCTCCGGGACGGAATCAAACAACGCTGAGGAGCCGTGGCACGGCGCCAAGGGGGTAGGAATGACGGCTGTGCTGCGTCATATTACGAAGGAAAGTCCCACCTCCGGGACGGTTTTACGGTATCAGTGGACACATTTTATAAGTGTTAAGTTCTGCGTGTGCAAGGAGCTAAACAAAAATAGCTACCTTTTCCTTGTGCAGCATTACTGCTGCACAAGGTGGCTCTTTCAGTAACAAACGCCTTGGGGGGGGGGACAGGTTCCCTTACATTTCAGTTGTTGTGTCAGCGTGGCGGTCGCAGGACACATTGCCGGCTACACAGCTGGGGATCAGCTGACGTTACTGAAACCCAATAACACTGGGTCGTATGTTTTGACTGTGCAGACGGCACTTCTGAGCCTCAACTGGCGGTGTTGGAGCCCAGGAATTAAAGTTCAGGTGGTAGAAAGATGAACACAACAGGAGACCTGGATACTGTAGACAGTCACCTAATTATTTAATCAGGAAGAGGAGTGGCAAATTCCTGCGAGATCCAGGCCTTGTTCATTTTCAGGAAAGTAAGCCGGTCAATGTTATCGGAGGATAGTCGCATGCGACGGTCAGTTAGTACACCACCTGCAGCACTAAAGACACGTTCCGATAATACACTGGCCGCAGGCCAAGACAGCACCTCCAATGCATACTGGCTTAGCTCTGGCCATGTATCCAGCTTTGAGACCCAAAACTTGAAAGGTGAAGATCCGTCTGGGAGTACAGCAAGAGGGCAAGACATGTAGTCTGTCACCATCTGACGGAACCGTTGCCTCCTGCTGACTGGAGCCGTCTGTGATGGTGTAGACTTTTGTGGCGGGCACAGAAAACTGTGCCACAGTTGGGCCATACTGGTCTTGCCTTGGGCAGAGGCACTGCTTCTGCTCCCTCTTTGGGCAGAGCCTCCACCACTGCCTGGACGCACTGAGCTGCTTTGGAATGCACTAGCAGCACTTCTCTCAGTTGGAATGGAGAAGATGATGGAATTCACCAGTGTGTCTTGGTACTCCCGCATTTTTTGCTCCCGGTTCAACGGTGTGATGAGGCTTTCTACGTTGTCCCAGTAGCGAGGATCGAGGAGGGTGAACACCCAATAATCAGACATGTAGAGAATGTGGGCGATGCGGCGGTCGTTTCTCAGGCACTGCAGCATGTAATCCACCATGTGCTGCAGACTGCCAACTGCCCAAGAAACGCTGTCCCCTGCTGGAGGCGTGATCTCTGCCTGCTCGTCATCACCCCACCCTCGCTGTACACACTGAGTACTGGACAATTGTGTAACTCCCTCCTCTGGACGGATGTCTTCCTCCTCCATTGACTCCTCCTCATCCTCCTCACAAACTGTCCCCTGCCTACGCGTTTGTGAGGAACCACGTGGCGCTGACTGTCCAGAAGATGATGGAAATGCTGAATCCTCATCCTCCACCTCTTCCACAACATCATCCCTTAGCGCTTGCAGTGATTTTTCAAGCAGGCAGATAAGGGGGACAGTCATGCTGACTAGTGCATCATCTGCACTGGCCATCCGCGTGGAATAATCAAAGGGACACAAAACCTGGCAGACGTCATTCATAGTGGCCCACTCTGTGGTTGTGAAGTCTGTACGGCGTGGAGTGCGACTTCTTTGCGCCTGATGCAGCTGGTACTCCATTACAGCTTGCTGCTGCTCACACAACCGCTCCAACATATGTAACGTGGAATTCCACCTGGTAGGTAGGTCACATATGATGCGATGTTCCGGCAGGCGGTGTCGGCGCTGCAGAGCCGCAATGCGCGCTTTTGCCGTGCTGGAACGCCGCAAGTGAGCACACTCTAGGCGGACCTTGTGCAGCAGTGCATAAAGATCCGGATAGTCCCTCAAAAAACTCTGCACGACCAAATTGAGCACATGTGCCAGACATGGGATGTGAGTGAGGTTGCCGAGGCCCAGAGCTGCCACCAGATTTAAGCCATTATCACACACTACCATGCCTGGCTGGAGATTCGCTGGCACAAACCACACATCGCTCTCCTGCTTGATGGCATTCCAGAGCTCCTGCGCTGTGTGGCTTCGATTCCCCAAATAAATTAATTTCAAGACGGCCTGTTGACGTTTGGCCACGGCTGTGCTCATGTCGTTCGTAACAGGTAAACGTTCATCACGGGTCCATGTGGAGGTGGACTGTGACGGCTCCTGCAGCGATGATTCTGAGGAACTGGTGTAAGAGGAGGAGTCAATGCGTACAGAATGGATTCCTGCAATCCTTGGAGTGGGCAGGACACGTCCTGCGCCACTCGCACGATCTGTACCCGGCTCAACGACATTAACCCAATGGGCAGTGAGGGAAAGGTATCGCCCCTGTCCATGTTGACTGGTCCACGCATCGGTGGTGAGGTGGACCTTGCTACTGACGGCGTTCAGTAGCGCGTGTTTTATGTGTCCCTCCACATGCTTGTGCAGGGCAGGGACGGCTTGCCTGCTGAAGTAAAAGCGGCTGGGCACATTGTACTGTGGGACTGCCAATGACATCAAGTCACGGAAGCTGTCAGTCTCCACCAGCCTGAATGACAGCATTTCCAGTGACAGAAGTTTGGCAATGCCTGCAGTCAGAGCCTGTGCTCTCGTGGTTTGACGAGAAAGGCCGCCTTTTCTCCCATGCCTGTACTACCGATGGCTGTAGACTGGGCTGGGAGTGTGTGGATGACTGGGAAAGTGGTGCTGCGGGTGGAATTACAGCGGGTCTCTGGACAACAGGGCCAGAGGTTCTTCCACGGCGATCCTGGGAGGAAGCCGAACCAGCTGCGTGTGAGCTGGAGGAAGAGGCAACACGAGCTGAAGAGGTGGTAGCTGCCGCTGTTGGTTGGCCTAGCTCTTCAGTGCGTTTCTGTAACTCCGCCGCGTGCCTGGTGCGCACATGTTTCCACATATTTGTGGTATTGAGGTTGCTGACACTTTTCCCTCTTTTCACTTTGTGATGACACATCTTGCATTTGACATAGCAAATGTCATCTGCAACTGTGTCAAAAAAGGACCAGGCACTGCAAGTCTTGGGAGCGCCCTTTTTGGCTTTTGGAAGAGACATGCTCCTAACGGGTGCCAAAGCGGAGGCTGCAGGATCCGCAGTCTTCCCCCTCCCTCTCCCTCTTTGGGCCGTACGGGGAATATCTTCCTCAGAGCTGCTCCCACCACCTTCCTGTCCCTCATGCCAAGATGGGTCAAGGACCTCATCATCTACACTACCCTCTGCCCCCAACTGCTCCTCCTGGGTAGTCTCAGCAGCAGAGCACGCACCAGTAAGTGGCACCTGAGTGTCATCATCAGCTGATGCGGCCTGCGATGTGGTGACCGGAGCCACTGGCCCACCCGCCTCTTCAGAGGAAGAGAGAAAAAGCTGTTGGGCATCACTGCACGCTGCCTCTTCTTCCATTTCTCCAATGCTGCTTGGCTGGCCCCCTGTTTCCAAGCCAAGAGATTCAGAGAACAGAAGTAGAGACGGCTCCTGTCCTGGACTCTCTGTCTGCCTGGGCAATTTGGCAGGTGGTGAAGAGACAGATGGCTGCTCTCCAGTGCTCTGTGTCTGAGAGGATGTGGCACTAATTGAAGTTGATGCATTAGCTGCCATCCATCCAACAACGGCTTCAATTTGTTCTTCACGCAGCAGCGGTGTACGGCGCTCTGCGACAAAGCTGCGCATGAATGACTGTTCCCTGGTGAAAGTGGGTGCTGATGAGTCACCGGTGCCCGCAGCAGGCACAGAATCCCCACGTCCCCTCCCTGCTCTGCGCCCACGCCCACGCCCACGTGCCTTACTCACTGCCTTCTTCATCTTGGTTGACTGATAAAGATAAGCAGAAAAGTACTAACGGCTTTGTGTGCTTATTCCTGAACAACTCCTAACAGGTATAAGAAACACTAGTTTTCTAAAGTGTGGACTAGACTTTAATATGAGCTAATGTGGCCTACACAAATGTAAAGTGGTGTCACTGGTGTGTTTGGTGAACTTTATTATTTATTTATTTTTTGGGGGCTGAACTGACAACAGATAGAGCTGCAGTCACACGGAGACCGTGCAGACAGCCGTAAACGGCGCTGCAAGGCCCAAAAACCCTCCTCTACGTTATCCTATGTAGTGTTTTTCCACAAGTTAGCTGGAGACGGGTGGAAAGACACTAATAGGAATTTTTTGAAAAAATGTGCAGCAGCCTGCACTACTTAAAACAAAAGGAAAATTGATTTTGCGGTATGACGCAGTGAAGAACCCTGAGCTGGAGACAACCAGGCTATGGCTGCTCACAGACTACAGGGCGAGCTGCAGTCACACGGAGACCGTGCAGACAGCCGTAAACGGCGCTGCAAGGCCCAAAAACCCTCCTCTACGTTATCCTATGTAGTGTTTTTCCACAAATTAGCTGGAGACGGGTGGAAAGACACTAATAGGAATTTTTTGAAAAAATGTGCAACAGCCTGCACTACTTAAAAGAAAAGGAAAATTGATTTTGCGGTATGACGCAGTGGAGAACCCTGAGCTGGAGACAACCAGGCTATGGCTGCTCACAGACTACAGGGCGAGCTGCAGTCACACGGAGACCGTGCAGACAGCCGTAAACGGCGCTGCAAGGCCCAAAAACCCTCCTCTACGTTATCCTATGTAGTGTTTTTCCACAAATTAGCTGGAGATGGGTGGAAAGACACTAATAGGAATTTTTTGAAAAAATTAGCAGCAGACTACACTACTTGGAAAAAAAAAAAAAAAGAACAGTATGAGGCAATGAACCACCCTCCCTGAACTGAATACAACCAGCTATGGATGGCCTATGTGGCTGCACTCAGACTAGAGAGTGGGCTGCACTCACACACACACACACACACACACAGACCTTGCAGATCGCTGTGAAAACAGCGCTACAAGGCAAAAGCAAGGTGAATATTAGGTGAACACAGCGGTTGCTAAATTAGCCTTTGAAAAGCACAAAGAAGCAAATCGCTATCTCTAAACTGTCCCTCAGTCAGCAAACAGCGTCCTGTCACTAACTGAATTCACAGCAGAGTGAGCGCAAAATGGCGCCAGCGACTTTTAAACTGCATCATGGCATCATTTCAGCAGCCAATCACAGCCATGCCAGTAGTTTCATGCCCTCCATGCTGAACAGGATGTGCCCACACTTGGAATCATTCTCATTGGCTGAATTTGTGCAGTTTGAATCTGGGAACTTCCGATTCCGGTATCCGATACGCGGCAAGTATCGGAATCCCGGTATCGGAATTCCGATACCGCAAGTATCGGCCGATACCCGATACTTGCGGTATCGGAATGCTCAACACTATACATGAATAAAAACAAAAACTATACATGTTTGGTATAATCATAATCATTCCGACCTGGAATATCATGTTGCCATTTTCACCAAATAACTAAAACAAAAAAAATGATGGCAAAATTTATTTTTTTCTCCATTTCACTAAACTTATAATTGTTGTCATATTTTTCAGTACATTGGAAGGCAAACCCAAACTTATATCTTGTTCCATAAGAAAACAACCTACGGCTGTGTCAAAGGAAAAATAAAAAATGTAGGGCTCTTAAAAGGAGAGAAAAAATTTGAGGTGTAAAAATGAAAAACAATTGCCTGTTCATGAAGATATTGAAAGAATCCTTATGAAAAGGACCTCCTGTTGGTGCCTCATATGCTGTAATCATGCTGAAGCTATGTTTACACGTTCATATTTTCGGTCTGAGTGCTATCTGTTAAAAAAACTGATGCCGTTCGGACCAATTTTATCCAGGTATAATATCTGTGTTAAAAATTCATAGCATGTATTTCAAATGAAACTCTCCTATTTAACTAAAATAATAGAAACCCAAACAGATCAACCAAGTAGCATCCGATTTTACTGGATACTTTGCAATTCTTTAAAATAGTAAACTGTATTTGGTCTTGTAAATTTTAATAACTGCTGATGTAGAAAAAAATTCAGATTGCATACAATACAGACCATACAGATGAAAAAAGTCCATTTATTCTGGATAAAAAAAATTATAAACTCTCTTGTCAACTGAGCCTTAGTGGGTGTATTTAGATCAAATTTGGAATGGCTGTTTCAGAAGTATGCACCGCTCCTGTGACTAGTGAAAGTTCTTTGCACAAGCTGCATGACGCAATGAAAAAGTGATTTTTTTTGCAAGTTTGCTTACATGGGTTTGTATAATAAAGGCATGATGGGAAGGCTTAAAAGGAGTTAGACACATAGAAAAAAATCCAGGTACCTTTTAAAACAATGCCAGGTGGCTCTCTGGACCTGAGAAATTAAGACTAGTGCTGTGCACGCCAATTTTAGTGATTGGTGTTCTGGAGTAAAATTTGCATAATTCAAAATGAGGCGTACAATATTTAATGACTTTGGCACATATTAAAACTGGCATGTACATACATGCACGTCCGCCAGAAACGTAATCCATTATGGAACTTTGTATGGCGGGCTTTGCCATGCCCTGTCCTTCTACCCACATTGGTGGTGCCAGATGAACCTGCATGAAACATTTGAAGGTGTTTTACACTAAAATTCTGGTAAAAATACCTACAAGAATCGTGTCCCTATTGTGATTTCGGATCCTTTTCTAATCACTAAAATGTTGAGAAATATTTCTTAAATGAGTTGTTTCACTTATAACACCTAACCTTTTTTTTATACATTTGTATGTATAAGACTTAGGACTTTATAAATTGGGTTTTTAATTTTAAACCCAACATTTTTAAGCAAATTAATAAATCTACCCAAAATGTCAATTCCTTTTTCTTTAACCTAAACCAGGGGAGTTGTGACATCTATAGATGACATTTATGTCAGACAGAATGTGCCTGAAACCTGCCTGAAAAAAAAGCTAAAAAAAAGCCAAAAAGAATGAACATATGCACAGCAATGTCAAAACGACTTGCCATACAAAATTACTTTTGTAACTTCTTTTAACTGCTTCAGGCTTCGAAAGCCATAACATGGCTAAAAGAAGTGTCCTGTACATTACTCTGGCAAATTCCACTTGGAAACCAACATTGTGTTATAAATGGAATTAAAATAATCACCAGTGGCAAGTCTGTTACCAAAAACACATTAGAGAAGACATTTCAAAGAAAACACCACCAACATTTTCCCAAAGCATCTTCTGCCTATGGCCAGAGTCACAAGACAGTATTTATCCAAGAAAATCGGTCCTATTACACTAATCACATACTGACCACACTTTCATCAGAGTTTTATCAGAGTATGATTCGATTTTCTTAGATGTGAAGAAGATTGAAAAATAAAATCTCCACCTCCTCCGCTGTGTCAGCCTATGATGGCATCCAAGTGTGATCCAATCATTTTGATGGATCCTTTGACTTGCATGGCCAAGTGCAATCTGATTTACAGATGCAAATCATACATTCTGCAATTTTTTCCTTGGATAGGCTCCATCCTAAGAAAAAATCAGACAAGTGCATGGCCCCATGATTAACATTCATTTGATCGCACTTATACTGAAAATACGCTTGTCTGCACTAGCCTCAAAAAATTACTCCAGTATTCCAGCATCTAAAACATGCCATATGCACATCCCCTTGGGCTAACATCAAAATGAGAACTTTCTCTTTACTTTCTTGGTTCTGTAAAAACTTCTCTATTATCCTGAAATAAATTACCTTCTCTGAAAAGTACAAATGGAGAACCATCACTCTTCAAAACTATTGGAGGGAAACTTAAAATCTGATATTAAAACTACCAGATGAAAGTCACCAGATAATGTATTCTGCAGACTTTTCCTTCATCCACAACTCTGAACAGAAGTTGTTGCCATCTAATCTTTTACTTTGAACTTGAAAATATCTTGCTTTGCTGTGTGATATATTGCACAGTGCTTTCAACCTGCAGGGAAAACAGCACTATGTATAATAGGAGCTGCCTTCAATTACATAACACATCTTGCAAAAGTCCAAAATCTTTGAAAAATATTCCTGGATCTAAACTGATGAGAGGAGGAATAATTAAATATGTGATGAACACCTACAGGTAATGCCAGTATGTCTCAATTTTTCCTGCTCACTTTTTTTTCTAAACATTGACATTTTTTAATAAATGCACAATATCCAGAGCCGGGTTTCATTTCTGTTTGTTGAACTGCAAATCATCTTGAATCATTTCTATGTTGGGCACCAACCTATTCCACAGTGCAGAGAAAGATGAAAGGGACTCAGCATTTCTTCGTCCTATAGATACAAAAGAATGTAACACGTGATTGTTATCTTTGAAGGTCTGCTTGTTATATTCTGACAATTTGCTATTTTGGTAATGTTGTCAGACCTTGAGGTGCTGATGTTCTGATGTTCACTGTCAATCAAATTATGAGGGTTTTTTGTGAGTTTATAAGGGGTAATTTAAAGAGCTTTTACCCCTAAAATACAGATAGTCTCATACAGTAGTTGCCACCTTCTTTGGATTCAAATATGGATTACCTTAGTCTAACCTTAGTTGGCATCTACTTATGGCATCCATCACAACATCTACAAATGTCATCATGTAATGAAATTTCTTCCAACAACAGAACCAAGCATTTATTTCACTTCACTACTTTTTGATATGAATGTAACAGTTCCCATCTATGATAATGAAAGGAAATTTCTTTCTGTTAGCACATGGGTTTAACAGAGCTATAAATACTTTTTAAAATGATATCCAATACGTACATGGCCTGGGTAAAAAAACATTCTTTATTAAGGCACTTTTAAAAATGTATAGAAAATGGCACAGCAAGTATTGTTCTTCATAATGTATCAAAAAATATTTCATCTAGTGTATATACAAATAATTTCATAGTGATATATTCACCACTGTGAACAATACATCCAGCCTGCAATACAGGCTGCAGGAAGCTGCCGAACTGAAGACAGATCCTTGGTGTGTAGAGACACTTACCAACGATAAGAGAAACACACCTGCAGTGACGTTTCGGTGGACCCCTGCCCTTTCTCAAGCCTCGAAATGTTGTGGAAGGTGTGCTTCCCTCATCGTTGGTCAGTGTCTCTGCAATTCTGTTCCTTTCATGCAAGCTCTTGTGCGCATGAACAGCTCACACCCAAGATCTGTTATCAGCTCGGAAGCTTTCTGAAGCCCGTATTGCAGTCTGGATGTATTGTACACAGCGGTGAATACAACGCTATAAAATTATTTGTATATATACACTGGATGAAATATTTTTCAATAAATTATGAAGAAAAATACTTGGACTGTTTTTTTAAATGGACTAGAGTCAGTTGGCAACTGCAGTGCGGCCATTATGAAGTGTGGGACATTTATATTGTAAAGTCAGTTTTTTGATGTTTTTGAACACTTAAAAACATATAAGTAACCAACCCAAAAGATTATGCTTGCATTATCGTATCCTTGTTCTAGAAAGGAAGTTATCATCAGAAAATGACCTATTGTTTAAATTTTTTTGTGTGTTACATGTATTTTTTAACCCCTTCACCCCGGAGCTTTTTTCGTTTTTTCGTTTTCGTTTTTCACTCCCCTCCTTCCCAGAGCCATAACTTTTTTATTTTTCCGTCAATATGGCCATGTGAGGGTTTATTTTTTGCAAGACGAGATGTAATTTTGAATGATACCTGTTATGATGAGCTGGTGGTTAGGAGCACTAGAAATGACCAGATGAGCAAACTAGTAATACAGGACGAGCTCTAGGAAGTGGGAGCTCTGCTGACCGCAACCCCTAATCCTATCACAACAACTAGAAATAGCCGTGGAGCGTTCCTGACTCTGCCTAGACGCCTCTTCACAGCCTAAGAGCTAACTACCCCTAAAGATAGAAAATACAGCCTACCTTGCCTCAGAGAAATTCCCCAAAGAAATAGGCAGCCCCCCACACATATTGACTGTGAGTTAAGATGGAAGTCACAAACACAGGAATGAAACAGGTTTCAGCAAAGGAGGCCGGCCTTAACTAAACAGACTGAGGATAGAAAAGGTATCTTTGCGGTCAGCATAAAAAACTAACAAAAAACCACGCAGAGTGTGCAAAAGAAACCACCGCACTGACTCACGGCGTGGTGGTGCCACTCTGCATCCCAGAGCTTCCAGCTAACAGGACAAAATCATGATAGCAAGCTGGACAAAAAACAGTGGTAACAAATAAGCTAGCAGGGACTTAGCTTTTGCTGAAGTAGACAGGTCATCTGAAAGATCCAAGAGAACTGAACCAGTACTAGGACATTGACAGCTGGCATCAAGTAACGATCTGAGTGGAGTTAAATAGAGCAGCCAGCCAAGACCTAAACGAGGTCAGCTGGGGAAGGAACCTCAGAACCAGCAGCTCCACTCACAGCCACCAGAGGGAGTCCATGGACAGAACTCGCCGAAGTACCATTCACAACCACAGGTGGAGTTCAAGAACAGAATTCACAACAGTACCCCCCCCTTGAGGAGGGGTCACCGAACCCTCACCAGAGCCTCCAGGCCGATCCGGACGAGCCAAATGAAAGGCACGAACAAGATCGGCAGCATGAACATCAGAGGCAACCACCCAGGAATTATCCTCCTGACCATAACCTTTCCACTTGACTAGGTACTGAAGTTTCCGTCTCAAAATACGAGAATCCAAAATCTTCTCCACCACATACTCCAACTCCCCCTCAACCAACACCGGGGCAGGAGGATCAACGGAGGGAACCATAGGAGCCACATATCTCCGCAACAACGACCTATGGAACACATTATGGATGGTGAAAGAAGCTGGAAGGTCCAAACAAAATGACACAGGATTAAGAATTTCAGAGATCTTATAAGGACCAATGAAACGAGGCTTAAACTTAGGAGACGAAACCTTCATAGGAACATAACGAGACGACAACCAAACCAAATCCCCAACACGAAGTCGGGGACCAACACAGCGACGGCGGTTAGCGAAACGTTGAGCCTTCTCCTGGGACAATGTCAAATTGTCCACTACGTGAGTCCAAATTTGCTGCAACCTGTCCACCACAGAATCCACACCAGGACAGTCCGAAGGCTCAACCTGCCCTGAAGAAAAACGAGGGTGGAAACCAGAATTACAGAAAAAAGGCAAAACCAAAGTGGCCGAGCTGGCCCGATTATTAAGGGCGAACTCAGCCAAAGGCAAAAAGGACACCCAATCATCCTGATCAGCAGAAACAAGCATCTCAGATATGTTTCCAAAGTCTGATTGGTTCGTTCGGTTTGGCCATTTGTCTGCGGATAGAAAGCTGAAGAAAAAGACAAATCAATGCCCATCTTAGCACAAAAGGACCGCCAAAATCTTGAAACAAACTGGGAACCTCTGTCCGACACGATGTTCTCCGGAATGCCATGTAAATGAACCACATGCTGGAAAAACAATGGAACCAAATTAGAGGAGGAAGGCAATTTAGGCAAAGGTACCAAATGGACCATCTTAGAGAAGCGATCACAAACCACCCAGATAACTGACATCCTCTGAGAGACAGGGAGATCTGAAATAAAATCCATGGAAATATGCGTCCAGGGCCTTTTCGGGACCGGCAAGGGCAAAAGCAACCCACTGGCACGAGAACAGCAGGGCTTAGCCCGAGCACAAGTCCCACAGGACTGCACAAAAGAACGCACATCTCGTGACAAGGAAGGCCACCAAAAGGATCTAGCCACCAAATCTCTGGTTCCAAAGATTCCAGGATGACCAGCCAACACCGAACAATGAACCTCAGAGATAACTCTACTAGTCCATCTATCAGGGACAAACAGCTTCTCCGCTGGGCAACGGTCAGGTCTATCAGCCTGAAACTCCTGCAGCACCCGCCGCAAATCAGGGGAGATGGCAGACAAAATTACCCCCTCTTTGAGAATACCAGCCGGCTCAGGAACTCCCGGAGAATCAGGCACAAAACTCCTTGAAAGGGCATCAGCCTTCACATTCTTAGAACCCGGAAGGTACGAAACCACAAAATTGAAGCGGGAGAAAAACAGCGACCATCGAGCCTGTCTAGGATTCAACCACTTGGCCGATTCGAGATAAGTCAGATTCTTATGATCCGTCAAGACCACCACGCGATGCTTGGCTCCTTCAAGCCAATGTCGCCACTCCTCAAACGCCCACTTCATAGCCAACAACTCTCGATTGCCCACATCATAATTGCGCTCAGCAGGCGAAAACTTTCTAGAGAAGAAAGCACATGGTTTCATCACAGAGCCATCAGAACCTCTTTGAGACAAAACAGCCCCTGCTCCAATCTCAGAAGCATCCACCTCGACCTGAAACAGGAGCGAAACATCTGGCTGACACAACACAGGGGCAGAAGTAAAACGACGCTTCAGCTCCTGAAAAGCCTCAACGGCCGCTGAGGACCAATTGACCTCATCCGCACCTTTCTTGGTTAAATCAGTCAATGGTTTAACAACACTAGAAAAATTAGCGATGAAGCGACGGTAAAAATTAGCAAAGCCCAGGAATTTCTGAAGGCTCTTCACAGAAGTAGGCTGAGTCCAATCATAAATGGCCTGAACTTTAACAGGGTCCATCTCGATAGTAGAAGGGGAAAAAATGAAGCCCAAAAATGAAACCTTCTGAACTCCAAAGAGACATTTAGACCCCTTCACAAACAAGGAATTAGCACGAAGGACCTGGAACACCATTCTGACCTGCTTCACATGAGACTCCCAATCATCCGAAAAGACCAAAATATCATCCAAATATACAATCATGAATCTATCCAGGTACTTTCGGAAGATGTCATGCATAAAGGACTGAAACACAGATGGAGCATTAGAAAGCCCGAATGGCATCACCAAGTACTCAAAATGGCCCTCGGGCGTATTAAATGCTGTTTTCCATTCGTCGCCCTGTTTAATACGCACAAGATTATACGCCCCTCGAAGATCTATCTTGGTGAACCAGCTAGCCCCCTTAATCCGAGCAAACAAATCAGACAGTAGCGGCAAAGGGTACTGAAATTTGACGGTGATTTTATTGAGAAGGCGGTAATCTATACAAGGTCTCAGAGAACCATCCTTCTTGGCCACAAAAAAGAACCCTGCTCCCAACGGTGACGACGACGGGCGAATATGCCCTTTCTCCAAGGACTCCTTTATATAACTCCGCATTGCGGCGTGTTCTGGCACAGATAAATTGAACAGTCGGCCCTTCGGAAACTTACTACCAGGAATCAAATTAATAGCACAATCGCAATCCCTATAAGGAGGTAGGGCACTGGATTTGGGCTCATCAAATACATCCCGGTAATCTGACAAGAATGCAGGGACTTCAGAAGGATGGGAAGACGAAATAGACAATAATGGGACATCCCCATGTACCCCTTGACAACCCCAACTGGATACAGACATTGATTTCCAATCCAATACTGGATTATGGACCTGTAGCCATGGCAAACCCAAAACGACCACATCATGCAGATTATGCAACACCAAAAAGCGAATATCCTCCTGATGTGCAGGAGCCATGCACATAGTCAATTGAGTCCAGTACTGAGGCTTATTCTTGGCCAAAGGTGTAGCATCAATTCCTCTCAATGGAATAGGATACTGTAAGGGCTCCAAGAAAAAACCACAGCGCCTGGCAAACTCCAAGTCCATCAAATTCAGGGCAGCGCCTGAATCTACAAATGCCATAACAGAATAGGACGACAAAGAGCAAATCAGAGTAACGGACAAAATAAATTTTGGCTGTACAGTACCAATGGTGGCAGACCTAGCGAACTGTTTAGTGCGCTTAGGACAATCAGAGATAGCATGAGTGGAGTCACCACAGTAAAAACACAGCCCATTCTGATGTCTGTATTCTTGCCGTTCAGCTCTGGTCAAGGTCCTATCACATTGCATAGGCTCAGGCTTCTGCTCAGAAAACACCACCAAATGGTGCACATTGTTGTGCTCACGTAAGCGTCGATCGATCTGAATGGCCAAGGACATAGACTCATTCAGACCAGCAGGCGTGGGGAATTCCACCATAACATCCTTAAGGGCTTCAGAAAGACCCTTTCTGAAAATTGCCACCAGGGCACACTCATTCCACTGAGTAAGCACAGACCACTTTTTAAACTTCTGACAATATACCTCCGCTTCTTCCTGACCTTGACACAAAGCCAGCAAAATTTTCTCTGCCTGATCCACTGAATCTGGTTCATCATAAAGCAATCCAAGCGCCAGAAAAAACGCATCTACATTACACAATGCAGGATCTCCTGGCGCAAGGGAAAATGCCCAGTCTTGAGGGTCGCCACGCAGCAAAGAAATAATGATTTTTACTTGCTGAATGGGGTCACCAGAGGAGCGGGGTTTCAAAGCAAAAAACAGTCTACAATTATTTTTGAAATTCAGGAACTTAGATCTATCCCCAGAAAACAAATCAGGAATTGGAATTCTGGGTTCTAACATCGGGTTCTGAACTACATAATCTTGAATGCCTTGTACCCTTGCAGTGAGTTGATCCACACAAGAGGACAGACCTTGAATGTCCATATCTACACCTGTGTCCTGAACCACCCAGAGATTTAGGGGAAAAGAAAAGCAAAGCACGCTGCAGAAAAAAAAAATGGTCTCAGAACTTCTCTTATCCCTCTATTGAGATGCATTAACCCTAGAATGCGTGACCATAGAAATCTACACTATTACGTACCTGGGGCCTTTGAGGGTTGTTTTCAAATAACATGGAATAACTCAAAAAAATTTTTTTTCAAAGTTATTTGAAAGTAAGCATGCATTCCCACTAGCTCTGGGGTCCGCCTGGATGGGATTTCGTAATGGATCTGACCTCCTGGTGACCCCGGCTAAGGCTGGTAGAACGCGTACCTGGGGCCTCGCAGGCCTGTCAGGTTACTTTTTTATTATTTTCTGTAAAACTACTTTAGTTACAATTTTGAAACTCTAGGTATTCCTCAGCTATATAGTTGTTAGTAATTTCTAGTTGTTCGTATATTTTTATGTTATAGGCATTTCGTATAGCAACGCTTTTTTTGTGACTACCCCATATTCACGTACCTGGGGCCTTTTAGGCCTGTGTGCAAATAACATGGAATAACTCAAATAAAAATACTTTTCAAAGTTTATTTTAAATTTGCAAAGTAAGGATGCATTCCCACTAGCGCTGGGGTCCACCAGGAGGGGATCCGTAATGGATCTGACCTCCTGGTGACCTCAGCTAAGGCTGGTGGAATCCCGGCATTCCATCAGCCTTAGCTGGAGTTACCAGGAGGTCAGATCCATTATGAATCCCATTCTGGTGAAACCCAGCGCTACTTGGAACATAGCCTAAGATGTGTATAATTCAAAAAAAAATTATGTACATAAAACAACAAAAATGTAACTAAACGGGCACGCCCAATATATTCACTCAGTACAATTTTTTATGATGGATACATTTTTTCTTATAAAAAGTTTTTACATAAAGTCTGTAGCAAACTTGGTGCAGGAATATTTATTTTCCACTTTACATATTCCCCCGACAATTCTTGCATATTATTTTTTCTTCAGAATGTTCCCTGCATACATTTTGAAACAGAAACGCTCCGATTTTCTTTCTTTCTTTGCTGGACAAATATAGCAGCGCTTTCTTTTTTTTTCTCTTTGCTCTGGCTGTTCCTGAAAGCATATTCCACATCGGATCATTGCCTCTGTAATTTGCCTTGATAAGCATTTTGTGCTGCTTCTCTCTGGCATAGTAGGCATCAAAAGTTCATAACAAAGTTCTGTCAAAAATATACGTCTATTGTCCTTCCTGTTGGCATGGAATTCTGGATTAGTTTGACAATAAACAATATAGCTATTGAGGGATGACACATCAAGGATATTGGAAAAAAGGGCAACAGGCCAACGTTTAGTTTGCCTTTTACACGAATATTCAGTAATCATTTCGTCCATCTTGTCGACATCTCCTTTTGTCTTATTATAATGAAGTATAATTTCAGGTTTTTGTTTCCTGTCATTGGTGTCAATACTTTCATCGTGATGCATTGTGCTCAGTAATATCACAGATTTTTCTTTCTTGGCTTTATAGGACACCATTGTTGCCTCATTGCAGAAACCGAATACACTCTCTGTTGTGTATCCACTTTTTGGGCTCCCCTGGTGGTTGCTGGTGGTACTGGTGACTTGTTTGCACTTTGCTGCTTCTGTTCACCTGCTTCCATCAGTGTTTGGGAGTTTCCTATTTAGCCTTGCTCTCCAGTCATTTCCTTGCCGGTCATCATTGTAACCAGAGCCTTCGGTTGCATGTTCCTGCTACTAGTCTGCTGATCAGCTAAGTGGACTTTGTCCTTTTGTTTTGTACCTTTTGTCCAGTTTGCAGTTTTTGTAATTCTCTGTAGCTGGAAGCTCTTGCGGGCTGAAATTGCCACTCCTGTGTCATGAGTTGACACAGGAGTCTTAAAGTAATTTCAGGATGGTTTTTGAAAGGGTTTTCAGTTGACCGTGAAGTCCTCTTTTGTATCCTTCTGCTATCTAGTAAGTGGACCTCTCTTTGCTAAATCTACTTTCATACTGTGTATGTCTTTTCCTCTTAATTCACCGTTATTACATGTGGGGGGCTGCTATCATCTTTTGGGGGATTTCCCTAGAGGTAAGCCAGGTCTGTTTCTTCCTCTACCAGGCGTAGTTAGTCCTCCGGCTGGCGCGTGGCATATAGGAAGCCGTAGGTATGCTCCCTGGCTACTGTTAGTTGTGTGGTAGATTTAGCTCACGGTCAACTCGAGTTTCCATCACCCGAGAGCTCGTTCGTTACTTATATGTTTCTTACGTTCCCTTGCCATTGGGAACCACGACAGTATGACCGGCCAGTGTTAAACTTATTGGCAGAAGAAAGGAGAGAAAAAAGAAGTCTGTAAATTTTTTTATTTTTTTTTTCCCTTTTTCCTCTATGCTTGCTCCATAGTTGGATCAGTTGTATTTCAGCTTTAATTACAGCCTTTGCCTTTCTCTCCTTATAATCCTTGAATGGCTCTGAGCTCACCTGTTTAAAGATGGATCCTCAGAGTTTGGCTGCAGGTTTAAATAATCTTGCTACGAAGGTTCAAAATTTACAAGATTTTGTTATACATGCTCCTATTTCTGAACCTAAAATCCCTACACCAGAGGTGTTTTCCGGAGATAGATCTCGGTTTTTGAATTTCAAATATAATTGTAAATTATTCCTTTCTCTCAGACCTCACTCCTCAGGAGATCCTGTCCAGCAGGTTAACATTGTAATCTCTTTGCTGCGAGGTGACCCTCAAAATTGGGCATTTTCATTGGCACCAGGGGATCCTGCGTTGCTCAATGTGGATGCGTTTTTCCTGGCTTTAGGGTTGCTTTATGAGGAACCTAATTTGGAGATTCAAGCTGAAAAAGCTTTGATAGCCCTATCTCAAGGGCAAGATGAAGCGGAGATATACTGCCAAAAATTTCGTAGGTGGTCTGTGCTTACTCAGTGGAATGAGTGCGCCTTAGCGGCAAATTTCAGAGAGGGCCTTTCTGATGCCGTTAAAGATGTTATGGTCGGGTTCCCTGCGCCTACAGGTCTGAATGAGTCCATGACAATGGCAATTCAGATTGATCGGCGTTTGCGGGAGCGCAAACCCGTGCACCATTTGGCGGTATCTTCTGAAGAGACGCCAGAGAAAATGCAATGTGACAGAGTTATGTCCAGAAGCGAGCGGCAGAATTATAGGCGTAAAAATGGGTTATGCTTCTATTGTGGTGATTCTGCTCATGTTATATCGGCATGCTCTAAGCGTACTAGGAAGGTTGACAAGTCCATTTCAATTGGCACTTTACAGTCCAAATTTATTTTGTCTGTAACCTTGATTTGTTCATTATCAGTTATTACCGTGGATGCCTATGTGGACTCTGGCGCCGCTCTGAGTCTTATGGACTGGTCCTTTGCCAGGCGCTGTGGGTTTGATTTAGAGCCTCTGGAAGTCCCTATACCTCTGAAGGGTATTGATTCTACACCTTTGGCTTGTAATAAACCACAGTTCTGGACGCAAGTGACTATGCGTATGACTCCAGACCATCAGGAGGTGATTCGCTTCCTTGTGTTGTACAATTTACATGATGTTTTGGTGCTTGGATTACCATGGTTACAGTCTCATAACCCAGTCCTTGACTGGAAGGCTATGTCTGTGTTAAGCTGGGGATGTCGGGGGGCTCATGGGGACACTCCTATGGTGTCCATTTCGTCATCTATTCCATCTGAGATTCCGGCATTTTTGTCTGATTATCGTGATATTTTTGAAGAGCCTAAGATTGGTTCACTCCCTCCTCACAGGGATTGTGATTGCGCCATAGATCTGATTCCTGGCAGTAAATTTCCAAAGGGTCGTTTGTTTAACCTATCTGTACCTGAACATGCTGCTATGCGCGAGTATATTAAGGAGTCCCTGGAAAAGGGACATATTCATCCTTCTTCATCACCTTTAGGAGCCGGTTTTTTCTTTGTCTCTAAAAAGGATGGCTCTCTGAGGCCTTGTATTGATTATCGTCTCCTGAATAAAATTACAGTCAAATATCAGTATCCGTTGCCTTTGCTGACTGATTTGTTTGCTCGCATAAGGGGGGCTAAGTGGTTCTCTAAGATTGATCTTCGTGGGGCGTATAATTTGGTGCGAATTAAGCAGGGGGATGAGTGGAAGACCGCATTTAATACGCCTGAGGGCCATTTTGAGTATTTGGTAATGCCTTTCGGCCTTTCTAATGCACCTTCTGTCTTTCAGTCCTTAATGCATGATATTTTCCGTGAATATTTGGATAAATTTATGATTGTGTACTTGGATGATATTTTGATTTTTTCTGATGACTGGGAGTCTCATGTTCAGCAGGTCAGGAGGGTTTTTCAGGTTTTGCGGGAGAATTCTTTGTGTGTAAAGGGTTCGAAGTGTGTTTTGGGGGTTCAAAAAATTTCATTTTTGGGGTATATTTTTTCCCCTTCTTCTATTGAGATGGACCCTGTCAAGGTTCGGGCTATTTACGACTGGACGCAGCCTACTTCTCTGAAGAGTCTCCAGAAATTCTTGGGCTTTGCTAATTTTTATCGTCGATTTATAGCTGGTTTTTCTGGCGTTGCTAAACCTCTGACGGATTTGACTAAAAAGGGTGCTGATGTTGCCAATTGGTCCCCTGCTGCCGTGGAGGCCTTTCGGGAGCTTAAGCGCCGCTTTTTGTCTGCCCCTGTGTTGCGCCAGCCTGATGTTTCTCTTCCCTTTCAGGTTGACGTCGATGCTTCCGAGATCGGAGCGGGGGCGGTTTTGTCGCAGAAAAGTTCCGACTGCTCAGTGATGAGAGCTTGTGCGTTCTTTTCGCGAAAATTTTCGGCCGCCGAGCGAAACTATGATGTTGGTAATCGGGAGCTTTTGGCCATGAAGTGGGCATTTGAGGAGTGGCGTCATTGGCTTGAGGGTGCCAGACATCAGGTGGTAGTTTTGACTGATCACAAGAATTTAATTTATTTGGAGTCTGCCAGGCGCCTGAATCCTAGACAGGCACGTTGGTCATTGTTCTTTTCCCGGTTTAATTTTGTGGTCTCGTACTTACCGGGTTCTAGGAATGTGAAAGCAGATGCTCTTTCTAGGAGTTTTGAGCCTGACTCTCCTGGGAATTCTGAACCTGCTGGTGTCCTTAAGGATGGAGTGGTTTTGTCTGCTGATCATTGTCCGCCTGGTAGATTGTTTGTGCCGGATGAGTGGACCAATAGAGTCATCTCGGAGGTTCATTCTTCTGCGTTGGCAGGTCATCCGGGAATTTTTGGCACCAGAGATTTGGTGGCTAGATCCTTCTGGTGGCCTTCCCTGTCTCGAGATGTGCGTGTTTTTGTGCAGTCTTGCGATGTGTGTGCTCGGGCCAAGCCTTGTTGTTCTAGGGCTAGTGGGTTGTTGTTGCCCTTGCCTATTCCGAAGAGGCCTTGGACGCACATCTCTATGGACTTTATCTCGGATCTCCCTGTTTCTCAGAAGATGTCTGTCATCTGGGTGGTGTGTGACCGTTTTTCTAAAATGGTTCATTTGGTGCCATTGCCTAAGTTGCCTTCCTCATCTGAGTTGGTCCCTTTGTTTTTTCAAAATGTGGTTCGCTTGCATGGTATTCCGGAAAACATCGTTTCTGACAGGGGTACCCAGTTCGTGTCTAGATTTTGGCGGGCAGTCTGTGCCAGGTTGGGCATTGATTTGTCCTTTTCGTCTGCATTCCATCCTCAGACCAATGGCGAGACGGAGCGAACTAATCAAACTTTGGAGACTTATTTGAGGTGTTTTGTGTCTGCGGATCAGGATGATTGGGTTGCCTTTCTGCCGTTGGCGGAGTTTGCTCTTAATAATCGGGCTAGTTCTGCCACTTTGGTTTCTCCTTTCTTTTGCAATTCAGGGTTTCATCCGCGTTTTTCATCTGGTCAGGTTGAATCTTCGGATTGTCCTGGAGTGGATGCGGTGGTGGATCGGTTGCATCGGATTTGGGGACAAGTGGTGGATAATTTGGAATTGTCCCAGGAGAGGACTCAGCAGTTTGCTAACCGTCGTCGTCGTGTTGGTCCCCACCTTCGCGTTGGGGACTTGGTGTGGTTGTCTTCCTGTTTTGTCCCTATGAGGGTTTCTTCTCCCAAATTTAAGCCTCGGTTCATCGGTCCATCGGTCCTTATAGGATTTTGGAGATTCTTAACCCTGTTTCCTTTCGTTTGGACCTCCCGGCATCTTTCGCTGTCCATAATGTGTTCCATCGGTCGTTGTTGCGGAGATATGAGGTACCGGTGGTTCCTTCTACTGAACCTCCTGCTCCTGTGCTGGTGGAGGGTGAATTGGAGTACGTCGTAGAGAAGATCTTGGACTCCCGTATTTCCAGACGGAGACTTCAATATCTGGTTAAATGGAAAGGCTATGGTCAGGAAGATAATTCTTGGGTAACTGCCTCTGATGTTCATGCCTCGGATTTGGTTCGTGCCTTTCATAGGGCTCATCCAGATCGCCCTGGCGGTTCTTGTGAGGGTTCGGTGCCCCCTCCTTAAGGGGAGGGTACTGTTGTGTATCCGCTTTTTGGGCTCCCCTGGTGGTTGCTGGTGGTACTGGTGACTTGTTTGCACTTTGCTGCTTCTGTTCACCTGCTTCCATCAGTGTTTGGGAGTTTCCTATTTAGCCTTGCTCTCCAGTCATTTCCTTGCCGGTCATCATTGTAACCAGAGCCTTCGGTTGCATGTTCCTGCTACTAGTCTGCTGATCAGCTAAGTGGACTTTGTCCTTTTGTTTTGTACCTTTTGTCCAGTTTGCAGTTTTTGTAATTCTCTGTAGCTGGAAGCTCTTGCGGGCTGAAATTGCCTGTTGTGAATTCTGTTTGTGGGCTCCCCCGGTGGTGTTTTATGGTAGTGCCACTTATTTGCCTTCTTCTATCCTTGATCACCTGTTGACACCCATTAGGGGAGTTTCCTATTTAAGGCTGCTTGGCTGCTGGTCTGATGCCGGCCAACAATGTATCAGTAGCATTCTGTTGCATTCTCCTGCCTCAAGATCCTGTTCAGCTAAGTTGAATTTTGTTTCTAGTTTATTCTATTTTTGTCCAGCTATTTGCAATGTGACTCTCTGTAGCTGGAAGCTCTCGTGGACTGGAATTGCCACTCCAGTGGCATGAGTTGTCACTGGAGTTTTAAAGTAATTTCAGGATGGTGTTTTTGAGTAGTGTTTTGAAGTTGACCGTGAAGTGACGCTTTCCTGTACTTCTGCTATCTAGTAAGCGGACCTCACTGTGCTAAATCTGCTGTTCATCCTACGTATGTCTTTTCCTCTTGACTCACCGTCAATATCTGTGGGGGGCTGCTATCTCCTTTTGGGGTTCATCTCTGGAGGTAAGGCAGGCCTGTATATTCCTCTGATAGGGGTAGTTAGATCTCCGGCTGGCGCGTGGTGTCTAGGGCATCGTAGGAAACACTCCCCGGCTACTTCCAGTGTCGTGTCAGGTTCAGGTCACGGTCAATTTAGTTCCCATCACCCGAGAGCTAGTCCGTTGTTATTTTGATTTCCCTGCCATTGGGAAAATCATAACAGTTTGGCCGGCCAACATGTGTTAAAACTATGCACTAAAGCAGGAAAGGATATGAAAAGGTTTTTTTTCCTTCTGTGTTTGGAAAGTGCACCTTAGTGCTTATTTGTACTCCTTGCTTAAACTGCAGTCTTCAGCCTTTTTTTTTTTCCTCTCCTCTTAATCTCTGAATGGCTTTGGTTACACCTGTTTGAATCATGGATCCACAGAGTTTGGTTGCAGGTCTGAATAACCTGGCTACAAAGGTCCAGAACTTACAAGATTTTGTTATACGTGCTCCAATGTCTGAACCTAAGATCCCTATGCCTGAATTTTTTACCGGAGACAGATCCCGTTTTTTGAATTTCAGAGAGAATTGTAAATTGTTTTTGTCTCTGAAATCTCACTCTGCTGGTGATCCTGCGCAACAGGTTAAAATTGTTATTTCTCTATTGCGGGGTGACCCACAAAGTTGGGCATTTGCATTGTCGCCAGGGGATCCTGCGTTATTAAATGTAGATGCGTTTTTTCTGGCTTTGGGGTTGCTTTATGAAGAACCTAATTTAGAGATTTTGGCTGAGAAAGCCTTGATAGCTCTTTCTCAAGGGCAAGATGAAGCTGAGATATACTGCCAAATATTTCGTAAATGGTCGGTGCTTACTAAATGGAATGAGTGCGCTCTAGCAGCTAATTTCAGAGAAGGTCTCTCTGATGCCGTGAAGGATGTCATGGTGGGGTTCCCTGTGCCTACAGGTCTGAATGATGCCATGAAATTGGCTATCCAGATTGATCGGCGTTTACGGGAGCGCAAATCTGTGCACCATATGGCGGTATCTTCTGAGCAAAAATCTGTGCACCATATGGCGGTATCTTTTGAGCAAAAACCTGTGCACCATATGGCGGTATCTTCTGAGCAAAAACCTGTGCACCATATGGCGGTATCTTCTGAGCAAAAACCTGTGCATCATTTGGCGGTGACCTCTGAAAAGGCACCAGAGCATATGAAATGCGATAGTGTATTGTCTAGAGGCGAACGACAGAATTACAGGCGCAAAAATGGGTTGTGCTTCTATTGTGGAGATCCAGCTCATGTTATATCAGCATGCTCTAAACGCATAAAGAAGGTTGATAAAAAGGTTGATAAATCTTTTTCTATGGGTACCTTGCAGTCTAAATTTCTTTTGTCCGTGACATTGATTTGTACTTTATCATCTGTTACTGTGGATGCTTATGTGGATTCTGGCGCCGCTCTGAGTCTCATGGATTGGTCCTTTGCCAAGCGTTGTGGGTTTGATTTAGAGCCTCTGGAGGTTTCTATTCCCTTAAAGGGTATTGATTCTACACCTTTGGCTAGCAATAAACCACAATATTGGACACAAGTGACTATGCATCTGTCCCCAGACCATCAGGAGATTATTCGTTTCCTTGTGTTATATAATCTACATGACGTATTAGTACTTGGATTACCATGGTTACAAATTCATAATCCAGTCTTGGACAGGGGATCAATGTCTGTGCTGAGCTGGGGATGTCAGGGGATTCATGGGGATGCACCTTTGGTTCCCATTTCTTCATCTACTCCCTCTGAGATCCCAGCATTTCTGTCAGATTTTTATGATGTCTTTCAGGAGCCTAAAACTGATTCTCTCCCTCCTCACAGAGAGTGTGACTGCGCTATTGAGTTGATTCCCGGTAGTAAATTTCCTAAGGGTCGCTTGTTTAATTTGTCTGTACCTGAACATACTGCTATGCGGGAGTATATCAGAGAATCTTTGGAAAAGGGTCATATTCGCCCCTCTTTGTCTCCACTGGGGGCAGGGTTTTTCTTTGTGGGTAAAAAGGATGGTTCATTGAGACCTTGTATCGACTATCGACTTCTGAATAAGATTACAGTTAAATACCAGTATCCGTTACCTTTACTGACTGATCTTTTTGCTCGCATAAAGGGGGCGAAGTGGTTCACTAAGATCGATCTACGTGGTGCGTATAATTTGGTGCGGATTAAGCAGGAGGATGAGTGGAAGACCGCATTTAATACGCCTGAAGGCCATTTTGAGTATTTGGTAATGCCTTTCGGTCTCGCGAATGCCCCTTCCGTTTTTCAGTCCCTTATGCACGATATTTTCCGTGAATATCTGGATAAATTTATGATTGTGTATTTGGATGATATTTTGATTTTTTCGGAGGACTGGGAATCTCATGTTCAACAGGTCAGGAGAGTTTTTCAGGTTTTACGAGCTAATTCTCTATTTGTGAAGGGCTCAAAGTGTATTTTTGGGGTTCAGAGAATTTCCTTTTTGGGATATATTTTTTCCCCTTCATCTATGGAGATGGACCCTGTTAAGGTTCAGGCTATTTGTGATTGGGTACAACCTACTTCTCTAAAGAGTCTTCAGAAATTCTTGGGATTTGCTAATTTCTATCGCCGATTCATAGCGGGTTTTTCTGCCATTGCTAAACCTTTGACTGATTTGACCAAGAAGGGTGCTGATGTTGCTAATTGGTCCTGTGCGGCTGTGGAGGCCTTTCGGGAGCTTAAGCGCCGCTTTTCTTCTGCTCCTGTGTTGCGCCAGCCTGATGTTTCGCTCCCGTTCCAGGCTGAAGTAGATGCTTCCGAGATCGGAGCAGGTGCAGTTTTGTCGCAGAAAGGTCCTGACTGCTCAGTGATGAGACCATGTGCGTTTTTCTCTCGAAAGTTTTCGCCCGCTGAGCGAAATTATGATGTTGGAAATCGGGAGCTCTTGGCCATGAAGTGGGCATTTGAGGAGTGGCGTCATTGGCTTGAGGGTGCTAGACACCAGGTGGTGGTCTTGACTGACCACAAAAATCTAATTTATCTTGAGTCAGCCAGGCGTCTGAATCCTAGACAGGCGCGCTGGTCGTTGTTTTTCTCTCTATTTAACTTTGTGGTTTCATATCTGCCTGGGTCTAAGAATGTGAGGGCGGATGCCCTCTCTAGGAGTTTTGAGCCTGACTCGCCTGGTGATTCCGAACCTACTGGCATCCTGAAGGATGGGGTGATATTGTCAGCTGTCTCCCCAGACCTGCGGCGCTCTTTGCAGGAGTTTCAGGTGGATAGGCCTGATCGCTGTCCGCCTGGTAGATTGTTTGTCCCTGATGACTGGACCAGTAGAGTTATTTCGGAGGTTCACTCTTCCGCGTTGGCAGGTCATCCTGGAATTTTTGGCACCAGGGATCTGGTGTCTAGGTCCTTCTGGTGGCCTTCCTTGTCTCGAGATGTACGTATTTTTGTGCAGTCTTGTGATGTTTGTGCTCGGGCTAAGCCCTGCTGTTCCCGGGCCAGCGGGTTGTTGTTGCCCTTGCCTATTCCTAAGAGGCCTTGGACGCACATCTCTATGGACTTTATTTCTGACCTTCCTGTTTCTCGTAGGATGTCCGTCATCTGGGTGGTGTGTGACCGTTTTTCCAAGATGGTTCACTTGGTACCTTTGCCCAAATTGCCCTCCTCCTCTGAGCTGGTCCCTCTATTTTTTCAGAATGTTGTGCGATTGCATGGTATTCCTGAGAATATAGTGTCTGACAGGGGTACTCAGTTTGTGTCTAGATTTTGGCGGGCGTTCTGTGCCAGGATGGGCATCGACTTGTCTTTTTCGTCTGCATTCCATCCTCAGACTAATGGCCAGACTGAGCGTACTAATCAGACCTTGGAGACTTACTTGAGGTGTTTTGTGTCCGCTGATCAGGACGATTGGCTTGATTTTTTGCCATTGGCAGAGTTTGCCCTTAACAATCGGGCCAGTTCTGCCACTTTGGTTTCTCCATTTTTTTGTAATTCAGGGTTTCACCCTCGCTTTTCGTCCGGTCAATTGGAGTCTTCGGATTGTCCTGGAGTAGATGCTGTGGTTGATAGAATGCATCAGATTTGGGGACAGGTTGTGGACAATCTGAAGTTGTCCCAGGAGAAGACTCAACAGTTCACTAATCGTCATCGGCGTGTCGGTCCTCGTCTTTGTGTTGGGGACCTGGTTTGGTTGTCTTCTCGATTTGTTCCTATGAAGGTCTCGTCTCCTAAGTTTAAGCCTCGGTTTATCGGCCCTTATAGGATTCTGGAGGTTCTCAATCCTGTGTCCTTTCGTTTGGACCTCCCAGCATCTTTTACTATTCATAATGTTTTTCATCGGTCATTGTTGCGGAGGTATGAGGTGCCGGTTGTTCCGTCTGCTGATCCTCCTGCTCCTGTGCTGGTTGAGGGTGAGTTGGAGTATGTGGTGGAAAAGATCTTGGACTCCCGTGTTTCCAGACGGAAACTTCAGTATCTGGTTAAGTGGAAAGGCTATGGTCAGGAGGATAATTCTTGGGTGACAGCATCTGATGTTCATGCTCCTGATTTGGTTCGTGCATTTCATAGTGCTCATCCAGATCGCCCTGGTGGTTCTGGTGAGGGTTCGGTGCCCCCTCCTTAAGGGGGGGGTACTGTTGTGAATTCTGTTTGTGGGCTCCCCCGGTGGTGTTTTATGGTAGTGCCACTTATTTGCCTTCTTCTATCCTTGATCACCTGTTGACACCCATTAGGGGAGTTTCCTATTTAAGGCTGCTTGGCTGCTGGTCTGATGCCGGCCAACAATGTATCAGTAGCATTCTGTTGCATTCTCCTGCCTCAAGATCCTGTTCAGCTAAGTTGAATTTTGTTTCTAGTTTATTCTATTTTTGTCCAGCTATTTGCAATGTGACTCTCTGTAGCTGGAAGCTCTCGTGGACTGGAATTGCCACTCCAGTGGCATGAGTTGTCACTGGAGTTTTAAAGTAATTTCAGGATGGTGTTTTTGAGTAGTGTTTTGAAGTTGACCGTGAAGTGACGCTTTCCTGTACTTCTGCTATCTAGTAAGCGGACCTCACTGTGCTAAATCTGCTGTTCATCCTACGTATGTCTTTTCCTCTTGACTCACCGTCAATATCTGTGGGGGGCTGCTATCTCCTTTTGGGGTTCATCTCTGGAGGTAAGGCAGGCCTGTATATTCCTCTGATAGGGGTAGTTAGATCTCCGGCTGGCGCGTGGTGTCTAGGGCATCGTAGGAAACACTCCCCGGCTACTTCCAGTGTCGTGTCAGGTTCAGGTCACGGTCAATTTAGTTCCCATCACCCGAGAGCTAGTCCGTTGTTATTTTGATTTCCCTGCCATTGGGAAAATCATAACAGTTTGGCCGGCCAACATGTGTTAAAACTATGCACTAAAGCAGGAAAGGATATGAAAAGGTTTTTTTTCCTTCTGTGTTTGGAAAGTGCACCTTAGTGCTTATTTGTACTCCTTGCTTAAACTGCAGTCTTCAGCCTTTTTTTTTTTCCTCTCCTCTTAATCTCTGAATGGCTTTGGTTACACCTGTTTGAATCATGGATCCACAGAGTTTGGTTGCAGGTCTGAATAACCTGGCTACAAAGGTCCAGAACTTACAAGATTTTGTTATACGTGCTCCAATGTCTGAACCTAAGATCCCTATGCCTGAATTTTTTACCGGAGACAGATCCCGTTTTTTGAATTTCAGAGAGAATTGTAAATTGTTTTTGTCTCTGAAATCTCACTCTGCTGGTGATCCTGCGCAACAGGTTAAAATTGTTATTTCTCTATTGCGGGGTGACCCACAAAGTTGGGCATTTGCATTGTCGCCAGGGGATCCTGCGTTATTAAATGTAGATGCGTTTTTTCTGGCTTTGGGGTTGCTTTATGAAGAACCTAATTTAGAGATTTTGGCTGAGAAAGCCTTGATAGCTCTTTCTCAAGGGCAAGATGAAGCTGAGATATACTGCCAAATATTTCGTAAATGGTCGGTGCTTACTAAATGGAATGAGTGCGCTCTAGCAGCTAATTTCAGAGAAGGTCTCTCTGATGCCGTGAAGGATGTCATGGTGGGGTTCCCTGTGCCTACAGGTCTGAATGATGCCATGAAATTGGCTATCCAGATTGATCGGCGTTTACGGGAGCGCAAATCTGTGCACCATATGGCGGTATCTTCTGAGCAAAAATCTGTGCACCATATGGCGGTATCTTTTGAGCAAAAACCTGTGCACCATATGGCGGTATCTTCTGAGCAAAAACCTGTGCACCATATGGCGGTATCTTCTGAGCAAAAACCTGTGCATCATTTGGCGGTGACCTCTGAAAAGGCACCAGAGCATATGAAATGCGATAGTGTATTGTCTAGAGGCGAACGACAGAATTACAGGCGCAAAAATGGGTTGTGCTTCTATTGTGGAGATCCAGCTCATGTTATATCAGCATGCTCTAAACGCATAAAGAAGGTTGATAAAAAGGTTGATAAATCTTTTTCTATGGGTACCTTGCAGTCTAAATTTCTTTTGTCCGTGACATTGATTTGTACTTTATCATCTGTTACTGTGGATGCTTATGTGGATTCTGGCGCCGCTCTGAGTCTCATGGATTGGTCCTTTGCCAAGCGTTGTGGGTTTGATTTAGAGCCTCTGGAGGTTTCTATTCCCTTAAAGGGTATTGATTCTACACCTTTGGCTAGCAATAAACCACAATATTGGACACAAGTGACTATGCATCTGTCCCCAGACCATCAGGAGATTATTCGTTTCCTTGTGTTATATAATCTACATGACGTATTAGTACTTGGATTACCATGGTTACAAATTCATAATCCAGTCTTGGACAGGGGATCAATGTCTGTGCTGAGCTGGGGATGTCAGGGGATTCATGGGGATGCACCTTTGGTTCCCATTTCTTCATCTACTCCCTCTGAGATCCCAGCATTTCTGTCAGATTTTTATGATGTCTTTCAGGAGCCTAAAACTGATTCTCTCCCTCCTCACAGAGAGTGTGACTGCGCTATTGAGTTGATTCCCGGTAGTAAATTTCCTAAGGGTCGCTTGTTTAATTTGTCTGTACCTGAACATACTGCTATGCGGGAGTATATCAGAGAATCTTTGGAAAAGGGTCATATTCGCCCCTCTTTGTCTCCACTGGGGGCAGGGTTTTTCTTTGTGGGTAAAAAGGATGGTTCATTGAGACCTTGTATCGACTATCGACTTCTGAATAAGATTACAGTTAAATACCAGTATCCGTTACCTTTACTGACTGATCTTTTTGCTCGCATAAAGGGGGCGAAGTGGTTCACTAAGATCGATCTACGTGGTGCGTATAATTTGGTGCGGATTAAGCAGGAGGATGAGTGGAAGACCGCATTTAATACGCCTGAAGGCCATTTTGAGTATTTGGTAATGCCTTTCGGTCTCGCGAATGCCCCTTCCGTTTTTCAGTCCCTTATGCACGATATTTTCCGTGAATATCTGGATAAATTTATGATTGTGTATTTGGATGATATTTTGATTTTTTCGGAGGACTGGGAATCTCATGTTCAACAGGTCAGGAGAGTTTTTCAGGTTTTACGAGCTAATTCTCTATTTGTGAAGGGCTCAAAGTGTATTTTTGGGGTTCAGAGAATTTCCTTTTTGGGATATATTTTTTCCCCTTCATCTATGGAGATGGACCCTGTTAAGGTTCAGGCTATTTGTGATTGGGTACAACCTACTTCTCTAAAGAGTCTTCAGAAATTCTTGGGATTTGCTAATTTCTATCGCCGATTCATAGCGGGTTTTTCTGCCATTGCTAAACCTTTGACTGATTTGACCAAGAAGGGTGCTGATGTTGCTAATTGGTCCTGTGCGGCTGTGGAGGCCTTTCGGGAGCTTAAGCGCCGCTTTTCTTCTGCTCCTGTGTTGCGCCAGCCTGATGTTTCGCTCCCGTTCCAGGCTGAAGTAGATGCTTCCGAGATCGGAGCAGGTGCAGTTTTGTCGCAGAAAGGTCCTGACTGCTCAGTGATGAGACCATGTGCGTTTTTCTCTCGAAAGTTTTCGCCCGCTGAGCGAAATTATGATGTTGGAAATCGGGAGCTCTTGGCCATGAAGTGGGCATTTGAGGAGTGGCGTCATTGGCTTGAGGGTGCTAGACACCAGGTGGTGGTCTTGACTGACCACAAAAATCTAATTTATCTTGAGTCAGCCAGGCGTCTGAATCCTAGACAGGCGCGCTGGTCGTTGTTTTTCTCTCTATTTAACTTTGTGGTTTCATATCTGCCTGGGTCTAAGAATGTGAGGGCGGATGCCCTCTCTAGGAGTTTTGAGCCTGACTCGCCTGGTGATTCCGAACCTACTGGCATCCTGAAGGATGGGGTGATATTGTCAGCTGTCTCCCCAGACCTGCGGCGCTCTTTGCAGGAGTTTCAGGTGGATAGGCCTGATCGCTGTCCGCCTGGTAGATTGTTTGTCCCTGATGACTGGACCAGTAGAGTTATTTCGGAGGTTCACTCTTCCGCGTTGGCAGGTCATCCTGGAATTTTTGGCACCAGGGATCTGGTGTCTAGGTCCTTCTGGTGGCCTTCCTTGTCTCGAGATGTACGTATTTTTGTGCAGTCTTGTGATGTTTGTGCTCGGGCTAAGCCCTGCTGTTCCCGGGCCAGCGGGTTGTTGTTGCCCTTGCCTATTCCTAAGAGGCCTTGGACGCACATCTCTATGGACTTTATTTCTGACCTTCCTGTTTCTCGTAGGATGTCCGTCATCTGGGTGGTGTGTGACCGTTTTTCCAAGATGGTTCACTTGGTACCTTTGCCCAAATTGCCCTCCTCCTCTGAGCTGGTCCCTCTATTTTTTCAGAATGTTGTGCGATTGCATGGTATTCCTGAGAATATAGTGTCTGACAGGGGTACTCAGTTTGTGTCTAGATTTTGGCGGGCGTTCTGTGCCAGGATGGGCATCGACTTGTCTTTTTCGTCTGCATTCCATCCTCAGACTAATGGCCAGACTGAGCGTACTAATCAGACCTTGGAGACTTACTTGAGGTGTTTTGTGTCCGCTGATCAGGACGATTGGCTTGATTTTTTGCCATTGGCAGAGTTTGCCCTTAACAATCGGGCCAGTTCTGCCACTTTGGTTTCTCCATTTTTTTGTAATTCAGGGTTTCACCCTCGCTTTTCGTCCGGTCAATTGGAGTCTTCGGATTGTCCTGGAGTAGATGCTGTGGTTGATAGAATGCATCAGATTTGGGGACAGGTTGTGGACAATCTGAAGTTGTCCCAGGAGAAGACTCAACAGTTCACTAATCGTCATCGGCGTGTCGGTCCTCGTCTTTGTGTTGGGGACCTGGTTTGGTTGTCTTCTCGATTTGTTCCTATGAAGGTCTCGTCTCCTAAGTTTAAGCCTCGGTTTATCGGCCCTTATAGGATTCTGGAGGTTCTCAATCCTGTGTCCTTTCGTTTGGACCTCCCAGCATCTTTTACTATTCATAATGTTTTTCATCGGTCATTGTTGCGGAGGTATGAGGTGCCGGTTGTTCCGTCTGCTGATCCTCCTGCTCCTGTGCTGGTTGAGGGTGAGTTGGAGTATGTGGTGGAAAAGATCTTGGACTCCCGTGTTTCCAGACGGAAACTTCAGTATCTGGTTAAGTGGAAAGGCTATGGTCAGGAGGATAATTCTTGGGTGACAGCATCTGATGTTCATGCTCCTGATTTGGTTCGTGCATTTCATAGTGCTCATCCAGATCGCCCTGGTGGTTCTGGTGAGGGTTCGGTGCCCCCTCCTTAAGGGGGGGGTACTGTTGTGAATTCTGTTTGTGGGCTCCCCCGGTGGTGTTTTATGGTAGTGCCACTTATTTGCCTTCTTCTATCCTTGATCACCTGTTGACACCCATTAGGGGAGTTTCCTATTTAAGGCTGCTTGGCTGCTGGTCTGATGCCGGCCAACAATGTATCAGTAGCATTCTGTTGCATTCTCCTGCCTCAAGATCCTGTTCAGCTAAGTTGAATTTTGTTTCTAGTTTATTCTATTTTTGTCCAGCTATTTGCAATGTGACTCTCTGTAGCTGGAAGCTCTCGTGGACTGGAATTGCCACTCCAGTGGCATGAGTTGTCACTGGAGTTTTAAAGTAATTTCAGGATGGTGTTTTTGAGTAGTGTTTTGAAGTTGACCGTGAAGTGACTCTTTCCTGTACTTCTGCTATCTAGTAAGCGGACCTCACTGTGCTAAATCTGCTGTTCATCCTACGTATGTCTTTTCCTCTTGACTCACCGTCAATATCTGTGGGGGGCTGCTATCTCCTTTTGGGGTTCATCTCTGGAGGTAAGGCAGGCCTGTATATTCCTCTGATAGGGGTAGTTAGATCTCCGGCTGGCGCGTGGTGTCTAGGGCATCGTAGGAAACACTCCCCGGCTACTTCCAGTGTCGTGTCAGGTTCAGGTCACGGTCACTTTAGTTCCCATCACCCGAGAGCTAGTCCGTTGTTATTTTGATTTCCCTGCCATTGGGAAAATCATAACAATTGCCACTCCTGTGTCATGAGTTGACACAGGAGTCTTAAAGTAATTTCAGGATGGTTTTTGAAAGGGTTTTCAGTTGACCATGAAGTCCTCTTTTGTATCCTTCTGCTATCTAGTAAGTGGACCTCTCTTTGCTAAATCTACTTTCATACTGTGTATGTCTTTTCCTCTTAATTCACCGTTATTACATGTGGGGGGCTGCTATCATCTTTTGGGGGATTTCCCTAGAGGTAAGCCAGGTCTGTTTCTTCCTCTACCAGGCGTAGTTAGTCCTCCGGCTGGCGCGTGGCATATAGGAAGCCGTAGGTATGCTCCCTGGCTACTGTTAGTTGTGTGGTAGATTTAGCTCACGGTCAACTCGAGTTTCCATCACCCGAGAGCTCGTTCGTTACTTATATGTTTCTTACGTTCCCTTGCCATTGGGAACCACAACAACTCTCGTAGATTGGTCGCTGTGCATTGTGCTTCATTATTGGTGGAATTTTGCGGCGGTTTGGTCTCATTGTACCAACAAGTGTTAGTTGTTTCTGAAGCAAAAAAAACACTCTTCCCAGCAACAGCCATGGACAAATAGTCATAAAGACTGAGTCATAAGTTCTTCCCCAACAACAGTACAGACAAAAAGACTGAGGAGTACATGTAAACCAAAGCAGGCCTCAAAGGCCCCAGGTACGTGAATCTGGGGTAGTCACAAAAAAAGCGTTGCTATACGAGATGCCTATAACATAAAAATATATGAACAACTGGATATTACTAACAACTATATACCTGAGGATTACCTTGAGTTTCAAAATTCTAACTAATGTTGTTTTACAGATAATAGAAAACAAGTAACCTAGCAGGCCTGCGACGCCCCAGGTACGCGTTCTAGGTACGGGCCAGCTGTACTGTTATGATGAGCTGCTGGTTAGGAGCACTAGAAATGACCAGATGAGCAAACTAGTAATACAGGACGAGCTCTGGGAAGTGGGAGCTCTGCTGACCGCAACCCCTAATCCTATCACAACAACTAGAAATAGCTGTGGAGCGTTCCTGACTCTGCCTAGACGCCTCTTCACAGCCTAAGAGCTAACTACCCCTAAAGATAGAAAATACAGCCTACCTTGCCTCAGAGAAATTCCCCAAAGAAATAGGCAGCCCCCCACACATATTGACTGTGAGTTAAGATGGAAGTCACAAACACAGGAATGAAACAGGTTTCAGCAAAGGAGGCCGGCCTTAACTAAACAGACTGAGGATAGAAAAGGTATCTTTGCGGTCAGCATAAAAAACTAACAAAAAACCACGCAGAGTGTGCAAAAGAAACCACCGCACCGACTCACGGCGCGGTGGTGCCACTCTGCATCCCAGAGCTTCCAGCTAACAGGACAAAATCATGATAGCAAGCTGGACAAAAAACAGTGGTAACAAATAAGCTAGCAGGGACTTAGCTTTGCTGAAGTAGACAGGTCATCTGAAAGATCCAAGAGAACTGAACCAGTACTAGGACATTGACAGCTGGCATCAAGTAACGATCTGAGTGGAGTTAAATAGAGCAGCCAGCTAAGACCTAAACGAGGTCAGCTGGGGAAGGAACCTCAGAACCAGCAGCTCCACTCACAGCCACCAGAGGGAGTCCATGGACAGAACTCGCCGAAGTACCATTCACAACCACAGGGGGGAGTTTGAGAACAGAATTCACAACAGATACCATTGGTTTTACCATGCCGTGTAACAGAAAACGGGAAAAAAATTCCAAGTGCGATGAAATTGCAAAAAAAATGCAATCTCACACTTGTTTTTTGTTTGGATTTTTTGCTAGGTTCACCAAATGCTAAAACTAACCTACCACTAGGATTCTCCAGGTCATTACAAGTTCATAGACACCAAACATGTCTAGGTTCTCTTTTATCTAAGTGCTAAAAAAAAAACAAATTGCGTCATTTTCCGATACCTGTAGCGTCTCCAATTTTCGTGATCTGGGGTCAGGTGAGGGCTTTTTTGCTTGCCGAGCTGGTGTTTTTAATGATACCATTTTGGTGCAGATACGTTCTTTTGATCGCCCGTTATTGCATTTTAATGCAATGTCATGGCAACAAAAAAAACGTAATTTTGGCGTTTTGATTTTTTTTCTCGCTTTGCCATTAAGCGATCAGGTTAATCCTTTGTTTTTATTGATAACAACATCGGACGATTCTGAACGTGGTGATACCAATTGTTTTATTTTGATTGGGGCGAAAGGGGGGTGATTTGGACTTTTATATATTTTTTACTTTTTTATATTTTTAAACACTTTTTTTAATTTTGGCATGATTCAATAGCCTCCATAGGAGGCTAGAAGCATGCACTACACGATCGTCCCTGCTACATAGAGATGAAGCACAGATCACCGCTATGTAGCAGAAATGCAGGTGTGCTTTAAACGCTGACCACAGGGTGGCGCTCAAAGCAATCGGCCATCAACAACCATAGAGGTCTCAAGGAGACCTCTGGTTGTTATGGCTATGCACCGATGACCCCCGATCATGTGACGGGGTCAGCGGTGTGAGCACTTCCGGACGCGCGGCCGGGAGCACTAGTTAAATGCCGCTGTCAGTTTTTGACGGCTGCATTAAACTAGTTAATGGGCGCGGGTGGATCGCGATTCCGCTCACACTCATTGCACGCACATGTCAGCTGTAAAAAACAGCTGACATGTCACGGCTTTGAGGTGGGCTCACCGCCGGAGCCCACCTCAAAGCAGGGGATCTGCTAGCTGACGTACTATTCCATCAGCTGGCAGAAAGGGGTTGCTAAATGCCAGCAATTTTTCATATTACAAGATTTATCAGAAAGAAAAATGAGTATATTTACAATTTTCACACTGGTCGCTAGTAGAAATGGGCAGACACCTGGATGTTCCAGTCCGGTGGGTTCAGCCGAACAGTTAAAAAAAGTTCAGTTTCGGGGACAGTATCCGCACCACATTCACTTGAATGGTGGGCCAGAACATCCAGTGTTTGCCATGCTATCATGTGCTTCACAGTGCAGCAAACACTGCTTCTGATCGGTGGTAAAATCATTGCCGCGGGTCAGACCACCATGGTTTCCACGCTATCAAATGACAGCATGAGTCCATAGCTGTGCTCGGAGGTGAAAAGTTTACTACCGGTCACTGGCATCAGTTGATGGGAGTACTACTCCAATCAGCCAATGCTTGCTGCCACTAATAACAGTGAGCGTTTTCATCAGCCGGCGCCGGCGCTCTAAATAAATAATTTTTTTTAAAAATGCATGGGTTCCCCTGTTTTTTTGGTAACCAGACAGGCAAAACTGATATCTTGGGGCTGCAACCTTCAGCTTTCAGCTTTAGGAAGGTTAGATATCAAGAATAGAGGGGTCCCCATGCTGCTTTTTAATTATTTAAATAAATAATTTTAAAAAATGGCATGGGTCCCTGTTATGATCCTTAGTGGTTGAGGATCACAAATTACTCCAGCTAAGTAACAAACATAGGACAAGCTCTAGGGAGGTGGCAAACTGGACTGACCGCAAATCTGAACCTATCCAAACACACTAGAAGTAGCCGGTGAACGTGCCTAAAAATCCTAGACGTCTCGAGCCAGCCTGAGGAACTAACTACCCCTAGAGAGAAAGAAAGACCTCTCTTGCCTCCAGAGAAATAATCCCCAAAGATATAGAAGCCCCCAACAGATAATAACGGTGAGGTAAGAGGAAGGCACATACACAGGAGTGAAAGCAGATTCAGCAAATGAGGCCCACTAATACTAGATAGCAGAAAATAGAAAAGGGAATCTATGCGGTCAGTAAAAAACCCTTACAAAATATCCACTCTGAGATTTCAAGAACCCCCACACCAACTAACGGTGTGGGGGGAGAAACTCAGTCCCCTAGAGCAACCAGCAAGCAAGGAAATCACATTTTAGTGAGCTGGACTAAAAACATAATGAACACTGATAATCAAAAAATGATCAAACAAAAGCTTAGCTTGTCTTGGAGAGACTGGGAGCAAGGTAGCCACAAGGAATCTGAAGAGCACTGAATACATTGATAGCAGGCAAGGAACTGAGTCTCCAGGTGAGCTAAATAGGAAACCAACCAAGGATAACGAACCAGCTGATGCAGCCAACCTGCAGAAAGACAACACTACACAGTACCGCTTGTGACCACTAGAGGGAGCCCAAAAATAGAATTCACAACAGTACCCCCCCCTTGAGGAGGGGTCACCGAACCCTCATCAAGACCCCCAAGGCGATCAGGATGAGCCGCGTGGAAGTCACGAACCAAATCGGCCGCATGTACATCAGAGGCGACAACCCAGGAATTATCCTCCTGACCATAGCCCTTCCACTTAACCAAATACTGAAGCCTCCGTCTAGAGATACGAGAATCCAAAATCTTCTCCACCACGTAGTCCAATTCGCCCTCGACCAGCACCGGAGCAGGAGGCTCAACAGAAGGAACCACAGGTACCACATACCTCCGCAACAAAGACCTATGGAACACATTATGAATGGCAAACGATGCTGGGAGATCCAAACGAAAAGACACCGGGTTAAGGATTTCCAAGATCTTATAAGGACCGATGAAGCGAGGCTTGAATTTAGGAGAGGAGACCTTCATAGGAACATACCGAGAAGACAGCCACACCAAATCCCCAACACGAAGTCGGGGACCCACACCGCGGCGGCGGTTGGCAAAGCGCTGAGCCTTCTCCTGTGACAACCTCAAATTGTCCACCACATGGTTCCAAATCTGCTGCAACCTATCCACCACAGAATCCACCCCAGGACAGTCAGAAGACTCAACCTGACCCGAGGAAAAACGAGGATGGAAACCAGAATTGCAAAAAAAAGGTGAAACCAAAGTAGCAGAACTAGCGCGATTATTAAGGGCAAACTCGGCCAAAGGCAAAAAAGTCACCCAATCATCCTGATCAGCAGAAACAAAACATCTCAAATAAGTTTCCAACGTCTGATTAGTTCGTTCGGTTTGGCCATTAGTCTGAGTATGGAAGGCCGACGAAAAAGACAAATCAATGCCCATCTTAGCACAAAAAGTCCGCCAAAACCTGGACACAAACTGGGATCCTCTCAGACACAATATTTTCAGGAATGCCGTGCAAGCGAACCACATTCTGAAAAAATAGAGGAACCAAATCGGAGGAAGAAGGCAACTTAGGCAAGGGCACCAAATGGACCATCTTGGAAAAACGATCACACACCACCCAGATGACAGACATCTTCTGAGACACTGGAAGATCCGAAATAAAATCCATGGAAATGTGCGTCCAAGGCCTTTTCGGAACAGGCAAAGGCAAAAGCAAACCGCTGGCACGAGAACAGCAAGGCTTAGCCCGAGCACAAATCCCACAAGACTGCACAAAGGAACGGACATCCCGCGACAAGGAAGGCCACCAGAAGGACCTAGCCACCAAATCTCTGGTACCAAAAATCCCAGGATGACCCGCCAACACCGAAGAATGAACCTCGGAAATAACTCTGCTGGTCCATCTATCCGGGACAAACAGTCTCTCTGGTGGACAACGGTCAAGTCTATTCGCCTGAAATTTCTGCAGCACTCGTCGCAAATCTGGGGAAATGGCAGACAAAATCACTCCCTCTCTGAGAATACCAGCCGGCTCAGAAACTCCCAGAGAGTCAGGCACAAAACTCCTAGAAAGTGCATCAGCTTTCACGTTCTTCGGACCAGGCAGGTATGAGACCACGAAGTTGAAACGGGAGAAAAACAACGACCAACGAGTCTGTCTAGGATTCAGGCGCTTGGCAGATTCAAGGTAAATCAGATTTTTGTGATCAGTCAAGACCACCACACGATGTTTAGCTCCTTCGAGCCAATGTCGCCACTCCTTAAATGCCCACTTCATAGCCAACAACTCCCGATTACCAACATCATAATTCCGCTCGGCAGGCGAAAACTTTCTTGAAAAGAAAGCACATGGCTTCATCACAGAGCCATCAGAGCTTCTCTGCGACAAAACAGCCCCTGCTCCAATCTCAGAAGCATCAACCTCGACCTGGAAGGGGAGAGAGACATCTGGCTGACATAAGACTGGAGCTGAAGAAAACCGGTGCTTCAGCTCCCGAAAGGCCTCCACGGCCGCAGGAGACCAATTAGTCACATCAGAACCCTTCTTGGTCAAATCCGTCAAAGGTTTAACCACGCTAGAAAAATTAGCGATGAAACGACGGTAAAAATTAGCAAACCCCAAGAACTTCTGAAGACTCTTAACAGACGTGGGCTGAGTCCAGTCATGAATAGCCTGGACCTTGACTGGGTCCATCTCCACAGTAGAAGGAGAAAAAATAAAACCCAAAAAGGAGACCTTCTGTACTCCGAAGAGGCATTTTGAGCCCTTCACAAATAAAGCATTAGCACGCAGGACCTGAAACACCATCCTGACCTGCTTCACATGGGACTCCCAATCATCAGAAAAGACCAAAATGTAATCCAAATAAACAATCATAAATTGATCCAGATATTCTCGGAAGATGTAATGCATGAAGGACTGAAACACAGAAGGAGCATTAGAGAGTCCAAAAGGCATCACTAAGTACTCAAAATGGCCTTCGGGTGTATTAAATGCTGTTTTCCATTCATCTCCCTGCTTAATGCGCACAAGGTTATACGCACCACGGAGATCTATCTTGGTGAACCAACTGGCACCCTTAATCCGAGCAAACAAATCAGACAATAGTGGCAAAGGATACTGAAATTTGACTGTAATTTTATTCAGAAGACGATAATCTATACAAGGTCTCAAAGAACCGTCCTTCTTGGCCACAAAAAAAAAATCCTGCACCAAGAGGGGAAGAGGATGGGCGAATATGTCCCTTCTCCAAAGACTCCTTTATATAACTCCGCATCGCGGCATGCTCTGGTATAGACAAATTAAAAAGTCGTCCCTTAGGGAATTTACTACCAGGAATTAAATTTATAGCACAGTCACAATCCCTATGAGGGGGCAGGGCACTGGATCTGGGCTCATCAAATACATCCTGGTAGTCAGACAAAAACTCAGGGACCTCAGAAGGAGTGGAAGAAGCAATAGACACCAACGGAGTATCGCCATGAATTCCCTGACAACCCCAACTTGACACAGACATAGCTTTCCAATCTAAAACTGGATTATGAGCTTGCAGCCATGGCAGACCCAAAACGACAACATCATGCAAATTATGCAGAACGAGAAAGCGAATCACCTCCAGATGTACGGGAGTCGTGCACATGGTCATTTGCATCCAATACTGAGGCTTATTCTCAGCCAATGGCATAGCATCAATTCCCCTCAGAGGAATAGGAAATTCCAAAGGCTCCAGGACAAAACCACAGTGCCTGGCAAACGACAAATCCATGAGATTCAGGGCAGCACCCGAATCCACAAAAGCCATAACCGGGTAGGACGACAAAGAACAAATCAAAGTAACAGACAAAATAAATTTAGGCTGTATAGTACCAATGGTGACAGGTTTAGCGATTTTTTTTAAGCGTTTAGAGCATGCTGAGATAACATGAGTAGAATCACCACAGTAGAAGCACAACCCATTTTGACGTCTATGACTTTGTCGCTCAATTCTGGTCAGAGTTCGGTCACATTGCATAGACTCAGGTCTCTGTCCAGAAAATACCGCCAAAGGATGAGCAGATTTGCGCTCCTGCAAACGCCGATCAACCTGAATGGCTAAAGCCATAGAATCACTCAGACTTGTAGGGGTGGGAAACCCCACCATAACATTCTTAACGGCCTCAGAAAGACCTTCTCTGAAATTTGCAGCCAGGGCACACTCATTCCACTGAGTAAGCACCGACCATTTCCAAAATTTTTGACAATACACCTCTGCTTCATCCTGACCTTGAGAGATAGCCAGCAACGCTTTTTCTGCCTGATTCTCAAGACTAGGCTCCTCATAAAGCAGTCCAAGAGCCAGAAAAAATGCATCTACATTAAGCAAAGCAGGATCTCCTGGCGCCAGAGAGAAAGCCCAATCTTGAGGGTCGCCACGCAACAAGGAGATAACAATTTTAACTTGCTGAGCGGAATCACCAGAGGAACGAGGTCTCAGAGATAGAAATAACTTACAATTATTCTTAAAATTTAGAAACCTAGATCTATCTCCAGAAAACAACTCAGGAATGGGTATCTTAGGTTCTGACATAGGGCTACGAATAACAAAATCCTGAATACTTTGCACCCGTGCAGTAAGATGATCCACACTAGAAGTCAGAGTCTGAACATTCATGTCTGCAGCTGAGCTCAAAACCACCCAGAGTTCAAGGGGATGAAAGAAGCTAAACAGACTGCAGCAAAGGAAAAGCGGGAGGAAAAAAAAAAAAAATGTACTCAGGTCTTCTTTTTATCCCACTTCTGCGATGCATTAAACACTTTTTGGCCTGCTATACTGTTATGATCCTTAGTGGTTGAGGATCACAAATTACTCCAGCTAAGTAACAAACATAGGACAAGCTCTAGGGAGGTGGCAAACTGGACTGACCGCAAATCTGAACCTATCCAAACACACTAGAAGTAGCCGGTGAACGTGCCTAAAAATCCTAGACGTCTCGAGCCAGCCTGAGGAACTAACTACCCCTAGAGAGAAAGAAAGACCTCTCTTGCCTCCAGAGAAATAATCCCCAAAGATATAGAAGCCCCCAACAGATAATAACGGTGAGGTAAGAGGAAGGCACATACACAGGAGTGAAAGCAGATTCAGCAAATGAGGCCCACTAATACTAGATAGCAGAAAATAGAAAAGGGAATCTATGCGGTCAGTAAAAAACCCTTACAAAATATCCACTCTGAGATTTCAAGAACCCCCACACCAACTAACGGTGTGGGGGGAGAAACTCAGTCCCCTAGAGCAACCAGCAAGCAAGGAAATCACATTTTAGTGAGCTGGACTAAAAACATAATGAACACTGATAATCAAAAAATGATCAAACAAAAACTTAGCTTGTCTTGGAGAGACTGGGAGCAAGGTAGCCACAAGGAATCTGAAGAGCACTGAATACATTGATAGCAGGCAAGGAACTGAGTCTCCAGGTGAGCTAAATAGGAAACCAACCAAGGATAACGAACCAGCTGATGCAGCCAACCTGCAGAAAGACAACACTACACAGTACCGCTTGTGACTACTAGAGGGAGCCCAAAAATAGAATTCACAACAGGTCCCCATATCTTTGACAATCAGCTTTGCTAAAGCAGACAACTAGGGGCTGGTATTATCAGGCTGGTATATTATATCGCCCCCTTAGCCTAAAAATAGAAGCCTGCAGCTGCCCATAAAAGGCACATCTATTAGATGCGCCAATTCTGATGTTTTACTCTGCTCTTCAAACATGCCCTGTAGTGGTGGCATGTGTGGTAATATTTGTGGGGTTGATGTCACCTTTGTATTGTCCATTGAGATCATAAGATGTCATAAGATGACAGATCATAAGATGACATCATCGTCTATAAATAGACACCTATGCATTAGTAATCCTATAGTTGTATCTATATATATAATTGTCTAAGGCGTACTTCCGTCTGTCTGTCTGTCACGGAAATCCCGCGTCGCTGATTGGTCGCGGCCTCCAGCCCGGCTGAGAATTAGTCCCTCCCTACTTCCGTCCAGTCAGTGCCCGGCACCCGCTCCATACTCCCCTCCAGTCAGTGCTCACACAGGGTTAATGGCAGCATTAACAGACTGCGTTATGCTGCGGTGTAACGCACTCCGTTAACGCTGCTATTAACCCTGTGTGACCAGCTTTTTACTATTGATGCTGCCTATGCAGCATCAATAGTAAAAAATCTAATATTAAAAATAATAAAAAAACAAAAAACCTGCTATTCTCACCTTCCGTCGTCCGCCGATGCGCACGCGGTTGCCGCCAGCTTCCGTTCTCAGAGATGCATTGTGAAATTACCCAGAAGACTCAGCAGTTTCGTGAGACCACTAAGTCATCTGGATAATTTCGCACTTCATCTCTGGGAACAGAAGCTGGCGGCAGCAGTGCGCGCATCGGGACAGCTTCGCTGGACGCCGGAGGGTGAATATATAACAATTTTTTATTTTAATAATTTTTTTAACAGGGATATGGTGCCCACACTGCTATAAACTATGTGGGCTGTGTTATATACTGTGTGGCTGCTATATACTATGTGGGCAGTGTTATATACTGCATGGGCTGTGTTATATACTGCGTGGGCTGTGCTATATATTATGTGGGCTGTGTTATATACTGCGTGGCTGCTATATACTACTTGGGCAGTGTTATATACTATGTGGGCAGTGTTATATACTGTGTGGGCTGTGTTATATACTGCATGGGCTGTGTTATATACTGCGTAGCCACGGTTATATACTGCATGGCCACTGTTATATACTGCATGGCCTGTGTTATATACTCCATAGCCTGTGTTATATACTGTGTGGGCTGTGTTATATGCTGCGTGCGCTGTGCTATATATTACGTGGGCTGTGTTACATACTGCGTGGCTGCTATATACTACTTGGGCAGTGTTATATACTATGTGGGCAGTGTTATATACTGCGTGGCCTGTGTTATACTGTATACTGCATGGCCTGTGTTATATACTGTGTGCCCTATGTTATATACTGTGTGGGCTGTGTTATATACTGTGTGGCTGTGTTATATATTGCGTGGCCTGTGTTACATACTGCGTGGGCTGTGCTATATATTACGTGGGCTGTGTTATATATTGTGTGGGCTGTGTTATATACTGCGTGGCCACTGTTATATACTGCATGGCCACTGTTATATACTGCATGGCCTGTGTTATATACTCCATAGCCTGTGTTATATACTGCATGGCCTGTGTTATATACTGTGTGGGCTGTGTTATATGCTGCGTGCGCTGTGCTATATATTACGTGGGCTGTGTTACATACTGCGTGGCTGCTATATACTACTTGGGCAGTGTTATATACTATGTGGGCAGTGTTATGTACTGCGTGGCCTGTGTTATACTGTATACTGCATGGCCTGTGTTATATACTGTGTGCCCTATGTTATATACTGTGTGGGCTGTGTTATATACTGTGTGGCTGTGTTATATTTTGCGTGGCCTGTGTTACATACTGCGTGGGCTGTGCTATATATTATGTGGGCTGTGTTATATATTGTGTGGGCTGTGTTATATACTGCGTGGGCTGTGTTATATACTGCGTGTGCTGTGTTATATACTGCATGGGCTGTGTTTTATACTGCGTGGGCTGTGTTATATACTGTATGGGCTGTGCTGTATATTACATGGGCTGTGTTATATACTGCATGGGCTGTGCTATACATTAAGTGGGCAGTGTTATATACTACGTGGCTGTGTTATATACTGCGTGGCTCCTATATACTACGTGGCTCCTATATACTACATGGCTGCTATATACTACGTGGCTGCTATATACCATGTGGCTGTGCTATATACTATGTGACTGCTATATGCTACTGTATGTGGCTGCTACATACTATGTGGCTGCTACATACTATGTGGCTGCTATATACTACATGGCTGTGCTATATACTACTACGTGGCTCTGCTATATACTACATGGCTGTCTGTGTTATATAGTACTTGGGCTGTGTTACATACTACATGGCTGTGCTATATACTACGTGGCTGTGCTATATACTACGTGGCTGTGCTATATACTACATACTACGTGGCTGTGCTATATACTACATGGCTGTGTTATATACTACATGGCTGTACTATATCCAGTACCCCGAACCCCCGACATCCAGCGACCAATCAGTGACAGACGCAGTCCAGCCGCGAATTGACGTGGGATTAAGGGTATGTGCACACGTTCAGTATTTCTTGCAGAAATTTCCTGAAGAAAACCGGAAATTTTCTGCAAGAAATCCGCATTTTTTTTTTTGCGTTTTTTTTCCGTTTTTTTCGCGTTTTTTTAGCATTCTGCAAGCGTAATTAGCTTGCAGAATGCTAAAGTTTTCCAAGCGATCTGTAGCATCGCTTGGAAAACTGACTGACAAGTTGGTCACACTTGTCAAACATACTGTTTGACAAGTGTGACCAACTTTTTACTATAGATGCAGCTTATGCAGCATCTATAGTAAAAGATAGAATGTTTAAAAATAATAAAAATAATAAAAAAATGCTTATACTCACCCAGACATCTCATCAGCGGCATCCGTTCGTCTTCCTATAGCTGGTGTGTGCGCGCAGGACCTTCCGTGACGTCACGGTCACGTGAGCGGTCACATGACCGCTCACGACCAATCACAGGACAGTGACGTCATCGGCGAGGTCCTTCGCCGCACATCAGCTACAGGAACCGAACGGCAGCGTGCAGTGGAGGCGGGAACACTGCGCGGGACATCGAGGGTGAGTATAGGACTGTTTTTTATTTTATTTCTTATTTTTTGACCAATTATATGGTGCCCAGTGCGTGGAGGAGAGTCTCCTCTCCTCCACCCTGGGTACCAACCGCACATAATCTGCTTACTTCCCGCATGGTGTGCACAGCCCCGTGCGGGAAGTAAGCAGATCAATGGACCCCTAGGTGTGCGGAATCCCTGCAATTCCGCATTTTTAATGAACATGTTGCTTTTTTTTCCGCTATTCGATTTTTTCGCGGAAAAAATCGCAACATTTGCACAAAAAATGCGGAATACCTTGTAAATAATAGGAGGCATAGGTTAGCGTTTTTTTCGCGTTTTTATCACGTTTTTATAGCGAAAAAACGCGAAAAAAACGCTAAAAATCCTGAACGTGTGCACATGGCCTAAAACCATGCTTCGCTGATTGGTCACACCCGACCAGCCGCGACCAATCAGCGATATTGGCATGGGATTTAAACACTGCTTCAGTGATTGGTCGCGCACGGCCAGCCGCGACCAATCAGCAATATTAGCGCAGTATTTAAACATCGCTTCGGTCATAGGTCATGCCTGGTCGGACGTGACCAATCAGCAACTGGCGCAGTCTGGCCGCAAATTGGTGCCAGATTTGAACCACGCTTTGCTGATCGGCCAGCCAGGCGCGACCAATCAGCAATATTGGCGCGGAATTTAACCCCTACACACAGCGCAAAGTACATACATACATACATATTCTAGAATACCCGATGAGTTAGAATCGGGCCACCATCTACTTGTAAATAAACACACAGCCAGAATACAGTGTTTTATTTGAAATAAAAACAAAACACACTTTTACTTTTTTATTTAAAAATAGCAAACACAGACTCACCTAATGCCCATTCCATGGAATCCCTCATCTCCTGTAATAAAGCAAAAATAAAAAACAACAATAACCCTCATCTGTCGAACGTTCTGTCACATGCTGTGATGCATGTCTGGTGATTAATAGTTTTCAACCTGGACGGTGCAAAAATACTCCTATCAGCCACCACCTACTCTCACTGCTATTAGCGATGGCAGGTATCGGCTGATGGGAGCAGTAGTCCCGTCAGCTGATGCCAGTGACCACAGGTAAACTATTTACCTCCAATCACAGTTGCAGGCTCACGTTGTTATTTGACGTCGTGGGAACCATGGCTGTCTGACCCGCGGTAATGATTTTACCGCCGATCAGAATCAGTATTTGCCATGCTGTCATGCACATGACAGCATGACAAACACCCAGTGTTCGGGGGCCAAACCTGAACAGGAATTGGACTTCCTGGTGAAGTCCATATTTGGTGTCCGTGCCTGAATAGTAGGTGTTTGGTACAGACGCCAAACTTTACTGTTCTGGTTCGTCCATCTCTAGCCACTGGGGCTCTTTTTTATACTTTCTATTCATGGAAGAATAGTTTTTAGCAGGTTCTTTGTCAGCAAAGGCAGGATTAGAAGCTTTCATACAAAAGATAAGATCAGGCTGTTCATTGTACTAAATAAGGAAGAAGAAGGTCAATGCATGTAGAATGCGCACACCTAAGTCACAGAGTATAAAAGGCAATTTTATTAACACCAAAGCACAACAACATATAAAAACATTTAAAAGTGAAATAGCAACACCCCATTTATCCATAGGAGCTAGTGACCAAACAACAAGCATAACATGCAAATGCAAGCAATAATAGCCATCATGTATGATACCACAAGGCACTGTCAACAGTGCGGCAAACAGGAAAAAGCTGAGGTTAAAGCAGCATGAATAATCGTCATGTATATATATGATCAATTCCAAAATAATTGTATATAATACTGTACATATAAGACCAGACATAGAAGACATGCACTCCCAAAGAGTCAGATGATTAAATGACCTGAGATTTGGTCATTTGAGCTTAGTACTGAGGTACTGCTGTTTTTATATGTTGTTGTGCTTTGGTGTTAATAAAATTGCCTTTTATACTCTGTGACTTAGGTGTGCGCATTCTACTGTATATGCATTGACCTTCTTCCTCATATAGTTCATTGTCCCCGCAAGCATTATGCAGCACCCTCATAGCTTGTTCATGCTCATTTGTACCTAGTGTTGCACCCTACTCCCTTTTTCTGTTCATTGTGGCTAATGTACAATTGTTATATTCTGAAACAACAGGAAGTTAGAGTATAAAAAAATCCCCAATGGTCAGTTTGAAAATGTAACAATTTCTATATTTTATTTCTAATACAGATTGTACTATGAGGAAAAAAATGCCAAAAAATACATTTTACAATTAAATCTTATTCAATATACAGGTCAGTTTCTGATATCTTCCCTTTAAAGTGATTTTTCTGTTACTTAAAAAGTTCCTCATAAAGTTTTATCAAAAGATAATACAGCACTGTAATTTATTTCAACTAAAATTATAATGACATTTATGAGATACAAAGTATCTTTAGACCACTGTAATAATTCGGAAAGAACTTCACATTTCCATTCACCTTCCTGAATAGTGTTCTGCTGAAAGGTCAGCCGCTCATAGACCTATATGAAAGCTATAAAAGCCCATGCACTACAATTATTTTAACCCCTTAAGGAACCTGCCCTTTTTTGTTTTTAATTTCTGTTTTTCGCTCCCCTTCTTGCAAGAGCCATAACTTTTTTATTTTTCTGTCAATATGGCCATGTGAGGGCTTGTTTTTTGTGGGATGAGTTGTAATTTTGAATGACACCATTGATTTTACCATATCATGTACTCAAAAATGGTAAAAAAAAATTCCAAGTGCGGTGAAATTGCAAAAAAAGTTCAATTCCACAACGGTCATCTGGATTTTTTTTTTGCAGTTCAGGCTGTGAGGGAGCGCAGCTTCAGTGACATCACCACTAGTCACTGAAGCTTTACTCAGCAGCTCATTCACCAGTGGTTTTCAGCCGGGTTGGTCGCATCTTGGCACCGTCCAGGTTGAAAACTATATATTCCCCAGATATGGATTACTGTGTGGGACACAATGATGGACAGGTATGGTAAATTGTTGGTTTGTTATTTTTATTTTTAGTACAGGAGATCGAGGGCGTCACATGGATTAGGAGTAAAAATAAAATGGGAAAACTGTGTTGTGTTTTATTTCATTAAAAGACTTTATTGTAGCTGTGTCTTTATTTAACATGTAACAACTATAGGATTAGTAATGGATAGGTGTCTTATTGACACCTCTTCATTACTAAACCGTGAGCTTGATGTCACCTTACAATACAAAGGTGACATCAACCCCACAATTAATACCTCACTTGCCACCACTACAAGGCAAGTGAGAAGAGCAAGTCTAAGTGACACAATTGTCGTATCTTAGAGGTACGCTTTTTCTGGGGTGGCTAGGTGCTGATGTTTTTAGCTCGGGGGGGTCAATATCCATGGCCCCTTCCTAGGCTATTAATATCAGCCAACAGCTGTCTGCATAGCATTTGTGTAATGCTGCTGAAGTGCAGTATAGCACAACCTCCACCAGGGGATGCTGGTGAGGGAAGAGAGGTTGCACACACAGTGTAACACCACTGAGCAGCAGCACAAGTGCCACCTGGTGATGAAAGAGTGGTCAGACGAGCCGAGTCAGAAAGTCAGGATAAGAAGTACCAGAGGTCACAGCAATGTACGTGGTCAAATACAAGCCAGAAGTCAGAGCCAGACGGGAGCAGATATAACTGAGATGAAAGACAGTAAAACAGGTCAGAAGACAAGCTGGGTCACATACCAAAAGGTCCAAGAACAGGGAGTGAACACTAAGACAAGTGGGGAGGCAGAAAAGGGAAGTCACGGGAAGAGAGTAAACAGGCAGAGGACAAAACATGATATCAAGGCGTCAGCTGCTCTAGCCTGGGAGCATGAACTATCACTGACATTGGTCTGCAGGCAACAGCAGACTGAAATAGCCACACAGAACCCAAAATGAGGCAGAGAAGGGGAGAGAATAACAAGAAACAAACCCCAGCCTGGATCATAACAGTAGCCCTCTCTCAATGAGGGGCCACCAGACCCCCAGATTTACCTGGATAACAAGCGTGAAATGCCTGGACCAACCGATCCGCATGGCCCGAATGTTCCGGCACCCGCAACTGGTCCTCAGGACCGTAACCCTTCCAATGGACCAAATACTGAAGAGAATGGTGGAGCATATGGGAATCTACAACCTGTTCCACCTTATACTTGGTCTGGCGATCCACCACAACATGTGGCGGGTGCGAGTGGGACTCACCCGAGGAAGACATTGACGGCATCAGAAGGGCCTTATTTAACACATTGGGGATCCGCAACGATGAAGACAGGCGCAGGCGAAAGGCCACAGGATTAACTACCTCTAGAATTTCATAAGGACCAATAAACTTGGGACCTAACTTAGCAGAAGGAATCCTCAACCTTATATTGTTGGTGGATAACCATACATTATCTCCCACCTGGAAGCCGGCCCCACTGAATGTCATTTATCCGCAAAAAATTTGTACTTGACCTGAGCATCCCCATTGTTTCTCTGAACCTCCCTCCAGACCTCCCCCAAACACTGAAAGGCCGAATCAGCCCCTGGACACCCCAAATCCAGCCAGGAAAGCTCACCAATGTGAGGGTGAAACCCATAGCTGCAAAAGGACTGTGAAGTACCAGTGGATTGATTGACTTGATTATTGAAAGAAAATTCTGCCATGGGTACTGAAGAGCATCAATCATCCTGTTTAGACATGGCAAGACACTGCAATATCTGCTCCAAAGACTGATTGGACCTTTCAGTCTGACCATTGGTCTCGGGATGATAGGCCTACAAAAAGGTCAGACTATTACCCAGCCTTTTACAATAGCCCTCCAGAATTTCAACACAAATTGCACCCCTCTATCAGACACCACACTGACAGGCACACAATGCAATCGGACCACATGCTCAATGAATAGTTTTGATAGAGTCTCAGCATAAGGAAGACCCACCAATGGTACAAAATGTGCCTGTTTACTGAATCTATCAACAACTACCCAAATCACGGTTTTGCCATTAGAGGGGGAAAAATTGGTGATAAAATCCATAGACAGATGAGTCCTCGATCTATCTAGAATTGGCAGTGGCACCAATTCCCTGGCTGGCTGGTTATGAGATGTTTTTTGCGAGGGAACAAGTTTCGCAGGAGGACACAAACCCAGTAATGTCAGAAGCCAACAAGGGCCACCAAAACAGCCTAGCAATGGCTTTAAGTGTGGCCGAGATTCCAGGATGCCCACTCAGAGCCAAGTCATGGAACTCCTAAAGCACCCTTAACCGATACTGGACCGGCACAAAGAACTTATTATTAGGTCCAGATGGAGAAGCAAGAGATTGGGCCTCACGAATCTCCCGCTCCAATGCCGAGGAAACTGCAGCCACCACCACTCCATGCTGAAGAATGGAGGAAGGAGGTTCAGGAGGTGATATTGGATCCAGGCTGCAAGATAAGGCATCAGCCTTCACATTCTTGGACCCCGGCCAGAAAGTGATTGAAAACTAAAATCGAGAAAAAAAAAAGTGACCACCTCGCCTGTCTCAGGGTTAAACGTTTGGCGGACTCGATGTAAGACAGGTTCTTGTGATCCATAATGACAGTGATACGATGGACAGCCCCCTCCAAAAAATGCCTCCATGCTCTTCAAAAATAAGTCCTAAGGCCTCAAAGAATCTGTCCACAGACACACGTTCAGGAATAGATGCCGGTAAAGAGAAAGCCCATGACTGAGGTCTCTCCCGCAGTAAGGAAATTATTATCCCCACTTGCTGACTCATCTCCAGAAGATCGGGGTCTAAGAGAAAAGAATAGCTTGCAACTCTCCTTAAACATACAGAACCTCTCCTTTTCCCCGGAGAAGGTATCTGGGAGCCTGACCTTAGGTTCAGGAGAGTGCAATGAGAAATCAAACAGTGTTAGAGTGCTCACAGACAGACTGGGAAGAAAATCCCTGCAAAGATTTTACTGCGTCAGAAAGTTGCATTTGCAGGTGGTTGTGAGACGAGGCCAAGGCCCTCAGTTCCACAGACAGATCCTGCATCATTTGTGTCAAACTGTCCATTTGATCTGCCAAGGTATGGTGTGGATCTAAAGAAAGCAGAGCAGAGAAAAAAAAGCTAAATCCCCTTTAAATATGTAGGTCAGTGATAATGTAATGCTGCTGCAGTGCAGTATAGCACATCCTCCACCAGGGGATGCTGGTGAGGGAAGAGAGGTTGCACACACATAGTAAAACCACTGAGCAGATATAACCAAGACGAAAGACAGTAAAACAGGTCAGAAGACAAGCCGGGTCACATACCAAAAGGTCCAAGAACAGGGAGCGAACACTAAGACAAGCAGGGAGGCAGGAAAGGGAAGTCAAGGGAACAGAGTAAACGGGCAGAGGACAAAACATGGTATCAATTGGTCAGCTGCTCTAGCCTGGGAGCATGAACTACCACTGACATTGGTCTGCAGGCAACAGCAGACTGAAATAGCCACACAGAACCCAAAATGAGGCAGAAAAGGTTAACCCCCGCATGATCAGACCGGGCAGAGAATAACAAAAAACAAACCCGGCCTGGATCATGACATTTTGCTGGTTATCAATTATGGGAGGACCCCACATCATTTTTTAGGGGTCCCCCATTTTAATAGCCAGAGTAGGCTAAGTATACAGTTGTGAGCTTATATTAATAGTCTGGGAAGCTCCATGGGTATTATCCCCTTCCCAGGCTATAAACATCTGCCCCCAGTTGCTGGCTTTCCCTCTGCTGGTTGCAAAAATTGCACTGGAGCTCACGCCATTTTGTTCCGTAAAATAATCTTTTATTAATTAAATACATATCCAGTGATTTGCACACACATTGTACTAATTGTGGTTGTAACTGACATGACATTATCTACCTATTCTATTTGTATTTATTGTATGCAATCCATCTCTTCTATCCTGTCAGCTCCTGTAGTGATTACACAGAAGCCGGCAGATGAATTACCAGCTTTTCTTCTATCTATCTTTCTGTGCAATATAAATACATATATATATATATATATATATATATATATATATATATATATATATATGTTTGTGTTACTAACATGTATATATGTATTCTATGTGTATATTTCTATTCTATTGTAGCCTGTCAGTGTGATTTTACTGTACACTGCACATGAATTACCGGCTTTTCAAAGGACATTGATGCGTGAAAAACGAACAGCACTTGATTGGTGTGAGTACTGTGCGTTTTTTTCTCGCATCCATTGACTTGCATTGGCGAGTTCTGTCTGAGATACGCAGCATGCTGCAATTTTTTTCTCAGTCCGATTTCAGCTGAGAAAAAAAATCACAGATGAGATGTAACCAATTGAATAACATTGGTCAGAGTGCAATCCGTCAGAGTGCACTCCTCGTCACTCCTTGGGGTCTTTGTTCCAAAAGCAGAGGGGCTGTCAGCCCTTTTCTAGTAGCCGGGATGCTGTGATCATGTTTGATAGCAGCATTTAGAGAACTAAAGTGCCGGGAATGGTGCGTGATTGCTCCTGGCACTTAGTGCCTGGTGTCAGCTGTCAGAATCAGCTGACACCCCGTGGCACACGACCCGTGTGTGCACGCGATACAGCGGATATAATAATCCATCCATGGTCAAATAGGCCCTGGTCACATGGGTAGATTATTACGTCTGATGTCAGAAAGAGGTAAATAGTCCCCTCAGCAGACTTGAAGCTGCAATCGTCTGATCGCCTGTTCTATAAATAGCATTGCTTCAGCTCTGTTATATATTTCAAATATCACAATTTCCTATGAATGCTGGCTATGAGCCAGCATTCACAGGAGTATCATAATGACAGCTTCGTGGGTCTTCCACAGACCTCTGGCTGTTGTGACAACCCATGGGCGCCCCGCGATCACGTGACAAGGGCACCAATGGGCAGGATTAATAATGCACTTCCTGAGTCTGCTTGTTAGATCCAGCAGTCAGAGATTGACAGCAGAATATAACAGGCTAACAGTTGGGGTGGATCACCGCTCGACCCATAGTTGTTAAAGGTACATAATGACTGATTACTATACGTCAAAAGACGTGAAGGGGTAAAATGTATGCTGTTTTGTACTGTAAGACAATTAGTTAGACATACATAATTTAGTCAATTGAAAATATTCAGATGATTACCTTTCTCCTAGTTGCTTTTCTTATTTTAGTTTGGTCCTTTAAAAGTAGTTTGATATTTTCTTAGTGTTTAGGTCATCATCATCTGTTCAGTCGATTACTTGTAAATTTTCTCACAGTCAGTAAGCAATAGGACTGCATGCTATGTGTACTTATTAAACTTAATAGAGGAAATATGCTGAAACGCTTCATTAGGTGGTTTGTGAAATTACATTAGTGCTGTACCTTTCTGGCTTATTTTTAAGATATATTTCTTGGCCTTTCTACTTGATCACATTGAATAAGTTTGGAAGCCTACCAAGGGACTTATAACCTTTCTAAATCAAAAAACTCAAATAAGTTCTAGAAATTCATGTGAGAAAATAATTTCTGGAACAAGCATCTTAGCTAACTTCCTTGCATACCGTTTCTAATTCTATTTTTAAAAATTGTAATTTTATAGTGCAACATTATACAGTGCCTTGAAAAAGTTTTCTTATCTAGCATTTTTCATTTTACAACCACAAACTTTTATGTATTTTATTAGGATTTTATGTGATAATTCAACACATCATAGCAAGTGTTTTCTAAATATTTTAAAAATATAAATCTGAAAATTGTGTTATGTATTCGTATTCAGCCCGTAGGATCACCTTTCACTGCAATTACTGCTCCAAGAGTTTTGACATATGCTTTGTTAGGGGTCGAGTTCCCGCCTCTGCACAGGGGTAATCTTGAGCCATCTCCGCTGCGGTCTCCCATTCTTCTCCTGCCGCAGTGGAGCCTGCTCAGTGGAGGTGTCGGTCCCAGCGTCTCGCTCAGTCTAACACTGTGCAAAGGGTTACTGCTTTCCAGCTTCTGCCATTGTAACCAGTACTGGTCAGCGGCGAGCAGACGTCTTTGGTACTAAGTCCTACTTTTCCCCTTCTGAGCATGCCCAGGGTAAGATCTCTCATTGGAGATCAAGGGTCACATGCTCAGGTACTGCAGCAACTCCCATTGGTCCTCTAGGAAGGTCCTGAAGTTGCTCAAGTTCTGTGGCAGCCTCCCATTGGTCCTTCTGGGAAGGTCTTGTAGTTGCTGCAGCTATAAAAGGTTCACATATCCGCACGGCCATGCGCTAGTATCAATCTATGTTATGTGCTTTGCGCCAGTGTGGTCTTGTGTGTATGTATTTAGGGCCCCGGCTGAAATAAGCCCCTAGAATACGGCACCTCGGTGAGGAGTTTTGTGTGTATGTATTCAGCGTCCCGGCTGAAATAAGCCCTAGAATACCAGCACCTCTGGTGAGGAGTTTGTGTGTGTGCAAGACCACTGACTGCTAACAGCTCAGCAGTTAGCTGTGTACTCCTGTGAGTCTAACAGGGCACAGTGCTTTCTTTTGTCATCGACTCTGTGAAGTAACAGAGTTCGCTTATACCGTCATATAGTGCCATTTGCTAGCAGCAGGATCCTCCTGCACGGTGGACCCCGGGCTGCGAGCGCACCAATAACTTCATCTATTTACTTGGTGTGTTCCGCTAGCCCTAACATGCTTTTACCAGCTTTGCACATATAGAGGCTGACATTTTTGCCCATTCTTCTTTGCAAATTAGCTTTAGCTCAGTTGGATTAGATGGAGGGTGTCTGTAAACAGCAATTTTCAAGTCTTGGCACAGATTCTCAATGGGATTTAAATGAGGACTGTGACTGGGTCATTGAAATACATGAATATGCTTTGAACTAAACCATTTACTGTAGCTCTGGCAGTTTGTTTAGGGTTTATGTAGTGTTTGGAAGGTGAACCTACACCCCAGTCATAAGTCTCTTGCAGCCTCTAACAGGTTTTCCGTCACGATTGCCCTTTATTTAACACCATCCGTTTTCCTATCAACTCTGATCCCTGCCTCAGCTGAAGAAAAGTATCCCCACAACATGATGATGCCACCACCATGTTTGATGGTGATGATAGTGTTTTTAGGGTGATGTGCATGGTTCTGTCACTCATGGCATTTTGCATTTAGCCTAAAAAGTTCTACTTTGGTCTTATCTGACCAGTCCACCTTCTTACACATGCCATTTAGGGACATAGCTAGTATGTGAAAGAAAGTGCTCTGGTAAGATGAGACCAAAGCAGTGACACTTGTTTGTAAGTGCAGGTTTTTATGGAATACATGTTGCTGTCATTCATCAGAGCTATCTGTTTACCCTTTCCCATAAACTAAGAGTGACACCAACAGTTCAATCTACAACAAAAAAGGATAGTCTGAATTCCTCCATAAACCACAATACTACCCAACTTAATCATCATTGTGAAGCAAGGTACCAACTAGTAGTACTGATCAGTAGCCAAATACTCCTCAGTTACTATAGGAATCAGTTCAGGAGCAGTGAATTACATGTGACCACCTTCATGCAAGTGATATAGATGCATGGAAAACAGGATCAGGTAAGTACGCAATGGAATGGAATTCATGGAGCATTGTATTTAGACTTTTTGAAAGGGCACTGTTGTGGCAGTTATACAAGTAGCTTGTTAGTATTGACAAGTGATGGCTATGAAAAATAGAGAGGTCCCTTAAGCCATTCTTTAAAATGATTGAATAAATAATTTAAAAAACAGCATGGGGTCCCTCTTATTTTTAATAACCAGCCTAAAGCAGACAAATGGGGGCTGGTATTCTTATACTGGGAAGGGTCCTTGGATATTTGCTCTTTCCAGCCTAAAAATAGCAGTCCGCAGACACCCCAGAAAAGGCATATTCATTAGATGCACCAATTCTGGTGCTTTGCACAGCTCTTCCTACTTGCCCTGGTGCAGTGGCAAGTGGGATAATAGTTATGGGGTTGATGTCAACTTTGTAATGTCAGCAGACATCAAACCCAGGGGTTAGTAATGGAGATGCAACTATCAGATACTCCCCATTAATAACCCCATAGTAAAATTTAATAAAGACACAGGCAGAGTAAAATCTTTTAATTGAAATAAACACATAAAGTCCTTTATTTGAAATAAAAAGTCCCCGAACGCCTTTTACGTATTTATTAACCAAAAATAAAAAAAAAAAGCAAAGCTATACTCACCTTTCCACCCATAATTCATTAATGCCCATGTCCAACAAAGATCTGGATGGTTTGGTGAGTGGTCACATCAGTGATGTGACTGCTCATAATGTCAGCCGCCTCACACTGATTCAGAACATGGCTGCGTGTGACCGGCGGTGAGGACATTAAGGTTACCGCCAATCACTGCAGCCACGTTCTCACGGTCAGCTCAGTGTGAGCCAGCTCGCATGTTGAGCAGTTGCATCACTGATGTGAACGCTCACCAAATCAGGTCGATGTGGGACATGGGTATTAGCCGATTATGGGCAAAAAGATGAGTATAAATTTTATTTTTTATTTTTATTGAATAAATAGGTATAAGAGGGTTGGGGAGGTTTTATTTCAAGTAAAGGACTTTGTGTGTTTATTTTAATTAAAGAACTTTACTCTGCGTCTTTATTAAATTTGACTATGGGGTTAGTAAAGGGGTGTCTTATAGACGCCTCTGCATTACTAACCCCTGAGCTTGATATCAGTGGCCACAAAACAACTGACATAAACCCTACAACTATTATCCCACTTGACACTGCACAAGAGCAAGTGAGAATACCGAGGCTAAGTGCCAGAATTGATGCATCTTACGTATGCACCATTTCTGGGGCGGCTGAGGCTGATGTTCTTAGTATAGTAGGGGGCCAGCATCCATGGCCCCTTCCTAAGCTATTAATATTAGCAAGCAGCTGTCTTGTTTAGCTTTTACTAGCTATTAGATATAGGGGTGATCCCACATAATTTGATTTGGGATCTCCTCTATAATAACCAGTAAAGACTAAGCAAACAGCTGATATGAATAGCCTGCAAACCTCTATGGCTATCGTCCCCTTCCCAGATTATTAACTTCAGACCCCAGCTGTACGCTTTCCCTCAGTTGGGCAGGAAAATTAATGGGTCCCCATACCATTTTTTAAATCATTTATTTATTAGCTCAATGGACAGGCCTGCCTAACTATCAGTGACACCAGGAGTATGATGATGAGAGTAGTACTCTCATAAGTTGACGCCTGTGACCAACTATAACCTTTCCACAGGTCACAGTTGCTGTCTAATATGCTGTCATCTGTGTCACAGCATTGAATCTTCTGCGTTGTGACTGGTAATAACGCCCATCAAAGCCCAAAAATCATTGAAATATTTTCCTGGGCTATATTTCTCAACCATACACTATTCCGTAGAGTGGAGTACATTTCTGTGATCTCTAAAAGTCAACAAAAGCTTTTAAAAGTTTTGTAGGCCTCAATTTCTCAGACATACAGAGTTACGTAGTCTGTGACAATTTCTGTCATCTCTTAAACTGCACAAAAAGATTTAAAAAATGTTATAGGCTTCCATTTCTCAGATATACTGTATTACATGGCCTCTGAATATTTCAGTGATCTCTAAAAATGAACAAAAGCTTTTAAAAATGTTGTAGGCTTTCATTTCTCAGACATACAGTGTTACGTGGTCTGTGAACATTTCTGTGATCTGCTTAAAAACATTTAAAAATGCTGTAGGCCACCATTTCTCAGGCATACAGTGTTACTTTTCAAAAAATCTTGGTCAAGAAACGTGGTCAAAAATGTATTGGTATTATATTGCTCACCCATAGGGTATTACATTTTCTTGGATACAGTTCTTTGCTATATAAGCCTCAAAAAACTTGTTCAAAATTTATCAGTATTATATTCCTACCCATAGACTATTCCATGATCTGGAGTCTATTTCAATGGTATATAACCCTCAAAAAACTTGTTTAAAAATGTAACAAATTTATCGGTATCATATTGCTCACCCATAGACTATTCTGTGCTCTAGAGAATATTTAGTGGCTATATAAGCCTCCAAAAACTTGTTCCAAATTTATCGATATCATATTGCTCACCCTTAGAGTATTACATCTTCTTGGGCACATTTTGTTGCTATGTTACCCTTAAATATTTTGTTCAAAGTGTATTGGCATTATATTGCTCAACCATAGGGTATTACATCTTCTTGGGCTCATTTCATTGGTAAATAAACCTCCAAAAACTTGTTCAAAATTTATTGACATTATGTTGCTCACCCATAGGGTATTACATCTTGTTGGGTACATTTCATTGCTATGTAAGCTTCAAGAAACTTATTCAAAATGTATCTTGTACTTGTTAAAAAAGGTATCGGTATTATATTGCTCACCTGTTGACTATTCCATGGTCTGGAGTACATTTAATTGGTATATAACCCTACAAAAAGTTGTTTAAAAATTTACCGGGATTATATTACTCATCCACAAAGCTTAACATATTCATGGATAGATTTTGTTGCTGTATAAGCCTTCAAAAACTTCTTCAAAGTTTTAGGCTGTGAGTTGCTGATGTGCATATTTGCAGCATTTTTTTGGCGTGGTTTTATGACAAAACCTGAAGCTAAACCTGATGACAGCAAAGTGAATGAAAAACCTAAAGTGTTGTGCACACATGAAGTATTTTTAATTTGCTAATTTGGTGCAGAAAATTATCTGCAGGTGTCAAGTTCCCGCCGCTGCACAGGGGGAATCTCGAGCCATGTCCTCTGTGGTCTCCCATTCTTCCCCGGCCGCAGAAAAGCCTGCTCAGCAGAGATATTGGTCCCAGCATATTGCTCAAGCTGATGCTGTGCATCTGGTTACTACTGCCATCCCAGGTCCAGCTATTGTAGCCAGCATTAGTCAGCGGCGAGCAGAAGCTAAAGGGACTAAGTCCTGCTTTTTCCCTACTGAGCATGCCCATGGGACGACCTCTCATTGGAGGTCAGCGGTCACATGCTCAGGTCCTCAAGCAGCTATGATTGCACCACTAGCAAGGTCCCGAAATGCCACAACTATAAAAGGTTCGAATGGCCACTCGTCCATGAGCTAGTATAAGCTGAAATCATGTGTGTGTGGATGTGCATATGTTCTGGTGAAAACTCCTAAATGATCCCCTTCCCTAGCATTGTTGTCTGAGTGTGGGTGATTGGAGCTGACATAGCGTCAGTTAAGTGCCATCCAGCATGAGGCACGATCTTACTGCATCAATTCAGCAGCAACCGCCAGTGCGGCACCGTGCGCCACCAGTGCACTTTCCGGTTCCTAGCTAGGGCTGTTAGTGGTGTCTGCCAGAGCGGCACTGTGTGCACTCAGTGAGCGAAATCTTTATTTAGTTAGTTTTCTCCCTGGCACCGCAGTTGCAGCGCTAATGGGTCTAGAGGGACTCTAACCCCGTGTCCTTTCTTATCAGACACTGCACAGCCATCACTCTGGGTCTGTGCGCGCCGGGTGCCGCCTCCTCTTACAGCATTATCATCCCCGGCGCCTGCACATTAAGTTTTTTTTTCGGGCATGTGCAGTTGCGCTGCCCTGCGTACTTACAGCGCAGGCACCGGGGACAATAATGATGTAAGATGAGGCGGCGCCCGGCGCGCACAGGCCCAGAGTGACGGCTGGGAGGCATCTGATTAGGGGGGAAAGTCCAGCCTCCGGGACGGTTTCACGGTATAGAGGGGGCACATTTTATAAACGTTTATTTCAGCGTGTGCAGGCATCATAACTAAAAGAGCCACCTTGTCAGAATGCAGCATTTGTGCTGCACAAGGTGGCTCTTTTAGTTACAAATGCCTGAGGGGGGGTGACAGGTTCCCTTTAACATTTTTTTTTCTGCAAAATGCAATTTCTCGTCAGTTTGGAATGTTTTATTGTCACTACTTAACCCCTTTCTAGCATTTGTTGTACTAATATGTCCCTATGTCCTGGGCCTATCTGACCAGGTACATTTTATAACTGCATCACCCGCGCACACATGGTGACCCAATGTCATTATGATGACATTCAGGTCACCAGAGCTAGGAAAGTTGCTGATCATGCGCAGTGCATGATCAGCAACTTTCCCTGTCAGTGCAGAGCTGACAGTTTCTACAGCATGGGGCTGACAGCATAAAAACCCGATATAAGCCTGGTATCACTGTAATCGCACCGATCCAAAGAATAAAGTTGCCTATACCTATGGTATCACCCATACCGCATGAGGAACTGCATAAAAAATAAATAAAACTAATTCTTCACCTGCTGTTGACGATTTCTTTCTGTGTCCCAAAGATCGCAGTAAGGCTGCCATCACACTATAATAATAATAATCATTTTTATTTATATAGCGCCAACTAGGGTTGAGCGAAACGGATCAGTCATTTTCATAAGACGCCGACTTTTTGAAAAGTCGGGTTTCATGAAACCCGACCCGATCCCTGTGTGGGGTTGGCCACGCGGTACGCGACTTTCACGCCAAAGTCGCCTTTCAATGACGCTAAAAGTGCCATTTCTCAGCCAATGAAGGTGGACGCAGAGTGTGGGCAGCGTGATGACATAGATCTCAGTCCCCACCATCTTAGAGAAGGGCATTGCAGTGATTGGCTTGCTTTCTGCGGCGTCACAGGGGCTATAAAAGGGCGTTCCCGCCGACCGCCATCTTACTGCTGCTGATCTGAGCATAGGGAGAGGTGCCGCTTCGTCAGAAGCAGGGATAGTGTTAGCCAGGGTACATTCACCCCTAAACCGCTTGTGCTGTAGCGATTTCCACTGTCCAACACCACCTTTTGATTGCAGGGACAGTGGAAGCTACATTTTTTTTTCCTTAGCGCTGTAGCTCATTGGGCTGCCCTAGAAGGCTCCCTGATAGCTGTGTTGCTGTGTGTACGCCACTGTGCAAACCAACTGCTTTTTTCAAAGCACAAATCCTGTTGTTCCTTCCTTTCTGCACAGCTATCTTGTTTGTTTGTCCACACTTTTGTTTTTTTTGTGCAGCTGTCCACTCCTTGTTATTGCTGCCTGCCATACCTTGCTGAGATTACTGCAGGGAGATAGTAATTGTAGGACAGTCCCTTTTTTTTTTCTTTTTAAATTCTTCCTGAAAACAAAAAAATAGTGGGAGATTAAGATTGGCATTTCTGCTTGAGTGCCGGTCCTGTGTGTGCCATCTGTCTCAAATTATTGGGGCACAGAAAACCTAGTGTGTCATACTGGGAATTTTTTTTTTTTTTTTTAATTCTCCCTGAAAAAAAAAAAATAGTGGGAGACTAAGATTGGCATTTCTGCTTGAGTGCCGATCCTGTGTGTGCCATCTATCTTAAATTATTGGGGCACAGAAAACCTAGTGTGTCATACTGGGAAATTTTTTTTTTTTTTAAATTGTCCCTGAAAAAAAAATAGTAAGAGATTAAGATTGGCATTTCTGCTTGACTGCCGGTCCTGTGTATGCCATCTGTCTCAAATTATTGGGGCACAGAAAACCTAGTGTGTCATACTGGGAATTTTTTTTTTCAAATTCTCCCTGAAAACAAAAAAATAGTGGGAGATTAAGATTGGCATTTCTGCTTGAGTGCCGGTCCTGTGTGTGCCATCTGTCTCAAATTATTGGGGCACAGAAAACCTAGTGTGTCATACTGGGAATTTTTTTTTTTTTTTAAATTCTCCCTGAAAATAAAAAAAATAGTGGGAGATTAAGATTGGCATTTCTGCTTGAGTGCCAATCCTGTGTGTGCCATCTGTCTCAAATTATTGGGGCACAGAAAACCTAGTGTGTCATACTGGGAATTTTTTTTTTTTTTTTTAAATTCTCCCTGAAAAAAAAAAAATAGTGGGAGATTAAGATTGGCATTTCTGCTTGAGTGCCGGGCCTGTGTGTGCCATCTGTCTCAAATTATTGGGGCACAGAAAACCTAGTGTGTCATACTGGGAATTTTTTTTTTTTTTTTAATTCTCCATGAAAACAAAAAAAATAGTGGGAGATTAAGATTGGCATTTCTGCTTGAGTGCCGGTCCTGTGTGTGCCATCTGTCTCAAATTATTGGGGCACAGAAAACCTAGTGTGTCATACTGGGAATTTTTTTTTTTTTTAAATTCTCCCTGAAAACAAAAAAAATAGTGGGAGATTAAGATTGGCATTTCTGCTTGAGTGCCGATCCTGTGTGTGCCATCTGTCTCAAATTATTGGGGCACAGAAAACCTAGTGTGTCTTACTGGGAATTTTTTATTTTTTTTTAATTCTCCCTGAAAACAAAAAAAATAGTGGGAGATTAAGATTGGCATTTCAGCTTAAGTGCCGTCCTGTGTGTGCCATCTGTCTCAAATTATTGGGGCACAGAAAACCTAGTGTGTAACATTGGGCCTGATTTTCCTTTCAGTGTCAGCCACCTATAAAGGTATATATAAATCCTACAGAAGTTTGAGTTCACCTTATAAGTTGTTTTACAGTAACAAATACCGTTACTTTGGTTACGTTTTGCAAACAATGAGGAAGTCTGGTGGAAGAGATCGTGGCCGTGGGCGGTCATTGTCAGCTGGTAATGATGGTAGTGGTGGTGGAGCATCAGGTGGTCGTGGTAAAAGCAATACAGCACCTAAGTCTCGAGTTGTTGAGCCAGGTTCGTCGTCTGGCTACACAAGGCCTCGAACGCTCCCTTTTCTGGGAGTAGGAAAACCGCTTTTAAAGCCGGAGCAGCAAGAACAAGTTTTGGCTTTCCTTGCTCACTCAGCCTCTAGCTCTTTTGCCTCCTCTTCTGAAAGTGCTAAATGTAAAAGCAGCGCGTTGTTAGTGGATGTTCACGGTCAGGGACAAGTCGCTTCCTTGTCTTCTTCACCCAGAACAAGAGAAAAGGATGCGTCAGGCGACACAACGGGTTACTCCATGGAGCTCTTTACACATACCGTTCCTGGGTTAGACAGTGAAACAGTTAACAGGCCATGCCCATTAGAAGTTGAATTGGACATGGATTGCACAGATGCACAGCCACAGCCAGATTACTATGCTGTTCCTTTGACTCAGACCAGAACATTGCCCTCGCAGTGTACTGAGCCAGAATCAAACCCAGCTGAGACTATGGTGCCCCTTCACGAACGCTATACCACCGGTTTACACGGTGACTCAGACAAAGTTGCACATGAGATAGAAGAGGAGGTCATAGATGACCCAGTTGTTGACCCCGATTGGCAGCCATTGGGGGAACAGGGTGCAGGCGGCAGTAGTTCTGATGCGGAGGAGGGGGAGCCGCAGCAGGCATCAACATCACAACAGGTTCCATCTGCCAGGCCCGTATCTGGCCAAAAACGCGGGGCAAAACCAAAACCAGTTGGAGGACAGCGTGGCCATCCAGTTAAAGAAGCTCAGTCTGCAATGCCTGAAAAGGTATCCGATAGTAGAAAGAGTGCAGTCTGGCATTTTTTTAAACAACATCCAAATGATCAGCGCAAAGTCATCTGTCAAAAATGTTCAACTACCTTAAGCAGAGGTCAGAATCTTAAAAGTCTAAATACAAGTTGCATGCATAGACATTTAACCACCATGCATTTGCAAGCCTGGACTAACTACCAAACGTCCCTAAAGGTTGCAGCACCCTCGGCCAATGAAGCTAGTCAGCAATGCTACATACCTTCCCTCACTGTAAGCCCACCATTTCCCGCACCACCTGTAGTATCTGTGCAGCTTTCGTCGCCAGGCCAAAGCAGTCAGGGAATCACCAGGTTCGTAGTAGGAAACACTGCATGTAGGGCACCGGCAAGAATACCATCTCCAACCCTCTCTCAGTCTGCCATGTCCACCGGCACCACCGCTAGTTCCACGATCTCCAGCTCTCCAGTCCAGCTCACCCTACATGAGACTCTTGTTAGGAAAAGGAAATACTCATCCTCGCATCCGTGTACACAGGGTTTGAACGCCCACATTGCTAGACTAATCTCATTAGAGATGATGCCCTACCGGTTAGTTGAAAGCGAAGCTTTCAAAGCGCTGATGGACTACGCTGTACCACGCTACGAGCTACCCAGTCGACACTTCTTTTCGAGAAAAGCCATCCCAGCCCTCCACCACCATGTTAAAGAGCGCATTGTCCATGCACTCAGGCAATCTGTGACTACAAAGGTGCACCTGACAACAGATACATGGACCAGTAGGCATGGCCAGGGACGTTACGTGTCCATCACGGCACACTGGGTGAATGTGGTGGATGCAGGATCCACAGGTGACAGCAATATTGGGACAGTTCTGCCTAGCCCACGGTCTAGGAAACAGTTGGCTGTGGGCGTTCGCCCCCCCTCCTCCTCCTCCTCATCCTCCTGCAGAAGCAAGAGCTCGTCCACAGACCGCAGTCGCACAACCACTCCATCCGCAGCTGCCACTGTTGCACACCAGGTGTCCCATTATGGGACAGCTAGTGGCAAGCGTCAGCAGACTGTATTGGCAGTGAAGTGTTTGGGCGACAACAGACACACCACGGAAGTTCTGTCCGAGCTCTTGCAGAAAGAAACTCAGTCATGGCTGGGCACTGTACATCTTGAGGCAGGCAAGGTAGTGAGTGATAACGGAAGGAATTTCATGGCTGCCATAGCCCTTTCCCAACTGAAACACATTCCTTGCCTGGCTCACACCTTAAACCTGGTGGTGCAGTGCTTCCTGAAAAGTTATCCGGGGTTACCCGACCTGCTCATCAAAGTGCGCAGACTTTGCTCTCATATCCGCCGTTCGCCCGTACACTCCAGCCGTATGCAGAACTATCAGCGGTCTTTGAACCTTCCCCAGCATCGCTTAATTATCGATGTTGCAACAAGGTGGAACTCAACACTGCACATGCTTCAGAGACTGTGCGAACAGAGGCGTGCTGTTATGTATTTGTGGGAGGATACACATACACGGGCAGGCAGTTGGATGGCAGACATGGAGTTGTCAGGTGTGCAGTGGTCGAAGGTACAAGACCTGTGTCAAGTCCTTCAGTGTTTTGAGGAATGCACACGGCTGGTTAGTGCAGACAATGCCATAATAAGCATGAGCATCCCCCTAATGCGTCTGCTGATGTAAAGTTTGACGCACATAAAGGAGCAGGCGTCTGCAGCCGAGGAAGAGGAAAGCCTTGATGACAGTCAGCCATTGTCTGGTCAGGGCAGTCTACAGGACGAGGTAGCGGGCGAAGAGGAGGAGGACGAGGAGGATGATGGGGATGAGTATTTTTTAAATGAGGAAGCTTCTCCGGGGCCAATAGAAATTGGTGGCGTGGCAAGGCCGGGTTCAGGTTTTTTGAGGGAGACAAGTGACGTAGATTTGCCTGTAACTGCCCCTCAAACCAGCACAACCGCAGATTTGACAACTGGAACTTTGGCCCACATGGTGGATTATGCCTTCCGTATCCTCAAAAGGGACCCACACATTATTAAAATGATGACCGATGACGATTACTGGTTGGCCTGCCTCCTTGATCCTCGCTATAAAGGCAAATTGCAAAATATTATGCCACATGAGAACCTCGAACAAATATTAGCAACCAAACAAGCAACTCTTGTAGACCGTTTGATTCAGGCATTCCCAGCACACAGCGCCGGTGATGGTTCTCACACGAGCTGCAGGGGGCTACAGGGCAGAGGTGTTAGAGGTGCACAAATCAGAAGTGGCGTTGGACAGAGCGGTTTTCTGACCAGGTTGTGGAGTGATTTCGCAATGACCGCAGACAGGACAGGTACTGCAGCATCTATTCAAAGTGACAGGAGACAACATTTGTCCAGTATGGTTACTAACTATTTTTCAGCCCTTATCGATGTTCTCCCTCAACCGTCATTCCCATCCCATCCCCAGAATATGCGTTGCAGGAGCTTGCTTGCCCAGCAGCTAGTGTGCTATCAGAAAGAGTATTCAGTGCTGCTGGTTCAATATTAACCGAAAAAAGGACTCGTCTGGCTACCCAAAATGTGGATGATCTCACCTTCATTAAAATGAACCACTCCTGGATTTCAAATTATTTTGCCCCACCTTTCCCGGCTGACACCTAGCTTTCCTATAAAAAGGTCTTGCTTGTGGACTGGTCTTACTGAGTGTTCCAATCTCTTAATTTGCAGCAGCTGTTTATCCAGCATACAACATGTTTACACCTCCCTAAATGGGAAAACTCCCCCCACGGGGCTGTGGTCTCGCCACTTGGCGCAAGCACCCGTTAGAGTGCCGTTTGTCTGAAGAGGTGGGTGTGCCCACTTTTGGTCGACAGCACTGCCACTGGGTCCCTCATAGTACAATAAAGTGTCTCTGGCAGTGGTGGCGCGCAACCAACGTCAGACACACCGTTGTAACATGAGGGGCCCTAGGCCTGTACCGCCGGCTACAAGAGAGTTCCCCCCCCCAGCTCAAACTGTGCTCTACCACGTGCAAAATTATCTCTCACAGCTCCAACAATGTTTAGTCTATGCGCTGACATCCTTCAATGCCTGGCACTGACAATACCAATTTGTTGACATGTATGATGCTAGTTAAAATAGTCAGGGTGAGTGTCCTATATTGACACCAGTAAATACTTAGTGCCAAATTACTATGTCTGAAACTCAGCAGAGGAGCCCACCCCTGTACCTAAGTATGCCACACTTTTGTTTTTTTGTTTTGTTGTTTTGCAAGACTTTAACATCTATTTATTTTTTGGGAGTACTAACTGTGTCAGACACTCCTTCCAATCGTCCTCCGCTGACCACACCAATGCTGCCTGTGTACCCATGTAACCTATTTAAAACTGCATAGATCCTATTTTATTATTTTAGGCCTAGTAAGTCTGTCTGCGGTTCCTCCTTGCAATTGTCCTCCGCTGACCACACCAATGCAGCCTGTGTACCCCTGCGAGATAACTCTAAGTGCCTTGAGCCTATTTTTATTTATTTTAGGCCTAGTAAGTCTGTCTGCGGTCCCTCCTTGCAATCGTCCTCCACTGACCACACCAATGCTGCCTGTGTACCCATGTAACCTATTTAAAACTGCATAGAGCCTATTTTATTATTTTAGGCCTAGTAAGTCTGTCTGCGGTCCCTCCTTGCAATCGTCCTCCACTGACCACACCAATGCAGCCTGTGTACCCCTGCGAGATAACTCTAAGTGCCTTGAGCCTATTTTTATTTATTTTAGGCCTAGTAAGTCTGTCTGCGGTCCCTCCTTGCAATCGTCCTCCGCTGACCACACCAATGCTGCCTGTGTACCCATGTAACCTATTTAAAACTGCATAGAGCCTGCTTTTTTATTTTAGGCCTAGTAAGTCTGTCTGCGGTCCTTCCTTGCAATCGTCCACCGCTGACCACACCAATGCTGCCTGTGTACCCCTGCGAGATAACTCTAAGTGCCTTGAGCCTATTTTTATTTATTTTAGGCCTAGTAAGTCTGTCTGCGGTCCCTCCTTGCAATCGTCCTCCGCTGACCACACCAATGCTGCCTGTGTACCCATGTAACCTATTTAAAACTGCATAGAGCCTATTTTATTATTTTAGGACTAGTAAGTCTGTCTGCGGTCCCTCCTTGCAATCATCCTCCGCTGACCACACCAATGCTGCCTGTGTACCCCTGCGAGATAACTCTAAGTGCCTTGAGCCTATTTTTTTTATTTTAGGCCTAGTAAGTCTGTCTGCGGTCCCTCCTTGCAATCGTCCTCCGCTGACCACACCAATGCTGCCTGTGTACCCATGTAACCTACTTAAAACTGCATAGAGCCTGCTTTTTTATTTTAGGCCTAGTAAGTCTGTCTGCGGTCCCTCCTTGCAATCGTCCACCGCTGACCACACCAATGCTGCCTGTGTACCCCTGCGAGATAACTCTAAGTGCCTTGAGCCTATTTTTATTTATTTTAGGCCTAGTAAGTCTGTCTGCGGTCCCTCCTTGCAATTGTCCTCCACTGACCACACCAATGCTGCCTGTGTACCCATGTAACCTATTTAAAACTGCATAGAGCCTATTTTATTATTTTAGGCCTAGTAAGTCTGTCTGCGGTCCCTCCTTGCAATCGTCCTCCACTGACCACACCAATGCAGCCTGTGTACCCCTGCGAGATAACTCTAAGTGCCTTGAGCCTATTTTTATTTATTTTAGGCCTAGTAAGTCTGTCTGCATTCACTCCTTGCAATCGTCCTCCGCTGACCACACCAATGCTGCCTGTGTACCCATGTAACCTATTTAAAACTGCATAGAGCCTGCTTTTTTATTTTAGGCCTAGTAAGTCTGTCTGCGGTCCTTCCTTGCAATCGTCCGCCGCTGACCACACCAATGCTGCCTGTGTACCCCTGCGAGATAACTCCAAGTGCCTTGAGCCTATTTTTATTTATTTTAGGCCTAGTAAGTCTGTCTGCGGTCCCTCCTTGCAATCGTCCTCCGCTGACCACACCAATGCTGCCTGTGTACCCATGTAACCTATTGAAAACTGCATAGAGCCTATTTTATTATTTTAGGACTAGTAAGTCTGTCTGCGGTCCCTCCTTGCAATCATCCTCCGCTGACCACACCAATGCTGCCTGTGTACCCCTGCGAGATAACTCTAAGTGCCTTGAGCCTATTTTTTTTATTTTAGGCCTAGTAAGTCTGTCTGCGGTCCCTCCTTGCAATCGTCCTCCGCTGACCACACCAATGCTGCCTGTGTACCCATGTAACCTACTTAAAACTGCATAGAGCCTGCTTTTTTATTTTAGGCCTAGTAAGTCTGTCTGCGGTCCCTCCTTGCAATCGTCCACCGCTGACCACACCAATGCTGCCTGTGTACCCCTGCGAGATAACTCTAAGTGCCTTGAGCCTATTTTTTTTATTTTAGGCCTAGTAAGTCTGTCTGCGGTCCCTCCTTGAATCATCCTCCGCTGACCACACCAATGCTGCCTGTGTACCCATGTAACCTATTTAAAACTGCATAGAGCCTGCTTTTTGATTTTCGGCCTAGTAAGTCTGTCTGCGGTCCCTCCTTGCAATCGTCCTCCGCTGACCACAACAATGCTGCCTGTGTACCCATGTAACCTATTTAAAACTGCATAGAGCCTGCTTTTTTATTTTAGGCCTAGTAAGTCTGTCTGCGGTCCCTCCTTGCAATCGTCCTCCGCTGACCACAACAATGCTGCCTGTGTACCTATGTAACCTATTTAAAACTGCATAGAGCCTGCTTTTTTATTTTAGGCCTAGTAAGTCTGTCTGCGGTCCCTCCTTGCAATCGTCATCCGATGACCACACCAATGCTGCCTGTGTACCCATGTAACCTATTTAAAACTGCATAGAGCCTATTTTATTATTTTAGGCCTAGTAAGTCTGTCTGCGGTCCTTCCTTGCAATCATCCTCTGCTGACCACACTAATGCTGCCTGTGTACCCCTGCGAGATAACTAAGTGCCTTGAGCCTATTTTTATTTATTTTAGGCCTGGTAAGTCTGTCTGCGGTCCCTCCTTGCAATCGTCCTCCGCTGACCACACCAATGCTGCCTGTGTACCCATGTAACCTATTTAAAACTGCATAGAGCCTATTTTATTATTTTAGGCCTAGTAAGTCTGTCTGCGGTCCCTCCTTGCAATCGTCCTCCGCTGACCACACCAATGCTGCCTGTGTACCCCTGTGAGATAACTCTAAGTGCCTTGAGCCTATTTTTATTTATTTTAGGCCTAGTAAGTCTGTCTGTGGGGCCTCCTTGCAATCGTCCTCCGCTGACCACACCAATGCTGCCTGTGTACCCATGTAACCTATTTAAAACTGCATAGAGCCTGCTTTTTTATTTTAGGCCTAGTGAGTCTGTCTGCAGTCCCTCCTTGCAATCGTCCTCCGCTGACCACAACAATGCTGCCTGTGTACCCATGTAACCTATTTAAAACTGACTGCATAGAGCCTATTTTTATTTATTTTAGGCCTAGTAAGTCTGTCTGCGGTCCCTCCTTGCAATCGTCCTCCGCTGACCACACCAATGCTGCCTGTGTACCCATGTAACCTATTTAAAACTGCATAGAGCCTATTTTATTATTTTAGGCCTAGTAAGTCTGTCTGCGGTCCCTCCTTGCAATCGTCCTCCGCTGACCACACCAATGCTGCCTGTGTACCCCTGTAACCAATTTAAAACTGCATAGAGCCAACTATTTTAGTTAACACATACTACCTTTGTCTGTCTGCGCCCCTAAATCACGCTGTCCTCCACTGAAAAAGCTGAGCTTCAACCTTCAGGCTCTCATTGAGTATTTTTTAATGTCACACTGCAGTTGCCCTACTTCTTTGGTTGGGGCCTAGTAACGTGTCTGCCGCTCCTTGGTGTTCTCCTCCAGGTTTCCTTGTCTGAGCTTCAACCTTCAGGCTCTCATTGAGTATTTTTTAATGTCACACTGCAGTTGGCCTACTACTTTGGTTGGGGCCTAGTAACGGTGTCTGCCGCTCCCTGGTGTTGTCCTCCACTGAACAAAGCAGTGCCGCCTGTTTACTCCTGTTACTAATTTTGAACTTCATTTGGCCCACTTAATTACTTGGTCCTACTAACTGTGTCAGCCTCTCATTACAGTTGTCCTCCACTGAACAAACCAATGCCGCCTGGTTAGTCCTGTTACCAATTTTGAACTGCATTTAGCCTAGTTTATTCTTTGGCCCTATATCTGTGTTTCCTCCTCATCCTGCCCATTGCCCAGCCACTGCTAGATGAGTCTGCTGGTACATTGACCCAGACCACTACATTCCCCTTGCACTCTACACATCCAGAATCTGACCCTGTTGAAAGTAAGGTTCCCCTTCCCGCATGCTATACCACCTTACACGGGGACAAAGAGGAAGGTGCAGATGAAAGTGCAGGTTCCTTCATCAGGTGGGGGGGCATACTCTTTATCGACGTCACTGGCACAGGGCCCCTCATAGTACGCAAAAGTGTATCTGCCGGTGGGAGGCGCCCCCGCCATGCAAACACACCGCCGTACTTTGAGGGGCCCTGTGCCAGTGCCAATGCCAAAGAGTGGGCCCCCCCTGCTTGCTCAGGATCACAGCACTTGCAAAGTTGAAATACTTACCTCTCCCTGCACCACTGCCGTGACGTGGTCCAGATTTCCTGGGCCCACAAAATACTTGAACCAGCCCTACCCCCAACAACTTTAGCCAAATGACCCCCAATTTCCAATGCCTAACTATTATTATAAGGGAAATTAAGATTGACAAGCTTCATTGACAAGAATGGATGTTTTTGCCATTAAAATGGGCACTCTAGGTGTTTTCCTGGCCCCCACTCACTGCCGACTATGCTGCCCCATTGACTTGCATTGGGTTTCGTGTTTCGGCCGATCCCGACTTTACGAGATAATTGGCCGATTTCACTCGACCCGACTTTTGAGATAGTCGAGTTCCACGAAACCCGACTCGACCCTAAAAAAGTAAAAGTCGCTCAACCCTAGCGCCAACATATTCCACAGCACTTTACAATTAAGCGGGGACGTGTACAGACAAATTCAATACAAGTTAAGACAATTTAAACAGTGACATTAGGAGTGAGGTCCCTGCTCGCAAGCTTACAATCTACACTAGCAGTATTTGGTCAGTATTTTACATCAGTATTTGTAAGCAAAACCCAGGATTGGGTGATAAATGTAGAAGTTGTGCATATATTTCTATTATACTTTTCCTCTATTTGTTCCACTCCTGGTTTTGGCTTACAAATACTGATGTAAAATACTGACCAAATACTGCTACTGTGACCACAGTCTAAGGCTTGGCACACATTTATCCTGCACTTTGTGCTGAGAGCTTGCACCCGGGTTTCCATGTAAATCTCGGAAATTTGTGATTCAGATGGAACCTCTGGCAGAAGATTCCCTATAATGAGACAGATAGAGTTACTGTGGATGCCGTCTGATCTGTGATCCGGTAGTGTCTGTCTTTTTAGAATTGCATAAAAGTGCTGTCGGACACAGTTTTGTGCACTTCTGAAAAGAAGGACCCTGCTGAACAGAGGCCAGACGGAGTCAACAGTAACTCTACTGCCTCATTATAGTGAATGGATCCCTTGGGGGTTTCATCTGAATCGCATCACTTGTTTCTGGAAAATATCCATGGAGTCAAAATCACCACTACACCTGTAGATAAATTTCCCAAGAGGTATAGTTTCTAAAATGGAGTCACTTGAGGGGGGATTCTGCTCTTCTAGCAATTAGGGGCTCTGTATATGAAGTCGCAAACTGTTCTAGGAAAATCTGCACTCCAGGAGGCAAAAAGCACTCCGTTCCTCCCAAGTTTCTCTGCATGGCTAAGTAGTACTGTATAGCCACATATGGGGTATTGCCACAATCATTCGAATTTGTGGGACAAATGTTGGTGCCATTTTTACCCACTTCTTGTTTGAAAATGTAAAATCAGGGGCTAAAACAAAATTTTGTTGGTAAAAATGTAGTTATTTTTCTTCACTATCCAATGGTATAAAATTTTGTGACACACCCGTAGTGTTAATATGATCACTGAACCCCTAGCTGAATTAATTGAGAGGTGTAGTTTGTAAAATGGAGTCACTTATGGAGGAATTATGTTGTTCATGCATCTCATGGGCTCTCCCAGTGGGTCATAGTGTCACTTTTGGGTATCCTCTATCATATAGACCCCTCAAAGTGACTTCAAATGTGATACGGTCCCTAAAAAAATGATTTTGCAAATTTTGTTGTAAAAATTAGAAATCGCTGGTCAACTTTTAACCCTTTAACTTCCTAAGAAAAAAAATGTTCCAAAATTGTGCTGATGTAAAGTAGGGATGTAGGAATTGTTACCTATTAACTAACTGTAAAATTTTCAAAATTTGGCCAAATTTCCATTTTTTTCACAAATAAACGCAAGTCACATCAAAGAAATTTTACCACTGTCATGAAGCACAATATGTCACGAAAAAGCTATTTCATAATTACTGGGATCCGTTGAAGCATTCTACAGTTATAACCACATAAAGTGACTGTGGTTAGAATTGTAAAAATCAGCCTGGTAATTAACCCCTTTCTGACATCGGGCATAATAGTATGCCGATGTCAGTCTCCCTCCCTTTGATATGGGCTCCGGCGCTGAGTCCACATCTTTTCTGGGACATGTCAGCTGTGTTGAACAGCTGACATGCGCCTCTAACAAGCTGCATGTGGAATTGCAATCCACCCGTGGCTGTTAATTACTTAATTGCTGCTATCAATCTCTGACAGCAGCATTTAACCCGCGCTTCCGGCAAGCGTACCAGAAATCCTGCCCATCGATGACCCCGTCACGTGATCGCGGGTCACCAATAAGTTGGCATGACAACTAGAGGTCTCCAGCAGATCTCTATGGTTGTCGCAGCTGGATTGCTATTAGCGCCACCTGGTGATCGGCACTCATAAGAAGTGAGCAATTCTGCTACATACAAGCGATCTGATCATCACCTGTATGTAGCAGAGACGATCGGATTATGGCAGCTTCTAGTCTACTATGGAGACAAGTGAAGCATGCCGAAAGTAAAAAAAAAATGTTTTTAAAAATATGAAAAAATATAAAAGTTCAAATCACCCCCCTTTTGCTCTATTCAAAATAAAACAATTATAAAAATAAAACATAGACATATTTGGAATCGCTGCATTCATAATCGCCCGGTCTATCAATATAAAAAAATAATTAACCTGATCACTTAACGGCACAATGAGCAAAAGATTCAAAACACCAGGATTACGTTTTTTTGGTCACTGCAACGTTGCATTAAATTGCAATAACGGGTGATCAAAAGATCTGCACCAAAATGGTATTATTAAAAACATCAGCTTGGCATGCAAAAAATAAGCCCTCACCCGACCCAAGATCACGAAAAACTTAGACAGAATGTGGTGCAATTTTTTTATAACAAACTTTGGAAATTTTTTCACCACTTAACCCCTTTCTGCCATTGGATGTACTATTCCGTCCATGTGGGGTGGGCCCTACTTCCCAAGGACGGAATAGTACGTCCAGCGTAGCCGATCGCGGTCAGGTGTTACCTGACTATCGCAGCTGACATCCAGCACTATGTGCCAGGAGCAGTCACGGACCACCCCCGGCACATTAACCCCCAGCACACTGCGATCAAACATGATCGCAGTGTTCTGGCGCTACAGGGAAGCATCGCGCAGGGAGGGGGATCCCTGCGTGCTTCCCTGAGACGATCGGTACAAGGCAATGTGCTCACCTTGTACCGAGCGTCTCCTCCCTGCAAGCCCGGATCCAAAATGGCCATGGGGCTGCATCCGGGTCCTGCAGGGAGGTGGCTTCACAGGGCCTGCTCAGAGCAGGCGCCGGGAAGCCTGGAGCTGTGCACATCAGATCGCCGATCTGACACAGTGCACAGCAAAGTGTCAGATCAGCGATCTGTCACTTTACTGTGATGCCCCCCTGGGGCAAAGTAAAGATGTAAAAAAAAAAATTACATGTGTAAAAAAAAATAAAAAAAATTGCTAAATAAATAATAATAAAAAAATATATATTGTTCCAATAAATACATTCCTTAAGCTAAATAAAAAAAGACAATAAAAGTACACATATTTAGTATCGCCGCATCCGTAACGACCTGACCTATAAAACTGTCCCACTAGCTAACCCCTTCAGTGAACACCGTAAAAAAAAAAAACGAGGCAAAAGCAACGCTTTATTATCATACTGCCGGACAAAAAGTGGAATAACATCAAAAAGACAGATATAAATAACCATGGTACCGCTGAAAACATCACCTTGTCCCGCAAAAAACGAGCCACCACACAGCACCATCAGCGAAAAAGTAAAAAAGTTATAGTCCTCAGAATAAAGCGATGCAAAAATTATTATTTTTTGTATAAAATAGTTTTAATTGTATAAAAGTGCCAAAACATAAAAAAATGATATAAATAAGGTATCGCTGTAATCGTACTGACCCAAAGAATAAAACTGCTTTATCCATTTTACCAAACACGGAACGGTATAAACGCCCCCCAAAAAAGAAATTCACGCATAGCTGGTTTTTGGTCATTCTGCCACACAAAAATCGGAATAAAAAGCGATCAAAAAATGTCTTGTGCCCAAAAATGTTACCAATAAAAACGTCAACTCGTCCAGCAAAAATCAAGACCTCACATGATTCTGTGGATCAAAATATGGAAAAATTATACCTCTCAAAATGTGGTAACGCAAAAAACATTTTTTGCAATAAAAAGCGTCTTTTAGTGTGTGACGGCTGCCAATCATAAAAATATACTAAAAAACATGCTATAAATACTAAATCAAACCCCCCTTCATCACCCCCTTAGTTCTGAAAAATTAAAAAATTTTAAAAGTGTATTTATTTCCATTTTCCCATTAGGGTTAGGGCTAGGGTTAGGGCTAGGGTTAGGGTTAGGGCAAGGGTTAGGGCTTGGGTAAGGGCTAGGGTTATGGTTAGGGTTAGGGCTAGGGTTAGGTTAGGGCTAGGGTTAGGGTTGGGGCTAGGGTTAGGGCTACAGTTAGGGTTAGGGTTGGGGCTAAAGTTAGGGTTGGGGCTAAAGTTGGGTTGGGGCTAAAGTTACGGTTAGGGTTTGGATTACATTTACGGTTGGGAATAGGGTTGGGATTAGGGTTAGGGGTGTGTCAGGGTTAGGGGTGTGGTTAGGGTTACAGTTGAGATTAGGGTTAGGGGTATGTTTGGATTAGGGTTTCAGTTATAATTGGGGGGTTTCCACTGTTTAGGCACATCAGGGGCTCTCCAAACGCGACATGGCGTCCAATCTTAATTCCAGCCAATTCTGCGTTGAAAAAGTAAAACAGTGCTCCTTCCCTTCCGAGCTCTCCCGTGCACACAAACGGGGTTTACCCCAACATATGGGGTATAAACGTACTCAGGACACATTGGACAACAACTTTTGGGGTCCAATTTCTCCTGTTACCCTTGGGAAAATACAAAACTGGGGGCTAAAAAATAATTTTTGTGTAAAAAAAAAAAGGATTTTTTATTTTCACGGCACTGCGTTATAAACTGTAGTGAAACACTTGGGGGTTCAAAGTTCTCACAACACATCTAGATAAGTTCCTTGGGGGGTCTAGTTTCCAATATGGGGTCACTTATGGGGGGTTTCTACTGTTTAGTTACATCAGGGGCTCTGCACACGTGACGTGATGCCTGCAGACCATTCCATCTAAGTCTGCATTCCAAATGGCGCTCCTTCCCTTCCGAGCTCTCCCATGCGCATAACTCCCTAATAAAAAAAAATTTTGGTTCCAAAATTGTGCTGATGTAAAGTAGACATGTGGGAAATGTTACTTATTAAGTATTTTGTGTTACATATCTCTGTGATTTAATTGTATAAAAATTAAAAGTTGGAAAATTGCGAAATTTTCAAAATTTTCACCAAATTTCTTTTTTTTTTTTACAAATAAACGAAGGTAATATCAAAGAAATTTTACCACTATCATGAAGTACAATATGTCACGAGAAAAGAATGTCAGAATTACCGGGATCCGTTGAAGCATTCCAGAGTTATAACCTCATAAAGAGACAGTGGTCAGAATTGTAAAAATTGACTCGGTCATTAACGTGCAAACCACCCTTGGGGATAAAGGGGTTAAATAAATAAAATAGAACCTAGACATGTTTGGTGTCTTTGACTTCATAATGACCTGTAGAATCACAATGGCAGGTCAGTTTTAGCATTTAGTGAAGTGAACATGGTAAAAAAACAAACAACTGTTGGATTGCACTTTTTTTGCAGTTTCACCGCACTTGGAATTTTTGTTCCCATTTTTCAGTACATGATATGTTAAAACTAATGGTGTCATTTAAAAGTACAACTCATGCCACAAAAACAAGCCCCCACAATGTTAAGGCTCTGCACAGAAGGGATATAAAAAATTAAAATGCAAAAATACCTCTCGCTGTTAAGGGGTTAATGTGCAAACCATCTTCTAGGGTAAAGGGGTTAAAGCATGTGAGTATTAGGAATTGCTTGGTTCGAGCAACAAGCACCTGAGCATTTTAGTGCTTGCTCATCCTGTCTGCTTAGCTTTTTTGTAGGGTTAATGTTAACCAAAAAATGGTTTATCAACATTTACTACACCAACAGAGGGCACTTCCCATAAGAATATTGGGCTCATAGACTAAGTAAGTGTATATTAGCCAAATGGATAATTTTTGAGCAGACTTGTTCCATAATATACTGCCTTTGCATATGAATGCACATTTTGCCAACAAATCTGCGTCAAAGGCTTATATCTGCTGGTGTGTTTTTAATATTTTACACTACATTTACATAGTATTGCTTGTCTCTGCTTGCATCACACGGAAATATGAAAATCAACCATGAGATCTGTTCAAAGAGCTAAGAATCTTACTGTACACTATGGGTGCAATATATCACTGCACTGACATTTCCAAAGTTATAAAGATGTCATTTCAAGCATGATATCTCTATCAAGTATTTAAAACCTCAGATGATGTGTACGGTTCAAAGCCTGGCATTTCGAAAACTGCTGCTACTCTTCTGCGCTATCTATATAGGATTACAGATGCAAGCAATCTTTCATGCAATTCTCTAGAAATCTGTTAGGCAGTGAAAGTATTAGCAATGAAGAAAGTGGATAATTTCAAGGTTCTCTGCCATGAGCATATGCATAGTCATTGGTGAACTGCATAGCCTCATCTGGAGTATAATCTTTTTAGCTACACTATCGGAAGAAGGCTTTAGGCTTATAAAGCAGAGCATTTAGTGTGGTGATCAAATGTCATCAATCGCTTGTATTACTGGTCTTTACTATAGAAACACAGTGACAAATTGAATAATAAAGCCAGTTTAAATTTAATATTGAAATATTGACAACGAGTAAAACAACAGCCATATGGCGAGCCATTGACATTGCTGCAATTGAAATAACTCTTATGCTTGTGCCTAAACATGTACATAAAAGTTCTATAATAAAAAATCCAAACATTTGTCCTGTCAAGTTGGTATTTTGAGGTATCGAGCAGCTATACCAGACCTGCACAACATATAGCCCGTAGCCTGCATGTGGTCCGCAGAGCTTTTCAGGAGATGCAGGCTTCTTGCTTTCCTTCTTACAATTTTCAAATGTATTTGCATCTTACAGATATTAATACATTTCAACACTTGAGCACCAGGAAGGGGGCTGAGCAGCGCTTCAGCATACTGTTGTTGCCGGTACCACAAGGCAGTGGAGACGTCGGGTCCTGTTATTTTAGATGAGGGGTGATGCGGGTAGGGGTGGGTTGTGTTACTAGCAGGGCACATAATGTAACAATGGGGGACATTATGAGGCAGTTTCGAACATTATGGGGCAATGGGAGGGATTGTGAAAGTGGGCATATTATAGTGAAGGGAAGTGAGATGGGGGACTTTATGCAGAGAGGCTTTGTGGGAGAGATATGGAAAGGGGCAGTTTGGGGAGATATTTTGGAGAGGAGATGTGTGGATGTGATATTATGGAGAGGAGCAGTGTGGGGGAGACATTATGGATCAGGTCATTGGGGGGGTATTTGGTGCAGGAAGCTCAGTAAGAGGAAATAATATTTTCAAGGGCTTAGCATAGGAGATATTTTTATTTATGGGGCTGTAAAATTATACTTTGATTTTTAAGAGCACCATGTTGAGATGTGCTGCTGAAGACAGATGAAGGAAGTCTGGAGAGATGAGCTCTGGGCATGAAATCTCATCATGGAGTCAAAAGGGATGGGAAAGAGCGACTTCAATCAGAGAAAATGTAATCTAAAAGGTACCTGGGTGTAAATGTTTATAGTTGATACTGACTACACCTCATCAATGCTATGGATTCTGTATGGCTCACAGTCTGACAATGTCTCCTTACCATTGTTAAGGACATACTGGAAATTGTAGGGTAAATGTTACACAATTATATTTGGGGCTGACCTAACATTACAAAGGATAACTTTATTGAAAGTGGTGCTGTATATATGTGCTGATAGTGTTTCTGGCACTGCATTCATTTACTGATGGCTTTAATGGTGCTGCATTGATGTACCTACCAATGGTATTTCTGGCACAGCATTTGTGTACTGAAGGTATTTATGATGCTGCATTTCTGTACTGACAGCATTTAATGCATTGCATTCATATACTGACTTTGTTTCTGGTGCTGCTTTCATGTACTCAAAGTGTTTCCAGCACTTCATTTATGTACCAACGGTGTTTATGACACTGTATTAATGTACTGATGGTGGTTCAGATGCTGCATGCATGTACTGACGGTGGTTCTAGTGCTACATGTATGTACTGATGGTGATTCTGATGCTGCATTCATCTACTGATGGTGGTGCTGCTGTTGCTGCATTCATGTACTGATGGTGGTTCTTGAGCCACACTCATGTGCTGATGTTCTGATGGTGGTTCCAATCTTGTACACATATAACAATCCATAATGTGCTTCATAGCTATGTTAAAACTTAAAAATCCTTAAAACGTAAACATTTGAGATTAGGAGGGGATTTTGTTGTGTATTTGGTTTTTGGGCTCCCCCGGTGGTCACTGGTGGTACTGGACTTGTGTGCTTCACTTCTCTGTTCACCTGTTTCCATCAGGGTATGGGTGTATCCTATTTAGCCTTGCTGCTCAGTTATTCTAGTGCCGGCCATCAATGTAACCAGAGCCTTTCTGTTGCATGTTCCTGCTTCTAGACTACTATCAGCTAAGTTGGACTCTTAGTCCTAAGTTTGTTTTGCATTTTTGTTCCAGTTCACAGTTATGTTATTTTTCTGTAGCTGGAAGCTCTTGTGGGCCGAAATTGCCACTCCGGTGTCATGAGTTGACACATGAGTCTTAAAGTAATTTCGGGATGGTATTTTAATAGGGTTTTCAGCTGACCGTGAAGTTCCCTATTGTATCTTCTTGCTATCTAGTAAGCGGACCTCGCTTTGCTGAACCTACCTTCATACTGCATATGTCTTTTCCTCTGAACTCACCGTCAATATATGTGGGGGGCTTCTGTCTCCTTTTTGGGGGAATTTCCCTAGAGGTAAGCCAGGTCTGTCTTTTCCTCTATTAGGGTTAGTTAGTCCTCCGGCTGGCACTAGGCGTCTAGGGATAAAACGTAGGCACGCCACCCGGCCACTGTTAGTTGTGTGGTAGGTTTAGCTCACGGTCAGCTCGAGATTCCATCACCCAAGAGCTGTTCTGTTATTTCTGTTCTCTGACGTTTCCTTGCCATTGGGAACCATGACAGTATGGCCGGCCAAGTGTTAAAACCGTTGGCAGAAGAAAGGAGAGAAAAAGAAGTCTGCAGATTTTTTTTTTTTCCTCTGAGCTTGCTCTATAGTTGACTTAGTTGCATTTCTGCTCTAATTGCAGCCTTTGTCTCTCTCTCTCCTTCTAATCCTTGAATGGCTCTGATCTCACCTGATTAAAATGGATCCTCAGAGTTTGGCTACAGGTTTGAATAATCTTGCTACGAAGGTTCAAAATTTACAGGATTTTGTTATTCATGCTCCTATATCTGAACCTAGAATTCCTATACCAGAATTTTTCTCCGGGGATAGATCTCGTTTCCTGAATTTCAAAAATAATTGGAAATTATTTCTTTCCCTGAGATCTCGCTCCGTTGGAGATCCCGCACAGCAGGTTAGGATAGTAATTTCCTTGCTGCGGGGTGACCCTCAAGACTGGGCATTTGCATTGGCACCCGGGGATCCTGCGTTGCTCAATGTGGATGCGTTTTTTCTGGCTTTGGGGTTGCTTTATGAGGAACCTAACTTAGAGATTCAGGCTGAAAAAGCCTTGATGGCCCTATCTCAAGGGCAAGATGAAGCTGAAATATACTGCCAAAAATTTCGTAAATGGTCTGTGCTTACTCAGTGGAATGAGTGCGCCCTGGCGGCGAATTTCAGAGAGGGTCTCTCTGATGCCGTTAAAGATGTTATGGTGGGGTTCCCTGCACCTACAGGTCTGAATGAGTCCATGACAATGGCTATTCAGATTGATCGGCGTTTGCGGGAGCGCAAACCTGTGCACCATTTGGCGGTGTCTTCTAAGAAGGCTCCAGAAAGTATGCAATGTGATAGAATTCTGTCCAGAAGCGAACGGCAGAATTTTAGGCGAAAAAATGGGTTGTGCTTCTATTGTGGTGATTCAACTCATGTTATATCAGCATGCTCTAAACGTACAAAAAAGGTTGATAAGTCTATTTCAATTGGCACTTTACAGTCTAAGTTTATTCTGTCTGTGACCTTGATTTGTTCATTATCGTCAATTACCGCGGATGCCTATGTCGACTCTGGCGCCGCTTTGAGTCTAATGGATTGGTCCTTTGCCAGGCGCTGTGGGTTTGATCTAGAGCCTCTGGAAGTTCCTATACCTCTGAAGGGTATTGACTCTACACCATTGGCTAGTAATAAACCACAATACTGGACACAAGTGACTATGCGTATGAATCCAGACCATCAGGAAATGATTCGCTTCCTTGTGTTGTACAATCTACATGACGTTTTGGTGCTCGGATTACCATGGTTACAATCTCATAACCCAGTCCTTGACTGGAAAGCAATGTCTGTGTTAAGCTGGGGATGTCAGGGGGCTCATGGGGACGTACCTTTGGTTTCCATTTCGTCATCTATTCCCTCTGAGATTCCGGAATTTTTATCTGATTATCGTGATGTTTTTGAGGAGCCTAAGCTTGGTTCACTACCTCCTCACAGAGATTGCGATTGTACCATAGATCTGATTCCGGGCAGTAAATTTCCAAAGGGTCGTTTATTTAATCTATCTGTACCTGAACATGCTGCTATGCGAGAATATATTAAGGAGTCCCTGGCAAAGGGACATATTCGTCCTTCTTCATCTCCCTTAGGAGCCAGTTTTTTCTTTGTATCTAAAAAAGATGGCTCTTTGAGGCCGTGTATTGATTATCGACTCTTGAATAAAATTACAGTCAAATATCAGTATCCTCTGCCACTGCTGACTGATTTGTTTGCTCGAATAAAAGGGGCTAAGTGGTTCTCTAAGATTGATCTCCGTGGGGCGTATAATTTGGTGCGAATTAAGCAGGGGGATGAGTGGAAAACCGCATTTAATACGCCCGAGGGCCATTTTGAGTATTTAGTAATGCCTTTTGGTCTTTCAAATGCCCCTTCAGTCTTTCAGTCCTTTATGCATGACATTTTCCGTGAATATTTGGATAAATTTATGATCGTGTGTCTGGATGATATTTTGATTTTTTCGGATGACTGGGATTCTCATGTCCAACAGGTCAGGAGGGTTTTTCAGGTTTTGCGGGCTAATTCCTTGTGTGTGAAGGGTTCTAAGTGTATATTTGGGGTTCAAAAGATTTCTTTTTTGGGGTACATTTTTTCCCCCTCTTCCATTGAGATGGATCCTGTCAAGGTTCGGGCTATTTGTGATTGGACGCAGCCTTCTTCTCTTAAGAGCCTTCAGAAATTTTTGGGCTTTGCTAATTTTTATCGGCGATTTATAACTGGTTTTTCTGATGTTGCTAAACCTTTGACTGATTTGACCAAAAAGGGTGCTGATGTTGCTGATTGGTCCCCTGCTGCTGTGGAGGCCTTTCGGGAGCTTAAGCGCCGCTTTTCTTCCGCCCCTGTGTTGCGTCAGCCTGATGTTACTCTTCCTTTTCAGGTTGAGGTCAATGCTTCCGAGATCGGAGCTGGGGCGGTCTTGTCGCAGAAAAGTTCCGACTGCTCCGTGATGAGACCTTGTGAGTTCTTTTCTCGAAAATTTTCGCCCGCCGAGCGAAATTATGATATTGGTAATCAGGAGCTTTTGGCTATGAAGTGGGCTTTTGAGGAGTGGCGTCATTGGCTTGAGGGTGCTAGACATCAGGTGGTGGTATTGACCGATCACAAGAATTTGATTTATCTTGAGTCTGCCAGGCGCCTGAATCCTAGACAGGGGCGCTGGTCGTTGTTTTTCTCTCGGTTTAATTTTGTGGTCTCATACTTACCAGGTTCTAAAAATGTGAAGGCGGATGCCCTTTCTAGGAGTTTTGAGCCTGATTCCCCTGGTGATTCTGAACCTACAGGTATCCTTAAGGATGGGGTGATATTATCTGCTGTTTCCCCAGACCTGCGACGGGCTTTGCAGGAGTTTCAGGCGGATAGACCTGATCGTTGCCCGCCTGGTAGACTGTTTGTTCCTGATGATTGGACCAGTAGAGTCATCTCGGAGGTTCATTCTTCTGTGTTGGCAGGTCATCCCGGGATCTTTGGTACCAGGGATTTGGTGGCTAGGTCCTTCTGGTGGCCTTCCCTGTCTCGAGATGTACGAGTTTTTGTGCAGTCTTGTGATGTTTGTGCTCGGGCCAAACCTTGTTGTTCTCGGGCTAGCGGATTGTTGTTGTCTTTGCCTATTCCGAAGAGGCCTTGGACTCACATCTCTATGGATTTTATTTCTGATCTCCCTGTTTCTCAGAAAATGTCTGTCATCTGGGTGGTGTGTGACCGTTTTTCTAAGATGGTTCATTTGGTGCCCTTGCCTAAGTTGCCTTCCTCATCCGAGTTGGTTCCTCTGTTTTTTCAAAATGTGGTTCGCTTGCATGGTATTCCGGAGAATATCGTTTCTGACAGGGGGACTCAGTTCGTGTCTAGATTTTGGCGGGCGTTCTGTGCTAGGATGGGCATTGATTTGTCTTTTTCGTCTGCGTTCCATCCTCAGACTAATGGCCAGACTGAGCGAGCTAATCAGACCTTGGAGACTTATTTGAGGTGTTTTGTGTCTGCGGATCAGGATGACTGGGTTGCTTTTTTGCCGTTGGCGGAGTTTGCCCTCAATAATCGGGCTAGTTCTGCCACTTTGGTTTCTCCTTTCTTTTGCAATTCGGGGTTTCATCCTCGTTTTTCTTCCGGTCAGGTGGAGTCTTCGGATTGTCCTGGAGTGGATACTGTGGTGGATAGGTTGCATCGGATTTGGGGACAGGTGGTGGACAATTTGGAGTTGTCCCAGGAAAAGACTCGGCATTTTGCTAACCGCCGTCGTCGTGTTGGTCCTCGTCTTCGTGTTGGGGACTTGGTGTGGTTGTCTTCTCGTTCTGTCCCTATGAGGGTTTCTTCTCCTAAGTTTAAGCCTCAGTTCATCGGCCCGTATAAGATTTTGGAGATTCTTAACCCCGTGTCCTTTAGATTGGACCTCCCAGCATCTTTTTCTATCCATAATGTCTTCCATCGGTCATTATTGCGCAGGTATGAGGTACCGGTTGTGCCTTCCGTTGAGCCTCCCGCTCCGGTGTTGGTTGAGGGTGAATTGGAGTACGTTGTGGAGAAGATCTTGGACTCCCATGTTTCCAGACGGAAACTTCAGTATCTGGTCAAGTGGAAGGGCTACGGTCAAGAGGATAATTCTTGGGTGACAGCCTCTGATGTTCATGCCTCTGATTTGGTCCGTGCCTTTCATAGGGCTCGTCCTGATCGCCCTGGTGGTTCTTGTGAGGGTTCGGTGCCCCCTCCTTGAGGGGGGGGGTACTGTTGTGTATTTGGTTTTTGGGCTCCCCCGGTGGTCTCTGGTGGTACTGGACTTGTGTGCTTCACTTCTCTGTTCACCTGTTTCCATCAGGGTATGGGTGTATCCTATTTAGCCTTGCTGCTCAGTTATTCTAGTGCCGGCCATCAATGTAACCAGAGCCTTTCTGTTGCATGTTCCTGCTTCTAGACTACTATCAGCTAAGTTGGACTCTTAGTCCTAAGTTTGTTTTGCATTTTTGTTCCAGTTCACAGTTATGTTATTTTTCTGTAGCTGGAAGCTCTTGTGGGCCGAAATTGCCACTCCGGTGTCATGAGTTGACACATGAGTCTTAAAGTAATTTCGGGATGGTATTTTAATAGGGTTTTCAGCTGACCGTGAAGTTCCCTATTGTATCTTCTTGCTATCTAGTAAGCGGACCTCGCTTTGCTGAACCTACCTTCATACTGCGTATGTCTTTTCCTCTGAACTCACCGTCAATATATGTGGGGGGCTTCTGTCTCCTTTTTGGGGGAATTTCCCTAGAGGTAAGCCAGGTCTGTCTTTTCCTCTATTAGGGTTAGTTAGTCCTCCGGCTGGCGCTAGGCGTCTAGGGATAAAACGTAGGTACGCCACCCGGCCACTGTTAGTTGTGTGGTAGGTTTAGCTCACGGTCAGCTCGAGATTCCATCACCCAAGAGCTGTTCTGTTATTTCTGTTCTCTGACGTTTCCTTGCCATTGGGAACCATGACAGGATTTGGCGAGATTCTGCTCCAAAAACTCAGCTTAAGTTATTGTGTGTTTAGACTTATTTTTGTGAAACAGAAACAGCAGAAACTCTCCAAATCCTACTCAAGTATTCAAAGCTTGCTTCTGGTGTTGTATTAATGTACCTATGGTGGTTTTGGTGATGTATTCATGTAACTACCCATTTCCTTTTTTTGCGGCCCTTGGGATTGGATCAGTATGGCAACATGACACTTGGACCAAAAAATGATGCAGATGTTGTCCTTGGTGGGGTTTCGAACCAGGATGCCAGCACTTCAGCAGGCAGAGTGAGATATAGAAAGATCATGATGAGCTTTCTAACAAGTCTTTTTCCTCACCTCAGTGTTTGATTCATATCTACAGTGATCACTAGGGTTGAGCGAAACGGGTCGATCATTTTCAAAAGTCGCCGACTTTTGGCTAAGTCGGCGTCTCATGAAACCCGATCCGACCCCTGTGCTTGTCGGCCATGCGGTACGCGACTTTCGCGCCAAAGTCGCGTTTCAATGACGCGAAAAGCGCCATTTCTCAGCCAATGAAGGTGAACGCAGAGTGTGGGCAGCGTGATGACATAGATCCTGGTCCCCACCATCTTAGAGAAGGGCATTGCAGTGATTGGCTTGCTGTCTGCGGCGTCACAGGGGCTATAAAGGGGCGTTCCCGCCGACCGCCATCTTACTGCTGCTGATCTGAGCTTAGGGAGAGGTTGCTGCCGCTTCATCAGAAGCAGGGAGAGCGTTAGGCAGGGTCCACTAACCACCAAACCGCTTGTGCTGCAGCGATTTCCACTGTCCAACACCACCTTCGGTGTGCAGGAACAGTGGAAGCTATTTTTTTTTTTTTTTCCCCTCAGCGCTGTAGCTCATTGGGCTGCCCTAGAAGGCTCCGTGATAGCTGTATTGCTGTGTGTACGCCACTGTGGAAACCAACTGCTTTTTTCAAAGCACATATCCTCTTGTTCCTTCCTTTCTGCACAGCTATCTTTTTTGTTTGTCCACACTTTTTATTTAATTTGTGCATCAGTCCACTCCTATTGCTGCCTGCCATACCTGGCTTACATTACTGCAGGGAGATAGTAATTGTAGGACAGTTTTTTTTTTTTTTTGTTTTTTTTTTGTGGGAGATTAAGATTGGCATTTCTGCTACAGTGCCATCCCTGTGTGTGCCATCTCTCACTGAGTGGGCCATAGAAAGCCTATTTATTTTTTCCGTGATTTGTGTTCTAAAATCTACCTCAACACAGAAACACTACATCAATCAGTGGGAGAAAAATATTGGCCTCAGTCAGGGCTTGTGTGCCACTGCTGTGTGTGCGCTATCATTCAGTGGGCTATAGCAAGCCTATATTTTTTTTTTTTTTTTTTTTTTAATATTATTTGGTTTCAAAAGTCTCCCTGAAAAAAAAAAAAAACCTAAAAAAACAGTGGGAGAGTAATATTGCCCTTTCAGCTTGTGTGCCAGTCTTGACTCCTGGGTGTGCCACCTCTCTCCCTCTCATTCAGTGGGCCATAGAAAGCCTATTTATTTTTTTTTTTAAATATTATTGGGTTTCTAAAGTCTCCCTGAAAAAAACAAAAAATACATAAAAAAACAGTGGGAGAGTAATATTGCCCTTTCAGCTTGTGTGCCAGTCTTGACTCCTGGGTGTGCCACCTCTCTCCCTTTCATTCAGTGGGCCATAGAAAGCCTATTTTTTTTTTTTTAATATTATTTGGTTTCTAATTCTCCCTGAAAAAAAAAAAAAAACCTAAAAAAACAGTGGGAGAGTAATATTGCCCTTTCAGCTTGTGTGCCAGTCTTGACTCCTGGGTGTGCCACCTCTCTCCCTCTCATTCAGTGGGCCATAGAAAGCCTATTTATTTTTTTTTTTAAATATTATTGGGTTTCTAAAGTCTCCCTGAAAAAACAAAAAATACATAAAAAAACAGTGGGAGAGTAATATTGCCCTTTCAGCTTGTGTGCCAGTCTTGACTCCTGGGTGTGCCACCTCTCTCCCTTTCATTCAGTGGGCCATAGAAAGCCTATTTATTTTTTCCGTGATTTGTGTTCTAAATTCTACCTCAACACAAAAACACTACATCAATCAGTGGGAGAAAAATATTGGCCTCAGTAAGGGCTTGTGTGCCACTGCTGTGTGTGCTATCTCTCATTCAGTGGGCTATAGCAAGCCTATTTTTTTTTTTTTTTTTTTTTTTTTTAATATTATTTGGTTTCTAAAGTCTCCCTGAAAAAAAAAAAAAACCTAAAAAAACAGTGGGAGAGTAATATTGCCCTTTCAGCTTGTGTGCCAGTCTTGACTCCTGGGTGTGCCACCTCTCTCCCTCTCATTCAGTGGGCCATAGAAAGCCTATTTATTTTTTTTTTTAAATATTATTGGGTTTCTAAAGTCTCCCTGAAAAAAACAAAAAATACATAAAAAAACAGTGGGAGAGTAATATTGCCCTTTCAGCTTGTGTGCCAGTCTTGACTCCTGGGTGTGCCACCTCTCTCCCTCTCATTCAGTGGGCCATAGAAAGCCTATTTATTTTTTTTTTTAAATATTATTGGGTTTCTAAAGTCTCCCTGAAAAAAACAAAAAATACATAAAAAAACAGTGGGAGAGTAATATTGCCCTTTCAGCTTGTGTGCCAGTCTTGACTCCTGGGTGTGCCACCTCTCTCCCTTTCATTCAGTGGGCCATAGAAAGCCTATTTTTTTTTTTTTAATATTATTTGGTTTCTAATTCTCCCTGAAAAAAAAAAAAAAACCTAAAAAAACAGTGGGAGAGTAATATTGCCCTTTCAGCTTGTGTGCCAGTCTTGACTCCTGGGTGTGCCACCTCTCTCCCTCTCATTCAGTGGGCCATAGAAAGCCTATTTATTTTTTTTTTTAAATATTATTGGGTTTCTAAAGTCTCCCTGAAAAAACAAAAAATACATAAAAAAACAGTGGGAGAGTAATATTGCCCTTTCAGCTTGTGTGCCAGTCTTGACTCCTGGGTGTGCCACCTCTCTCCCTTTCATTCAGTGGGCCATAGAAAGCCTATTTTTTTTTTTTTTAATATTATTTGGTTTCTAATTCTCCCTGAAAAAAAAAAAAAAACCTAAAAAAACAGTGGGAGAGTAATATTGCCCTTTCAGCTTGTGTGCCAGTCTTGACTCCTGGGTGTGCCACCTCTCTCCCTCTCATTCAGTGGGCCATAGAAAGCCTATTTATTTTTTTTTTTAAATATTATTGGGTTTCTAAAGTCTCCCTGAAAAAACAAAAAATACATAAAAAAACAGTGGGAGAGTAATATTGCCCTTTCAGCTTGTGTGCCAGTCTTGACTCCTGGGTGTGCCACCTCTCTCCCTTTCATTCAGTGGGCCATAGAAAGCCTTTTTTTTTTTTGGTTTTTTTAATATTATTTGGTTTCTAAAGTCTCCCTGAAAAAAACAAAAAAAACATAAAAAACAGTGGGAGAGTAATATTGCCCTTTCAGCTTGTGCGCCAGTCTTGACTCCTGGTTGTGCCACCTCTCTCTCTCTAATTGTGGGCCATAGAAAGCCTTTTTTTTTTTTTTTTTAATATTATTTGGTTTCTAAAGTCTCCCTGAGAAAAAAAAATAAATAAATTAGGTGGGAGATTAATATTGACATTAGTGCTTGAGTGACAGTCCTGCGTGTGTGTCATCTCTGTGATTTTGTGCCACAGAAAACAGAGTGTGTAACATTGTGCCTGATTTTCCTTGTGGTCTCACCAACCTGTTAAGGGATATTGAAATCATACTGAAGTTATAGCTCACCGTGTAAGTTGTTTGATAGCAACAAATAAAGTTACTTTGGTTAAGATTTTAAAACAATGAGGAAGTCTGGTGCAAGAGGTCGTCGTGGGCGTTCATTGTCAGCTGGTAATGATGGTAGTGGTAGTGGAGCATCAGGTGGTCGTGGGGATAAAAATATTCCACCTAAGTCTGGAGCTGTGGAGCCAGTTTCGTCGTCAGGCTACACAAGGCCTCGAACGCTCTCTTTTCTGGGAGTAGGAAAACCGCTTTTAAAGGCGGAGCAGCAACAGCAAGTTTTGGCTTACATTGCAGACTCAGCCTCTAGCTCTTTTGCCTCCTCTTCCGAAACTGGTAAATGTAAAAGCAGCGCGTCGCTTGTGGATGTTCACGGTCAGGGACAAGTCGCTTCCTTGTCCTCCTCAGCAAAAACTACAACAAGAGAGAAGGATGCAGCAGGCGACACAACGGGTCACTCCATGGAGCTCTTTACACATACCGTCCCTGGCTTAGAAAGTGAAACATTTAACAGGCCATGCCCATTACAAGTATATTCTGACATGGAGTGCACTGATGCACAGCCACAGCCAGAGTACTATGCTGCTCCTTTGACTCAGACCACCACATTGCCCTCTCAGGGTACAGATCCACAATCAGACCCTGATGAGACTATGTTGCCCCGCCACGAACGCTATACCACCGACCGACACAGTGACACAGACGAAGTTGCACACGAGCTCGAAGAGGAGGTAATAGATGACCCAGTTATTGACCCCGATTGGCAGCCATTGGGGGAACAGGGTGCAGGCGGCAGTAGTTCAGAAGCGGAGGTGGAGGAGGGGCCGCAGCAGGCATCAACATCGCAACAGGTTCCATCTGCCGGGCCCGTATCTGGACCAAAACGCGTGTCAAAGCCAAAACCTGTTGGAGCACAGCGTTGCCATCCGGTTAAAGCTCAGTCTGCAATCCCTGAAAAGGGATCAGAGTCTAGGAAGAGTGCAGTCTGGCATTTTTTTAAACAACATCCAACTGATCAGCGCAAAGTCATCTGTCAAAAATGTTCAACTAGCTTAAGCAGAGGTCAGAATCTGAAAAGTCTAAATACTAGTTGCATGCATAGACACTTAACCACCATGCATTCTCAAGCCTGGACTAACTACCAAACGTCCCTCAAGGTTGTAGCACCCTCGGCCAATGAAGCTAGTCAGCAACGCAACATCCCTTCCGTCACTGTAAGGCCACCATTTTCCGCACCACCGGCAGTATCTGTGCAGGTTTCTTTGCCAGCCAAAAGCAGTCAGGGTCAGGGAATCACCAGTTTTGTAGGAGGAAATATTGCATGTAGGGCACCGGCGGAAACAATACCGTCTCCAACCGTCTCTCAGTCTGCCATGTCCACCGGCACACCCGAAAGTTCCACGATCTACAGCTCTCCAGTCCAGCTCACCCTACATGAGACTCTGGTTAGAAAAAGGAAGTACTTATCCTCGCATCCGCGTACACAGGGTTTTAACGCCCACATAGCTAGACTAATCTCGTTAGAGATGATGCCCTACCGGTTAGTTGAAAGCGAAGCTTTCAAAGCCCTGATGGAGTACGCTGAACCACGATACGAGCTACCCAGTCGACACTTTTTTTCCAGAAAAGCCATCCCAGCCCTGCACCAGCATGTTAAACAGCGCATCGTCCATGCACTCAGGCAATCTGTGAGTACAAAGGTGCACCTGACTACAGATGCATGGACCAGTAGGCATGGCCAGGGACGTTATGTGTCCATCACGGCACACTGGGTGAATGTGGTGGATGCAGGGTCCACAGGCGACATCAATTTAGGGACAGTTGTGCCTAGCCCACGGTCTAGGAAACAGTTGGCTGTAGGCGTTCGCACCCCCTCCTCCTCCTCCTCGTCCTCCTGCAGAAGCTACAGCTCTTCCACAGAACGCAGTCGGCCAACCACTCCATCGGCAGATGACACTGTTGCACACCAGTTGTCCCATTATGGGCCAGCTACTGCCAAGCGTCAGCAGGCTGTATTGGCTATGAAGTGTTTGGGCGACAACAGACACACCGCGGAAGTTCTGTCCGAGTTCTTGCAACAAGAAACGCAGTCGTGGCTGGGCACAGTAGATCTTGAGGCAGGCAAGGTAGTGAGTGATAACGGAAGGAATTTCATGGCTGCCATCTCCCTTTCCCAACTGAAACACATTCCTTGCCTGGCTCACACCTTAAACCTGGTGGTGCAGTGCTTATTGAAAACTTATCCTGGGTTCTCCGACCTGCTCCTCAAAGTGCGTGCACTTTGCTCACATATCCGACGTTCGCCTGTACACGCCAGCCGTATGCAGACCTATCAGCGGTCTTTGAACCTTCCCCAGCATCGCCTAATCATAGACGTTGCAACAAGGTGGAACTCAACACTGCACATGCTTCAGAGACTGTGCGAACAGAGGCGTGCTGTTATTTATTTGTGGGAGGATACACGGGCAGGCAGTAGGATGGCAGACATGGAGTTGTCAGGTGTGCAGTGGTCGAAGATACAAGACATGTGTCAAGTCCTTCAGTGTTTTGAGGAATGCACACGGCTGGTTAGTGCAGACAACGCCGTAATAAGCATGAGCATCCCCCTAATGCGTCTGCTGATGCAAAGTTTGACGCACATAAAGGAGCAGGCGTCTGCACCAGAGGAAGAGGGAAGCCTTGATGACAGTCAGCCATTGTCTGGTCAGGGCAGTGTACAGGACGAGGTAGCGGGCGAAGAGGAGGTGGAGGACGAGGAGGATGATGGGGATGAGTATATTTTTAATGCGGAAACTTTCACGGGGGCACAGGAAATTGGTTGCGTGTCACGGCCGGGTTCTGGTTTTTTGAGGGACACAAGTGACGTAGATTTGCCTGCAACTGCCCCTCAACCAATCACAACCGGAGATTTGACAAGTGGAACTTTGGCCCACATGGCGGATTATGCCTTACGTATCCTACAAAGGGACACACGCATTACGAAAATGATGAACGATGACGATTACTGGTTGGCCTGCCTCCTTGATCCACGCTATAAAGGCAAATTGCAAAATGTTATGCCACATGAGAACTTGGAACTAATATTAGCAACCAAACAATCAACTCTTGTTGACCGTTTGCTTCAGGCATTCCCAGCACACAGCGCACGTGATCGTTCTCACACGAGCTCCAGGGGGCAGCAGACTAGGAGTGTTAGGGGTGCACACATCAGAAGTGGCGTTGGACAGAGGGGTTTTCTGACCAGGTTGTGGAGTGATTTTGCTATGACCGCAGACAGGACAGGTACTGCTGCATCAATTGAAAGTGACAGGAGACAACATTTGTCCAGTATGGTTACTAACTATTTTTCATCCCTTATCGATGTTCTCCCTCAACCGTCATTCCCATTTGATTACTGGGCCTCCAAATTAGACACCTGGCCAGAATTGGCAGAATATGCATTGCAGGAGCTTGCTTGCCCGGCAGCAAGTGTCCTATCAGAAAGAGTATTCAGTGCTGCAGGGTCAATATTAACCGAAAAAAGGACTCGTCTGGCTACCCAAAATGTTGACGATCTAACATTCATTAAAATGAACCACAACTGGATTTCAAAATCTTTTGCCCCACCTTGCCCGGCCGACACCTAGCTTTCCTATGAAAAGCTCTTGCCTGTGAATTACTTTTCTAATGTCTAATTTGCTGCTGCAGATTGTACAGCATACGACATGTTTACACCTCCCTAAATGGCCAAACTCCCCACACGGGGCCGTGGTATCGCGACTTGGCGCAAGCACCCGTGAGACTGCTGTTTGTCTGAAGAGGTGGGTGTGCTCGCTTTTGGTTGACGGCATTGCTACTGGGTCCCTCATAGTACAATGTAGTGTCTCTGGCGGTGGTGGTGCGCACCCAACGTCAGACACACCGTTGTAACATGAGTGGCCCTGGGGCGGTCCCGCCGGCCTCAAGAGAGTTCCCCCCTACCCCAGCTCAAACTGGGCTGTACTACGTGCAAAATTATGTCGCACAGCTCCACCAATCTTTAGTCTATTCGCTGACATCATTCAATGTCTGGCACTGACAATACAAATTTGTAGACATCTATGATGCAACTTAAAGTAGTCTGTGTCTGTGTCCTATATTGGCACCATTAAATAGTTACTGCCAAATTACTATGTCAGAAACACAGCAGATGAGCCCACCCCTGTACCTAAGTATGCCATCTTTTTTTTTGTTTTGGTTGTTTTGCGAGACATTAACATCTATTTATATTTTGGGAGTACTGGGACAGACACTCCTTGCACTACTCCTCCACTCAGCACCAAGCTGCCTGCCCGTGTATCCATGTAACCGCTGTAAAACTGCCATGAGCCTATTGTTTGTTATTTTAGGCCTTTGATAGCCTGTCTGCGGTCCCTACTCCTCCACTGACCACCAAGCTGCCTGCCCGTGTATCCATGTAACCGCTGTAAAACTGCCATGAGCCTATTGTTTGTTATTTTAGGCCTTTGAAGCCTTTCTGCGCTCCCTCCTTCCACTAGTCCTCCACTGACCAGACCACTGCTGCCCGTGTACCCCTGGAACCAATTTTAAAGTGCCTACAGCCAGCCCATTTTATTGTGTTAGGCCTTCGAAGCCTGTCTGCGGTCCATACTTCCACTAGTCCTCCACTGACCAGACCACTGCTGCCCGTGTACCCCTGGAACCAATTTTAAAGTGCCTACAGCCAGCCCATTTTATTGTGTTAGGCCTTCGAAGCCTGTCTGCGGTCCATACTTCCACTAGGCCTCCACTGACCAGACCACTGCTGCCCGTGTACCCCTGGAACCAATTTTAAAGTGCCTACAGCCAGCCCATTTTATTGTGTTAGGCCTTCGAAGCCTGTCTGCGGTCCCTCCTTCCACTAGGCCTCCACTGACCAGACCACTGCTGCCCGTGTACCCCTGGAACCAATTTTAAAGTGCCTACAGCCAGCCCATTTTATTGTGTTAGGCCTTCGAAGCCTGTCTGCGGTCCCTCCTTCCACTAGGCCTCCACTGACCAGACCACTGCTGCCCGTGTACCCCTGGAACCAATTTTAAAGTGCCTACAGCCAGCCCATTTTATTGTGTTAGGCCTTCGAAGCCTGTCTGCGGTCCATACTTTAAATACTCCTCCACTCACCACCAAGCTGCCTGCCCGTGTATCCATGTAACCGCTGTAAAACTGCCATGAGCCTATTGTTTGTTATGTTAGGCCTTTGATAGCCTGTCTGCGGTCCTTACTTTAAATACTCCTCCACTCACCACCTAGCTGCCTGTGTATCCATGTAACCGATGTAAAACTGCCATGACTGCCTACTGTTTGTTATTTTAGGCCTTTGATAGCCTGTCTGCGGCCCCTACTTGCAATACTCCTCCACTGACCACAATGCTGCCTGGAGTGCCTGCCTGTGTATCCATGTAACCGATGTAAAACTGCCATGACTGCCTACTGTTTGTTATTTTAGGCCTTTGATAGCCTGTCTGCGGCCCCTACTTGCAATACTCCTCCACTGAGCACAATGCTGCCTGGAGTGCCTGCCTGTGTATCCATGTAACCGATGTAAAACTGCCATGACTGCCTACTGTTTGTTATTTTAGGCCTTTGATAGCCTGTCTGCAGCCCCTACTTGCAATACTCCTCCACTGACCACACCAATGCTGCCCGTGTACCCCTGGAACCTATTTAAAAGTTCATAGAGCCTAGTTATATATTTTATTTACTATTAATAAGGCCATGATGGACTACGCTGTACCACGCTACAAGCTAACCAGTCGACACTTCTTTTGCGAGAAAAGCCATCCCAACCCTCCACCAGCATGTAGAAGACCGCATTGTCCATGCACTCTGGCAATCTGTGAGTACAAAGGTGCACCTGACAACAGACGCATGGACCTGTAGGCATGGCCACGGAAGATTACGTGTCCATTACGGCGCAATGGGTTAATGTGGTGGATGCATGGTCCACAGGGGACAGCCTACTAAGTCTGTCTGCAGTCCCTAATTCAAATTGTCCTCCACTGTCTAAATCGGAACTTCCACCTTCTGGCTTTCGGCCTATAGTATCAGAAATTAAACTGCATTTGGCCTTCAACTTTGGTTAGGGCCTACTAACGGCTTCTGCCCCTCCCTGGTGTTGTCCTCAACTAAATAAAGCTGAGCTTCAACCTTCCGGCTCTCATTAAGTGGTTTTAAAAAAAAAATGGTGGTTAGGGCCTACTAACGGCTTCTGCCCCTCCCTGGTGTTGTCCTCAACTAAATAAAGCTGAGCTTCAACCTTCCGGCTCTCATTAAGTGGTTTTAAAAAAAAAATGGTGGTTAGGGCCTACTAACGGCTTCTGCCCCTCCCTGGTGTTGTCCTCAACTAAATAAAGCTGAGCTTCAACCTTCCGGCTCTCATTATGTGGTTTTAAAAAAAAAAAAAATGGTGGTTAGGGCCTACTAACGGCTTCTGCCCCTCCCTGGTGTTGTCCTCAACTAAATAAAGCTGAGCTTCAACCTTCCGGCTCTCATTAAGTGGTTTTAAAAAAAAAATGGTGGTTAGGGCCTACTAACGGCTTCTGCCCCTCCCTGGTGTTGTCCTCAACTAAATAAAGCTGAGCTTCAACCTTCCGGCTCTCATTATGTGGTTTTAAAAAAAAAATGGTGGTTAGGGCCTACTAACGGCTTCTGCCCCTCCCTGGTGTTGTCCTCAACTAAATAAAGCTGAGCTTCAACCTTCCGGCTCTCATTAAGTGGTTTTAAAAAAAAAAAAAATGGTGGTTAGGGCCTACTAACGGCTTCTGCCCCTCCCTGGTGTTGCCCTCAACTAAATAAAGCTGAGCTTCAACCTTCTGCTCCAAATTACCATTTTAAAAAATGCAATAGGCTTTTCCGGCCTACTAAAGGTGTCTGCCCCTCCCTGGTGTTGTCCTCAACTGAACAAAGCTGAGCTTCCACATTCTGGCTTTCGCCCTATACTATCAGATATTAAACTGCATTTGGCCTACTAGTGTGGTTAGGCCCTTGAAACAGTGTCTGCTGCTCTTGGGTTTGCTACTCCACTGAACAAAGCAATGCCGCCTGTTTAGTCCTGTTACCAATTTTGAACTGCATGTAGCCTACTTTATTCTTTGGCCCTATATCTGTTTCCTCCTCATCCTGCCCATTGCCCAGCCACTGCTAAATGAGTCTGCTGGTACATTGACCTAGACCACTACATTCCCCTTGTACTCTACACAGCCAGAATCTGACCCTGCTGAAAGTAAGGTTCCCCTTCCCGCATGTTATACCACCTTACACAGGGACAAAGAGGAAGGTGCAGATGAAAGTGCAGGTTCCTTCATCAGGTGGGGGGGCATACTCGTTGGCGACGTCACTGGCACAGGGCCCCTCAGAGTACGCAAAAGTGTCGCTGCTGGTGGGAGGCGCCCCCGCCATGCAAACACACCGCCGTACTTTGAGGGGCCCTGTGCCAGTGGCAATGCGAACGAGTGGGCCCCCCCTGCTTGCTCAGGATCACAGCACTTGCAACTTTTAAATACTTACCTTTCCCTGCAACACCGCCGTGACGTAGTCCGCATTTCCTGGGCCCACGAAAAACTTGAGCCAGCCCTACTCCCCCCACAACTTTCCCCCAATTCCTTATGCCCAACTATTATTATACAGTTAATTAAGATTGGCAAGCTTCAGAAACAAGAATGGATGTTTTTGGCATTAAAATGGGCACTGTAGGTGTTTTCCTGGCCTCCACTCACTGCCGACTATGCTTCCCCATTGACTTGCATTGGGTTTCGTGTTTCGGTCGATCCCCGACTTTTAGCGATAATCGGCCGACTGCACTCGACTCGACTCTGGACAAAATCGGGTTTCCCAAAACCCTACTCGATCTTAAAAAAATGAAAGTCGCTCAACCCTAGTGATCACTACTGCTGTGTAATTTCGGCTCTGCTACTGCTGCTCTTTCTCAAAAGGGAATGAACAGCAGGAATCTATTCCTATGCCCTGTGACGTGCATCAATGAGATCAACACAGATTCCTCCCACCAGTTTAGATTGGATTGCAAATTAAGCAATAATGCCTGCAGAAGAGAAAACCAGTGAAAATGCAGAATACAAGTCAAATAATGGGCACAAATAAGTTTTTTCCTCATTTACTTGCACACGGAAGTATATTCCAAAAACTTTCTTGAAAGTACAATCACCCTTTAACAAGGCTATTAATCCTAAAAGGAGTTAAAAAAGAGGTGAAGCAAACAAGTTGCAAAGTCCCTGCTGTAAGGCAGAAAGATGATATGAGATGCTAAAAGTAATAACACTGATGGCAGGAAACAAGAATAAGAAGGCAAACCATGACTAATACTCATGAATACTCATAACCTGTATTACTAAAAACCTGCTTTTTGACAAACTTATAAGCTTTACACTCTGATTCATCTTTGTCTGCGCAGTCTGTTGGCAATAGCTGCATTTGAAACTGATGCATATTTTTCTTGCATATTTTAATATCTTAAAGTGTGTGTTGCAGCCTATGATATGTTATTTTATTCCCTCAATCTTCACTAAAAGCCGAAATGCAAGTGTGTGTCAAAAGTGACAAGAAAATTGAGAGTTGTCATTGATGATAGAAAATGACATTTATACATGTAGAAAATCCAGCTAATTTCCTCCTACTTAAATCAGCATACAAAGTGACAATAAAGATTATAAATTCAGAAGGAAATACAACTACTGCAAGATCGCTCATTAGGAACGAGCTATATAGGCACGTCTCAGTCCATTCTGGAAAAAATGACATTAAGACAATTAATGCCTTTAGGCTAATATAGTGACTAACAATGCACAAAGAACAGCAAAGTATAATAACAGCTTACATTTAGGTAGGAAAAACACAGACTTTTAATTATCCATCAAATAAAGATATTTGTTCTTTTTTAGCATAGGGTAAAGGGGTAGATAGGCTAAATTTTGACAACCATGGAGGTCTGGCATTTGGCACCTTCATAAATATTTCTACGTAGTAAGTTTATTAAAGGGAACCTGTCACCGTTTTTGCCCCATATGAGATATGGCCACCAACTTTCAGCCCTCATATACAGCATACTAATATACTGTGTATATGCCCACTATCTGGCCTGCAACAAAATAAAAGCACCTTTAATTATACTGACCTGGGAGGAAATTGGACCTAAGAGGTGTCTCTGGTCCTGGTCAGGCACCTCCCTTGTTGTTTCTAATTGAATATGAATGACCACAAAGGCACTCCTGACTTGCCTCTTAACGCAGCTGCAGGTTATCTGACCAATCCACTTGTCTCTAAAATTGAAACAAAATATTAAATTGTGAACCTGCACTTAGGAGGAGGCATTAGGATTATGTAAGTGCCCCCTCTGACAGAGGTTCTAGAGTAATACGTATACAAAAACCACTCAACCTACAGTGATAGTGTGCAAAGAATAGGTTAGTAGTCTTATAGTGCCTTCATACAAGAATAAAATTAAGCATGTATACTTATTGAAAATGTCAGGCTTCATAGCACACATGTAAAGCTAGAGTTCCAGTGAAGGTGGATATATATTCATATGTAAAAAATGAGAGAAATGAAGAGCACTCTCCATCCATAAAAATCCAGTCTTTTATTGTGACATAAGTCAACAGCAGGGTAACAAGGGAGAACGTGAACTGCAAACGGACGATGGCCGTTTCGCGCTACTGCGCTTCCACGGGTCCTAAGGACACTCTTTGCTTAGACACGAATTGTGTCAGCTCCACTCAGCCACCAACGCTGGTTCCCATGACCAGGACTGCGGTACCCACAGGACGTGTTACATTTCTCCCACTACTAAGACCGCGCTGTACCTCTGCATATTCCCCTTATGGGCACTAACACAATACAGCTGTACCACATTTTGGATCTGGCTGGCTCCACATCTTTTTGGCAGCTCTTTGCCTTCTACCTCGTACGGCGATGCCATTTCAGCCGCTACATAGCAGGCACAAATCGCATTAATACTATGCTGGCACATACAGCTTTAAACCTTATCGAATAACTCAACAATACCGTATACTAGAAAGAACCTTCAATAAGGCGATATTGTGAACAACGCCACGGGTTGGCCGAAACGTTTTTGCCTATCGCTGTCTTTGCTTATCGCTACATCACTTCTAAAAATTGAATAAACTTTTCACTGGAAACAAATATTTTCCATAGTACGACTGCAGTGATTATACATTTCTATGATTGATGGGACCATAGGCTCCGTTCACTAGCACCGTCACATCCACAATAGTTGAGTGCTGATGTGGCGCCCCTAGGGGTATTTGCCACAAAAATAGTTATTGACATCAAATACAAATACTAGAATAGCAAGACTGCACTACCATCTCCGGCCAGAAGGGGGAGCTCCAGAGACTCCCCTTGATCTATTCTGGTCTGAGAAAAAGACTGGCAGTTGGGTTGAGGAGCTGAAAGTGAGAGGTCGTATAACTGAACTCCTAACAGCCCTATGACGGATTATAGGCCCGTAATACCCATAGTAGGAAAAGAGGAATAGAGAAAAAGGACATTGTGAGAACCGGGTAGCAATAACCTCTACCCAGAATAGGCGCAGAGACGGATACCGGATCCGTGGCTATATTCATTACATATAATTATAGCAACCGGAAGGAAGTGAGGTGATATCAGCTTCACCAGGGTAAGACGCAGCAACAGACACAGAGTTCAGCAGTACTCCCAGAGGGGGTAAGCCGACAAAAAGGACTCGGGTTGTCCATCGAACCAGAGCATAGAAGAGACAGATTGGGTCAGCAGCCAGTTCACATACAGCAGCAGGGCCATACAGAAACTGCGCATAATAAGAGGTGGAAATCCTGACAGGGTCAAAGTAATTCAGAGTTCTTATACAGACTCCGGTGACAGTGTTGGTCACAAATCCCTTTTTGTTGAAGTAAACTGGTTAAACGTTTCAGCGCCTCAGTCTTTCATTTGGACAATAGCCATCAATCCAGGATCGGGGTCATCACAGCTGAGAGGACCTGCTGCTGATCAAGTAAGTGTCTGTTCCTTCATGATACCCCTTATACTGTTCATCGCCTGAGGCCACAGCACCTGGTCAAGCCACCAGTGACATCCCCCTCAAGAGACGGACCTCATTGATCTGGTGCTGGGTACCTCGGTCTCCCGGGTGTCACAACTGGCGTCACGAACAGGATTGGGCCAGCCCGTACACCGGGTATTGTGTGCTGTAATTGGAGTCTGAAACTGTGAAAATTTGGATGAAAAATCTTGGAAATTGACTTTGTTAAAGAAAATCCCGTCCCACATTGAAAACTATTGAAAGTGACTTTTCTCCATTGGTTATAATGGGGTAAAAATGGCCGCCATCCCCTGATGTAATCATCTCATAACCGTTAGGCACAAAACTGTTAATCGAGCTACGTCATTACCCAAGCCCCAGTCTAACTGAAAAACTTCAAAATCCACCATCACAAAGCGTGCGGCAGTTAGAGGCAGCAGGGGGCGTGTCATTGTCATCCTGCTGCACAGGGGAACGAATCTACATTATCTAGATGGAAGCTGGGACCGGAGGGGTCTGGATTAACTAAGGGGGTACAGTATGTCGCAGCACGGAGACGCCGCAGCACCGGGCGATGCTAATGCAGCTGAAAGGCAGAGTGTCGATAGAGAGCCTGGCAGTGCAGCAGTGCAAGGAGTGGCACCCATCATGCCGGTGTTGATGCCATATACCCCGGGTGGCCCGTGGCTTCCAATGTATGAAGGTGAACCTAATACCCTTGACGGTTTCAGGGAAAAGATGCTGGCTCATTTTGATATGTTCCCCGTGGGTGAAGCTCAGCGTGTTAGTCTCCTGATGATGCAGTTAAGTGGCCATGCTAAGCGAGAAGTCACGGCATGGGCAACTGATCTAAAAGGTACTGTTGAACGCATATTTGCTGGATTAAAAGCTACATTTGAAACCACTACCAGCAGCAAAGCTAAAGTACGATTCTTTAATTGCAAACAAAAAGCTAATGAGGGCGTGAGAGATTTTGCCTTAAACCTGCAGGAAGCCCTTAAATCACTTACACTGGCTGAACCCATTTTTAACACAAGAGCCGATAAACTGCTAAGAGATCAATTTATTCAGGGACTCTACACCCCTTCTCACCGGGGGCATGTGAGCATGCTTGTTTTTAAGAACCCTGATTTGACATTTGCCCAATTAAAGGAGAGCGCTATACGTCTCCAGCTGGCAGAGGCACCTCGGGATCAGGATCTCACACAACCCATGGCAGATGCACTTCAGTAACGGGGAATGCCAGTGACATCAGCTACGTCCGGTGCCAGTGCTAAGTCCCTGGGGCCCTTTACTAATGAGGCTCTTCAGCAAAAGCTTGACTCTTTAACTGATGTTGTTGCTTCAATGGCTAAAACCATGCAGGAGATGAGAGAACCCAAGATGGAGTTGGCAAACCGTAGAGAGGATGTTCCATGGATGAGGTCCCGGAGATACCCGACATGGAGAGGACGACCCCTTGACTGCTACCAACCGGATGGATAGCCCATTTGCCGCCGTTGCCAGCAGCCAGGCCACTTTGCACGAAATTGTGATTTAAACGGGAATCCCCTGGGAATGCGGGCCGCTTCGCAGGAATGAATTTTCAAGGCCCAATACCCTGGCACGACAGGTACATCGGAGGACGACCCATCATCCCTATCGTGCTGGACGGAATTCCCCTCAACGCTTTGCTGGATACAGGTTCCCAGATTTCATCTATACCATATATCCTTTATAAGAGGTACTGGGCTGAGGTAGATATTGATAAAGGACCCTCTGATGTTGAACTAGATATATGGGCCAGTAATGGTAAGTTGGTACCGAAACTAGGATTCAGGGAGATGACCATAAAGATTGGTAAAGCAGAATTGAAGAAACAGGGTATAATTGTCGTTGATGTCGACCGACAGAACTGTGAACCAACTGTATTGATAGGAATGAATGTGTTAGAGAACTGCTTTTCCGAAGTTATTTCTGTCTTACAACAAATTGCTGAAACTGCCCGATCCTGCCAGCAGAGAGTTCTCTGGAGGGAAATAAAAGTATTAATGTTAAGGCAACAGATAGAAGTTGCAGGTGGAGAAATCGGCAGTGTGAGGGTGAGTGATCCAACGTCTATTGTAATGCCACCAAAAACAGAAATGCTGGTATGGTGTAGAGCGGCCATTGGTACTAAAGGATGAGACTATCAAGCCTTAATAGAACCAGCGTACACCGACAGCAGGCCCACTATACTCACGGCACGAGGGGTGGTCGAGATACACCGGGGACGGGTGCCGGTACAACTTTTGAACTGTGGAGAGGAAGAGGTCACTTTGCCAAGGTATACTACAGTGGCAAAGTTATATACTGTTGACAACAATGCCATCACAACCGTTGAGCCCTTAGAATCGACCTGTCAGATGGAAAATAACGGCTCAGATGGAGAATCGGAGGATTGGTGCCAACAGCTAGATGTGGGTGTAGATTCAACACCTACCCATCAAAGACAAGGGGTGTATAGATTAGTGACGGAATATGAACAGGTCTTTAGTAAACACCCATTAGACTTCGGACGGATAGAAGGGGTGGAACATACAATCCCCACCGGTGACCATCCCCCGATAAAAGAAAGATATAGACCCATACCGCCCGCTCACTATCAATGTGCGAAGGACATGCTGAGAGAGATGAAACAGGCCGGGGTAATAAGAGATAGTTGTAGCCCTTGGGCGGCCCCTCTGGTGATTGTCAAAAAAAAGGACGGAACCATGAGAATGTGCGTAGACTACCGGCGGATTAATAATATCACCCATAAAGACGCCTATCCCTTGCCTAGGATAGAAGAGTCCTTGACTGCTTTGAAATCTGCTAATTATTTTTCCACCTTAGACTTAACAAGCAGGTATTGGCAAGTCCCTGTGGCTGAGAGAGATAAAGAAAAAACGGCATTCACCACACCAATGGGTCTAAGCGAATTTAATCGCATGCCGTTCGGACTCTGCAACGCATCCGGTACTTTCCAGCGACTGATGGAATGTTGCCTCGGACACAAGAACTTCGAAACCATCCTCCTGTACCTAGATGATGTGATCGTCTACTCAAAGACTTACGAACAGCACTTAACAGACCTGGCAGAGGTGTTCGAAGCCTTATCCAAGTATGGTATGAAAATCAAACCATCCAAATGTCACCTTCTCAAGCCAAAGGTACAATACTTAGGGCACATCGTGAGTTCGGAGGGAGTAGCACCGGATCCCGAGAAAATAACTGCCATAAGGGATTGGCCAAGACCTACCAACGTAAAAGAAGTGAGGCAATTCTTGGGATTAGTGGGTTACTATCGTAGATTTATAAAAGGATTTACCAAATTGGCAGCGCCCTTGCAAGATACTTTGATAGGGCAGACGAAGAAACCTTCAAACCGAAACCCTCCTTTTCAGTGGAACGACGAAAGAGAAGACTCCTTTGAACAACTAAAGAAGGCACTAACCGGAGAAGAAGTTCTGGCGTACCCGGATTACCATCAACCTTTCATCCTCTACACCGATGCCAGTAATGTGGGATTGGGAGCGGTGCTGTCACAAAAGCAAGAAGGTCGAGAGAAAGTCATCGCCTTTGCAAGTAGAAAAATCCGGCCTACTGAAAGAAATTCTGAAAATTATAGCTCTTTCAAATTGGAGCTACTGGCAGTAGTTTGGGCTGTGACTGAACGTTTCAAACACTATTTGACCGGTGCAGAATTTATTGTCTATACTGACAACAATCCATTGACCCACTTAGACACGGCTAAATTAGGTGCGTTAGAACAGCGATGGATAGCCCGGTTATCTAATTACAACTTCGTGATCAAGTATCGAGCAGGTCGCAAAAATGGAAATGCCGATGCCCTATCCCGGATGCCACACTTGAGAGATGTAGAAGAAGAAACGGGGGAGCTTGAAGAAATTGAACTACCAGCCTTTCATCAGCTCAAGGTAAAACATCGTCAGTCAAATACCTATCAGACACAACAAGAAGTGAATTTTAATCACACCATAGATGGGCTGACACCCAAGATAGCAATCCGGCTGTGAAGCTAGTGAAGGAACTATTGACTGAGCAAAGTGCATATCCCGATGAGGATGCCCCAGAAGAGACGCATCAACTCTGGAAAGAGAGAGGCAAAATGTTCCTGTATCAAGGGAAACTCTGTAGAAGATACACCAATCCGAAAACACATTAATTGGTTTGGCAGATTATCGTGCCTAAACAAGATGTGAGGATGGTCCTCGAGGCTTACCACAATGGTGCTGGTCACTTTGGTTGGAAAAAGCTAGAAGTACTTCTGAGAGAAAGATTTTATTGGGTCGGGATGAGAAAATCAATCGAACAGTGGTGTAGAAACTGTGGTCCGTGCAACCTCAGAAGGAATGATCAAAAGAGCCAAAGAGCACCACTGCAGCCCATAATCACCAAACAACCACTTGAACTGGTAGCCATGGACCACGTGAAGTTGACACCGAGCCGGTCCGGTTACGTCTATGCCTTGACCATCGTGGATCATTATTCGCGCTTCTTGGTAGTAGTACCTGTAAAAGATCTGACTGCAAAAACAGCAGCCAAAGCGTTCCAAACGTACTTTTGTAGACCCCATGGATATCTGGAACAGGTTCTCACTGACCAGGGTACAGCCTTTGAATCAGAGATCTTCAGAGAATTCTGTAATATGTATGGTTGCAAGAAGATCCGGACGACGGCCTATCATCCGCAAACAAACGGCTTATGTGAGAAGATGAACCATATTGTGATAGACCTACTAAAGACTTTACCTGAAACGGAAAGGAATCAATGGCCAGAGAAATTGCCTGACTTGGTGGATCTGTATAATCATGTCCCAGTGAGCTCTACCAACTGCACCCCAGCTTATCTTATGCGTGCAAGACCCGGCCAATTGCCAATCGATCTAGAAATGGGAATTCTGAAACCAGACGCAGAAGTTCAAGACTCCAATTGGGATGTCGTATGGCAAAAGCAGTATCGCCAAGTACAAGAGAGTGTGGAAAGAAGCCTCCAGCAAACCAGAGAAAGAGAAGAGTGAACTTTCAACCAGAATGCTCTAGCAACTCCATTAAGACCGGGTGACCAAGTACTCAAGAGGAATCGTCGAACCAATAAACTGGATAATCAGTGGGAAGCCGTACCCTACACAGTTTTACCAACAAGAATGGATAATCCTAAAATGTGTCTCATTAGCAAAGGAGGTTTAACATCTGTACTAGTGTCAAGAGACAATCTTAAATTATGTCCGGAAACGTTGAAAGAGCCAGAAGTTGTCCAGCCAGAAACAGAAGTTATTCAACCTATACAGGTTCAACCAGTAAAGGAAAAAGAAGAGGAAATGTATCACACCTGTATAGGAGACTTTCCCAAAACCCTACTAACATACCATGGTGCAGTAGTGGTTCCCATGGTGGCCGTTTATCCAACACCGAATCCAATATTAGAAGTCCCAAGACAGGAAGAGGCTGACCCCGTACTACAAGAGGTTCCAGGTCAGGAAGAACAGATTCCTGATCAGAGTGATCCCATTCACGGTGGACTTGCCAACCCCATAGTGGTGGAATTATCTTTAGAGAGAGGGCAGATACTATATCCGCAGTAGACAGTAGTACACCACATAAAGAGACACCGCTATCACGTAGATCCCAGCGTAGTACCCAGGGTCAATTACCGGCCAGGTATGCGGATTACCAACTATAAGACTATAGTCATTGTTATCGTTCTGTAACGTTTAAGCCCAGTACCTACAGAGACTTACCTGTATGAACTTTTTGCATATTCTTGAACTTTTTATCAGCCCAGAAACACTAAATCAAAGCTCCGGAAAGACTGCTTTGTGAACTTTGATCCTAGTACCTTCAAGGATAGAACTGTATTAATGGACGCTATTTGAAGTGACTTTTTACAGAATTCCATTTTTTTTTGTTTCTTTGAGTGGTTTTTGTAACTTTTCATTTTTAAGACTCTGTACATATCAATTGTTATTTCAAAATGTTATCATCCCACAGTCCCGGAGTACTGTTCTTAACTAAGGGGGATGTGGCGCCCCTAGGGGTATTTGCCACAAAAATAGTTATTGACACCAAATACAAATACTAGAATAGCAAGACTGCACTACCATCTCTGGCCAGAAGGGGGAGCTCCAGAGACTCCCCTTGATCTATTCTGGTCTGAGAAAAAGACTGGCAGTTGGGTTGAGGAGCTGAAAGTGAGAGGTCGTATAACTGAACTCCTAACAGCCCTATGACGGATTATAGGCCCGTAATACCCATAGTAGGAAAAGAGGAATAGAGAAAAAGGACATTGTGAGAACCGGGTAGCAATAACCTCTACCCAGAATAGGCGCAGAGACGGATACCGGATCCGTGGCTATATTCATTACATATAATATAGCAACCGGAAGGAAGTGAGGTGATATCAGCTTCACCAGGGTAAGACGCAGCAACAGACACAGAGTTCAGCAGTAGGGTTGAGCGAAACGGATCGTTCATTTTCATAAGTCGCCGACTTTTGTCAAAGTCGGCGTCTCATGAAACCGAGCCGATCCTTGTGTGGGGTCTGCCATGCGGTACACGACTTTCGCGCCAAAGTCGCGTTTCAATGACGCTAAAAGCGCCATTTCTCAGCCAATGAAGGTGGACGCAGAGTGTGGGCAGCGTGATGACATAGATCTCAGTCCCCACCATCTTAGAGAGGGGCATTGCAGTGATTGGCTTGCTTTCTGCGGCATCACAGGGGCTATAAAGGGGTGTTCCTGCCGACCGCCATCTTACTGCTGCTGATCTGAGCGAAGGGAGAGGTTGCTGCAGCTTCTTCGGAAGCAGGGATAGTGATAGGCAGGGTACATAAAGCCACAAACCGCTTGTGCTGTAGCGATTTCCACTGTCCAATACCACCTTTTTTTTGCAGGACAGTGGAAGCTACATTTTTTTTTTCTCAGCGCTGTAGCTCATTGGGCTGCCCTAGAAGGCTCCCTGATAGCTGCGTTGCTTTGTGTGTACGCCGCTGTGTAAACCAACTGCTTTTTTCAAAGCACAAATCCTGTTTTTCCTTCCTTTCTGCACAGCTATCTTGTGTGTTTGTCCACACTTTTGTGTGCAGCAGTCCTTTTACAGCTGCCTGCCATACTTTTCTGAGATAACTGCAGGGAGATAAATATTGGCAAGTCTGCCTCCGTGCCATTGCTGTGTGTGGCATCTCTCTCTCATTGTGTGGCACCGAAAACACTGTGTAATACTTGTCCTTTTTTTTTTTCTAAATTCTCCCTTTTCCCCAAAAAAAATTAGTGGGAGATAAATATTGTCAAGTCTGACTCCGTGCCATTGCTGTGTGTGGCATCTCTCTCTCATTGTGTGGCACTGAAAACACTGTGTAATACTTGTCCTTTTTTTTTTTTTTTCTAAATTCTCCCTTTTCAAAAAAAAAATTTAGTGGGAGATAAATATTGTCAAGTCTGACTCCGTGCCATTGCTGTGTGTGGCATCTCTCTCTCATTGTGTGGCACTGAAAACACTGTGTAATACTTGTTCTTTTTTTTTTTTTTTTTTCTAAATTCTCCCTTTTCCAAAAAAAAAATTAGTGGGAGATAAATATTGTCAAGTCTGACTCCGTGCCATTGCTGTGTGTGGCATCTCTCTCTCATTGTGTGGCACTGAAAACACTGTGTAATAATTGGCCATTTTTTGGGGGGGGGTACATTATCCCTTTTCAAAAAAAAAAAAATTATTGGGAGATAAATATTGGCAAGTCTGCCTCCGTGCCATTGCTGTGTGTGGCATCTCTCTCTCATTGTGTGGCACTGAAAACACTGTGTAATACTTGGCCATTTTTTTTTGGGGGGGGGTACATTCTTCCTTTTCAAAAAAAAAAAAATTATTGGGAGATAAATATTGTTAAGTCTGACTCCGTGCCATTGCTGTGTGTGGCATCTCTCTCTCATTGTGTGGCACTGAAAACACTGTGTAATACTTGTTCTTTTTTTTTTTTTCTAAATTCTCCCTTTTCCAAAAAAAAATTTAGTGGGAGATAAATATTGTCAAGTCTGACTCCGTGCCATTGCTGTGTGTGGCATCTCTCTCTCATTGTGTTGCACCGAAAACACTGTGCAATACTGGGCCTTTTTTTTTGGGGGGGGGTAAATTCTCCCAGAAAAAAAAAAAATAGTGGGGGATTAAGATTGGCATTTCTGCTTGAGTGCTGGGCCTGTGTGTGCCATCTGTCTCAAATTATTGGGCCACAGAAAACCTAGTGTGTAACATTGGGCCTGATTTTCCTTTCAGTGTCAGGCACCTATAAAGGTATATATAAATCCTACAGAAGTTTGAGTTCACCTTATAAGTTGTTTTACAGTAACAAATAGTGTTACTTTGGTTACGTTTTGCAAGCAATGAGGAAGTCTAGTGGAAGAGGTCGTGGCCGTGGGCGGTCATTGTCAGCTGGTAATGATGGTAGTGGTGGTGGAGCATCAGGTGGTCGTGGTAAAAGCAGTACAGCACCTAAGTCTCGAGTTGTTAAGCCAGGTTCCTTGTCTGGCTACACAAGGCCTCGAACGCTCTCTTTTCTGGGAGTAGGAAAACCACTTTTGAAGCCGGAGCAGCAGGAACAAATATTGGCTTTCATTGCTGACTATGCCTCTAGCTCTTTCGCCTCCTCCTCGGAAAGTGCCAAATGTCAGAGCAGTGCATCGTCAGTGGATGCTCCCGGTCAGGGACAAGTCGCTTCCTTGTCTTCTTCACCCAGAACAAGAGAGAAGGATGCGTCAGGAGACACAACGGGTTACTCCATGGAGCTCTTTACACATACCGTTCCTGGGTTAGACAGTGAAACAGTTAACAGGCCATGTCCATTAGAAGTTGAATCGGACATGGAGTGCACAGATGCACAGCCACAGCCAGATTACTATGCTGTTCCTTTGACTCAGACCAGAACATTGCCCTCGCAGTGTACTGAGGCAGAATCAAACCCAGCGGAGACTATGGTGCCCCGTCACGGACGCTATACCACCGGCTTACACGGTGACACAGACGAAATCGCACACGACATAGAAGAGGAGGTCATAGATGACCCAGTTGTGGACCCCGATTGGCAGCCATTGGGGGAACAGGGTGCAGGCGGCAGTAGTTCTGAAGCGGAGGAGGAGGAGCCGCAGCAGGCATCAACTTCACAACAGGTTCCATCTACCGGGCCCGTATCTGGCCAAAAACGCGTGGCAAAACCAAAACCAGTTGGAGGACAGCATGGCCATCCGGTTAAAGAAGCTCAGTCTGCAATGCCTGAAAAGGTATCCGATAGTAGAAAGAGTGCAGTCTGGCATTTTTTTAAACAACATCCAAATGATCAGCGCAAAGTCATCTGTCAAAAATGTTCAACAACCTTAAGCAGAGGTCAGAATCTTAAAAGTCTAAATACAAGTTGCATGCATAGACATTTATCCACCATGCATTTGCAAGCCTGGACTAACTACCAAATGTCCCTAAAGGTTGCAGCACCCTCGGCCAATGAAGCTAGTCAGCAACGCTACATCCCTTCCCTCCCTGTAAGCCGACCATTTCCCACACCACCTGCGGTATCTGTGCAGCTTTCGTCACCAGGCCAAAGCAGTCAGGGAATCACCAGGTTAGTAGTAGGAAACACTGCATGTAGGGCACCGGCAAGAATACCATCTCCAACCCTCTCTCAGTCACCCATGTCCACCGGCACCACCGCTAGTTCCACAATCTCCATCTCTCCAGTCCAGCTCACCCTACATGAGACTCTTGTTAGGAAAAGGAAGTACTCATCCTCGCATCCGCATACACAGGGTTTGAACGCCCACATTGCTAGACTAATCTCATTAGAGATTATGCCCTACCGGTTAGTTGAAAGCGAAGCTTTCAAAGCGCTGATGGACTACGCTGTACCACGCTAAGAGCTACCCAGTCGGCACTTCTTTTCTAGAAAAGCCATCCCAGCCCTCCAACAGCATGTTAAAGACCGCATCGTCCGTGCACTCAGGCAGTCTGTGACTACAAAGGTGCACCTGACAACAGATGCATGGACCAGTAGGCATGGCCAGGGACATTACGTGTCCATCACGGCACACTGGGTGAATGTGGTGGATGCAGGGTCCACAGGGGACAGCAATATTGGGACAGTTTTGCCTAGTCCATGGTCAAGGAAAGAGTTGGCTGTAGGCATTCGCCCCCCCTCCTCCTCTTCCTCCTCCTCATGCAGAAGCGAGAGCTCATCCACACACCCCAGTCGCACATCCACTCCATCCGCAGCTGCCACTGTTGCACACCAGGTGTGCCATTATGGGACAGCTAGTGGCAAGCGTCAGCAGGCTGTATTGGCAATGAAGTGTTTGGGCGACAACAGACACACCGCGGAAGTTCTGTCCGAGTTCTTGCAGAATGAAACTCAGTCATGGCTGGGCACTGTACATCTTGAGGCAGGCAAGGTTGTGAGTGATAACGGAAGGAATTTCATGGCTGCCATAGCCCTTTCCCAACTGAAACACATTCCTTGCCTGGCTCACACCTTAAACCTGGTGGTGCAGTGCTTCCTGAAAAATTATCTGGGGTTACCCGACCTGCTCCTCAAAGTGCGCAGACTTTGCTCGCATATCCGCCGTTCGCCCGTACACTCCAGCCGTATGCAGAACTATCAGCGGTCTTTGAACCTTCCCCAGCATCGCCTAATCATCGACATTTCAACAAGGTGGAACTCGACACTGCACATGCTTCAGAGACTGTGCGAACAGAGGCGTGCTGTTGTGTTTTTGTGGGAGGATACACATACACGGGCAGGCAGTTGGATGGCAGACATGGAGTTGTCAGGTGTGCAGTGGTCGAAGCTACAAGACCTGTGTCAAGTCCTTCAGTGTTTTGAGGAATGCACACGGCTGGTTAGTGCAGACAACACCATAATAAGCATGAGCATCCCCCTAATGCGTCTGCTGATGCAAAGTTTGACGCACATAAAGGAGCAGGCGTCTGCAGCCGAGGAAGAGGAAAGCCTTGATGACAGTCAGCCATTGTCTGGTCAGGGCCGTGTAGAGGACGCAGTAGTGGGCGAAGAGGAGGAGGAGGACAAGGAGGATGATGGGGATGAGTACTTTTTTAATGAGGAAGCTTCTCCTGGGCCAACAGAAATTAGTGGCGTTGCAAGGCCGGGTTCTGTTTTTTTAAGGGAGACAAGTGACGTAGATTTGCCTGTAACTGCCCCTCAAACCAGCACAACCGCAGATTTGCCAACAGGAACTTTGGCCCACATGGCGGATTATGCCTTACGTATCCTCAAAAAGGACCCACGCATTACTAAAATGATGAGCGATGACGATTACTGGTTGGCCTGCATCCTTGACCCTCGCTATAAAGGCAAATTGCAAAATATTATGCCACATGAGAACCTCGAACAAATCTTAGCAACCAAACAAGCTACTCTTGTAGACCATTTGATTCAGGCATTCCCAGCACACAGCGCCGGTGATGGTTCTCACACAAGCTGCAGGGGGCTACATGGCAGAGGTTTTAGGGGTGCACAGATCAGAAGTGGCGTTGGACAGAGGGGTTTTCTGACCAGGTTGTGGAGTGATTTCGCAATGACCGCAGACAGGACAGGTACTGCAGCATCTATTCAAAGTGACAGGAGACAACATTTGTCCAGTATGGTTACTAACTATTTTTCTTCCCTTATCGATGTTCTCCCTCAATCGTCATTCCCATTTGATTACTGGGCATCAAAATTAGACACCTGGCCTGAATTGGCAGAATATGCGTTGCAGGAGCTTGCTTGCCCAGCAGCTAGTGTGCTATCAGAAAGAGTATTCAGTGCTGCTGGTTCAATATTAACCGAAAAAAGGACTCGTCTGGCTACCCAAAATGTGGATGATCTCACCTTCATTAAAATGAACCACTCCTGGATTTCAAATTATTTTGCCCCACCTTTCCCGGCTGACACCTAGCTTTCCTATAAAAAGGTCTTGCTTGTGGACTGGTCTTACTGAGTGTTCCAATCTGTTAATTTGCAGCAGCTGTTTGTCCAGCATACGACATGTTTACACCTCCCCCAATGGGAAAAATCCCCCCACGGGGCCGTTGTCTTGCCACTTGGCGCAAGCACCCGTTACAGTGCTGATTGTCTGAAGAGGCGGGTGTGCCCGCTTTTGGTCGACGGCATTGCCACTGGGTCCCTCATAGTACAATGTAGTGTCTCTGGCGGTGGTGGTGCGCACCCAACGTCAGACACACCGTTGTAACATGAGGGGCCCTGGGGCGGTACCGCCGGCCACAAGAGAGTTCCCCCTCCCCCAGATCAAACTGTGCTGTACCACATGCAAAATTATCTCGCACAGCTCCACCAATGTTTAGTCTATTCGCTGACATCATTCAATGTCTGGCACTGACAATACCAATTTGTAGACATCTATGATGCTACTTAAAGTAGTCTGGGTCAGTGTCCTATATTGGCACCATTAAATATTTACTGCCAAATTACTATGTCAGAAACTCAGCAGATGAGCCCACCCCTGTACCTAAGTATGCCACCCTTTTTATTTTTTGTTTGTTTGTTTTGCGAGACATTAACATCTATTTATATTTTGGGAGTACTGGGTCAGACACTTCTTGCAATACTCCTCCACTGACCACAATGCTGCCTGGCCTGCCTGTGTATCCATGTAACCGATGTAAAACTGCCATGAGCCTATTGTTTGTTATTTTAGGCCTTTGATAGCCTGTCTGCGGCCCCTACTTGCAATACTCCTCCACTGACCACAATGCTGCCTGGAATGCCTGCCTGTGTATCCATGTAACCGATGTAAAACTGCCATGACTGCCTACTGTTTGTTATGTTAGGCCTTTGTGAGCCTGTCTGTGGCCCCTACTTGCAATACTCCTCCACTTACCACAATGCTGCCTGGAGTGCCTGCCTGTGTATCCATGTAACCGATGTAAAACTGCCATGACTGCCTACTGTTTGTTATTTTAGGCCTTTGTGAGCCTGTCTGTGGCCCCTACTTGCAATAATCCTCCACTGACCACAATGCTGCCTGCCTGTGTATCCATGTAACCGATATAAAACTGCCATGAGCCTATTGTTGGTTATTTTAGGCCTTTGATAGCCTGTCTGCCATCCCTACTTGCATTACTCCTCCACTGACCACAATGCTGCCTGCCTGTGTATCCATGTAACCGATTTCAAACTGCCATGACTGCCTACTGTTTGTTATGTTAGGCCTTTGTGAGCCTGTCTGCGGCCCCTACTTGCAATACTCCTCCACTGACCACAATGCTGCCTGGAGTGCCTGCCTGTGTATCCATGTAACCGATGTAAAACTGCCATGACTGCCTACTGTTTGTTATTTTAGGCCTTTGTGAGCCTGTCTGCGGCCCCTACTTGCAATACTCCTCCACTGACCACAATGCTGCCTGGAGTGCCTGCCTGTGTATCCATGTAACCGATGTAAAACTGCCATGACTGCCTACTGTTTGTTATTTTAGGCCTTTGTGAGCCTGTCTGCGGCCCCTACTTGCAATACTCCTCCACTGACCACAATGCTGCCTGGAGTGCCTGCCTGTGTATCCATGTAACCGATGTAAAACTGCCATGACTGCCTACTGTTTGTTATTTTAGGCCTTTGTGAGCCTGTCTGCAGCCCCTACTTGCAATACTCCTCCACTGACCACAATGCTGCCTGGAGTGCCTGCCTGTGTATCCATGTAACCGATGTAAAACTGCCATGACTGCCTACTGTTTGTTATTTTAGGCCTTTGTGAGCCTGTCTGCGGCCCCTACTTGCAATACTCCTCCACTGACCACAATGCTGCCTGGAGTGCCTGCCTGTGTATCCATGTAACCGATGTAAAACTGCCATGACTGCCTACTGTTTGTTATTTTAGGCCTTTGTGAGCCTGTTTGCGGCCCCTACTTGCAATACTCCTCCACTGACCACAATGCTGCCTGGAGTGCCTGCCTGTGTATCCATATAACCGATGTAAAACTGCCATGACTGTATACTGTTTGTTATTTTAGGCCTTTGTGAGCCTGTCTGCGGCCCCTACTTGCAATACTCCTCCACTGACCACAATGCTGCCTGGAGTGCCTGCCTGTGTATCCATGTAACTGATGTAAAACTGCCATGACTGCCTACTGTTTGTTATTTTAGGCCTTTGTGAGCCTGTCTGCGGCCCCTACTTGCAATACTCCTCCACTGACCACAATGCTGCCTGGAGTGCCTGCCTGTGTATCCATGTAACCGATGTAAAACTGCCATGACTGCCTACTGTTTGTTATTTTAGGCCTTTGTGAGCCTGTCTGCGGCCCCTACTTGCAATACTCCTCCACTGACCACAATGCTGCCTGCCTGTGTATCCATGTAACCGATATAAAACTGCCATGAGCCTATTGTTTGTTATTTTAGGCCTTTGATAGCCTGTCTGCCGTCCCTACTTGCATTACTCCTCCACTGACCACAATGCTGCCTGCCTGTGTATCCATGTAATCGATGTAAAACTGCCATGACTGCCTACTGTTTGTTATTTTAGGCCTTTGTGAGCCTGTCTGCGGCCCCTACTTGCAATACTCCTCCACTGACCACACCAATGCTGCCCGTGTACCCCTGGAACCTATTTAAAAGTTCATAGAGCCTAGTTATATATTTTATTTACTATTAATAAGGCCATGATGGACTATGCTGTACCACGCTACAAGCTAACCAGTCGACACTTCTTTTGCGAGAAAAGCCATCCCAACCCTCCACCAGCATGTAGAAGACCGCATTGTCCATGCACTCTGGCAATCTGTGAGTACAAAGGTGCACCTGACAACAGACGCATGGACCTGTAGGCATGGCCACGGAAGATTACGTGTCCATTACGGCGCAATGGGTTAATGTGTTGGATGCATGGTCCACAGGGGACAGTCTACTAAGTCTGTCTGCAGTCCCTAATTCAAATTGTCCTCCACTGTCTAAATCGGAGCTTCCACCTTCTGGCTTTCGGCCTATATTATCAGAAATTAAACTGCATTTGGCCTTCAACTTTGGTTATGGCCTACTAACGGTGTCTGCCCCTGCCTGGTGTTTGTCCTCAACTGAATAAAGCTGAGCTTCATCCTTCTGGCTCTCATTAAGTGCTGTGTTTTTAAAAATTGGTGGTTAGGGCCTACTAACGGTGTCTGCCCATCCCTGGTTTTTTTCCTCAACTGAAAAAAGCTGAGCTTCAACCTTCTGGCTTTCGGCCTATAGTATCAGATATTAAACTGCATTTGGCCTTCAACTTTGGTTACGGCCTACTAACGGTGTCTGCCCCTGCCTGGTGTTTGCCCTCAACTGAATAAAGCTGAGCTTCAACCTTCTGGCTCTCATTAAGTGCTGTTATTTTAAAAATTGATGGTTAGGGCCTACTAACGGTGTCTGTCCCTCCCTGGTGTTTTTCCTCAACTGAATAAAGCTGAGCTTCAACCTTCTGGCTCTCATTAAGTGCTATGTTTTCAAAAATTGGTGGTTAGGGCCTACTAACGGTGTCTGCCCCTCCCTGGTGTTTTTCCTCAACTGAATAAAGCTGAGCTTTAACATTCTGGCTTTCGGCCTATAGTATCAGATATTAAACTGCATTTGGCCTTCAACTTTGGTTACGGCCTACTAACGGTGTCTGCCCCTGCCTGGTGTTTGCCCTCAACTGAATAAAGCTGAGCTTCAACCTTCTGGCTCTCATTAAGTGCTGTTATTTTAAAAATTGGTGGTTAGGGCCTACTAACGGTGTCTGCCCCTCCCTGGTGTTTTTCCTCAACTGAATAAAGCTGAGCTTCAACCTTCTGGCTTTCGGCCTATAGTATCAGATATTAAACTGCATTTGGCCTTCAACTTTGGTTACGGCCTACTAACGGTGTCTGCCCCTGCCTGGTGTTTGTCCTCAACTGAATAAAGCTGAGCTTCAAACTTCTGGCTTTCGGCCTATAGTATCAGATATTAAACTACATTTGGCCTTCAACTTTGGTTACGGCCTACTAACGGTGTCTGCCCCTGCCTGGTGTTTGCCCTCAACTGAATAAAGCTGAGCTTCAACCTTCTGGCTCTCATTAAGTGCTGTTATTTTAAAAATTGGTGGTTAGGGCCTACTAACGGTGTCTGCCCCTCCCTGGTGTTTTTCCTCAACTGAATAAAGCTGAGCTTCAACCTTCTGGCTTTCGGCCTATAGTATCAGATATTAAACTGCATTTGGCCTTCAACTTTGGTTACGGCCTACTAACGGTGTCTGCCCCTGCCTGGTGTTTGTCCTCAACTGAATAAAGCTGAGCTTCAACCTTCTGGCTTTCGGCCTATAGTATCAGATATTAAACTGCATTTGGCCTTCAACTTTGGTTACGGCCTACTAACGGTGTCTGCCCCTGCCTGGTGTTTGTCCTCAACTGAATAAAGCTGAGCTTCAACCTTCTGGCTCTCATTAAGTGCTGTTATTTTAAAAATTGGTGGTTAGGGCCTACTAACGGTGTCTGCCCCTCCCTGGTGTTTTTCCTCAACTGAATAAAGCTGAGCTTCAACCTTCTGGCTCTCATTAAGTGCTGTTATTTTAAAAATTGGTGGTTAGGGCCTACTAACGGTGTCTGCCCCTCCCTGTTTTTTTTCCTCAACTGAATAAAGCTGAGCTTCAACCTTCTGGCTTTCGGCCTATAGTATCAGATATTAAACTGCATTTGGCCTTCAACTTTGGTTACGGCCTACTAACGGTGTCTGCCCCTGCCTGGTGTTTGCCCTCAACTGAATAAAGCTGAGCTTCAACCTTCTGGCTCTCATTAAGTGCTGTTATTTTAAAAATTGGTGGTTAGGGCTACTAACGGTGTCTGCCCCTCCCTGGTGTTTTTCCTCAACTGAATAAAGCTGAGCTTCAACCTTCTGGCTTTCAGCCTATAGTATCAGATATTAAACTGCATTTGGCCTTCAACTTTGGTTACGGCCTACTAACGGTGTCTGCCCCTGCCTGATGTTTGTCCTCAACTGAATAAAGCTGAGCTTCAACCTTCTGGCTTTCGGCCTATAGTATCAGATATTAAACTGCATTTGCCCTTCAAATTTGCTTACGGCCTACTAACGGTGTCTGCCCCTCCCTGGTGTTTTTCCTCAACTGAATAAAGCTGAGCTTCAACCTTCTGGCTTTCGGCCTATAGTATCAGAAATTAAACTGCATTTGGCCTTCAACTTTGGTTACGGCCTACTAACGGTGTCTGCCCCTGCCTGGTGTTTGCCCTCAACTGAATAAAGCTGAGCTTCAACCTTCTGACTCTCATTAAGTGCTGTGTTTTTAAAAATTGGTGGTTAGGGCCTACTAACGGTGTCTGCCCCTCCCTGTTGTTTTTCCTCAACTGAATAAAGCTGAGCTTCAACCTTCTGGCTCTCATTAAGTGCTGTGTTTTTAAAAATTGGTGGTTAGGGCCTACTAACGGTGTCTGCCCCTCCCTGGTGTTTTTCCTCAACTGAATAAAGCTGAGCTTCAACCTTCTGGCTTTCGGCCTATAGTATCAGATATTAAACTGCATTTGGCCTTCAACTTTGGTTACGGCCTACTAACGGTGTCTGCCCCTCCCTGGTGTTTGCCCTCAACTGAATAAAGCTGAGCTTCAACCTTCTGGCTTTGGGCCTATAGTATCAGATATTAAACTGCATTTGGCCTACTAGTGTGGTTGGGCCCTTAAAACAGTGTCTGCTGCTCCTGGGTTTGCTACTCCACTGAACAAAGCAATGCCGCCTGTTTAGTCCTGTCCTGTTACCAATTTTGAACTGCATTTAGCCTACTTTATTCTTTGGCCCTATATCTGTTTCCTCCTCATCCTGCCCATTGCCCAGCCACTGCTAGATGAGTCTGCTGGTACATTGACCTAGACCACTACATTCCCCTTGCACTCTACACAGCCAGAATCTGACCCTGCTGAAAGTAAGGTTCCCTTTCCCGCATGTTATACCACCTTACACAGGGACAAAGAGGAAGGTGCAGATGAAAGTGCAGGTTCCTTCATCAGGTGGGGGGGCATACTCGTTGGCGACGTCACTGGCACAGGGCCCCTCAGAGTACGCAAAAGTGTCGCTGCTGGTGGGAGGCGCCCCCGCCGTGCAAACACACCACTGTACTTTGAGGGGCCCTGTGCCAGTGCCAATGCGAACAAGTGTGCCCCCCTGCTTGCTCAGGATCACAGCACTTGCAACGTTGAAATACTTACCTCTCCCTGCTCCACCGCCGTGACGTAGTCCACGTTTCCTGGGCCCACTAAAGCCTTGAACCAGCCCTACCCCCCCACAACTTTTGCCAAATGACCCCCAATTTCCTATGCCCAACTATTATTATAACGTTAATTAAGATTGACAAGCTTCAGAAACAAGAATGGATGTTTTTGGCATTAAAATGGGCACTGTAGGTGTTTTCCTGGCCTCCACTCACTGCCGACTATGCTACCCCATTGACTTGCATTGGGTTTCGTGTTTCAGTCGATCCCCGACTTTTAGCGATAATCGGCCGACTGCACTCGACTCGACTCTGGACAAAGTCGGGCTTCACAAAACCCGACTCGATCTTAAAAAAATGAAAGTCGCTCAACCCTATTCAGCAGTACTCCCAGAGGGGGTAAGCTGACAAAAAGGACTCGGGTTGTCCGTCGAACCAGAGCATAGAAGAGACAGTTTGGGTCGGCAGCCAGTTCACATACAGCAGCAGGGCCATACAGAAACTGTGCATAATAAGAGGTGGAAATCCTGACAGGGTCAAAGTAATTCAGAGTTCTTATACAGACTCCGGTGACAGTGTTGGTCACAAATCCCTTTTTGTTGAAGTAAACTGGTTAAATGTTTCAGCGCCTCAGTCTTTCATTTGGACAATAGCCATCAATCCAGGATCGGGGTCATCACAGCTGAGAGGACCTGCTGCTGATCAAGTAAGTGTCTGTTCCTTCATGATATCCCTTATACTGTGCATCGCCTGAGGCCACAGCACCTGGTCAAGCCACCAGTGACATCCCCCTCAAGAGATGGACCTCATTGATCTGGTGCTGGGTACCTCGGTCTCCCGGGCGTCACACTAGCTTTCTGTATTCTCTCTGTCAGTGGACAAACTTACAAAATCAGCAAGGGATCAAATACTTATTTCTCCCACTGTATTTGCTCAGAAGTCTATTTAAAGTACTGTGTGCATGGAATCAACACACAGTGATCCACTTTTTTCTGTAATGAACAGGTGTGTTACGTCATCCACACGGTGTTCCCTGGCATCACGCTCCTGCCCATGCACACCTCTCTGCCCTGACTACCTTTTGGAGACTTGCGGTTGCAGCTACATATCGCAAGGAGAAGGACAGAATCAAAGGAAGGGAGGGGCCGGACCAGGACCAGCGACACCCCTTGAATCCATCAGTCACACAGGTGAGTATAATGAAAGGTGTTTTTCTTTTGTTGCAGGCTGGATCGGGGACATATACATATGCTGTATATGAGGACTGAAAGGAGATGACCGTATCTCATATGGGGCAAACCTGTTGACAGGTTCCCTTTAAGCATGCAGACAGTACCAGTCATGTATAAATTTTATGAACCTGCAGTATTATTATTGATTTTAGGCCCATTTGTGACTTTAAGCTGATGAAACAGGGATTAAAGGTCCACATACACACAGGATAAAAGTTGGCCAAAATGATTGATTTCCACTAGAGATGATTACTAGCAGATCTCTGTGGTGTTCAATGGTGAACAGTACTTTGGATATGACACATCAGCTGTTTCCTAGTGAGGCACAGTTTGTATGGAAGTAATTTTCCATTTCAAGACTCTCTAGATAACTCTCTCAACTGTAGCGTACAAGCTCATATGGTCAGCAGGATCCTTTCTCTCTTCTGTAGAATGTAAGTAGTGATGAGCGAGTATACTCATTGCCTGGGTTTTCCCGAGCATGCTCTGGTGGACTCCGAGTAATTCGGCGTACTTGGGGATTTAGGTTATGTCGACGCAGCTGTATGATTTGCGGCTGCTAGACAGCTTGAATATATGTGGGGATTGCCTAATAAAAAAGCTGCGTCGACATAAACTAAATCCCCGAGCACGCCGAATTACTCAGAGACCACCCAAGCATGATCGGGGAAACCCAAGCAACAAGTATACTCGCTCATCACTAAATGTAAGCTTTAATGGTCAGCAAAGTTCTCTCTCTCCATTAGAGCCTAAGCTCTTATAATTACCAGGGTACACTCTTTGTCTCTCTTCTGTATCGCATAAGCTCTTATGGTCACCAAGTGTTAGGTGTCGAGTTCCTGCCGCTGCACAGGGGGAATCTCGCACAATGTCTGCTGCGGTCTCCCATTCTCCCCCAGCCACAGTGGAGCCTGCTCAGCGGAGACGTCGGTCCCAGCGTCTGGCTCAGGCTGATACTGGACGACTGGTTACTACTGCCCTTCCAGGCTCTACCTTTGTAGCCAGCAATGATCAGCAGCAAGCAGGTCTTTCTGGGACTAAGTCCTGCTTTTCCCATACTGAGCATGCCCACGGGATGACCTCCCATTGGAGGTCGGGGGTCACATGCTTAGGTCCTGTTGCGGCTCCTATTGGACCACTAGGAAGGTCCTTGTCTGCTGCAACTGTAAAAGGTTCGCATGGCCGCACGGCCATGCGCTAGTATCAACCTATGTCATGAGCTTTGCTGCTTTTGTGGTCATGTCTGCATGAGGTCACGGTTGGCTGAAATAAGCCCCTAGAATACCGGCACATCCGGTGAGGAGTTTTATGTGTTTGAATTCAGGACTGGCGTATAGCCACTAGAATTCAGGCTCCACCGGAGAGGAGTAATTGTGTGCTTTGCTGACTGCGTGACCACTGTTTGCTCTCTGCTCAGTTAGGTAGCTGTGATCCTCTGTGAGGTTAACAGGGCACAGCGTTTTCCTATCTATGCGATTCTGTGAAGTAACAGAGTTCGCTTATATTATACCGCCATATAGTGCCGCCAATTCTAGCAGCAGGTTACTCTCCTGCACGGTGGACCCCGGGTAGCGAACGCACCTATTATTTCTTATATATATACTCGGTGCGTTCCGCCAACCCTAACACCAAGGTCCTGTCTATATCATGTAGTATGTTAGCTTGTATGATCAGCAAGGTCCTCTTGCTCTGTATAACCTGTAGAGCATAAATTATTATGGTCATTGAGCTTCTGTCTCCTGTAGACTGTTAGCTCTTATGCTCAATGTAGTGCTCACTCTTTCTCCTATAGAGTGTAAGCTCTTATGATCAGTGAGATTCTGTCTCCTATAGAGTATATGCTTTTATGATCAGCTGGGTTCTCTCTCTCCTCTACCATACCTATTTTAAAAGCAAGCACAATCTTTTCAGTATTGAGATTTGCAGGAACTTGCTTCATTTGCATCGACCTTTTGGGGAAAATTTGGGAAAGCCAAAAAATTTGAATTTCAAAATATCCACTTACCTCTAATTTTAACTACAATAAATTATTGGTTGTTTTGATGATATGAACAATTGTTTGCTTTGACAGATGCCAAACAGACAAAACAATTGCTATAGTTCAAACATTGATCAGGTATGCGGGTATGTCGGATTATTTTGGCCAATGATAAGCACTGGATGCATCATCAGCCGAAAGAACCCAATACAGCTGATGGAGTTTTTTTCTATTTAAAAATTACTATTTGAGCAACCAATGATTATTTGTTAGCCCATTTTTGACTAATTGACCTTAATGCAACCTATACGGCAATAAAGGTATAAAACTTTCTTAGGCTGGTTTCACATTTACGTTTTTCTGTATGCGTTTTGCCACGTTTGACGACGCATGCGTCGTTTCTATGCTTGCGTTTTGTTGCAGAAATGCAACATGTAGTAATTTCTAGAGGCGTTTTTTTGCCGCAAAAAAAGCATGCATTTTTTTGCGGCAAAAAAACGTATTGCTGTCTATGTAAACGCATGCGTTTTTAAGCACATGCATTTGGTTGCATTTTAAACGCATGCGTTTCAATAGAAAAAAACAAGAATACACACTGATAAGCCACCCCCCACCATCAAGGTGATAAAGGGATCCAAACCCTAACCCTACCCCTAACCCTAGGGATCCTAACCCTAACCCTATCCCTAACTCTAGGGATCCTAACCCTAACCCTAACCCTAACCCTAGGGATCCTAACCCTAACCCTAACCTCAACCCTAGCTATTTCTATTTATAGTGGGTTTTCTAGATGATTTTGATGATTGGCAGCTGTCACACACTTCTTAGCATGCGTTTCAAAAACGCAAACACAGGAAAAAACGCATGTAAACGCATCAAAACGCCGCGTTTTTTTACCGCATGAGAAAACGCATGCGTCTAAAAAACGCAGCATTTGCACGTGTTTACATGCGCTTTTTTCACCACCTGCGTTTGCGTTTTAAACGCTGCGTTTTTAAAAGCAAATGTGAAACTAGCCTTAGACTGAGGAAAGATTTACATTTTTATAGAGAAAAATAGTGTTTGTGTTTAAAGAAACACTCCTATCAAAGTTTTTACCCTCTTAATATATTGCAATAATCATACTGCAGCAGAGAAAAGATCATAATTAACTAGGTAGAAGGGCACAATTAACAATTGTAAGTACACAGTGCCATATAATATAATGATTGCAATATATTGAGAAGATATCAACTTTTTTTGTGAGTGCTTTTTTAACAATTTTCTACTTTGGACAAAACCCTTTTTGTTTGAAAGATCCCCAGAAGATAAATTAGTTACACTGTGTTTTACTCTCAGGTGCCCCAGCTATATGCCACTTTGTGCAAGTGCAAGTGTTCATTCTTCCTATAGCATCCCTGCAGGAAAAAAGAGGAATTACAGTATTTGGCAGCTATAAATTAATTCTTATCATGCCAGGGCTGGAGAATGGTAGACATTATTTGTAGCTTCTATACTGGAACAAGAAACATAGGGATTGATTCATTTGATTCATTAAGACTGAAGTTTAGTGCACTAGTTCAAAGTTTTATAAAGAGGTGAATAAATTTGGCGCATGAGCATGGGCATGAGCATTTGTGCACCTCACCAGAAATGCTACTCCAGTCTGTTACTAGAGTAACATTTCTGGTGTAAGAAATGACAACACTTTTGTTGAATGTAGCAGTCAGTGTAAGCCTGGTCCTACTCTGACTTCTACCAATCTCAGGCCATCTTAGATGAGCTGCTTCACATTGGTTTGAAAACATCAAAAGTTGCTAAATCTTTGTGAATCTTTGAGTTGCGCAAAAATATTACGACTTCTCAAAGTGTTTTAAGCCATCTTTTTGGCATAAAAGCTTTGATAAATTGGGTGCCTTTACATTCAATAATAAGTTTTTTTTTAAATTGGAAGTTCTAAATCAGTTATCCCTTTATAACTATATGAGCAATGTATGTGTAAATAACTTGCCAGCGGAACGCTTGGGGCTTAAGAAAATGTTCAAAGGTAATAATGTAGAAAACAGTTTTATTTTTTAAATTTTTTTAAGTCATCCTTCACACTTTCTCAAAAAGGAAGTCATGCAAGTAAGCTATGCAGAATTGTTTGTCAATTTTATACCTCTGGGCAGCTGAATATTTTATGCAACTTGATATGCGGTACGATTTGCAAGTGTTGTTCTGATTATTATAACCTTATTTTTAAGATGTCATATTTAACTTCTGTAAGGAAAGTACAGACAGTGCGCAGTAAAACAAACCAGACACCAAACATATCAAAGAGACATGTAAAGCCCCAAGCAGCAGAATCTCTCCATATCATCTACTTTATTTCATGGTCTGTTCAGTGTGTGGCAGATTTAGGTTGTTAGGTTAAGCAATCTTAATTAATAAGATGAATTTAATCAAAACTGGAAAATATTAATTCACTCTGAATATGCTCATTAAAGCCCAGATCAAGGCTCCAATCATTAGAAACGGATGTTTTTTCTGTTAATTTGTATTTATTTATTTTCAAACTTGATTTTAAGACATTTATCAAAGAAAAAAATATACGGTACTAAGAAAAGTAAAGGATACTATCAATCAAGGTGTATCCAGTAAACAGTAAAATAATTGCACAAAACATCTTTGCAATAGAATTTACATAGCTGGCGAGGTTCCTTGCACCGATATAGTAGCTTAGCAATACAATCAAATTAACACCACATGAGTTAGCCCAATATCCAGCTTAATAGAAGTCATATAGTGAATAGACAAGCTCCAAAGGTTTAACCCAGCAAAAAATATAATAGCAGCATTTGCGATAGGAAACAAGAGGAAAAAAAAAATAAAGGGAGAGGGGTAGGCATAGCAAGGATGGGTGACGAAGGCCAAAGAGAGCAGTCTCCAATATGGAAGGAGAGGGGAGAGCCAAGTGTGTCCATGTTTAATCTCATAGAGTCTAACACATGATCCTCAGGGGAATAAGAAATTACCATGTTTTTGGTAAGCCAGGATGAGCATAATGGTCCATCTTTGAAGGATAGTCCAAGGAAATCCAAATTGTGAATTGTTTTAGGTTGGCTCAATCTCCTAATAATACTTTAAGTCTAGATACTTTCACTTTTTCTCTTCGCCACGACAGCACCCACTGAGAGAGGGGATCCGCCCCTAGGAACAGGAAACCCTATGGAGAGATAAAAGGGGCGGTCCCCCTCGCTCCCACAGTTTGGTTTCCTGTTCCTACGGGAATCCATGGAGAGAAGAGGATGCCCAGCCTGGATGCCGCTTGCGCGGTTTACCTTAGGGGACGGCAAGGGCTCCAGAGCTGGAAGCAGCGTCGGGGGTCCTGCTTCGGTTTCCCCCCTCTGCTGGCAGACGCCGTGAGGCCAGGACGGTGGTTGCTGGCTCACGGGATTCCAGCCGGTTTTTCGTCTGCGGGAGCAACGCTGTGGTGAGGTTAGCGTCGCGCCGTCCTCGGCGGACGCATATGCAGCATGGAGCCCCAGTGTATTCCCCCGGAAGTACAGGTAAACTTCCGGGGTGATGGAGGAGGAGGACAGCGCCTGCGCTGACACCGGCGGCAGCGCAGGCCCATACAGTATGGCCGCGACCCGGAAGTGACTAGCGCTTCCGGGTACAACCGGAAGAAGATGGCGGCCCCCATATGAAAGGACGCCGGCGATAACGCTCCGGCGTCCACTATGGATTCTGCGCCGGACGCTGTGATGTCTTCGTTAGAAGCCACCGCATCCACTCCACGCAGCCATACCAGCACCAGCCGCTCTAAGCAGAGCGGATCTTCTAGGAAGAGCAAGTCGGATCGTGCCATTCCTCAACCCGTGCCTCAGTCTCCTCCTCATCAGCCGGTACCTTCACACAGCTTCACTGGGTGAGTGTATATCTACCCTATTTAGGCTGATTATTGTTCCCTCTCCCTCACACCCTAGGCCAAAAGGACGGAAAAAACGAAACACAGACAGTGTGCGTTATGTCTCCAGCCCCTTCCAGATAGTCATAAAAAGAGGCTTTGTAAACCGTGTATTGACTCTACCCTACGGGAAGAAGCCTCCGTTAAATCGGAAGACATTAGGGTCATGATTAGAGAAGAACTACGAGCCCTACATAGTTCTGTCAAAGAGCCGCGTACTAGAGGAAAAAAGGGGTACGTTTCCCCTATATCTGACCAGTCGTCTGATAGAGAAAATGCAGACTCTGATATTTCCCGTGAATACGTTTCCTCAGATGAGGACCAAAATACATGCTTTCCCACCGACAGCATTGATAACCTGGTAAAATCAGTCTGCAACACCATGGGCATTGAAGATTCTAAGGTCCCTAAAACGCAGCAGGATATCATGTTCGCTGGTCTGTCAGAAAAGAAAAGACCCTCCTTTCCTGTAATAGCGGCAGTAAAAGATCTAATCAAGAAAGAGTGGGAAAGCCAGGGGCAAAGGGGTTTACCTCCAACCTCAAAAAGACGTTATCCATTTAATGATGATGAGTTCTCATTATGGTCAAAAGCCCCGAAGGTGGATGCAGCAGTGGCATCCACATCCAAAAAATCCTCACTGCCCGTGGAGGATTCGGGCTCATTACAAGACCCACTGGACCGTAAAACCGACACTCTTTTAAAAAGAGCCTGGGAGTCATGTACGGGAGCCTTTAGGCCGGCAATATCGGCTACATGCACCGCCAGGTCCATGCTAGTCTGGCTAAATGACCTGGAAGAGGGACTAAAAAGCGGTCTCTCTAGAGACAAATTAATATCCTCTATACCTTTGATTAGAGGGGCTACAGCCTTCCTGGCGGACTCATCTGCTGACTCCATACGCTTGGCGGCCAAATCAGCGGGACTCACGAATGCAGCACGTAGAGCCCTGTGGCTTAAGGGATGGAAGGGGGATCCCCAAACAAAATCTAAATTGTGTGGCCTCCCATGTCAGGGTGAGTACCTGTTTGGTACTAAACTAGACGAGATCTTAACTAAAGCGGGAGAGAGAAAAAAGGGCTTCCCTAATGTTAATTACCTTCCATCCTATAGGAGAGCGTTCCGGAAGCCAGTGTTTAATAGAAGGAAAGATTTTAAGAACCAGGACCGCTGGGCCACTAGAGACACCAAACAAAGGGGTGCATTCTTCGGGAAGCGCCCTTTCAAACCTGAGGACAAACCCCGTTAGAGCGGATCTACCTGTGGGAGGTAGATTATCCTCCTTCGCAGATAAATGGCGGCTGATAACATCAAATAGTTGGGCAAATGATCTTGTCACCTCCGGCTTAAAATTAAGATTTTCCCGAGTCCCTCCGGACTCATTTCTATTGACTTCATTAAAATCTCAATCACAACAGGAGGCATTGGAACAGGAAGTAATGAGTCTTCTGTCCAAGGGGGTATTGGTGGAAGTTCCACTTCTTCAGGAGGGCAAAGGGTTTTACTCCCCGTTATTTCTAATACCAAAACCGGATGGATCATTTAGAACCATTATAAACCTTAAAAAATTAAACACCTTCTTAGAGAATCAAACCTTTAAAATGGAGTCTATCCGTTCCACCATAAAACTCCTGTTTCCCCATTGCTTCATGACGGTTCTGGACTTGAAAGATGCGTATTACCATCTCCCAATCTTTAAAAAACATCAACAATATCTCCGCGTGGCGGTTGTCATAAAAGGATATATACGGCACTTTCAGTACACAGCAATGCCCTTTGGACTGTCAATTGCTCCAAGGGTATTCACTAAACTAATGTCAGAGGTCATGTCATTTCTAAGATTAAAAGACACCCTCATAATCCCATACCTAGACGACCTTCTAGTAGTAGGAAAATCCCCCTCACAATGTCAACAAAGATTAAGTCACATGATTTCATCCTTGCAGAACTTAGGATGGATAATAAATTGGGAAAAATCTAGGTTAATCCCAACGACTCGACAGGTATTTTTGGGGATCATATTAGACTCTATAACTCAAAGGTGTTTTCTCCCAGAATCTAAACAGATGACGGTGAGGAATAAAGTTCAGTCTATACTAGATAAACCTATAATTTCCCTTCGGGAGGGTATGTCCTTACTTGGCTCCTTCACGTCATGTATACCAGCGGTTCCATGGGCCCAGTTCCACTCGAGGTGCTTACAGTATGCAATTTTAAATGAGGAGATAAAATTACATGGCCGATTAGACGGTAAAATTTCCCTTTCTAGTGACGTAATCCAATCTCTAACCTGGTGGTTACAACCAGATCATCTAATTATCGGGGTTCCCTGGGAGGTTAAACCCTCAAACATAATATTTACGGATGCCAGCCCTCATGGTTGGGGGGCACACTTGGGGAACCAGGTTGTCCAGGGGCTGTGGTCGGTTTCGGAATTAGACGACTCATCAAATAAAAAAGAACTAAAAGCCATCTATCATGCCCTATGTGAATTCCTCCCACAGTTGCACGGAACACATACCAGGGTTCTCTCAGACAACATGACATCAGTGGCTTACGTCAACCATCAAGGCGGAACGAGATCAGGCACTCTCATGTCTATAGCCGAAAACATCTTGACTATAGCCGAAAATCATCTTCTGTCCTTATCAGCACTTCATGTCCGAGGGATAGACAACGCGAAAGCAGACTTTCTCAGTCGTCATACCCTCCATCAGGGGGAGTGGGTGTTAAATCGTCGGATATTCAGTATGATAACTATAAAATGGGGTATACCCGACATAGATCTCTTTGCCACAAGAGACAACAGGCAAGTAAAAACATTCGCCTCAATGTTTCGAACAGACAACCCCGATGTTCTCGACGCCCTCCAGATTCCATGGACATTTCAGAAGGCATATGCCTTTCCCCCGATGGTTCTTCTTCCAACAGTCATCAGGAAGATAAGAGAGGACAGAGCGAGTGTGATATTGATCGCTCCATTCTGGCCAAAGAGACCATGGTTTTCCCTGCTCAGAGCCATGTCCATCTCGGATCCATGGATTCTCCCAGAGAATCAAGATCTGCTTTCCCAGGGGCCCTTCAACCACCCTCATGTGAAGGGTCTGCGGTTGACAGCCTGGGATTTGAGAGGCAGCTGTTAAAACTAAGGGGCTTCTCTGATAAACTAATCGATACCCTATTGCTGAGTAGGAAAAGATCCACTACATCGATCTATGTAAGAGTATGGAAAAAATTTTTAAGCCTCTATCCCTCAGCCTTGTCAAATGAAATTCCAGTCCCTATTATTCTTGAATTTCTCCAAAGAGGACGTGATTTAGGCCTCTCAGTTAACACCTTAAAAGTGCATGTTTCAGCGCTAGGGGCTTTATATAGTCACAACGTTGCAGGAGATAGATGGATATCCAGATTCATCTCAGCCTGCCAGAGAGCAGAACCAGTCCATATCCCCAACTCACCTCCTTGGGATGTTAATCTGGTCCTTGAAGCCTTGACAAACCATCCGTTTGAGCCTCTAGATTCTGCTCACATTAAATATGTCTCCCTCAAGACTGCTCTTCTTGTCGCCTTAGTATCGGCAAGAAGGGTAAGTGACATACAGGCGCTATCAGTAGATCCTCCATTTATGTCAATATTGCCAGATAGGATTGTCCTAAAAACAGACCCTTCCTACTTGCCTAAGATGTGTACTAAATTCCATAGATCTCAAGAAATCCTTCTTCCTACCTTCTATAATAACCCTACGAATCAGGAGGAAGAAAAGTACCATACTTTAGATGTGAGAAGGGCTGTGATAACCTATCTAGACAGGACTAGTCCCTGGAGGAAGAGCAGGGCTCTCTTTGTTTCCTTCCAGGGTCAAAGAAAAGGAGCTGGTGTTACCAAAGGCACATTATCCCGATGGATTCGGGAGGCGATATACCTGGCCTATTCGTCTAAAGGGGTAGATCCACCTGAGACTGTAAAGGCACATTCCACCCGGGCGATATCATCATCCTGGGCAGAGCGGGCAGAGGTTCCAATAGAACTCATATGTAAGGCCGCAACCTGGTCGTCTCCTACTACCTTCTATAGTCACTATAGACTAGATCTATCTGCCTCCACTGACCTGTGTTTCGGTAGATCAGTTCTTAACACGATAATCCCCCCCAAATAACTGTCTCTGAAAGTCTCTCAGTGGGTGCTGTCGTGGCGAAGAGAAAACACCGGATTACGTACCGGTAATGCTCTTTTATAGAGCCACGACAGCACCCCTTCACTTCCCTCCCTTATATATTAGTTTGCATATGAGCACGGATAAGGGTGATTGGTTCTTGTAAATATTAGTAGTTTAAGATAAAATGATAATAAATTGCCTACTAATACTGGTGGGCGGTTCCTCGCAATCTCTGTAACCCAAACTGTGGGAGCGAGGGGGACCGCCCCTTTTATCTCTCCATAGGGTTTCCTGTTCCTAGGGGCGGATCCCCTCTCTCAGTGGGTGCTGTCGTGGCTCTATAAAAGAGCATTACCGGTACGTAATCCGGTGTTTTTTAAATAAAAATATTTCTACTATTCAGCCTCATCCCTCTTTTTTTGTTGGCTACATTGAGCTTCAGTAAGTTGCTCCTTCAAAATTTAGACTTAGTGATGAGCAAAAGTGCTCGGATGAGGTGCTATCCTTACATGCTCGTGTGCTAGCTTGTTTGTTAGGCAATCCCTACATGTGTTGTGGCTGTCGAACAGCTGCGATACATGCAGGTGGGAGGACTAAAACGTATTATTCGAGCCTGCCAAAGTCACTCAATTAGCACACTAGCATGCTCGGATAACACCTTGGATTTTTTTTTTAAAGTATTGACATTTAACTGTACATGTATAAAACATTGTGCTTGATCACAAATATTAAAAAAGATAATTTTTTGACCTTTTTGTTGATTACCAAAAAAAGTTTGTTAGTGCACTGTGTTATCAAGTGGATTGTTATTTACTCCTGTGTCACTATCTGTTTCTATGGTGACTGTACTTTGACATTATTAAGGCTTTGTTTGTTTTAAACAGCTTGAAAGGGGTTGTATACAGTCATAAGAGACCTCAGAGTGTTTCACACTATTTGAAATTAATAGGAGTCTTTGCAGTATTGGGATTTGTGGTGAATCAATTTTTTGCAAATGTGATTTTTTTAAAAAAATTGGTAGAACCTGGCAAATATGAATTGAAAAATATTTTATCAGTTGTTTTTCAATCTAAATTGTTTATGTTGAAACATATATTGTGTCTTAAGTTGATGAAAGTATCATTTTACAAAATAAATGTCAATGTCTTCATAGATGTTTTCCAATACATGAATTGACCGATAATAAATAATGTACCATGCTACGCTGATTATATGTGCAACATGCACTGATGGTAAAGATAATTGCACCACTACAGGGTTCCATTAAATTGTCTTTTTCTGTGAATAGAGAAAGTAATAATGCTATGGGAATTTTGAGTAGCTCACTGCAACCTAAGTTTTGTTTCTGAAATTGGAAATATTTGGACTGTTGGTAATTTTTTAATGAGAAATATTACTCTAACATTGAAACTATATATGAACTATCAAAAACTAAGGCATAAAATAGACATCATCTTCTACATTTAAATTTGACTTAGCATTTCCTAGTTTATTTTAAAACAATCTAAATATGGATTAATTGCTTTCAAATGTCTTCATTAGTTTAAGTCAAATTATAAATGTCGGTATATGACAAATATTAACAATATTTATAAGAGCACCTATACTAGGACACTATCATTTTTTTACTTTTTTTAAGATTAATAATGCAATATTTAGTTTTGGATGCTCATCTAAAATAAATGTTAGCATTTTTAATAATGTTTTGCCAGCACCATGTTGTTGAAAGCTCTCTCCGTTTCTCTTGTGTGGAGAAGTGCTTGCCATTCATGGCATCTATGCAAAGTACAGAGCTGTGCTGCTACTAGTGCTGGAAGCCAAGCTCTTTCCTATCTGATATTGATGACCCATAAAGATAGGTTATTAACCACTTATAGATACTGTATATGATATATTGGTATGTCTGGTGCCAATGTATGGAGCGGGCTCAGAACCTGAGCCAGCACCATAACTGGTAGATGCCTGCTATGCTCTGAGACACATCTGGCATTTTAGTGTAACAGCAGCGACCGCAGTTAGCATGATTGAAGCTGTTTGACAATTTAAAGGCCACTGACAATCACAGAGTATGGCATTTAAAGGGAACCTGTTACCAGGTTTTCCCATATAAAGTAGGGAGAGCACCTGCAAGTAGGGTTGAGCGAAACGGGTCGATCATTTTCAAAAGTCGCCGACTTTTGGCTAAGTCGGCGTCTCATGAAACCCGATCCGACCCCTGTGCTTGTCGGCCATGCGGTACGCGACTTTCGCGCCAAAGTCGCGTTTCAATGACGCGAAAAGCGCCATTTCTCAGCCAATGAAGGTGAACGCAGAGTGTGGGCAGCGTGATGACATAGATCCTGGTCCCCACCATCTTAGAGAAGGGCATTGCAGTGATTGGCTTGCTGTCTGCGGCGTCACAGGGGCTATAAAGGGGCGTTCCCGCCGACCGCCATCTTACTGCTGCTGATCTGAGCTTAGGGACAGGTTGCTGCCGCTTCGTCAGAAGCAGGGAGAGCGTTAGGCAGGGTCCACTAACCACCAAACCGCTTGTGCTGCAGCGATTTCCACTGTCCAACACCACCTTCGGTGTGCAGGGACTGTGGAAGCTATTTTTTTTTTTTTTCCTCAGCGCTGTAGCTCATTGGGCTGCCCTAGAAGGCTCCGTGATAGCTGTATTGCTGTGTGTACGCCACTGTGGAAACCAACTGCTTTTTTCAAAGCACATATCCTCTTGTTCCTTCCTTTCTGCACAGCTATCTTTTTTGTTTGTCCACACTTTTTATTTAATTTGTGCATCAGTCCACTCCTATTGCTGCCTGCCATACCTGGCTTAGATTACTGCAGGGAGATAGTAATTGTAGGACAGTCCCTGTTTTTTTTTTGTTTTTTTTGTGGGAGATTAAGATTGGCATTTCTGCTACAGTGCCATCCCTGTGTGTGCCATCTCTCACTGAGTGGGCCATAGAAAGCCTATTTATTTTTGCCGTGATTTGTGTTCTAAATTCTACCTCAACACAAAAACACTACATCAATCAGTGGGAGAAAAATATTGGCCTCAGTCAGGGCTTGTGTGCCACTGCTGTGTGTGCTATCTCTCATTCAGTGGGCTATAGAAAGCCTATTTATTTTTTTTATTTTTTTAATATTATTTGGTTTCTAAAGTCTCCCTGAAAAAAAAAAAAAACCTAAAAAAACAGTGGGAGAGTAATATTGCCCTTTCAGCTTGTGTGCCAGTCTTGACTCCTGGGTGTGCCACCTCTCTCTCTCATTCAGTGGGCCATAGAAAGGCTATTTTTTGGGGTTTTTTTTTAATATTATTTGGTTTCTAAAGTCTCCCTGAAAAAAAAAAAAAAAACATAAAAAAACAGTGGGAGAGTAATATTGCCCTTTCAGCTTGTGTGCCAGTCTTGACTCCTGGGTGTGCCACCTCTCTCCCTCTCATTCAGTGGGCCATAGAAAGCCTATTTATTTTTTTTTTTAAATATTATTGGGTTTCTAAAGTCTCCCTTAAAAAACAAAAAATACATAAAAAAACAGTGGGAGAGTAATATTGCCCTTTCAGCTTGTGTGCCAGTCTTGACTCCTGGGTGTGCCACCTCTCTCTCATTCAGTGGGCCATAGAAAGCATTTTTTTTTTTTCCTTGATTTGTGTTCTAAAATCTACCTCAACACAAAAACACTACATCAATCAGTGGGAGAAAAATATTGGCCTCAGTCAGGGCTTGTGTGCCACTGCTGTGTGTGCTATCTCTCATTCAGTGGGCTATAGAAAGCCTATTTATTTATTTATTTTTTTTCTTATTATTTGGTTTCTAAAGTCTCCCTGAAAAAAAAAAAAAAAACATAAAAAAACAGTGGGAGAGTAATATTGCCCTTTCAGCTTGTGTGCCAGTCTTGACTCCTGGGTGTGCCACCTCTCTCCCTCTCATTCAGTGGGCCATAGAAAGCCTATTTATTTATTTTTTTAAATATTATTGGGTTTCTAAAGTCTCCCTTAAAAAAAAAAAAAACATAAAAAAACAGTGGGAGAGTAATATTGCCCTTTCAGCTTGTGTGCCAGTCTTGACTCCTGGGTGTGCCACCTCTCTCTCTCATTCAGTGGGCCATAGAAAGGCTATTTTTTTTTTTGGTTTTTTTAATATTATTTGGTTTCTAAAGTCTCCCTGAAAAAAAAAAAAAACATAAAAAAACAGTGGGAGAGTAATATTGCCCTTTCAGCTTGTGTGCCAGTCTTGACTCCTGGGTGTGCCACCTCTCTCCCTCTCATTCAGTGGGCCATAGAAAGCCTATTTATTTTTTTTTTAAAATATTATTGGGTTTCTAAAGTCTCCCTTAAAAAACAAAAAATACATAAAAAAACAGTGGGAGAGTAATATTGCCCTTTCAGCTTGTGTGCCAGTCTTGACTCCTGGGTGTGCCACCTCTCTCTCATTCAGTGGGCCATAGAAAGCATTTTTTTTTTCCTTGATTTGTGTTCTAAAATCTACCTCAACACAAAAACACTACATCAATCAGTGGGAGAAAAATATTGGCCTCAGTCAGGGCTTGTGTGCCACTGCTGTGTGTGCTATCTCTCATTCAGTGGGCTATAGAAAGCCTATTTATTTATTTATTTTTTTTCTTATTATTTGGTTTCTAAAGTCTCCCTGAAAAAAAAAAAAAAAAACATAAAAAAACAGTGGGAGAGTAATATTGCCCTTTCAGCTTGTGTGCCAGTCTTGACTCCTGGGTGTGCCACCTCTCTCCCTCTCATTCGGTGGGCCATAGAAAGCCTATTTATTTTTTTTTTTAAATATTATTGGGTTTCTAAAGTCTCCCTTAAAAAAAAAAAAAACATAAAAAAACAGTGGGAGAGTAATATTGCCCTTTCAGCTTGTGTGCCAGTCTTGACTCCTGGGTGTGCCACCTCTCTCTCTCATTCAGTGGGCCATAGAAAGGCTATTTTTTTTTTTGGTTTTTTTAATATTATTTGGTTTCTAAAGTCTCCCTGAAAAAAAAAAAAAAAAACATAAAAAAACAGTGGGAGAGTAATATTGCCCTTTCAGCTTGTGTGCCAGTCTTGACTCCTGGGTGTGCCACCTCTCTCCCTCTCATTCAGTGGGCCATAGAAAGCCTATTTATTTTTTTTAAAAAATATTATTGGGTTTCTAAAGTCTCCCTAAAAAAAAAAAAAACATAAAAAAACAGTGGGAGAGTAATATTGCCCTTTCAGCTTGTGTGCCAGTCTTGACTCCTGGGTGTGCCACCTCTCTCTCTCATTCAGTGGGCCATAGAAAGGCTATTTTTTTTTTGTTTTTTTAATATTATTTGGTTTCTAAAGTCTCCCTGAAAAAAAAAAAAAAACATAAAAAAACAGTGGGAGAGTAATATTGCCCTTTCAGCTTGTGTGCCAGTCTTGACTCCTGGGTGTGCCACCTCTCTCCCTCTCATTCAGTGGGCCATAGAAAGCCTATTTATTTTTTTTTTTAAATATTATTGGGTTTCTAAAGTCTCCCATAAAAAACAAAAAATACATAAAAAAACAGTGGGAGAGTAATATTGCCCTTTCAGCTTGTGTGCCAGTCTTGACTCCTGGGTGTGCCACCTCTCTCTCATTCAGTGGGCCATAGAAAGCATTTTTTTTTCCTTGATTTGTGTTCTAAAATCTACCTCAACACAAAAACACTACATCAATCAGTGGGAGAAAAATATTGGCCTCAGTCAGGGCTTGTGTGCCACTGCTGTGTGTGCTATCTCTCATTCAGTGGGCTATAGAAAGCCTATTTATTTATTTATTTTTTTTCTTATTATTTGGTTTCTAAAGTCTCCCTGAAAAAAAAAAAAAAAACATAAAAAAACAGTGGGAGAGTAATATTGCCCTTTCAGCTTGTGTGCCAGTCTTGACTCCTGGGTGTGCCACCTCTCTCTCTCATTCAGTGGGCCATAGAAAGGCTATTTTTTTTTTGTTTTTTTAATATTATTTGGTTTCTAAAGTCTCCCTGAAAAAAAAAAAAAAAACATAAAAAAACAGTGGGAGAGTAATATTGCCCTTTCAGCTTGTGTGCCAGTCTTGACTCCTGGGTGTGCCACCTCTCTCTCTCATTCAGTGGGCCATAGAAAGGCTATTTTTTTTTTTGTTTTTTTAATATTATTTGGTTTCTAAAGTCTCCCTGAAAAAAAAAAAAAAACATAAAAAAACAGTGGGAGAGTAATATTGCCCTTTCAGCTTGTGTGCCAGTCTTGACTCCTGGGTGTGCCACCTCTCTCCCTCTCATTCAGTGGGCCATAGAAAGCCTATTTATTTTTTTTTTTAAATATTATTGGGTTTCTAAAGTCTCCCATAAAAAACAAAAAATACATAAAAAAACAGTGGGAGAGTAATATTGCCCTTTCAGCTTGTGTGCCAGTCTTGACTCCTGGGTGTGCCACCTCTCTCTCATTCAGTGGGCCATAGAAAGCATTTTTTTTTCCTTGATTTGTGTTCTAAAATCTACCTCAACACAAAAACACTACATCAATCAGTGGGAGAAAAATATTGGCCTCAGTCAGGGCTTGTGTGCCACTGCTGTGTGTGCTATCTCTCATTCAGTGGGCTATAGAAAGCCTATTTATTTATTTATTTTTTTTCTTATTATTTGGTTTCTAAAGTCTCCCTGAAAAAAAAAAAAAAACATAAAAAAACAGTGGGAGAGTAATATTGCCCTTTCAGCTTGTGTGCCAGTCTTGACTCCTGGGTGTGCCACCTCTCTCTCTCATTCAGTGGGCCATAGAAAGGCTATTTTTTTTTTGTTTTTTTAATATTATTTGGTTTCTAAAGTCTCCCTGAAAAAAAAAAAAAAAACATAAAAAAACAGTGGGAGAGTAATATTGCCCTTTCAGCTTGTGTGCCAGTCTTGACTCCTGGGTGTGCCACCTCTCTCCCTCTCATTCAGTGGGCCATAGAAAGCCTATTTTTTTTTTTTTTAAATATTATTGGGTTTCTAAAGTCTCCCTTAAAAAACAAAAAATACATAAAAAAACAGTGGGAGAGTAATATTGCCCTTTCAGCTTGTGTGCCAGTCTTGACTCCTGGGTGTGCCACCTCTCTCTCTCATTCAGTGGGCCATAGAAAGGCTATTTTTTTTTGTTTTTTTTAATATTATTTGGTTTCTAAAGTCTCCCTGAAATAAAAAAAAAAATTAAAAAAACAGTGGGAGAGTAATATTGCCCTTTCAGCTTGTGCGCCAGTCTTGACTCCTGGGTGTGCCACCTCTCTCTCTCTAATTGTGGGCCATAGAAAGCCTTTTTTTTTTTTTTTTTTTTTAATATTATTTGGTTTCTAAAGTCTCCCTGAGAAAAAAAAATAAATAAATTAGGTGGGAGATTAATATTGACATTAGTGCTTGAGTGACAGTCCTGCGTGTGTGTCATCTCTGTGATTTTGTGCCACAGAAAACAGAGTGTGTAACATTGTGCCTGATTTTCCTTGTGGTCTCACCAACCTGTTAAGGGATATTGAAATCATACTGAAGTTATAGCTCACCGTGTAAGTTGTTTGACAGCAACAAATAAAGTTACTTTGGTTAAGATTTTAAAACAATGAGGAAGTCTGGTGCAAGAGGTCGTCGTGGGCGTTCATTGTCAGCTGGTAATGATGGTAGTGGTAGTGGAGCATCAGGTGGTCGTGGGGATAAAAATATTCCACCTAAGTCTGGAGCTGTGGAGCCAGTTTCGTCGTCAGGCTACACAAGGCCTCGAACGCTCTCTTTTCTGGGAGTAGGAAAACCGCTTTTAAAGGCGGAGCAGCAACAGCAAGTTTTGGCTTACATTGCAGACTCAGCCTCTAGCTCTTTTGCCTCCTCTTCCGAAACTGGTAAATGTAAAAGCAGCGCGTCGCTTGTGGATGTTCACGGTCAGGGACAAGTCGCTTCCTTGTCCTCCTCAGCAAAAACTACAACAAGAGAGAAGGATGCAGCAGGCGACACAACGGGTCACTCCATGGAGCTCTTTACACATACCGTCCCTGGCTTAGAAAGTGAAACATTTAACAGGCCATGCCCATTACAAGTATATTCTGACATGGAGTGCACTGATGCACAGCCACAGCCAGAGTACTATGCTGCTCCTTTGACTCAGACCACCACATTGCCCTCTCAGGGTACAGATCCACAATCAGACCCTGATGAGACTATGTTGCCCCGCCACGAACGCTATACCACCGACCGACACAGTGACACAGACGAAGTTGCACACGAGCTCGAAGAGGAGGTAATAGATGACCCAGTTATTGACCCCGATTGGCAGCCATTGGGGGAACAGGGTGCAGGCGGCAGTAGTTCAGAAGCGGAGGTGGAGGAGGGGCCGCAGCAGGCATCAACATCGCAACAGGTTCCATCTGCCGGGCCCGTATCTGGCCCAAAACGCGTGTCAAAGCCAAAACCTGTTGGAGCACAGCGTTGCCATCCGGTTAAAGCTCAGTCTGCAATCCCTGAAAAGGGATCCGAGTCTAGGAAGAGTGCAGTCTGGCATTTTTTTAAACAACATCCAACTGATCAGCGCAAAGTCATCTGTCAAAAATGTTCAACTAGCTTAAGCAGAGGTCAGAATCTGAAAAGTCTAAATACTAGTTGCATGCATAGACACTTAACCACCATGCATTTTCAAGCCTGGACTAACTACCAAACGTCCCTCAAGGTTGTAGCACCCTCGGCCAATGAAGCTAGTCAGCAACGCAACATCCCTTCCGTCACTGTAAGGACACCATTTTCCGCACCACCGGCAGTACCTGTGCAGGTTTCTTTGCCAGCCAAAAGCAGTCAGGGTCAGGGAATCACCAGTTTTGTAGGAGGAAATATTGCATCTAGGGCACCGGCGGAAACAATACCGTCTCCAACCGTCTCTCAGTCTGCCATGTACACCGGCACACCCGAAAGTTCCACGATCTCCAGCTCTCCAGTCCAGCTCACCCTACATGAGACTCTGGTTAGAAAAAGGAAGTACTTATCCTCGCATCCGCGTACACAGTGTTTTAACGCCCACATAGCTAGACTAATCTCGTTAGAGATGATGCCCTACCGGTTAGTTGAAAGCGAAGCTTTCAAAGCCCTGATGGAGTACGCTGAACCACGATACGAGCTACCCAGTCGACACTTTTTTTCCAGAAAAGCCATCCCAGCCCTGCACCAGCATGTTAAACAGCGCATCGTCCATGCACTCAGGCAATCTGTGAGTACAAAGGTGCACCTGACTACAGATGCATGGACCAGTAGGCATGGCCAGGGACGTTATGTGTCCATCACGGCACACTGGGTGAATGTGGTGGATGCAGGGTCCACAGGCGACATCAATTTAGGGACAGTTGTGCCTAGCCCACGGTCTAGGAAACAGTTGGCTGTAGGCGTTCGCACCCCCTCCTCCTCCTCCTCCTCGTCCTCCTGCAGAAGCTACAGCTCTTCCACAGAACGCAGTCTGCCAACCACTCCATCGGCAGATGACACTGTTGCACACCAGTTGTCCCATTATGGGCCAGCTACTGCCAAGCGTCAGCAGGCTGTATTGGCTATGAAGTGCTTGGGCGACAACAGACACACCGCGGAAGTTCTGTCCGAGTTCTTGCAACAAGAAACGCAGTCGTGGCTGGGCACAGTAGATCTTGAGGCAGGCAAGGTAGTGAGTGATAACGGAAGGAATTTCATGGCTGCCATCTCCCTTTCCCAACTGAAACACATTCCTTGCCTGGCTCACACCTTAAACCTGGTGGTGCAGTGCTTATTGAAAACTTATCCTGGGTTCTCCGACCTGCTCCTCAAAGTGCGTGCACTTTGCTCACATATCCGACGTTCGCCTGTACACGCCAGCCGTATGCAGACCTATCAGCGGTCTTTGAACCTTCCCCAGCATCGCCTAATCATAGACGTTGCAACAAGGTGGAACTCAACACTGCACATGCTTCAGAGACTGTGCGAACAGAGGCGTGCTGTTATTTATTTGTGGGAGGATACACGGGCAGGCAGTAGGATGGCAGACATGGAGTTGTCAGGTGTGCAGTGGTCTAAGATACAAGACATGTGTCAAGTCCTTCAGTGTTTTGAGGAATGCACACGGCTGGTTAGTGCAGACAACGCCGTAATAAGCATGAGCATCCCCCTAATGCGTCTGCTGATGCAAAGTTTGACGCACATAAAGGAGCAGGCGTCTGCACCAGAGGAAGAGGAAAGCCTTGATGACAGTCAGCCATTGTCTGGTCAGGGCAGTGTACAGGACGAGGTAGCGGGCGAAGAGGAGGTGGAGGACGAGGAGGATGATGGGGATGAGTATATTTTTAATGCCGAACCTTTCCCGGGGGCACAGGAAATTGGTTGCGTGTCACGGCCGGGTTCTGGTTTTTTGAGGGACACAAGTGACGTAGATTTGCCTGCAACTGCCCCTCAACCAATCACAACCGGAGATTTGACAACTGGAACTTTGGCCCACATGGCGGATTATGCCTTACGTATCCTAAAAAGGGACACACGCATTACGAAAATGATGAACGATGACGATTACTGGTTGGCCTGCCTCCTTGATCCACGCTATAAAGGCAAATTGCAAAATATTATGCCACATGAGAACTTGGAACTAATATTAGCAACCAAACAATCAACTCTTGTTGACCGTTTGCTTCAGGCATTCCCAGCACACAGCGCACGTGATCGTTCTCACACGAGCTCCAGGGGGCAGCAGACTAGGAGTGTTAGGGGTGCACACATCAGAAGTGGCGTTGGACAGAGGGGTTTTCTGACCAGGTTGTGGAGTGATTTTGCTATGACCGCAGACAGGACAGGTACTGCTGCATCAATTGAAAGTGACAGGAGACAACATTTGTCCAGTATGGTTACTAACTATTTTTCATCCCTTATCGATGTTCTCCCTCAACCGTCATTCCCATTTGATTACTGGGCCTCCAAATTAGACACCTGGCCAGAATTGGCAGAATATGCATTGCAGGAGCTTGCTTGCCCGGCAGCAAGTGTCCTATCAGAAAGAGTATTCAGTGCTGCAGGTTCAATATTAACCGAAAAAAGGACTCGTCTGGCTACCCAAAATGTTGACGATCTAACATTCATTAAAATGAACCACAACTGGATTTCGAAATCTTTTGCCCCACCTTGCCCGGCCGACACCTAGCTTTCCTATGAAAAGCTCTTGCCTGTGAATTACTTTTCTAATGTCTAATTTGCTGCAGCTGATTGTACAGCATACGACATGTTTACACCTCCCTAAATGGCAAAACTCCCCACACGGGGCCGTGGTATCGCGACTTGGCGCAAGCACCCGTGAGACTGCTGTTTGTCTGAAGAGGTGGGTGTGCTCGCTTTTGGTTGACGGCATTGCTACTGGGTCCCTCATAGTACAATGTAGTGTCTCTGGCGGTGGTGGTGCGCACCCAACGTCAGACACACCGTTGTAACATGAGGGGCCCTGGGGCGGTCCCGCCGGCCTCAAGAGAGTTCCCCCCTACCCCAGCTCAAAATGTGCTCTACCACATGCAAAATTATGTCGCACAGCTCCACCAATATTTAGTCTATTCGCTGACATCATTCAATGTCTGGCACTGACAATACAAATTTGTAGACATCTATGATGCAACTTAAAGTAGTCTGTGTCTGTGTCCTATATTGGCACCATTAAATAGTTACTGCCAAATTACTATGTCAGAAACTCAGCAGATGAGCCCACCCCTGTACCTAAGTATGCCACCTTTTTTTTTGTTTTGGTTGTTTTGCGAGACATTAACATCTATTTATATTTTGGGAGTACTGGGACAGACACTCCTTGCACTACTCCTCCACTCACCACCAAGCTGCCCGTGTATCCATGTAACCGCTGTAAAACTGCCATGAGCCTATTGTTTGTTATTTTAGGCCTTTGAAGCCTGTCTGCGGTCCCTCCTTCCACTAGTCCTCCACTGACCAGACCACTGCTGCCCGTGTACCCCTGGAACCAATTATAAAGTGCCTACAGCCAGCCCATTTTTTTATGTTAGGCCTTTGAAGCCTGTCTGCGGTCCCTCCTTCCACTAGTCCTCCACTGGCCAGACCACTGCTGCCCGTGTACCCCTGGAACCAATTATAAAGTGCCTACAGCCAGCCCATTTTTTTATGTTAGGCCTTTGAAGCCTGTCTGCGGTCCCTCCTTCCACTAGTCCTCCACTGGCCAGACCACTGCTGCCCGTGTACCCCTGGAACCAATTATAAAGTGCCTACAGCCAGCCCATTTTTTTATTTTAGGCCTTTGAAGCCTGTCTGCGGTCCCTCCTTCCACTAGTCCTCCACTGGCCAGACCACTGCTGCCCGTGTACCCCTGGAACCAATTATAAAGTGCCTACAGCCAGCCCATTTTTTTATGTTAGGCCTTTGAAGCCTGTCTGCGGTCCCTCCTTCCACTAGTCCTCCACTGGCCAGACCACTGCTGCCCGTGTACCCCTGGAACCAATTATAAAGTGCCTACAGCCAGCCCATTTTTTTATGTTAGGCCTTTGAAGCCTGTCTGCGGTCCCTCCTTCCACTAGTCCTCCACTGGCCAGACCACTGCTGCCCGTGTACCCCTGGAACCAATTATAAAGTGCCTACAGCCAGCCCATTTTCTTATGTTAGGCCTTTGAAGCCTGTCTGCGGTCCCTACTTTAAATACTCCTCCACTCACCACCAAGCTGCCTGCCTGTCTATCCATGTAACCGCTGTAAAACTGCCATGAGCCTATTGTTTGTTATGTTAGGCCTGATTGAAGCTGTTTGACAATTTAAAGGCCACTGACAATCACAGAGTATGGCATTTAAAGGGAACCTGTTACCAGGTTTTCCCATATAAAGTAGGGAGAGCACCTGCAAGTAGGGTTGAGCGAAACGGGTCGATCATTTTCAAAAGTCGCCGACTTTTGGCTAAGTCGGCGTCTCATGAAACCCGATCCGACCCCTGTGCTTGTCGGCCATGCGGTACGCGACTTTCGCGCCAAAGTCGCGTTTCAATGACGCGAAAAGCGCCATTTCTCAGCCAATGAAGGTGAACGCAGAGTGTGGGCAGCGTGATGACATAGATCCTGGTCCCCACCATCTTAGAGAAGGGCATTGCAGTGATTGGCTTGCTGTCTGCGGCGTCACAGGGGCTATAAAGGGGCGTTCCCGCCGACCGCCATCTTACTGCTGCTGATCTGAGCTTAGGGACAGGTTGCTGCCGCTTCGTCAGAAGCAGGGAGAGCGTTAGGCAGGGTCCACTAACCACCAAACCGCTTGTGCTGCAGCGATTTCCACTGTCCAACACCACCTTCGGTGTGCAGGGACTGTGGAAGCTATTTTTTTTTTTTTTTCCTCAGCGCTGTAGCTCATTGGGCTGCCCTAGAAGGCTCCGTGATAGCTGTATTGCTGTGTGTACGCCACTGTGGAAACCAACTGCTTTTTTCAAAGCACATATCCTCTTGTTCCTTCCTTTCTGCACAGCTATCTTTTTTGTTTGTCCACACTTTTTATTTAATTTGTGCATCAGTCCACTCCTATTGCTGCCTGCCATACCTGGCTTAGATTACTGCAGGGAGATAGTAATTGTAGGACAGTCCCTGTTTTTTTTTTGTTTTTTTTGTGGGAGATTAAGATTGGCATTTCTGCTACAGTGCCATCCCTGTGTGTGCCATCTCTCACTGAGTGGGCCATAGAAAGCCTATTTATTTTTTCCGTGATTTGTGTTCTAAATTCTACCTCAACACAAAAACACTACATCAATCAGTGGGAGAAAAATATTGGCCTCAGTCAGGGCTTGTGTGCCACTGCTGTGTGTGCTATCTCTCATTCAGTGGGCTATAGAAAGCCTATTTTTTTTTTTATTTTTTTAATATTATTTGGTTTCTAAAGTCTCCCTGAAAAAAAAAAAAAACCTAAAAAAACAGTGGGAGAGTAATATTGCCCTTTCAGCTTGTGTGCCAGTCTTGACTCCTGGGTGTGCCACCTCTCTCTCTCATTCAGTGGGCCATAGAAAGGCTATTTTTTGGGGGTTTTTTTTAATATTATTTGGTTTCTAAAGTCTCCCTGAAAAAAAAAAAAAAAACATAAAAAAACAGTGGGAGAGTAATATTGCCCTTTCAGCTTGTGTGCCAGTCTTGACTCCTGGGTGTGCCACCTCTCTCCCTCTCATTCAGTGGGCCATAGAAAGCCTATTTATTTTTTTTTTAAAATATTATTGGGTTTCTAAAGTCTCCCTTAAAAAACAAAAAATACATAAAAAAACAGTGGGAGAGTAATATTGCCCTTTCAGCTTGTGTGCCAGTCTTGACTCCTGGGTGTGCCACCTCTCTCTCATTCAGTGGGCCATAGAAAGCATTTTTTTTTTTTCCTTGATTTGTGTTCTAAAATCTACCTCAACACAAAAACACTACATCAATCAGTGGGAGAAAAATATTGGCCTCAGTCAGGGCTTGTGTGCCACTGCTGTGTGTGCTATCTCTCATTCAGTGGGCTATAGAAAGCCTATTTATTTATTTATTTTTTTTCTTATTATTTGGTTTCTAAAGTCTCCCTGAAAAAAAAAAAAAAAACATAAAAAAACAGTGGGAGAGTAATATTGCCCTTTCAGCTTGTGTGCCAGTCTTGACTCCTGGGTGTGCCACCTCTCTCCCTCTCATTCAGTGGGCCATAGAAAGCCTATTTATTTATTTTTTTAAATATTATTGGGTTTCTAAAGTCTCCCTTAAAAAAAAAAAAACATAAAAAAACAGTGGGAGAGTAATATTGCCCTTTCAGCTTGTGTGCCAGTCTTGACTCCTGGGTGTGCCACCTCTCTCTCTCATTCAGTGGGCCATAGAAAGGCTATTTTTTTTTTTGGTTTTTTTAATATTATTTGGTTTCTAAAGTCTCCCTGAAAAAAAAAAAAAACATAAAAAAACAGTGGGAGAGTAATATTGCCCTTTCAGCTTGTGTGCCAGTCTTGACTCCTGGGTGTGCCACCTCTCTCCCTCTCATTCAGTGGGCCATAGAAAGCCTATTTATTTTTTTTTTTAAATATTATTGGGTTTCTAAAGTCTCCCTTAAAAAACAAAAAATACATAAAAAAACAGTGGGAGAGTAATATTGCCCTTTCAGCTTGTGTGCCAGTCTTGACTCCTGGGTGTGCCACCTCTCTCTCATTCAGTGGGCCATAGAAAGCATTTTTTTTTTCCTTGATTTGTGTTCTAAAATCTACCTCAACACAAAAACACTACATCAATCAGTGGGAGAAAAATATTGGCCTCAGTCAGGGCTTGTGTGCCACTGCTGTGTGTGCTATCTCTCATTCAGTGGGCTATAGAAAGCCTATTTATTTATTTATTTTTTTTCTTATTATTTGGTTTCTAAAGTCTCCCTGAAAAAAAAAAAAAAAACATAAAAAAACAGTGGGAGAGTAATATTGCCCTTTCAGCTTGTGTGCCAGTCTTGACTCCTGGGTGTGCCACCTCTCTCCCTCTCATTCAGTGGGCCATAGAAAGCCTATTTATTTTTTTTTAAAAATATTATTGGGTTTCTAAAGTCTCCCTTAAAAAAAAAAAAAACATAAAAAAACAGTGGGAGAGTAATATTGCCCTTTCAGCTTGTGTGCCAGTCTTGACTCCTGGGTGTGCCACCTCTCTCTCTCATTCAGTGGGCCATAGAAAGGCTATTTTTTTTTTTGGTTTTTTTAATATTATTTGGTTTCTAAAGTCTCCCTGAAAAAAAAAAAAAAAACCATAAAAAAACAGTGGGAGAGTAATATTGCCCTTTCAGCTTGTGTGCCAGTCTTGACTCCTGGGTGTGCCACCTCTCTCCCTCTCATTCAGTGGGCCATAGAAAGCCTATTTATTTTTTAAAAAAAATATTATTGGGTTTCTAAAGTCTCCCTTAAAAAAAAAAAAAACATAAAAAAACAGTGGGAGAGTAATATTGCCCTTTCAGCTTGTGTGCCAGTCTTGACTCCTGGGTGTGCCACCTCTCTCTCTCATTCAGTGGGCCATAGAAAGGCTATTTTTTTTTTTTGTTTTTTTAATATTATTTGGTTTCTAAAGTCTCCCTGAAAAAAAAAAAAAAACATAAAAAAACAGTGGGAGAGTAATATTGCCCTTTCAGCTTGTGTGCCAGTCTTGACTCCTGGGTGTGCCACCTCTCTCCCTCTCATTCAGTGGGCCATAGAAAGCCTATTTATTTTTTTTTAAAATATTATTGGGTTTCTAAAGTCTCCCATAAAAAACAAAAAATACATAAAAAAACAGTGGGAGAGTAATATTGCCCTTTCAGCTTGTGTGCCAGTCTTGACTCCTGGGTGTGCCACCTCTCTCTCATTCAGTGGGCCATAGAAAGCATTTTTTTTTTCCTTGATTTGTGTTCTAAAATCTACCTCAACACAAAAACACTACATCAATCAGTGGGAGAAAAATATTGGCCTCAGTCAGGGCTTGTGTGCCACTGCTGTGTGTGCTATCTCTCATTCAGTGGGCTATAGAAAGCCTATTTATTTATTTATTTTTTTTCTTATTATTTGGTTTCTAAAGTCTCCCTGAAAAAAAAAAAAAAAACATAAAAAAACAGTGGGAGAGTAATATTGCCCTTTCAGCTTGTGTGCCAGTCTTGACTCCTGGGTGTGCCACCTCTCTCTCTCATTCAGTGGGCCATAGAAAGGCTATTTTTTTTTTTGTTTTTTTAATATTATTTGGTTTCTAAAGTCTCCCTGAAAAAAAAAAAAAAAACATAAAAAAACAGTGGGAGAGTAATATTGCCCTTTCAGCTTGTGTGCCAGTCTTGACTCCTGGGTGTGCCACCTCTCTCCCTCTCATTCAGTGGGCCATAGAAAGCCTATTTATTTTTTTTTTAAATATTATTGGGTTTCTAAAGTCTCCCTTAAAAAACAAAAAATACATAAAAAAACAGTGGGAGAGTAATATTGCCCTTTCAGCTTGTGTGCCAGTCTTGACTCCTGGGTGTGCCACCTCTCTCTCTCATTCAGTGGGCCATAGAAAGGCTATTTTTTTTTGTTTTTTTTAATATTATTTGGTTTCTAAAGTCTCCCTGAAATAAAAAAAAAAATTAAAAAAACAGTGGGAGAGTAATATTGCCCTTTCAGCTTGTGCGCCAGTCTTGACTCCTGGGTGTGCCACCTCTCTCTCTCTAATTGTGGGCCATAGAACCATAGAAAGCCTTTTTTTTTTTTTTTTTTTTTAATATTATTTGGTTTCTAAAGTCTCCCTGAGAAAAAAAAATAAATAAATTAGGTGGGAGATTAATATTGACATTAGTGCTTGAGTGACAGTCCTGCGTGTGTGTCATCTCTGTGATTTTGTGCCACAGAAAACAGAGTGTGTAACATTGTGCCTGATTTTCCTTGTGGTCTCACCAACCTGTTAAGGGATATTGAAATCATACTGAAGTTATAGCTCACCGTGTAAGTTGTTTGACAGCAACAAATAAAGTTACTTTGGTTAAGATTTTAAAACAATGAGGAAGTCTGGTGCAAGAGGTCGTCGTGGGCGTTCATTGTCAGCTGGTAATGATGGTAGTGGTAGTGGAGCATCAGGTGGTCGTGGGGATAAAAATATTCCACCTAAGTCTGGAGCTGTGGAGCCAGTTTCGTCGTCAGGCTACACAAGGCCTCGAACGCTCTCTTTTCTGGGAGTAGGAAAACCGCTTTTAAAGGCGGAGCAGCAACAGCAAGTTTTGGCTTACATTGCAGACTCAGCCTCTAGCTCTTTTGCCTCCTCTTCCGAAACTGGTAAATGTAAAAGCAGCGCGTCGCTTGTGGATGTTCACGGTCAGGGACAAGTCGCTTCCTTGTCCTCCTCAGCAAAAACTACAACAAGAGAGAAGGATGCAGCAGGCGACACAACGGGTCACTCCATGGAGCTCTTTACACATACCGTCCCTGGCTTAGAAAGTGAAACATTTAACAGGCCATGCCCATTACAAGTATATTCTGACATGGAGTGCACTGATGCACAGCCACAGCCAGAGTACTATGCTGCTCCTTTGACTCAGACCACCACATTGCCCTCTCAGGGTACAGATCCACAATCAGACCCTGATGAGACTATGTTGCCCCGCCACGAACGCTATACCACCGACCGACACAGTGACACAGACGAAGTTGCACACGAGCTCGAAGAGGAGGTAATAGATGACCCAGTTATTGACCCCGATTGGCAGCCATTGGGGGAACAGGGTGCAGGCGGCAGTAGTTCAGAAGCGGAGGTGGAGGAGGGGCCGCAGCAGGCATCAACATCGCAACAGGTTCCATCTGCCGGGCCCGTATCTGGCCCAAAACGCGTGTCAAAGCCAAAACCTGTTGGAGCACAGCGTTGCCATCCGGTTAAAGCTCAGTCTGCAATCCCTGAAAAGGGATCCGAGTCTAGGAAGAGTGCAGTCTGGCATTTTTTTAAACAACATCCAACTGATCAGCGCAAAGTCATCTGTCAAAAATGTTCAACTAGCTTAAGCAGAGGTCAGAATCTGAAAAGTCTAAATACTAGTTGCATGCATAGACACTTAACCACCATGCATTTTCAAGCCTGGACTAACTACCAAACGTCCCTCAAGGTTGTAGCACCCTCGGCCAATGAAGCTAGTCAGCAACGCAACATCCCTTCCGTCACTGTAAGGACACCATTTTCCGCACCACCGGCAGTACCTGTGCAGGTTTCTTTGCCAGCCAAAAGCAGTCAGGGTCAGGGAATCACCAGTTTTGTAGGAGGAAATATTGCATCTAGGGCACCGGCGGAAACAATACCGTCTCCAACCGTCTCTCAGTCTGCCATGTACACCGGCACACCCGAAAGTTCCACGATCTCCAGCTCTCCAGTCCAGCTCACCCTACATGAGACTCTGGTTAGAAAAAGGAAGTACTTATCCTCGCATCCGCGTACACAGTGTTTTAACGCCCACATAGCTAGACTAATCTCGTTAGAGATGATGCCCTACCGGTTAGTTGAAAGCGAAGCTTTCAAAGCCCTGATGGAGTACGCTGAACCACGATACGAGCTACCCAGTCGACACTTTTTTTCCAGAAAAGCCATCCCAGCCCTGCACCAGCATGTTAAACAGCGCATCGTCCATGCACTCAGGCAATCTGTGAGTACAAAGGTGCACCTGACTACAGATGCATGGACCAGTAGGCATGGCCAGGGACGTTATGTGTCCATCACGGCACACTGGGTGAATGTGGTGGATGCAGGGTCCACAGGCGACATCAATTTAGGGACAGTTGTGCCTAGCCCACGGTCTAGGAAACAGTTGGCTGTAGGCGTTCGCACCCCCTCCTCCTCCTCCTCCTCGTCCTCCTGCAGAAGCTACAGCTCTTCCACAGAACGCAGTCTGCCAACCACTCCATCGGCAGATGACACTGTTGCACACCAGTTGTCCCATTATGGGCCAGCTACTGCCAAGCGTCAGCAGGCTGTATTGGCTATGAAGTGCTTGGGCGACAACAGACACACCGCGGAAGTTCTGTCCGAGTTCTTGCAACAAGAAACGCAGTCGTGGCTGGGCACAGTAGATCTTGAGGCAGGCAAGGTAGTGAGTGATAACGGAAGGAATTTCATGGCTGCCATCTCCCTTTCCCAACTGAAACACATTCCTTGCCTGGCTCACACCTTAAACCTGGTGGTGCAGTGCTTATTGAAAACTTATCCTGGGTTCTCCGACCTGCTCCTCAAAGTGCGTGCACTTTGCTCACATATCCGACGTTCGCCTGTACACGCCAGCCGTATGCAGACCTATCAGCGGTCTTTGAACCTTCCCCAGCATCGCCTAATCATAGACGTTGCAACAAGGTGGAACTCAACACTGCACATGCTTCAGAGACTGTGCGAACAGAGGCGTGCTGTTATTTATTTGTGGGAGGATACACGGGCAGGCAGTAGGATGGCAGACATGGAGTTGTCAGGTGTGCAGTGGTCTAAGATACAAGACATGTGTCAAGTCCTTCAGTGTTTTGAGGAATGCACACGGCTGGTTAGTGCAGACAACGCCGTAATAAGCATGAGCATCCCCCTAATGCGTCTGCTGATGCAAAGTTTGACGCACATAAAGGAGCAGGCGTCTGCACCAGAGGAAGAGGAAAGCCTTGATGACAGTCAGCCATTGTCTGGTCAGGGCAGTGTACAGGACGAGGTAGCGGGCGAAGAGGAGGTGGAGGACGAGGAGGATGATGGGGATGAGTATATTTTTAATGCCGAACCTTTCCCGGGGGCACAGGAAATTGGTTGCGTGTCACGGCCGGGTTCTGGTTTTTTGAGGGACACAAGTGACGTAGATTTGCCTGCAACTGCCCCTCAACCAATCACAACCGGAGATTTGACAACTGGAACTTTGGCCCACATGGCGGATTATGCCTTACGTATCCTAAAAAGGGACACACGCATTACGAAAATGATGAACGATGACGATTACTGGTTGGCCTGCCTCCTTGATCCACGCTATAAAGGCAAATTGCAAAATATTATGCCACATGAGAACTTGGAACTAATATTAGCAACCAAACAATCAACTCTTGTTGACCGTTTGCTTCAGGCATTCCCAGCACACAGCGCACGTGATCGTTCTCACACGAGCTCCAGGGGGCAGCAGACTAGGAGTGTTAGGGGTGCACACATCAGAAGTGGCGTTGGACAGAGGGGTTTTCTGACCAGGTTGTGGAGTGATTTTGCTATGACCGCAGACAGGACAGGTACTGCTGCATCAATTGAAAGTGACAGGAGACAACATTTGTCCAGTATGGTTACTAACTATTTTTCATCCCTTATCGATGTTCTCCCTCAACCGTCATTCCCATTTGATTACTGGGCCTCCAAATTAGACACCTGGCCAGAATTGGCAGAATATGCATTGCAGGAGCTTGCTTGCCCGGCAGCAAGTGTCCTATCAGAAAGAGTATTCAGTGCTGCAGGTTCAATATTAACCGAAAAAAGGACTCGTCTGGCTACCCAAAATGTTGACGATCTAACATTCATTAAAATGAACCACAACTGGATTTCGAAATCTTTTGCCCCACCTTGCCCGGCCGACACCTAGCTTTCCTATGAAAAGCTCTTGCCTGTGAATTACTTTTCTAATGTCTAATTTGCTGCAGCTGATTGTACAGCATACGACATGTTTACACCTCCCTAAATGGCAAAACTCCCCACACGGGGCCGTGGTATCGCGACTTGGCGCAAGCACCCGTGAGACTGCTGTTTGTCTGAAGAGGTGGGTGTGCTCGCTTTTGGTTGACGGCATTGCTACTGGGTCCCTCATAGTACAATGTAGTGTCTCTGGCGGTGGTGGTGCGCACCCAACGTCAGACACACCGTTGTAACATGAGGGGCCCTGGGGCGGTCCCGCCGGCCTCAAGAGAGTTCCCCCCTACCCCAGCTCAAAATGTGCTCTACCACATGCAAAATTATGTCGCACAGCTCCACCAATATTTAGTCTATTCGCTGACATCATTCAATGTCTGGCACTGACAATACAAATTTGTAGACATCTATGATGCAACTTAAAGTAGTCTGTGTCTGTGTCCTATATTGGCACCATTAAATAGTTACTGCCAAATTACTATGTCAGAAACTCAGCAGATGAGCCCACCCCTGTACCTAAGTATGCCACCTTTTTTTTTGTTTTGGTTGTTTTGCGAGACATTAACATCTATTTATATTTTGGGAGTACTGGGACAGACACTCCTTGCACTACTCCTCCACTCACCACCAAGCTGCCCGTGTATCCATGTAACCGCTGTAAAACTGCCATGAGCCTATTGTTTGTTATTTTAGGCCTTTGAAGCCTGTCTGCGGTCCCTCCTTCCACTAGTCCTCCACTGACCAGACCACTGCTGCCCGTGTACCCCTGGAACCAATTATAAAGTGCCTACAGCCAGCCCATTTTTTTATGTTAGGCCTTTGAAGCCTGTCTGCGGTCCATCCTTCCACTAGTCCTCCACTGGCCAGACCACTGCTGCCCGTGTACCCCTGGAACCAATTATAAAGTGCCTACAGCCAGCCCATTTTTTTATGTTAGGCCTTTGAAGCCTGTCTGCGGTCCCTCCTTCCACTAGTCCTCCACTGGCCAGACCACTGCTGCCCGTGTACCCCTGGAACCAATTATAAAGTGCCTACAGCCAGCCCATTTTTTTATTTTAGGCCTTTGAAGCCTGTCTGCGGTCCCTCCTTCCACTAGTCCTCCACTGGCCAGACCACTGCTGCCCGTGTACCCCTGGAACCAATTATAAAGTGCCTACAGCCAGCCCATTTTTTTATGTTAGGCCTTTGAAGCCTGTCTGCGGTCCCTCCTTCCACTAGTCCTCCACTGGCCAGACCACTGCTGCCCGTGTACCCCTGGAACCAATTATAAAGTGCCTACAGCCAGCCCATTTTTTTATGTTAGGCCTTTGAAGCCTGTCTGCGGTCCCTCCTTCCACTAGTCCTCCACTGGCCAGACCACTGCTGCCCGTGTACCCCTGGAACCAATTATAAAGTGCCTACAGCCAGCCCATTTTTTTATTTTAGGCCTTTGAAGCCTGTCTGCGGTCCCTCCTTCCACTAGTCCTCCACTGGCCAGACCACTGCTGCCCGTGTACCCCTGGAACCAATTATAAAGTGCCTACAGCCAGCCCATTTTTTTATGTTAGGCCTTTGAAGCCTGTCTGCGGTCCCTCCTTCCACTAGTCCTCCACTGGCCAGACCACTGCTGCCCGTGTACCCCTGGAACCAATTATAAAGTGCCTACAGCCAGCCCATTTTCTTATGTTAGGCCTTTGAAGCCTGTCTGCGGTCCCTACTTTAAATACTCCTCCACTCACCACCAAGCTGCCTGCCTGTCTATCCATGTAACCGCTGTAAAACTGCCATGAGCCTATTGTTTGTTATGTTAGGCCTTTGATAGCCTGTCTGCGGTCCCTACTTTAAATACTCCTCCACTCACCACCAAGCTGCCTGCCCGTCTATCCATGTAACCGCTGTAAAACTGCCATGAGCCTATTGTTTGTTATGTTAGGCCTTTGATAGCCTGTCTGCGGTCCTTACTTTAAATACTCCTCCACTCACCACCTAGCTGCCTGTGTATCCATGTAACCGCTGTAAAACTGCAATGAGCCTATTGTTTGTTATTTTAGGCCTTTGATAGCCTGTCTGCGGCCCCTACTTGCAATACTCCTCCACTGACCACAATGCTGCCTGGAGTGCCTGCCTGTGTATCCATGTAACCGATGTAAAACTGCCATGACTGCCTACTGTTTGTTATTTTAGGCCTTTGATAGCCTGTCTGCGGCCCCTACTTGCAATACTCCTCCACTGACCACAATGCTGCCTGGAGTGCCTGCCTGTGTATCCATGTAACCGATGTAAAACTGCCATGACTGCCTACTGTTTGTTATTTTAGGCCTTTGATAGCCTGTCTGCGGCCCCTACTTGCAATACTCCTCCACTGACCACAATGCTGCCTGGAGTGCCTGCCTGTGTATCCATGTAACCGATGTAAAACTGCCATGAGTGCCTACTGTTTGGTATTTTAGGCCTTTGATAGCCTGTCTGCAGCCCCTACTTGCAATACTCCTCCACTGACCACACCAATGCTGCCCGTGTACCCCTGGAACCTATTTAAAAGTTCATAGAGCCTAGTTATATATTTTATTTACTATTAATAAGGCCATGATGGACTACGCTGTACCACGCTACAAGCTAACCAGTCGACACTTCTTTTGCGAGAAAAGCCATCCCAACCCTCCACCAGCATGTAGAAGACCGCATTGTCCATGCACTCTGGCAATCTGTGAGTACAAAGGTGCACCTGACAACAGACGCATGGACCTGTAGGCATGGCCACGGAAGATTACGTGTCCATTACGGCGCAATGGGTTAATGTGGTGGATGCATGGTCCACAGGGGACAGCCTACTAAGTCTGTCTGCAGTCCCTAATTCAAATTGTCCTCCACTGTCTAAATCGGAGCTTCCACCTTCTGGCTTTCGGCCTATAGTATCAGAAATTAAACTGCATTTGGCCTTCAACTTTGGTTAGGGCCTACTAACGGCTTCTGCCCCTCCCTGGTGTTGCCCTCAACTAAATAAAGCTGAGCTTCAACCTTCCGGCTCTCATTAAGTGGTTTTTTAAAAAAAAAATGGTGGTTAGGGCCTACTAACGGCTTCTGCCCCTCCCTGGTGTTGCCCTCAACTAAATAAAGCTGAGCTTCAACCTTCTGCTCCAAATTACCATTTTAAAAAATGCAATAGGCTTTTCCGGCCTACTAAAGGTGTCTGTCTGTGTGCCCCTGCCTGGTGTTGTCCTCAACTAAATAAAGCTGAGCTTCAACCTTCTGCTCCAAATTACCATTTTAAAAAATGCAATAGGCTTTTCCGGCCTACTAAAGGTGTCTGTCTGTGTGCCCCTGCCTGGTGTTGTCCTCAACTAAATAAAGCTGAGCTTCAACCTTCTGCTCCAAATTACCATTTTAAAAAATGCAATAGGCTTTTCCGGCCTACTAAAGGTGTCTGTCTGTGTGCCCCTGCCTGGTGTTGTCCTCAACTAAATAAAGCTGAGCTTCAACCTTCTGCTCCAAATTACCATTTTAAAAAATGCAATAGGCTTTTCCGGCCTACTAAAGGTGTCTGTCTGTGTTCCCCTGCCTGGTGTTGTCCTCAACTAAATAAAGCTGAGCTTCAACCTTCTGCTCCAAATTACCATTTTAAAAAATGCAATAGGCTTTTCCGGCCTACTAAAGGTGTCTGTCTGTGTGCCCCTGCCTGGTGTTGTCCTCAACTAAATAAAGCTGAGCTTCAACCTTCTGCTCCAAATTACCATTTTAAAAAATGCAATAGGCTTTTCCGGCCTACTAAAGGTGTCTGTCTGTGTGCCCCTGCCTGGTGTTGCCCTCAACTAAATAAAGCTGAGCTTCAACCTTCTGCTCCAAATTACCATTTTAAAAAATGCAATAGGCTTTTCCGGCCTACTAAAGGTGTCTGTCTGTGTGCCCCTGCCTGGTGTTGTCCTCAACTAAATAAAGCTGAGCTTCAACCTTCTGCTCCAAATTACCATTTTAAAAAATGCAATAGGCTTTTCCGGCCTACTAAAGGTGTCTGCCCCTCCCTGGTGTTGTCCTCAACTGAACAAAGCTGAGCTTCCACATTCTGGCTTTCGCCCTATACTATCAGATATTAAACTGCATTTGGCCTACTAGTGTGGTTAGGCCCTTGAAACAGTGTCTGCTGCTCTTGGGTTTGCTACTCCACTGAACAAAGCAATGCCGCCTGTTTAGTCCTGTTACCAATTTTGAACTGCATTTAGCCTACTTTATTCTTTGGCCCTATATCTGTTTCCTCCTCATCCTGCCCATTTCCCAGCCACTGCTAAATGAGTCTGCTGGTACATTGACCTAGACCACTACATTCCCCTTGTACTCTACACAGCCAGAATCTGACCCTGCTGAAAGTAAGGTTCCCCTTCCCGCATGTTATACCACCTTACACAGGGACAAAGAGGAAGGTGCAGATGAAAGTGCAGGTTCCTTCATCAGGTGGGGGGGCATACTCGTTGGCGACGTCACTGGCACAGGGCCCCTCAGAGTACGCAAAAGTGTCGCTGCTGGTGGGAGGCGCCCCCGCCATGCAAACACACCGCCGTACTTTGAGGGGCCCTGTGCCAGTGCCAATGCGAACGAGTGGGGCCCCCCCTGCTTGCTCAGGATCACAGCACTTGCAACGTTTAAATACTTACCTTTCCCTGCAACACCGCCGTGACGTAGTCCGCATTTCCTGGGCCCACGAAAAACTTGAGCCAGCCCTACTCCCCCCACAACTTTCCCCCAATTCCCTATGCCCAACTATTATTATACAGTTAATTAAGATTGGCAAGCTTCAGAAACAAGAATGGATGTTTTTGGCATTAAAATGGGCACTGTAGGTGTTTTCCTGGCCTCCACTCACTGCCGACTATGCTTCCCCATTGACTTGCATTGGGTTTCGTGTTTCGGTCGATCCCCGACTTTTAGCGATAATCGGCCGACTGCACTCGACTCGACTCTGGACAAAATCGGGTTTCCCAAAACCCTACTCGATCTTAAAAAAATGAAAGTCGCTCAACCCTACCTGCAAGCGATTATATACAGCATTCTAGAATGTTGTATATAGCTCACCAATGCACTCTGCATAACTGTCACGCTGGGTGAAGAAGTAAGATGCACAACAATGGGGAGAGGGAGGGGGAAGCCCAAACACTAGGGAAGGGGGGAGTGGAGACCCCTAGGCGGATCTAACAACACCCTGCCTGCCCTAAACATTCCTAAATAAGTTCCGCACCTATCGCCTAGCAGGTACCTAATTCTTGCCTGACCCTAATGATAGGCCCTGGATAGGGAAGGGATGGGGTGAGCTCCAGTCAGCCCCCACAACAATTAAAGACAGAGAAGGTGGACAAACAAGGGGATACACTTAGCTAGAGATGAGCACTGAGATATCATGCCAGAAATCCTCCAAGAGGCTCCAAGAAGACATTAGGCGACTGTTAGTACTTCCAAGACAGAAGAAATTTGAGCTAACACCAGCAGCCTGCTGCATAAACTGAATGTATTTAAACTTTCAGCAAAGGTGCGTTAATTAGCAGCAGAAGGTGAAGGTAACATCTGGGTCCTAGAGGGAGAAGGATATCACTCCATTATAGATATGCAAAAATCAAACAGGTGCTTGTAGAGCTAATCACAATGACCTTCTGCAGCCGGATCTAGGATCCATGTCTGTCACAGCTGACACACCCTTGACAATAAAACAAAAATAGCTTTTGCTATACTTACCTATGGCATCCGGTCCAATGAGCATCACTGATCTTGATCTGATGCCTCCTCTCTTCTTGCAATCGCACTTGTCCATGTTACTTTGTGTGGATGAAGCTTCCTACATCATCCACACAGTGTCTTCCATCGCACTCTTGCGCACGCATACTTCTCTCTGCCCCATATTAATAATAAAAATAATATACTCTCCTAGTCCTGGATACTTGTTTACCACAACCTATGTCTCCTCATGTGACTTGTCCAGCAGTGGATCAGCACAAGGGGCAACAGGCAGTGTGATTGTCATGATCCGTTCCAAGGTTTAATCCTGTCTTCCCTTTTTCCGGGCGGATCATGTCAAGGGTTAACTTTGCTCTGCCTCATTCTGGGTTCAGGTTTGCTATTTAGCTCCCATACATCCTGCTGGCGGTGTCAGCTATAGTTCTGCCTTCAGCGTATGAACCTGACTCTGGTAGCAGTCTCACTTCCCTCTCAAGCTCCCTCTGGTGGAGGTTACGTTATACTGCACTGCAGCAGCATGACAGTGATGACATCACCCTGCACGACATCCCTGCATGGAAATGACCTCCAGTGGGCCACAGGTACTTAGAGAAAGCAGCCTGTGGTCATGTAGGAAAAACTGGTAGAATAGGTAGCTGATTGCCCTCTGCCCCGCTTTTACGGTTGACCCTATTGGCATTCTGAGGACACCAAGATTACTAATAGTTTTGCAGGCCAATGCAGCCCACGGCAAGAACAGACTATACAGCTTTTGCCAGGTTAGCCCTATGGCTAGTCTAGCTCTGATTTCACCATAGAGTTTCACTAGTATTAGAAAAATCATCCTAAACAGTTACTTTTAAAGCTAAGTAAGCCAATATAGTGGATGCAAGTGTTTGAATCCAACTATGTCATTTAATTGACTTGGTTACATGTGCAAAAGAATAAAATAGGATAAGGGTGCTTTCACCTTGCGTTCTGTGTCTCCATCGGGGCATATGTCCGAAATCCCAGGACGCATGGCCGACAGGGCCAATACACTGTAATGGTGACTGGAGAGTGAACATCAGCTCTGCCGGGCACTTTTTTCTGGAGAGTACGCCTACAGGAAGCGGATACTCAGACACAGTCTACCACATCTGAGTGTCCAACTCCTGTAGTCTGGATGAAGTAAAAAAGAGGATACTGACAGGACAGCATGGTATCACAGCTGCTTCTTTCTGTGAGATAAAACATATCTCTGCCTGTTTGAAAACATTTTTTACCTCACAGAAGTAATCAGCTGTGATCCCATGCTCTCCTGTCTGTATACTCTCTTTTGCTTCCTCCCCTGCTCAGAAGCTGTGTTATGATCAGACCATGTTCCTGCATGGTCAGACACAGCCGTTACACACTACACAGCAGGGGCACATTTATAAGATTATCTCAGCACAGGAGCATTTTTTTAGTACATCGAATTATGGAAATAATTATTATTCCAAGATGTAATAATGAAAATGTACTTTGTGCTTTGGACAACGCGCTTTAAGGCCTTTGAACTTGTTTTTTTATATAATGAGTAAGATAACCTTATGTAACACATACTCATTTTATTCGAAGTAATGTATAACAATCTACAGCTGACTACCCAAATGGGAATGGGATTATTAGTAGTAAGTTTCAAATAAATGCTGCATTTCAACCATGAACTAAATGAACGTGGATGACATTTACGTTCAGAGGTGCTCTGTGAGCTCTTGGTACATACAGGGGAGGGTGTTTGCTTTGTTCCACTCCTTAATGAGGACATAATAATAACAGAAAACAATGGTGTAAATTATGCCAGGGAAGTTTGTAATTATGCTTGGAATTAAAGATGATCATAATATTTTTTTCTTGCTGAAATGATGCAGCGCTAGTGGGAAGAGATGAGAATGACTGCAGCTATTTGCAAGTCCTGCTTCAGTGGACAGTTACCAATTTAATAGAATATCTGAGCAGAAAAAAATTGTTTCTTTCATGAGGCTTATCTATCCAAGTGTTTATGCATTTTTCGTTTGTTTTTATGATCTTCTAGAATGCAGTCGTTTATGCAATAATATTACATTAATGGTTTGAAGCACAATATTCAGGTATACATAAAGAGGCTGACAACACTTACCTAGTCAAAAAAATACCATGTCTTCAAAATAATAAAAGCAATGAATTCTGGTATATTCACCTACACAAATGATTGTGGAAAGGGAGAAACAATGTTCTTTGGTCACCTTAGGCCTATAATTTATTATTCAATATGAGATCTGCTGAGATACAGATGTTACTGTTACCATATCGGTGTCAGATACTATGGGACACTTTCAGAGGTTTTGTGGAGTTTGTGTATCCATGATTCAGAGCTGTCTTGGCAGCATGAGGTGGAAGCCAACAGTACATGCCAACAGTACATGTGTGTGTCAGTTGTAAGGTGAGTGCAACACTTGAAACAGGAAACTTTTAACATCTCCAACTACTTGGCACCTTAGATGCCATACTTATTAGTAACAGTGGCATCTAGGAGTTTCTGCAGGGGAGAGAGCTCTCTCTGTCACCTCATTGTCCCTTGCGTTACTATAGATGCATCATAGCAGCCATAAAATCTAACAGTGCTTGTAATGCAGTTTTTTGAAACTCGTAAACAGGATTGTGGGATAGAATCCCTGAAAAATAAATCCTTAATACAATGGCAATACAGACATATAGAAGCATATATGTTACATTTCAGAATAATGTGCAATATTCTCTATTAACCCCTTCATGACCCAGCCTATTTTGGCTTTAATGACCTGGCCGTTTTTTGCAATTCTGACCAGTGTCCCTTTATGAGGTAATAACTCAGGAATAGTGTTGAGCGATACCGTCCGATACTTGAAAGTATCGGTATCGGAAAGTATCGGCCGATACCGGCAAAATATCGGATCCAATCCGATACCGATACCCGATACCAATACAAGTCAATGGGACTCAAGTATCGGACGGTATCCCTGATGGTTCCCAGGGTCTGAAGGAGAGGAAACTCTCCTTCAGGCCCTGGGAACCATATAAATGTGTAAAAGAAAGAATTAAAATAAAAAATATTGCTATACTCACCTGTCCGACGCAGCCGGGACTTCAGCGAGGGAACCGGCAGCGTTGTTTGTTTAAAAATCGCGCTATTACTTGGTTACGTGAATTCCCGGCTTGTGATTGGTCAGGTCGGCCATGTTGCCGGGACGCGGACCAATCACAGCAAGCTGTGACGAAATTACGTCACGGCTTGCTGTGATTGGTCCGCGTCCCGGCAATATGGCCGCCCTGACCAATCACAAGCCGGGACGTCACGGGAGGCTGGACACGCGCTCATTTTAAAATGGGCGCGTGTCCAGCCTCCCGTGACGTCACGGCTTGTGATTGGTTGCGCCGCGATCAACCAATCACAAGCCGGGAGGCTGGACGCGCTCATTTTGAAATGGGCGCGTGTCCAGCCTCCCGGCTTGTGATTGGTTGACCGCGACGCAACCAATCACAAGCCGTGACGTCACGGGAGGCTGGACACGCGCCCTTTTTAAAATGAGCGCGTTTCCAGCCTCCCGTGACGTCACGGCTTGTGATTGGTTAATGGCGGCCATGTTGCCGGGACGCGGACCAATCACAGCAAGCCGTGACGTATTTTCGTCACGGCTTGCTGTGATTGGTCCGCGGCCCGGCAACATGGCCGCCCTGACCAATCACAAGCCGGGACTTCGCGTAACCATGTAAAAGCGGGAATTTTAAACAAACAACGCTGCCGGTTCCTGCGCTGAGGTCCCGGCTGCGTCGGACAGGTGAGTATAGCGATATTTTTTATTTTAATTCTCTATTTTACACATTTTAACATTAATGTTGTTCCGATACCCGATACCCGATACCACAAGAGTATCGGAATCCCGGTATCGGAATTCCGATACAGCAAGTATCGGCCGATACCCGATACTTGCAGCATCGGAATGCTCAACACTACTCAGGAACGCTTCAACGGATCCTAGCGATTCTGAGATTGTTTTTTCGTGACATATTGGGCTTCATGTTAGAGGTAAATTTAGGTCGATAATTTTTTTGTGAAAAATACGGAAATTTGGCGAAAATTTAGAAATTTTCACATTTTCACATTTTGAATTTTTATTCTGTTAAACCAGAGAGTTATGTGACACAAAATAGTTAATAACATTTCCCACATGTCTACTTTACATCAGCACAATTTTGGAAACAAATTTTTTTTTGCTAGGAAGTTATAAGGGTTAAAATTTGACCAGTGATTTCTTATTTTTACAACAAAATTTACAAAACCATTTTTTTTAGGGACCACCTCACATTTGAAGTCATTTTGAGGGTTCTATATGGCTGAAAATACCCAAAAGTAACACCATTCTAAAAACTGCACCCCTCAAGGTGCTCAAAACCACATTCAAGAAGTTCAGGTGTTTCACAGCAGCAGAGGCAACATGGAAGTAAAAAATGAACATTTAACTTTTTAGTCACAAAAATGATATTTTAGCAACAATTTTTTTATTTTCCCAAGGGTAAAAAGGGAAACTGGACCACGAACGTTGTTGTACAATTTGTCCTGAGTACGCTGATACCTCATATGTGGGGGTAAACCACTGTTTGGGCGCATGGCAGGGCTCGGAAGGGAAGGAGCGCCATTTGACTTTTTGAATGAAAAATTGGCTCCAATCTTTAGCGGACACCATGTCGCGTTTGGAGAGCCCCCGTGTGCCTAAACATTGGAGCTCCCCCACAAGTGACCCCATTTTGGAAACTATACCGCCAAAGGAACTTATCTAGAAGCATAGTGAGCACTTAAAACCCCCAGGTGTTTCACAAATTGATCCGTAAAAATGAAAAAGTACTTTTTTTTCACACAAAATTTCTTTTAGCCTCAATTTTTTCATTTTCACATGGGCAACCGGATAAAATGGATCCTAAAATTTATTGGGCAATTTCTCCTGAGTACGCCGATACCTCATATGTGGGGGTAAACCAGTGTTTGGGTGCACGGCAAGGCTCGGAAGGGGAGGCGCGCCATTTGACTTTTTGAATGGAAAATTAGCTCCAATCGTTAGCGGACACCATGTCGCGTTTGGAGAGCCCCTGTGTGCCTAAACATTGGAGCTCCCCTACAAGTGACCCCATTTTGGAAACTAGACCCCCCAAGGAGCTTATCTAGATGCATAGTGAGCACTTAAAACCCCCAGGTGCTTCACAGAAGTTTATAACGCAGAGCCGTGAAAATAAAAAATAATTTTTCTTTCCTCAAAAATGATTTTTGGCCCGGAATTTTTTATTTTCCCAAGGGTAATAGGAGAAATTGGACCCCAAATGTTGTTGTCCAGTTTGTCCTGAGTACGGTGATACCCCATATGTGGGGGTAAACCACTGTTTGGGCGCACGGCAGGGCTCGGAAGGGAAGGCATGCCATTTGGCTTTTTGAATGGAAAATTAGCTCCAATCATTAGCGGACACCATGTCGCGTTTGGAGAGCCCCTGTGTGCCTAAACATTAGAGCTCCCCCACAAGTGACCCCATTTTGGAAACTATACCTCCAAAGGAACTAATCTAGATGTGTGGTGAGCACTTTGAACCCCCAAGTGCTTCACAGAAGTTTATAACGCAGAGCCATGAAAATAAAAAATAATTTTTCTTTTCTCAAAAATGATTTTTTAGCCCACAATTTTTTTTTTCCCAAGGGTAACAGGAGAAATTGGACCCCAAAAGTTGTTGTCCAGTTTCTCCTGAGTACGCTGATACCCCATATGTGGGGGTAAACCACTGTTTTGGCACACCTCGGGGTTCTGAAGGGAAGTAGTGACGTTTTGAAATGCAGACTTTGATGGAATGCTCTGCGGGTGCCAGGTTGCATTTGCAGAGCCCCTGATGTGCCTAAACAGTAGGAACTCCCCACAAGTGACCCCATTTTGGAAACTAGACCCCAAAGGGAACTTATCTAGATGTGTGGTGAGCACTTTGAACCCCCAAGTGCTTCACAGAAGTTTATAACGCAGAGCCGTGAAAATCATAAGTGTTTCCTTTCCTCAAAAAATTTTTTAGCCCAGAATTTTTTAATTTTCCCAAGGGTAACAGGAGAAATTGGACCCCAAAAGTTGTTGACCAGTTTCTCCTGAGTATGCTGATACCCCATATGTGGGGGTAAACCACTGTTTGGGCACATGCCGGGGCTTGGAAGGGAAGTAGTGACGTTTTGGAATGCAGACTTTGATGGAATGGTCTGCGGGCATCATGTTACGTTTGCAGAGCCCCTGATGTGCCTAAACAGTAGAAACCCCCCATAAGTGACCCCATTTTGGAAACTAGACCCCCCAAGGAACTTATGTAGATGTGTGGTGAGCACGTTCAACCCCCAAGTGCTTCACAGAAGTCTACAACGCAGAGCCGTGAAAATAAAAAAATCATTTTTCTTTCCTCAAAAAAGATGTTTTAGCAAGCAATTTTTTATTTTCACAAGGGTAACAGGAGAAATTGGACCCCAATATTTGTTGCCCAGTTTGTTGTGAGTACGCTGATACCCCATATGTGGGGGTAAACCACTGTTTGGGCGCACGTCAGGGCTCGGAAGGGAAGTAGTGACATTTGAAATGCAGACTTTGATGGAATGGTCTGCGGGCGTCACGTTGCATTTGCAGAGCCCCTGATGTGCCTAAACAGTAAAAAACCCCACAAGTGACGCCATTTTGGAAACTAGACCCCCCAAGGAACTTATCTAGATGTGTGGTGAGCACGTTCAACCCACAAGTGCTTCACAGAAGTTTACAACGCAGAGCCGTGAAAATAAAAAATCATTTTTCTTTCCTCAAAAAAGATGTTTTAGCAAGCAATTTTTTATTTTCACAAGAATAACAGGAAAAATTGGACCCGAATATTTGTTGCCCAGTTTGTTGTGAGTATGCTGGTACCCCATATGTGGGGGTAAACCACTGTTTTGGCACACCTCGGGGTTCTGAAGGGAAGTAGTGACGTTTTGAAATGCAGACTTTGATGGAATGCTCTGCGGGTGCCAGGTTGCATTTGCAGAGCCCCTGATGTGCCTAAACAGTAGGAACTCCCCACAAGTGACCCCATTTTGGAAACTAGACCCCAAAGGGAACTTATCTAGATGTGTGGTGAGCACTTTGAACCCCCAAGTGCTTCACAGAAGTTTATAACACAGAGCCGTGAAAATCATAAGTGTTTCCTTTCCTCAAAAAATTTTTTAGCCCAGAATTTTTTAATTTTCCCAAGGGTAACAGGAGAAATTGGACCCCAAAAGTTGTTGACCAGTTTCTCCTGAGTATGCTGATACCCCATATGTGGGGGTAAACCACTGTTTGGGCACATGCCGGGGCTTGGAAGGGAAGTAGTGACGTTTTGGAATGCAGACTTTGATGGAATGGTCTGCGGGCATCATGTTACGTTTGCAGAGCCCCTGATGTGCCTAAACAGTAGAAACCCCCCATAAGTGACCCCATTTTGGAAACTAGACCCCCCAAGGAACTTATGTAGATGTGTGGTGAGCACGTTCAACCCCCAAGTGCTTCACAGAAGTCTACAACGCAGAGCCGTGAAAATAAAAAAATCATTTTTCTTTCCTCAAAAAAGATGTTTTAGCAAGCAATTTTTTATTTTCACAAGGGTAACAGGAGAAATTGGACCCCAATATTTGTTGCCCAGTTTGTTGTGAGTACGCTGATACCCCATATGTGGGGGTAAACCACTGTTTGGGCGCACGTCAGGGCTCGGAAGGGAAGTAGTGACATTTGAAATGCAGACTTTGATGGAATGGTCTGCGGGCGTCACGTTGCATTTGCAGAGCCCCTGATGTGCCTAAACAGTAAAAAACCCCACAAGTGACGCCATTTTGGAAACTAGACCCCCCAAGGAACTTATCTAGATGTGTGGTGAGCACGTTCAACCCACAAGTGCTTCACAGAAGTTTACAACGCAGAGCCGTGAAAATAAAAAATCATTTTTCTTTCCTCAAAAAAGATGTTTTAGCAAGCAATTTTTTATTTTCACAAGAATAACAGGAAAAATTGGACCCGAATATTTGTTGCCCAGTTTGTTGTGAGTATGCTGGTACCCCATATGTGGGGGTAAACCACTGTTTGGGCACACGTCAGGGCTCGGAAGGGAAGTAGTGACATTTGAAATGCAGACTTTGATGGAATGGTCTGTGGGCGTCACGTTGCATTTGCAGAGCCCCTGATGTGCCTAAACAGTAGAAACACCCCACAAGTGACCCCATTTTGGAAACTAGACCCCTCAAGGAACATATCTAGATGTGTGGTGAGCACTTTCAACCCCCAAGTGCTTCACAGAAGTTTATAACGCAGAGCCATGAAAATAAAAAATAATTGTTCTTTCCTCAAAAATTATGTTTTAGCAAGTAATTTTTTATTTTTGCAAGGGTAACAGGGGAAATTGGACTGCAACAGTTGTTGCCCAGTTTGTCCTGAGTATGCTGGTACCCCATATGTGGGGTTAAACCACTGTTTGGGGGCACGTCGAGGCTTGGAAGGGAGCGAGCACCATTTGACTTTTTGAACGCAAGATTGGCTGGAATCAATGGTGGTGCCATGTTGCGTTTGGAGACCCCTGATGTGCCCAAACAGTGGAAACCCCTCAATTCTAACTTCAACACTAACCCCAACACACCCCTAACCCTAATCCCAACTGTAGCCATAACCCTAATCACAACCCTAACCACAACCCTAATCCCAACCCTAACCCTAATCCCAACCCTAACCACAACTGTAACCTCAACACACTCCTAACCCTATCCATAACCCTAACCACAAGCCTAATCTTAACCCTATTTCCAACTCTAGCCCTAATTCCAACCCTAACTCTAATTCCAACCCTAACCCTAAGGCTATGTGCCCACGTTGCGGATTCATGTGAGATTTTTCCACACGATTTTTGAAAAATCTGCAGGTAAAAGGCACTGCGTTTTACCTGCGGATTTACAGCGGTGTTTTTTTGTGCGGATTTCACCTGCTGATTCCTATTGAGGAACAGGTGTAAAACGCTGCGGAATCCGCACAAAGAATTGACATGCTGCGGAAAATACAATGCAGAGTTTCCGCACGGAATTTTCCGCACCATGGGCACAGCGGATTTGGTTTTCCATAGGTGCACATGGTACTGTAAACCTGATGGAAAACTGCTACGAATTCGCAGCGGCCAATCCGCTGCGGATCCGCGTCCAATCCGCTGTGGATCCGCGGCCAATCTGCTGCGGATCCGCGGCCAATCCGCTGCGGATCCGCAGCCAAATCCGCACTGTGTGCACATGCCCTAACCCTAACCCTACCCCTAACCCTACCCCTAACCCTACCCCTAACCCTACCCCTAGTTCTAACCCTAGTTCTAAGCCTAACCCTAGTGGAAAAAGAAAAAAATATATTTTCTTTTTTTTATTATTGTCGCTACCTATGGGGGTGATAAAGGGGGGAGGGTCATTTACAATTTTTTTTATTGTGATCACTGTGATAGGTTGTATCACAGTGATCAAAATATACCTGGAACGAATCTGCCGGCCGGCAGATTCGGCGGGCGCACTGCGCATGCCCCCGCCATTTTGGAACATGGCAGCACCCATGGAGAAGACGGATGGACACCGGGAGCCTCGGTAAGTATAAGGGGGTGGAGATCGGGGCACGGGGGGGTGGTATAGGAGCACGGGGGAGCGGACAGGAGGACGGGGGAGCGGAGCACAAGACGGAGGGGAGCGGACCACAGATCGGTGGCTTGGGGGGCGATCGGTGGGGTGGGGGGGTCACATCAGTGTTTCCAGCCATGGCCGATGATATTGCAGCATCGGCCATGGCTGGATTGTAATATTTCACCAGTTTTTTAGGTGAAATATTACAAATCGCTCTGATTGGCAGTTTCACTTTCAACAGCCAATCAGAGCGATCATAGCCACGGGGGGGTGAAGCCACCCCCCCTGGGCTGAAGTACCACTCCCCCTGTCCCTGCATGTCGGGTGAAATGGGAGTTAACCCTTTCACCCGATCTGCAGGGACGCGATCATTCTGTGACACAGCATATGCGTCACAGGTCGGATTAGCACCGACTTTCATGACGCATACGCTGTGTCACAGGTCGGGAAGGGGTTAATACTAACCCCTATAGAATGAAATATACTGCACAAAACTTAATGTGTCGCATATTCAGGTCTGTGATTGTGGTCATGGAAAAGGATGTCATCAATACCATGGATGGCAAGAAGAACAAACAATTTAATTTTAGAATAAATCAAGTGAGACATGCCAGTCTAAGAAAACAACATCAAGCTACTACTTGCCTACTTTGGACACATCATACGAAGAGAGAAATCACTGGAGAAGGACATCATGGCTGGAAGAAAAGAAGGAACAAGGCAAAGAGGAAGACCAGCAATCCGTTGGCTTGATACTGTCAAGATAAAGATGGTGAAGACTATGGTGGACGTATCTAGGCATGCACAGGATCGATCTTCCTAGAGATCGCTAATCCACGAATCACCATGGTATGAAATCAAGCTGAAGACCGTTGGGAAAAAATTCACATTGCCTTGTGTAGTATAACGTAAAATTGAAAATGGTTCTTAAAGGTTTCAAGTTGGGAACAGTAGGGCAAGTGAGTATTGATCAGCAAATCACATTAGTTTAACATTTTAAAAAATTCCTTGCATTCAAATTCATATTCAAATAATTTGTTACTCGATTTGCATGGATTGGCAAAAATGGCGAGGATTACATCAGCCAGGGAAGGCTCACATGATATCTTGCAACTATCATATCACATTGTAGCACAACCTTTGCATAGTATAGACAGGATATCACAGCTCACAGATTGACAATAGAATTAATGAGAAAAAAGCCCCAAAACTCTGAATAAACTGTACCAATAGTGTACATGAGAAAACAGTAGCAAATACAGGTCCCATTGTTTGCCCATAGCCCTATATATGGCAGTGACTATGATATTATTATGATATTATGATAATACCCGACACTGTCGCTGACACTTGGACCGGAGCATTCAGCTGCATAGAAATACGTGAGACTTGCTAGAGTTACTCGCATCACACTAGCAAGTGTGACCCTAAGTCTAAGGCTGTTTGCATAAGAGCTCCAAAGGGGTTGGATATAGTCCTAAGAGAACCTTGATAATTATAAAAGCCTTTTCAGGGCATTTCGAATACCTTTAATTTAAAGTGACTTTATTAATCAATAAATTTAATTTTTGGGACAAAATTGGTGAAGTTGACAAATGCAAATTTTAAAGGATTTGATCATCTCTAAAAGTGAAACATTTTACTCCCTATTCATTGGCAATTACATTTTGGCTTAATAAGAGAACTTATTCTTTCACATTTGCATGATTAGATGTGATGAGAAATATGGAGGAATTTATGAAGGAAGTGTTATTTCTAATGCCATACTGTTTTACTTTAAATATATTTTATGCGGCAATCTAGCTACGCTCGCATGCATTACCAGCTCTCACCAATTGATCTGTTTTGTGTGTGATAATGTTCTAATTAAACTTCCAACAAGCTGTTCACTAGAGATTGGCTCCCTGGCAAACAAGTTCATTAAAAAATACTTTGTAAAAAGTTAAGAAATAAAATGGTGTGTTACAAAGTAGCCAAAAAACACAGACCACAACATAAGAGTGATGTTGAACAATTAGGTTTTTGCGGTGCCATAGAAATCTTCATTTTTTCAATATTTCCCCATGAAGCATCTGTGCAGTAATAAATCCATGGTTTGTAATGTCTCACTTGCTTTTGTTTTTAGAGACATACTTCTGCAGTTAAGCTAAACTCATTACTTGTAATTCTAATATTGCACAATGAAAATTACCAACGTCTCTGTCCACATAATTCCTGTATCTTTGTTTTTTACAACTCATACATAGAATGGACATGAAAAGTCTACACACCACTGTTAAAAACTTAGGTTTTTGTCAAATAAAAAATAATACCAAGAAGATTTATTTCAGAACCTGTACCATCTTTAAGGTCCTCATAGTCTGTAAATATCTATTAAGAAACAAACTGAAATCATTTTGAGGGGGGAAACAAAAATAACAAACTTAAAATAATATGTTTTCATAATTGTGAACACTCTGTTATCATTGGGAATCTGGTTGTGTTTAGAATTAGCAAATCACATTTAAACTCATGTTAAATGATAGTCAGTACAATGCTGCCATCATTTACAGTGATTGTGATTAAGCCCATCTAAAGTTTAGTTGTTCTAGTAGCGTTTTACTGAAATTGTATTTGTTGCATTTTACAGCAAAAGTCATGGTACGTAAACAGCTTATAACACAGCAAAGGGATCTATTTGTTTAAAGTTATCAGTCATGAGAAGAGTAATATTTCCATGGTACAAGATATACAATGGAACATTGGGAACATGGTCATCAAGAAGTGGCTTACATTTGGCACAGCAGTGACATTATCCAGAATTGTATGGTGAGTTGATCAAAGGAGAAAATTGGCCTGAGAGGTTATTAAAAAGCCTACAACAACACTGAAAAAGTTGCAAAAATGTCTGGCAATTACTGATTGTGTACAATAACAGTCACCATTATGCTTTGGAGCTGATTTTCAGCAGCTGTAACTGGGGCTAAAGTAAAAGTGGAGGGAATTATGAAAAGCTCCATAGATCAGTCAATTTTGCAACAGTAACTTAAGGAATTTCGCCTTGCGGCATTACAAAGATCCTAAGCGCACCTCCAAATCAACCAGAAGAAAATCAAGGTTTTGGAATGGCCCATGTAGAGCTCAGACCTGAATCCAACTGAAAATGTGTGGGTTGATCTAAAGAGGATGCTGTACACCTTTTTCCACCTGAAAATTTCAGTTTATTTTTCAATTGAATTGTACAAATTATGGGTGACATCAAACATGGAAAAAGTGCTGAAATGATTCTTCTTAGCATGAACGTTTCACTTGTCCAAAACCTGACATTTTTAACAAGGTTGTGTATACTTTCTATATCCGCTTTATCTTCACAATTTAATTCTTTAATGACTGGTTACATTCTAATGTTTTATTTTCCACAACCATTCCTGTGATATTATGACTCTGATCATTTTACCAGCTAGATATCCCATATAAAGACAATTGGTGAGGTTCAACTCTTTGGATGCCATGATCACAGGAATGAAGTATGAAGATATGGTTGAAACTGCACTGTAACTCTTTATTTTTATGGTGTTTTTTTGGTTTATGCAAAAAGCACTAGGATAGTTCACTAATATAAGATGGGTTGGGGCTTTATTCATGGCATCACAAATAAGCAGCAAATGTGAACCAAATTTCTTAACCAAACTCAAGCAAACTGTCGATTTAGAATTTTGGATTTTGGAATTGCTCATTACCAGTTGAAAGACCATTTGTTATATCTGTTGGGTTGAAATGCTTAAATTGGGGGCGTGACCTGGGAGTGCAAAAAGATGGCTGCACTCTGTTGACTCTCTGCAGACCCTGAGCCTGGTATGTCTTTTTGAAGGAAATTCAGAAGAACTAGACTTATATTACTCACCTTAAAAGCCTCAGGATCCTTTCTGGAACATTTTGACCCATCTTGGGCTTCCCTAGAAGCTACAATGCCTCAAAACTAGAGGAAAGAAGGTAGGCCGGGATGTCTCCTAGCAATGCCACTGAAGCTCTTCAGTCATGCATCTTACATATCTCCTCCCAAGCCAGCAGCACCTAAGAAGAGCGATCCAGACCTCCATTCCTCCTCTAGGACCCCTCAGTGAGACCCAAAAGGACCACAATCCATGGTAAGAAGAAAAGATCCTTAGCGGTGAGTAAATCCCATTTACCACTGCACAGTTCAGCAAGGCTCTTTAATGACATAGAAGTCTGTGCTGATAAAAAAGCAGGCAGCTCCACTGTCAGTCAAAAACCGCACTACCATCTAGCTCTGAGGGAGTTCCTGTACTTAGTTAATTCACCCAGAGCTCTCCCTGCTAGCTCACATCACGGACGCTCCATAACAGCCGCGGCGCCAGAGGAAATCCCTGCAAATCAATGAGACAGCTCTGCCAGGGGCATGTAGGACAGTGCCAGCAGTGGAGCATATAATCCTCACACCACACATATGAGGGACTCCTCAACGGGGCATAGGAAGTCCCTGCATGAGGGAAGCACTTTCCAGATTGATTTTGTAGGATCACGTCATTCACACTGCGGCTCCAGCCTTCGATGACACACTAAAGCCAGAGCATACTCAGGAGCAGAATTTCTTAAAACCTCCTGACTAGTGTTGAGCATTCCGATACCGCAAGTATCGGGTATCGGCCGATACTTGCGGTATCGGAATTCCGATACCGAGTTCCGATACTTTTATGGTATCGGGAATCGGTATCGGATCCATATTAATGTGTAAAATAAAGAATTAAAATAAAAAATATTGATATACTCACCTCTCCGGAGGCCCCTGCACCTTACCGCTGTTAACCGGCAGCCTTCTTTGCTTAAAATGAGCGCGTTTAGGGCCTTCCATGATGTCACGGCTTCTGATTGGTCGCGTGCCGCTCATGTGACCGCCACGCAACCAATCACAAGCCGCGACGTCATTCTCAGGTCCTAAATTCCTAATTCTAGGAATTTAGGACCTGAGAATGACGTCGCGGTTTGTGATTGGTCGCGTGGCGGTCACATGAGCGGCACGCGACCAATCAGAAGCCGTGACGTCATGGAAGGCCCTAAACGCGCTCATTTTAAGCAAAGAAGGCTGCCGGTTAACAGCGGTAAGGTGCAGGGGCCTCCGGAGAGGTGAGTATATCAATATTTTTTATTTTAATTCTTTATTTTACACATTAATATGGATCCCAGGGCCTGAAGGAGAGTTTCCTCTCCTTCAGACCCTGGGAACCATCAGGATACCTTCCGATACTTGGTGTCCCATTGACTTGTATTGGTATCGGGTATCAGTATAGGCGATATCCGATACTTTTCGGGTATCGGCCGATACTATCCGATACCGATACTTTCAAGTATCGGACGGTATCGCTCAACACTACTCCTGACATGTCCCTAAACCTGGGGCATTCCCCTCAATTTATATCTGACAAATTTCTGCAGCCACACTACTTATCAGTCATGACTCCAGAATACAAACCCACTATCAAACCTGATAAATCTGGGGATATTGTAGAGCATGGTCTGAATAATAAAGCTGGTAAATTTGTCACTATCACTACACAGGGAGGCATACTGGGGTCTGAAGAACCCCTTAATATAGGTAAACCAAAGGCACATACTCCTTGTTCTATAGACAATGCAAGCTATAATGCAGCTCCAGCTCCAGAATATGATTCTAACATATGGTATCCTGGGAGCAAGATGCCAGATAGTAATATAAACTTGCCTGCCTATAAGACATCTACAGAAAGTTCCCCACATACAGATATGGACACAACTTCTTTGTCAGGGGGATCCTCTGCAAGAAATAAAAGGAAAATACTAGTTAGTAGTCGTGACAACATGAATACTAACATTGTCATGCATGCATCAGGAACAAATGAGGTCTCTGAGTATATTTCCCCCTGACATAACCCCTTATGAACAAAAAACAAGACTAGACAATGCAAATTTCTCTCTTGCATATCCCACGCCTCCTGTAGTTACTGCTGTAAACATAAATAATGATATCCATCAACCTCCCACAACTAATTTGCGGCAATATGTACCATATTAGAAACAATTAATAAAAAAATTACAGACACAGACAAAAAAGTTGAGTCTATAGCTACCAAACAGAATACACTGGAGACGGATCATTGCCTGTTTAAACATGAGGCTAAAGCGCTAAAGGCAAAACTCACAGTCTTGGAGGATCGTAACAGAAGATGTAACCTCAAGTTTAGAGGTGTTCCAGAAAATGTTTAAACTGCAGATCTTGCTCCATATATCCATGATCTAATTCATAAGCCTCTGCCAACTTCCTCTAACATCGATATAACCATAGATATGGCTCACAGGTTGCAAAAACCTACTTTTCTCCCAAAAGAGGTCCCAAGGGAAGTGATTGCTAAACTTTGTTTCTTTCAAACAAAAGACCGACTATTAGATTATCTTAGGAAGCACAAGATTTTGCCTCCTCCATACCATATGAAAACATCAAAGTGTTTCCAGATTTTTCTAAAGAGACCTTAATAGCTAGAAAATCATTTACAGGTATTACCACCATCCTGAGAACTAATAACATTCTCTACAAATGGGGTTTCCCCACTAAACTTATGGTATTTATCAATGGGAAATCTCATCCAATACTTGATCCTGATGATGGCTGAAATTTTTAAAAAACCTATAACATTCCCACCATCCCCATCAGAAAAGGAACCCAGAACCCCTGAAGTGACATCTTGAGAAGGTGTTCTACAAAAGTCTTCTGATTTTATCTTATTTGATATCTTAATTTTTTGTGTCCTAATACCAGGACTCATGGGCAGAGTCTGACAAACTTTTCTTTACCCCCAACATCTGGAAAAGGTACTTGAGAGCCCGAGTATTGCTGTTCTTGTCCTCTTCATCAGATCGTCTGACGAAACCCAGTATTTTGTAGACAAAACCAAACTCATCATCTTTCCCCCATCTCACGTATCCCCCCTACCTGACCTATCTATTATGGTAAACGGCATCACGCTCTCTCCCGCACCTGAAATCCGCTGCCTCAGAGTAACTCTCGACTCTGCCCTGTCCTTCAAACCGCACGTCCAAACTCTTGCCACCTCCTGTCGCCTCCAACTCAAAAATATTGCCGGAATCCGTCCCATCCTCAGCCCACAATCTACCAAAACTGTGCATGCCCTCATCATCTCCCGCCTCGACTACTGCAACACTCTCCTCTGTGGCCTCCCCACTAACTCTCTTGCACCACTCCAGTCTGTCCTCAACTTTGCTGCCCGGCTAATCCACCTCTCTCCTCGCTACTCCCCTGCTTCTCCCCTCTGCAAATTTCTCCACAGGCTCCCAATTCCCCAACAAATCCAGTTCAAACTACTAACACTGATCTACAAAGCCATCCACAACCTGTCCCCTCCCTATATCTCTGAACCAATCTCCCAATACCTTCCCTCACGTAATCTCCGATCCTCCCAAGACCTCCTACTCTCCTCCACACTTATTCGATCCTCACACAACCGCCTCCAAGATTTCTCCCGAATATCCCCCATCCTCTGGAATTCCATGCCTCAACACGTCCGACTATCCACCACCCTCGGATCCTTCAGACGGAACCTGAAAACCCATCTCTTCATGAAAGCCTACAGCCTGCAATAACCATTCTGCCGCCTCGCCATCGCCAGAGCAGCCGCCTCACCACCACCAGAGCTGCAGCACCTCTGACCTTCTGTCTCTTCCCCACTATCCCATAAAATGTAAGTCCGCAAGGACAGGGTCCTCTCTCCCCTCTGTACCAGTCTGTCACTGTAAACGTGTTTACTGTAAAAGATATCTGTAACTCTGTTTGTAACCCCTTTCTCATGTACAGCACCATGGAATTAATGGTGCTATATAAATAAATAATAATAATAATAATAATTTTGGTTTTTCTTTTGGGTATTTCCATTGTTCTGAATTGTGGCATTAAGAATTTTGTGTTATTTAACATTTTTCTTCACAGGTTTAATTGCCTAAATATTAATAACTAATGTACTTGTATATTTCTGGCTCACCAACAGTATTTAAATATGTGAAATTATGGCATTAACCCCTTCATGACCCAGCCTATTTTGGCCTTAATGACCTTGCCGTTTTTTGAAATTCTGACCAGTGTCCCTTTATGAGGTAATAACTCAGGAACGCTTCAACGGATCCTAGCGATTCTGAGATTGTTTTTTCGTGACATATTGGGCTTCATGTTAGTGGTAAATTTAGGTTGATAATTTTTTAGTTTATTTGTGAAAAAAATGGAAATTTGGCGAAAATTTTGAAAATTTCGCAATTTTCACATTTTGAATTTTTATTCTGTTAAACCAGAGAGTTATGTGACACAAAATAGTTAATAAATAACATTTCCCACATGTATATATATAAAAATAATCCGCGCTGGGTTCTCCAGTTTTGTGACCACTAAATACCTCCAAAAACAATAAATATTTGCACCTTTTATATGACTTTAAAAAACTATTAAAAAATAAGTTTGTGCTGTGTTTTAAAATAGCTCCACCGTGGAGCACGACATTACCATAAGGAAATTCTGAGCGAGATAATAAAGTGATTTTTTACCTGGTGCGGTATAGTCGATAATGTCCACAGTTCCCTTTAGTCGGTCTTTGTAAAAGTCCAAATGTGGAAAAATGCGGCTTCAGTGGAGTTTGTTTTCCTCTTTTGCTTTCACGTGAGTGGGCTCCAGGCAGTGCCCCGGCCGGCGGCAAACAGCCCTATGCTCGCTCACTACTAGTAGCGACTATGCGCTGTTGTGCAGCTCTCGGTTCTCTGCCTCTGCAGGACCTTGCGTGACGTCACGGTCATGTGATTGCTCACGTGACTTGCTACAGATAGCACGGTGGACCAATTTCCTACTAGTTTCGGAATAGGACGTATTCCTTCATCTGATGAAGGAATACGTCCTATTCCGAAACTAGTAGGAAATTGGTCCACCGTGCTATCTGTAGCAAGTCACGTGAGCAATCACATGACCGTGACGTCACGCAAGGTCCTGCAGAGGCAGAGAACCGAGAGCTGCACAACAGCGCATAGTCGCTACTAGTAGTGAGCGAGCATAGGGCTGTTTGCCGCCGGCCGGGGCACTGCCTGGAGCCCACTCACGTGAAAGCAAAAGAGGAAAACAAACTCCACTGAAGCCGCATTTTTCCACATTTGGACTTTTACAAAGACCGACTAAAGGGAACTGTGGACATTATCGACTATACCGCACCAGGTAAAAAATCACTTTATTATCTCGCTCAGAATTTCCTTATGGTAATGTCGTGCTCCACGGTGGAGGTATTTTAAAACACAGCACAAACTTATTTTTTAATAGTTTTTTAAAGTCATATAAAAGGTGCAAATATTTATTGTTTTTGGAGGTATTTAGTGGTCACAAAACTGGAGAACCCAGCGCGGATTATTTTTATATATATACCTGTTTATAGCTACTAATACAGAAGGGTGGCACTGTATTTGTATCCGCTGCAGGATTCACAGTTTCTGAAGCGCTACTGGTGTGCTTAATTTTATCAACATTTCCCACATGTCTACTTTACATCAGCACAATTTTGGAAACAATTTTTTTTTTTGCTAGGAAGTTATAAGGGTTAAAATTTGACCAGTGATTTCTCATTTTTACAACAAAATTTACAAAACCATTTTTTTTAGGGACCACCTCACATTTGAAGTCAGTTTGAGGGTTCTATATGCTGAAAATACCCAAAAGTGACAGCATTCTAAAAACTGCACCCCTCAAGGTGCTCAAAACCACATTCAAGAAGTTTATTAACCCTTCAGGTGTTTCACAGCAGCAGAAGCAACATGGAAGGAAAAAATGAACATTTAACTTTTTAGTCACAAAAATGATCTTTTAGCTAATTTTTTTTTATTTTCCCAAGGGTAAAAGGAGAAACTGGATGACGAACTTTGTTGTCCAATTTGTCCTGAGTACGCTGATACCTCATATGTGGGGGTAAACCACTGTTTGGGCGCACGGCAGGGCTTGGAAGGGAAGGAGCGCCATTTGACTTTTTCAATGAAAAATTGGCTCCAATCTTTAGCGGACACCATGTCGCGTTTGGAGAGCCCCCGTGTGCCTAAACATTGGAGCTCCCCCACAAGTGACCCCATTTTGGAAACTAGACCCCCCAAGGAACTAATCTAGAAGCATAGTGAGCACTTTAAACCCTCAGGTGCTTCACAAATTGATCCGTAAAAATGAAAAAGTACTTTTTTTTCACACAAAATTTTTTTAGCCTCAATTTTTTCATTTTCACATAGGCAACGGGATAAAATAGATCCTAAAATTTGTTGCACAATTTCTCCTGAGTACACCGATACCTTACATGTGGGGGTAAACCACTGTTTGGGCACATGGTAAGGCTCGGAAGGGACGGAGCGCCATTTGACTTTTTGAATGAAAAATTAGCTCCATCGCTAGCGGACACCATGTCACGTTTGGAGAGCCCCTGTGTGCCTAAACATTGGAGCTCCCCCACAAGTGACCCCATTTTGGAAACTAGACCCCCCAAGGAACTTATCTAGAAGCATAGTGAGCACTTTAAACCCTCAGGTGCTTCACAAATTGATCCGTAAAAATGAAAAAGTACTTTTTTTTCACTCAAAATTTATTTTAGCCTCAATTTTTTCAATTTCACATGGGCAACAGGATAAAATGGATCCTAAAATTTGTTGGGCAATTTCTCCTGAGTACGCCGATACCTCATATGTGGGGGTAAACCACTGTTTGGGTGCATGGCAAGGCTCAGAATGGGAGGCGTGCCATTTGACTTTTTGAATGGAAAGTTAGCTCCAATCGTTAGCGGACACCATGTCGCGTTTGGAGAGCCCCTGTGTGCCTAAACATTGGAGCTCCCCTACAAGTGAGCCCATTTTGGAAACTAGACCCCCCAAGGAACATATCTAGAAGCATAGTGAGCACTTATAACCCCCAGGTGCTTCACAGAAGTTTATAACGCAGAGCCGTGAAAATAAAAAATAATTTTTCTTTCCTCAAAAATGATTTTTAGCCCAGAATTTTTTATTTTCCCAATGGTAATGGGAGAAATTGGACCCCAAATGTTGTTGTCCAGTTTGTCCTGAGTACGATGATACCCCATATGTGGGGGTAAACCACTGTTTGGGCGCACGGCAGGGCTCGGAAGGGAAGGCACGCCATTTGGCTTTTTGAATGGAAAATTAGCTCCAATCATTAGCGGACACCATGTCGCGTTTGGAGAGCCCCTGTGTGCCTAAACATTGGAGCTCCCGCACAAGTGACCCCATTTTGGAAACTAGACCTCCCAAGGAGGTTTTTTTCTCCCAAGGAACTTACCTAGATGTGTGGTGAGCACTTTGAACCCCCAAGTGCTTCACAGAAGTTTATAACGCAGAGCCATGAAAATAAAAAATAATTTTTCTTTTCTCAAAAATGATTTTTTAGCCCACAATTTTCTATTTTCCCAAGGGTACCAGGAGAAATTGGACCCCAAAAGTTGTTGTCCAGTTTCTCCTGAGTACGCTGATACCCCATATGTGGGGGTAAACCACTGTTTTGGCACATGTCGGGGTTAGGAAGGGAAGTAGTGATGTTTTGAAATGCAGACTTTGATGGAATGCTCTGCGGGCGCCAGGTTGCGTTTGCAGAGCCCCTGATGTGTCTAAACAGTAGGAACTCCCCACAAGTGACTCCATTTTGGAAACTAGACCCCCAAGGGAACTTATCTAGATGTGTCGTGAGCACTTTGAACCCCCAAGTGCTTCACAGAAGTTTATAACGCAGAACCGTGGAAATAATAAATGTGTTTCCTTTCCTCAAAAATATTTTTTTAGCCCAGAATTTTTTATTTTTGCAAGGTTAACAGGAGAAATTTGACCCCAATAGTTGTTGTCCAGTTTCTCCTGAGTACGCTGATACCCCATATGTGGGGGTAAACCACTGTTTGGGCACATGCCGGGGCTCGGAAGGGAAGTAGTGACGTTTTGGAATGCAGACTTTGATGGAATGGTCTGCGGGCATCATGTTATGTTTGCAGAGCCCCTGATATGCCTAAACAGTAGAAACCCCCCATAAGTGACCCCATTTTGGAAACTAGACCCCCCAAGGAACTTATCTAGATGTGTGGTGAGCACATTCAACCCCCAAGTGCTTCACAGAAGTTTACAACGCAGAGCCGTGAAAATAAAAAATCATTTTTCTTTCCTCAAAAAAGATGTTTTAGCAAGCAATTTTTTATTTTCACAAGGGTAACAGGAGAAATTGGACCCCAATATTTGTTGCCCAGTTTGTTGTGAGTACGCTGATACCCCATATGTGGGGGTAAACCACTGTTTGGGCACACGTCAGGGCTCGGAAGGGAAGTAGTGACATTTGAAATGCAGACTTTGATGGAATGGTCTGCAGGCATCACATTGCATTTGCAGAGCCCCTGATGGTCCTAAACAGTAGAAACCCCCCATAAGTGACCCCATTTTGGAAACTAGACCCCCCAGGGAACTTATCTAGATGTGTGGTGAGCACTTTCAACCCCCAAGTGCTTCACATAAGTTTACAACGCTGAGCCGTGAAAGTAAAAAATCATTTTTCTTTCCTCAAAAAAGATGTTTTAGCAAGCAATTTTTTATTTTCACAAGGGTAACAGGAGAAATTGGACCCAAATATGTGTTGCCCAGTTTGTTGTGAGTACGCTGATACCCCATATGTGGGGGTAAACCACTGTTTAGGCACACGTCAGGGCTCGGAAGGGAAGTAGTGACATTTGAAATGCAGACTTTGATGGAATGGTCTGCGGGCGTCACATTGCATTTGCAGAGCCCCTGATGGTCCTAAACAGTAGAAACACCCCACAAGTGACCCCATTTTGGAAACTAGACCCCCCAAGGAACTTATCTAGATGTGTGGTGAGCACTTTCAACCCCCAAGTGCTTCACAGAAGTTTACAACGCAGAGCCGTGAAAATAAAAAATAATTGTTCTTTCCTCAAAAATTATGTTTTAGCAAGTAATTTTTTATTTTTGCAAGGGTAACAGGAGAAATTGGACCCCAACAGTTGTTGCCCAGTTTGTCCTGAGTACGCTGGTACCCCATATGTGGGGGTAAACCACTGTTTTGGCGCACGTCGGGGCTTGGAAGGGAGGGAGCACCATTTGACTTTTTGAACGCAAGATTGGCTGGAATCAATGGTGGCGCCATGTTGCGTTTGGAGACCCCTGATGTGCCTAAACAGTGGAAACCCCTCAATTCTAACTTCAACACTAACCCCAACACACCCCTAATCCTAATCCCAACTGTAGCCATAACCCTAATCACAACCCTAACCCCAACACACCCCTAACCACAACCCTAACCCCAACACACCCGTAACCCTAATTCCAACCCTAACCCTAATCCTAACCCTAATCCCAACCCTAACCCTAATCCCAACCCTAACCACAACTGTAACCCCAACACACCCCTAACCCTATCCGTAACCCTAACCACAAGCCTAATCTTAACCCTATTTCCAACCCTAGCCCTAATTCCAACCCTAACTCTTATTCCAACCCTAACCCTAAGGCTATGTGCCCACGTTGCGGATTCGTGTGAGATTTTTCCACACGATTTTTGAAAAATCTGCAGGTAAAAGGCACTGCGTTTTACCTGCGGATTTACAGCGGATTTCCAGTGTTTTTTTGTGCGGATTTCACCTGCGGATTCCTATTGAGGAACAGGTGTAAAACGCTGCGGAATCCGCAAAAAGAATTGACATGCTGCGGAAAATACAACGCAGCGTTTCTGCACGGAATTTTCCGCACCATGGGCACAGCGGATTTGGTTTTCCATAGGTGTACATGGTACTGTAAACCTGATGGAAAACTGCTACGAGTTCGCAGCGGCCAATCCGCTGCGGATCCGCGGCCAATCCGCTGCAGATCCGCGGCCAATCCGCTGCGGATCCGCTGCGGATCCGCAGCCAAATCCGCACTGTGTGCACATGCCATAACCCTAACCCTACCCCTAACCCTAACCCTACCCGTAACCCTAACCCTACCCCTAACCCTACCCGTAACCCTAACCCTAGTTCTAACCCTAACCCTAGTTCTAACCCTAAACCTAGTGGAAAAAGAAAAAAAAAATATTTTCTTTATTTTATTATTGTCCCTACCTATGGGGGTGATAAAGGGGGGGTTAATTTATAATTTTTTTATTTTGATCACTGTGATAGAACCTATCACAGCGATCAAAATGTACTTTTAACGAATCTGCCGACTGGAAGATTCGGCGGGCGCACTGAGCATGCGCCCGCCATTTTGGAAGATGGCGGCGCCCAGCGAGGAGGCGGACGGACACCGGGAGCTTCGGTGAGTATAAGGGGGGGGAGATCGGGGCACGGGGGGGCGTCGGAGCACAGGGGGGTGGCATAGCAGCACGGGGGGAGCGGGCAGGAGCACGGGGCAGCGGAGCACAGGACCGAGGGGAGCGGAGCACAGATCGGTCGCTTGGGGGGGCGATCGGTAGGGTGGGGGGGGTCACATTAGTGTTTCCAGCCATGGCCGATGATATTGCAGCATCGGCCATGGCTGGATTGTAATATTTCACCAGTTTTTCAGGTGAAATATTACAAATCGCTCTGATTGGCAGTTTCACTTTCAACAGCCAATCAGAGCGATCGTAGCCACGGGGGGGTGAAGCCACCCCCCCTGGGCTGAAGCACCACTCCCCCTGTCTCTGCAGATCGGGTGAAATCGGAGTTATCCCCTTCACCCGATCTGCAGGGACGCGATCATTCCATGACGCCACATAGGCGTCATGGGTCGGATTGGCACGGGTTTTCATGACGCCTACGTGGCGTCATGGGTCGGGAAGGGGTTAAAAAATTTTGACATTAAATGTGAAAGGGCTTAATAGCCCTTTCCAAAGGTATTCCGATTGGAAAGAAGCAAAAAGATCCAACTCCGAGATAATAGCATATCAGGAAACCAAATTTGCACAGAACAACCCACCAGAAATCTCTCACAGGTATTTTCCTCATATATTTAAATCCTTGTCTGAGAAGAAAAAAGCTGGTGTGCTCACCACAATTAAAAATCTGTACATTTTCAATTAATTGAAGAAATTGATGACAACAACGGAAGATACCATATTCTTATATGTAATATCATTACAACAACCTACACGTTAGTCAACATCTACGCTCCCAACAGAGGTCAAATCTCATTTTTAAATAAATTAATGAAAAAAATATGTGAACACCAAAGAGGTCACTTACTTTTTTTTGGAGATTTTAATATATTTCATGACCAGAGTATGGATATTTCCACTTCATCAAAGAACAAAATGTTTACATTAAAAAACTGGTTGATAAAAGAGTTGTTGTTTGATGCATTGAGCTGTCTCAATTCTTTTTCAAGGGAGAATACTTATTACTCAGATAAGCACAAAACATTTTCTAGAATTGATATGATTTTGACTAATATTAACACCCTACAAAGATTCAAAGAAATAAAAATTGATAATATTACGTGGTCAGACCACGCCCCTGTGAGATTAGTTTTGAGGTCTACTTCTTCGAACAACTGTTCTAAATTATGGAAATGCAACTCCTTTTTGCTTTATTATCCAGAATATAAAGCAAAGATTGAAAAAAACATTAAATTGTACTTTCTAGAAAAAAGTATACATGATATTTCCCCAATTACCATCTGGAACGCTCACAAGGCAGTTCTCAGAGGGATCCTTATACAGTTAAATTCTCAGCATAAAAGGAAAACTGCAGAAAAAATACAAGAAATTTCACAAAGGATTGCAGTAGAAGAAAAACAGATACAAAACCCCTCAGAGAAACCTCATTCTATTATACTCCACCTTAGAGCAGAACTAAAATCCATTATTTTAGATGACTATGATAAACTTATGAACTCCATTAAACTTAATTATTATTTGTCTCATAACAAAATGTCTAGACTTATGGCCAACAAGGTAAAAGAACAACATATGAAAACTAGAGTCTCTTCTATTAAGAATGTTGGAGTTAAATATACACATCCACAAGAAATTGCTGAGCAATTTGCGGGGTTTTACTCTGTCTTATATAATTTAAAGGAAGATAGAGGTACAATACAACCAAAAACTATAGAAATAAAAAAATTATTTCTAGAATTAATCTCCCACAACTAAATACAGATCAATTATCATTGCTAAACATCCCGATTTCAATATACGAAACTGACAAAGCTATAAAACATTAAAGGAAAGTAAATCACCTGGACCAGACGGTATACCTAATGAATATTATAACATTTTTAGTCACCATCTTTTAGATCCCCTAACGTATATGTTTAATACAGCCATCAATGAAGGTAAATTCCGAAAGGAATCCTTACAGGTCACTGTAGTGGTTATTCCAAAATCGAATAATGATCCAGATCCCAAGTGGTAGCCACTTTAAAAAAATTCGGAATTCATGGACAAATCTTGAAATCTGTTATGGCCTTATACTCTTGTCCCTCTGCAAAAGTCCAAGTGAATAATATATTATCGAACTCATTTTCTATCTATAACGGGACGCGAAAAGGTTGCCCATTATCCCCACTCTTATTCGACCTAATCATGGAACCTTTTACCAAAACCATTAGAACAAATTACTTAATAAAGGGAATACCATTTAACTTGGGGCAACATAAAATCTATTAACCCCTTCATGACCCAGCCTATTTTGGCCTTAATGACCTTGCCGTTTTTTGCAATTCTGACCAGTGTCCCTTTATGAGGTAATAACTCAGGAACGCTTCAACGGATCCTAGCGATTCTGAGATTGTTTTTTCGTGACATATTGGGCTTCATGTTAGTGGTAAATTTAGGTCGATAATTTCTAAATTTATTTGTGAAAAAAACGGAAATTTGGCGAAAATTTTGAAAATTTCGCAATTTTCACATTTTGAATTTTTATTCTGTTAAACCAGAGAGTTATGTGACACAAAATAGTTAATAAATAACATTTCCCACATGTCTACTTTACATCAGCACAATTTTGGAAACAAATTTTTTTTTTGCTAGGAAGTTATAAGGGTTAAAATTTGACCAGTGATTTCTCATTTTTACAACAAAATTTACAAAACCATTTTTTTTAGGGACCACCTCACATTTGAAGTCAGTTTGAGGGTTCTATATGGCTGAAAATACCCCAAAGTGACACCATTCTAAAAACTGCACCCCTCAAGGTGCTCAAAACCACATTCAAGAAGTTTATTAACCCTTCAGGTGTTTCACAGCAGCAGAAGCAACATGGAAGGAAAAAATGAACATTTAACTTTTTAGTCACAAAAATGATCTTTTAGCAACAATTTTTTTATTTTCCCAAGGGTAAAAGGAAAAACTGGACGACGAACGATGTTGTCCAATTTGTCCTGAGTACGCTGATACCTCATATGTGGGGGTAAACCACTGTTTGGGCATACGGCAGGGCTTGGAAGGAAAGGAGCGCCATTTGACTTTTTGAATGAAAAATTGGCTCCAATCTTTAGCGGACACCATGTCGCGTTTGGAGAGCCCCCGTGTGCCTAAACATTGGAGCTCCCCCACAAGTGACCCCATTTTGGAAACTAGACCCCCCAAGGAACTTATCTAGAAGCATAGTGAGCACTTTAAACCCCCAGGTGCTTCACAAATTGATCCGTAAAAATTAAACAGTACTTTTTTTTCACAAAAAAATCATTTTAGCCTCAATTTTTTCATTTTCACATGGGCAACAGGATAAAATGGATCCTAAAATTTGTTGGACAATTTCTCCTGAGTACACTGATACCTCACATGTGGGGGTAAACCACTGTTTGGGCACATGGTAAGGCTCGGAAGGGAAGGAGCGCCATTTGACTTTTTGAATGAAAAATGATCTCCATCGCTAGCAGAGACCATGTCACGTTTGGAGAGCCCCCGTGTGCCTAAACATTGGAGCGCTCCCACAAGTGACCCCATTTTGGAAACTAGACCCCCCAAGGAACTTATCTAGAAGCATAGTGAGCACTTTAAACTCTCAGGTGCTTCACAAATTGATCCGTAAAAATTAAAAAGTACTTTTTTTTCACACAAAATTTCTTTTAGCCTCAATTTTTTCATTTTCACATGGGCAACAGGATAAAATGGATCCTAAAATTTGTTGGACAATTTCTGCTGAGTATGTTGATACCTCATATGTGGGGGTAAACCACTGTTTGGGTGCACGGCAAGGCTCGGAAGGGGAGGCGTGCCATTTGACTTTTTGAATGGAAAATTAGCTCCAATCGTTAGCGAACACCATGTCGCGTTTGGAGAGCCCCTGTGTGCCTAAACATTGGAGCTCCCCTACACGTGACCCCATTTTGGAAACTAGACCCCCCAAGGAACTTATCTAGATGCATAGTGAGCACTTATAACCCCCAGGTGCTTCACAGAAGTTTATAACGCAGAGCCGTGAAAATAAAAAAATAATTTTTCTTTCCTCAAAAATGAGTTTTAGCCCAGGATTTTTTAATTTTCCAAGGGTAATGGGAGAAATTGGACCCCAAATGTTGTTGTCCAGTTTGTCCTGAGTACGATGATACCCCATATGTGGGGGTAAACCACTGTTTGGGCACACGGCAGGGCTCGGAAGGGAAGGCACGCCATTTGGCTTTTTGAATGGAAAATTAGCTCCAATCATTAGCGGACACCATGTCACGTTTGGAGAGCCCCTGTGTGCCTAAACATTGGAGCTCCCTAACAAGTGACCCCATTTTGGAAACTAGACCTCCCAAGGAACTAATCTAGATGTGTGGTGAGCACTTTGAACCCCCAAGTGCTTCGCAGAAGTTTATAACGCAGAGCCGTGAAAATAATAAATGTGTTTCCTTTCCTCAAAAATATTTTTTTAGCCCAGAATTTTTTACTTTTGCAAGGGTAACAGGAGAAATTGGACCCCAAAAGTTGTTGTCCAGTTTCTCCTGAGTACGGTGATACCCCATATGTGGGGGTAAACCACTGTTTGGGCACATGCCGGGGCTCGGAAGGGAAGTAGTGACGTTTTGGAATGCAGACTTTGATGGAATGCTCTGCGGGCGTCACGTTGCATTTGCAGAGCCCCTGATGTGCCTAAACAGTAGAAACACCCCACAAGTGACCCCATTTTGGAAACTAGACCCCCCAAGGAACTTATCTAGATGTGTGATGAGCACATTCAACCCCCAAGTGCTTCACAGAAGTTTACAACGCAGAGCCGTGAAAATAAAAAATCATTTTTCTTTCCTCAAAAAAGATGTTTTAGCAAGCAATTTTTTATTTTCACAAGGGTAACAGGAGAAATTGGGCCCCAATGTTTGTTGCCCAGTTTGTTGTGAGTACAGTGATACCCCATATGTGGGGGTAAACCACTGTTTGGGCGCACGTCAGGGCTCGGAAGGGAAGTAGTGACATTTGAAATGCAGACTTTGATGGAATGGTCTGCGGGCGTCACGTTGCATTTGCAGAGCCCCTGATGTGCCTAAACAGTAGAAACACCCCACAAGTGACCCCATTTTGGAAACTAGACCCCCCAAGGAACTTATCTAGATGTGTGATGAGCACATTCAACCCCCAAGTGCTTCACAGAAGTTTACAACGCAGAGCCGTGAAAATAAAAAATCATTTTTCTTTCCTCAAAAAAGATGTTTTAGCAAGCAATTTTTTATTTTCACAAGGGTAACAGGAGAAATTGGGCCCCAATGTTTGTTGCCCAGTTTGTTGTGAGTACAGTGATACCCCATATGTGGGGGTAAACCACTGTTTGAGTGCACGTCAGGGCTCGGAAGGGAAGTAGTGACATTTGAAATGCAGACTTTGATGGAATGGTCTGCGGGCGTCACGTTGCATTTGCAGAGCCCCTGATGTGCCTAAACAGTAGAAACACCCCACAAGTGACCCCATTTTGGAAACTAGACCCCCCAAGCAACTTATCTAGATGTGTGATGAGCACATTCAACCCCCAAGTGCTTCACAGAAGTTTACAACGCAGAGCCGTGAAAATAAAAAATCATTTTTCTTTCCTCAAAAAAGATGTTTTAGCAAGCAATTTTTTATTTTCACAAGGGTAACAGGAGAAATTGGGCCCCAATGTTTGTTGCCCAGTTTGTTGTGAGTACAGTGATACCCCATATGTGGGGGTAAACCACTGTTTGGGCGCACGTCAGGGCTCGGAAGGGAAGTAGTGACATTTGAAATGCAGACTTTGATGGAATGGTCTGCGGGCGTCACGTTGCATTTGCAGAGCCCCTGATGTGCCTAAACAGTAGAAACACCCCACAAGTGACCCCATTTTGGAAACTAGACCCCCCAAGGAACTTATCTAGATGTGTGATGAGCACATTCAACCCCCAAGTGCTTCACAGAAGTTTACAACGCAGAGCCGTGAAAATAAAAAATCATTTTTCTTTCCTCAAAAAAGATGTTTTAGCAAGCAATTTTTTATTTTCACAAGGGTAACAGGAGAAATTGGGCCCCAATGTTTGTTGCCCAGTTTGTTGTGAGTACAGTGATACCCCATATGTGGGGGTAAACCACTGTTTGAGTGCACGTCAGGGCTCGGAAGGGAAGTAGTGACATTTGAAATGCAGACTTTGATGGAATGGTCTGCGGGCGTCACGTTGCATTTGCAGAGCCCCTGATGTGCCTAAACAGTAGAAACACCCCACAAGTGACCCCATTTTGGAAACTAGACCCCCCAAAGAACTTATCTAGATGTGTGATGAGCACGTTCAACCTCCAAGTGCTTCACAGAAGTTTACAACGCAGAGCCATGAAAATAAAAAATAATTCTTCTTTCCTCAAAAATTATGTCTTAGCAAGTAATTTTTTATTTTTGCAAGGGTAACAGGAGAAATTGGACCCCAATAGTTGTTGCCCAGTTTGTCCTGAGTACGCTGGTACCCCAAATGTGGGGGTAAACCACTGTTTGGGCACACGTCGGGGCTTGGAAGGGAGGGAGCACCATTTGACTTTTTGAATGCAAGATTGGCTGGAATCAATGGTGGCGCCATGTTGCGTTTGGAGACCCCTGATGTGCCCTAACAGTGGAAACCCCTCATTTCTAACTTCAACACTAACCCCAACACACCCCTAATCCTAGTCCCAACTGTAGCCATAACCCTAATCCCAACCCTAACCCCAACACACCCCTAACCACAACCCTAACCCCAACACACCCGTAACCCTAATTCCAACCCTAGCCCTAATTCCAACCCTAACCCTAAGGGTATGTGCCCACGTAGCGGATTCGTGTGAGATTTTTCCGCACGACTTTTGAAAAATCTGCAAGTAAAAGGCACTGCGTTTTACCTGCGGATTTACAGCAGATTTCCAGTGTTTTTTTGTGCGGATTTCACCTGCGGATTCCTATTGAGGAACAGGTGTAAAACGCTGCGGAATCCGCACAAAGAATTGACATGCTGTGGAAAATACAACGCAGCGTTTCTGCACGGAATTTTCCGCACCATGGGCACAGCGGATTTGGTTTTCCATAGGTGTACACGGTACTGTAAACCTGATGGAAAACTGCTACGAATTCGCAGCGGCCAATCCGCTGCGGATCCGCAGCCGATCCGCTGCGGATCCGCGGCCGATCCGCTGCGGATCCGCGGCCGATCCGCTGCGGATCCGCGGCCGATCCGCTGCGGATCCGCGGCCGATCCGCTGCGGATCCGCCGCGGATCCGCTGCGGATCCACGGCCGATCCGCGGCCGATCCGCTGCGGATCCGCGGCCGATCCGCTGCGGATCCGCTGCCAAATCCGCACATGCCATAACCCTAACCCTACCCGTAACCCTAACCCTAGTTCTAACCCTAACCCTAGTTCTAACCCTAACCACAGTGGGAAAAAAAAATATATATATTTTCTTTATTTTATTATTGTCCCTATCTATGGGGGTGATAAAGGGGGGGGGTTATTTATTATTTTTTTTATTTTGATCGCTGTGGTAGAACCTACCACAGCGATCAAAATGTACCTGTAAGGAATCTGCTGGCCGGCGGGCGTACTGAGCATGCGCCCGCCATTTTGGAAGATGGCGGCGCCCAGCGAGGAGACGGCCGGACACCGGTAGGATCGGTAAGTATGAAGGGGTGGTGGGGGGGTGGATCTGAGCACAGGGGGGGTGATCGGAGGACGGGGGGAGCGGACAGCAGGACGGGGGAGCGGGCAGGAGCACGGGGCAGCGGAGCACAGGACGGAGGGGACCGGACCCCATAACGGAGCGGTGGGGGGCGATCGGTGGGGTGGGGGGTGGTCACTTCAGGTTTTCCAGCCATGGCCGATGATATTGCAGCATCGGCCATGGCTGGATTGTAATATTTCACCTGTTTTTTAGGTGAAATATTACAAATCGCTCTGATTGGCAGTTTCACTTTCAACAGCCAATCAGAGCGATCGTAGCCACGGGGGGGTGAAGCCACCCCCCCTGGGCTGAAGCACCACTCCCCCTCTCCCTGCAGATCGGGTAAAATAGGAGTTAACCCCTTCACCCGATCTGCAGGGACGCGATCATTCCATGACGCCACATAGGCGTCATGGGTCGGATTGGCACGGGTTTTCATGACGCCTACGTGGCGTCATGGGTCGGGAAGGGGTTAATGGATAACCCACTAATCTTTACCACTGACCCCACCAATTATTTGAGAATTATTACTTCTACTATAAGAGATTTCTCTGCAGTTTCATACTATAAAATAAATGAAAAAAATCTAAAACGTTAGGCTTTTTCATAGACCACATAACCAAAAAATTGACAGAAAAATGTTTCCTTATAATTGGGAAAAACATCAAATCCCATATTTAGGAATTATAATTACCAATTCTTTACATAAGGTACTAGATGAAAATATGAATCTCCTTCAAAAACAGATTAAAAAAATATTGAGAATTTTGATAAAAGAAATACCTCATGGCTTGGTAGGATTATCTTATATAAAATGATAATCCTGCCAAAACTTCATTATATCTTTAGAACTGTTCCAATTCAGATTCCAGATATATGGATTAAGAACTTCCATAAACAAATGTCAAAATTTATTTGGAATATAAAATCTCCAAGAGTAGCCAAATCATTACTGTACAAAAACAAAAGAAGTGGAGGCATTGGTCTACCAAATCTGCAGGCCCACTCTGAGGCTAATATCAAAATGGAGAGCAGGAAATGGCTTATAGATATAGCCAAAACCAGCTGGGCAGAAATGGAAAAGTCTTACAATGGGAATTCTCCTTTAGATGCTCTTATTATTGTGAATTTACTAGACCGATCCCTCCCTCTACCAGAGAATATACTAATAAAATCTACAATCATGACCTGGAGGAAATTATATACTACTAGATGGTGGCCCGATTCTAACGCATCGGGTATTATAGAATATGCATGTCCACGTAGTATATTGCACAGCCCATATGTTAATTGCCCAGCCACGTAGTATATTGCCCAGCCATGTAGTATATTGCACAGCCCACATAGTATATTGCACAGCCACGTAGTATATTGCCCAGCGACGTAGTATATTGCCCAGCCACGTAGTATATTGCACAGGCCACATAGTATATTGCACAGCCCACGTAGTATATTGCACAGCCACGTAGTATATTGCCCAGTGACGTAGTATATTGCCTAGCCACATAGTATATTGCCCAGCCACATAGTATATTGCCCAGCCACATAGTACATTGCCCAGTCACTTAGTATATTGCCCAGCCACTTAGTATATTGCCCAGCCACGTAGTATATTGCCCAGCCACGTAGTATATTGCCCAGCCACATAGTATATTGCCCAACCACATAGTATATTGCCCAGCCACGTAGTATATTGCCCAGTCACGTAGTATATTGCCCAGCGACGTAGTATATTGCCCAGCCACGTAGTATACAGCACAGAGCCACGTAGTATACTGCCCAGCCACATAGTATATTGCCCAGTCATGTAGTATACAGCACAGAGCCATGTAGTATACTACCCAGTCACGTAGTATATAGGCCAGTCACGTAGTATGCACCGTATCCCTGTTAAAAAAAAGAATTAAAATAAAAAATAGTTACATACTCACCCTCCGTTGGCTCCCGGATCAAAGCGGTTACTGATGCTCCCGGATTTTTAACATTAGATCTTTTTCACTATTCATGCTGCATAGGCAGCATGAATAGTAAACGTTGGTCACACAGGGTTAATAGCAGTGTTAACCAAGTGTGTTACACCACGGTCAACGCTGCCATTAACCCTGTGTGAGCGGTGACTGGTGGGGAGTATGCGGGCGCCGGGCACTGACTGCGGGGAGTAAGGAGCGGCCATTTTCTTCCGGACTGTGGCCGTCGCTGATTGGTCGTGGCTGTTTTGCCACGACCAATCAGCGACTTGGATTTCCGTGACAAGCAGAGGCCACGACCAATGAATATCTGTGACAGACAGACAGAAAGACAGACAGAAAGACAGACAGACGGAAGTGACCCTTAGACAATTATATAGTAGATTTCTTACAACAACCAAATTAGTTACCCATTAGAAAAACTTTATTTATATTCTGCCCTGCCCTTTTGGACTTCCCTATAGATAAATGGAGAAAGAATGGTATAACAAATTGTTCGGCCTTATTTACCGGATCTAAAAAAAATTCAATCATAAATTTTCTATCCTTGAATCTATTGTACAACCTTCCAAAAGAGGAAATATGTAGCTTTTTAGAACTAAGGAAATATATTAGGAGGTGTAATGCAACTGCAGAGCATTTGCGCTCAGCCACCACCAGAGGGCAATGTTACAGGAAAAAGCACTTACTGTGTAGCACTTCGGTGCAGAAGTGCAGGCCGCCACCAGGAGGTGGCAGAGTAGTCAGACAGGCCGAAGTCACCAAAAAACAGAGAGATGAAGTACCAGAGGTCAGAGATTACCCGAAATTCAGAGCCAGATGGGAGCGCGGTATCCAAAATGTGAGATGGAAAGAGGAGTCAAAGTACAAGCCAGAGGGTCAAAAGCCAGTCAGGAAACGCATTACCAGAGACATAAAAGCCGGAGGTGGAGTTCAGAGTTCAAGCCGAGTCAAACACTGTAGGGAAATCACCAAACGTACACTGAGTCAGGGATAGGGAACAGGTCAGACACACACACGGGAAATCAGAGGCAGAAGGATCACTATGATATACGGATCAGCTGCTCTAGCCTGGAAGCAAGAACTATCACTGACAAAGGCTACCTAAAATACCTAAAATAGCACCAATAAATAGCCACCCAAGAACCAAAGAGAGGCAGGAAAAGTTAACTCCTCCATGACCAGTCTGGGGAAAGAGAAGCAAGAAGCAAACCCCGACCTGGATCATGACAGGGAGAAATTCTCTCTCCCCATATCTCTTCCAAGAGTTATCATATCTCTTCTGGAAAATCCCTTAATAAATACTATTGTGAAAACTAAAAATCTGTATACACTCTTCTTCAATAGTGACATAACAATTAAAAAATCAAAACACATGGTTAAGTGGGAAGAACATATGAATATACGTTTTTCGCCTGAGTCATGGAAAGAAGCAATTGAAATAACATACAAATCAAATGTAAATGCTAACATTCATGAGAATTATTTTAAAATCGTATCCTGTTGATTCTATACACATGTCCGATTAAAGCAGATTTTTGAGGACGGATCGGACTTATGCTGGAGGAACTGTACTCAAAAAGGTAACATATTGCATATTTTCTGTTCATGTCCTAAAATAATCAACCTGTGGAAAGAAGTAGCTAATTTATTGAGCAATATTAACAACTCTGTAGGTCAAATCGACTTCCCCCAAAATTAAATATCTTGCAATTCATCTATTTGCTGTAACAAAAATACTTATAGCATCTAAGTATAAATCAATAGATGTTCCTTCCATTTCAGAAATAATGAAAAGAAAGTCTACCCATAATTATTTTGAACATTCTTACGCTCTAAGAAACAATTCTTTAAAAAAATACTATTGTGCATGCTCATCTTGGAACCTATTTCTTTCCTCAAGTTGGAATGCCCCCTTTTAGGTTAAAAGCTTTATTATTTGCCAAGTAGTACAAGTACAATTAGATATTTAATTAAGCAAATTGAAAATTGTTTTATTATAAAAATTGTTTCAATAAGGATGATCTTTTCCCTTATTCCTACTCTTCACGTTTATCTGATCCCACCTTCTCTTATGCCCTTTTCTTTCCTTCCCCTTCCCCTCTTCCTTTCTTAACTTTTCCTTCCACATTCTTTTCCTCTTGCAATAACCTTTTTTTCTCTGTTGATTCATCTTTGAATATATCTTCTTACTTCAAGTTTTACATTACTTTTTATTACTCACCTTATTGTCTATAACTATAATCCCCTTCCCATAAATTGTTTAAAAAAATCCCCCCAAATAAAAAGAATATTGTCGAAATGCTTAAATTTCTTACTTCATTAGTTTATTGCAAACAGTAGAGTTTGATGATTTTGATGGCAATATGTTATTCACCTTACCCAATCAATTTTGATGCTGTTGAATATTAATTTTTTTGATAAAGTGCAAAAACAATGTTCATGGGTACAGATGAACATATTGTTTAAGGTGAGTTGATTTTGCCTTAATATTTTGTGACTTGCTTTGGATGAATGAAGAAAAATGTTGGCCACATGGCCACTATTTTGATTAATTGTAGATGATGGGAAAGCGTTAAAAACTAAAATACTTATCCCTAGCCAGGCAACTTGAAAAGGACTGGAAGATAAGTTGGGGAGCAATAAAGAGAGAGAGCTAAGGGCTGGAGAGTGGTAAGTATGAGCCAATCTACTGAATTTTAATTTTGGCAAATTCGCTCATCTTTATTGTCGGGGTCGCACTTGTCAAAAATGAGGAGTGAATAATTTAACTGATAATTCGATAATTGCCAGCAAGTGATCTCTGTTCCCAGAGATTCAGTTTTAGTGTCAGATGCATCTTACCACTACTTACCCCCCTATTTCTATGGCAATAAACAAACAGTTCTTGTTTGACTACCACATTTCTTTTAGTTTTGAGTGTAAGAATAATAATGAATGCCCTACCATTAGAGATCAATATTCATAAATCTGTGGTGGGAGAGTCAGTTTTTCCATATTTTACATCTTTCATATTGTATACCATATTTGGAGATACATTTAAAATATTTCCTATATGATTTTGAGTGTATGGGGAGTGCTGGAGGGAACTGTGTTTTTAATGCCCCTACATGGTGGAGGTCCAAGGGCAACTGCCTTTTTTGCCATCCATTTAAAGGGTCCTTTTGAGATATCCTGTTTCTTCAATCTAAGGGTTATGGCTTGGTTGTAACTGTAATACCATGTATTTAAATAATATTTCATGTGGTGATAATGCTTATTGTAATGAAATCATGCTTCATGAACATTATTTTATTGTTAAAAGCTAAAGCAAGACATACTTACTTTTTTATGGATGTAAGACATTTCTCCCTTTATAAAGTATTTGCAATAAATTCAAATAGATACAGAAATTTTGCAGTGTAAACAGCTCAAACAATAACCCGTCAAGGTCATCTCATATTCTTTATGCCAGTACTTTTGCTGAATTGACATGTAAATAGCTCCCGATGCTAGTGTGCTAAAGAATAATTAGAAGCGGAGATCACCTGCTTATAGAGTAGCTTATGTTTTATGTCTCTAAATGTATGCAAATGGTTCTTCCTGGTGAAATTTTCATTACTGACATGGCACCATGATGCACTGAAATTAAAAGGTTAAACTCCATGGAGATAAGGACCATTAATCTGAAACTTGAAGGACTTTGAATGTGAGGAATGTTTCAGGCAATTTTATATTTTGTCCAATATAGTTATACTGGGAGTTTATTCAGAGAAAATGGAAACAAAGGTAAGTCTATTCACGCAATACAATATTCATAAATGCAATGCTGTTAAAAATTATTTACCTCTTTCAAAATTTTCCCTGTTACACCGAATGGTGCCATAAAATTTATTACTAGATACAGATTCTAAGTGAATGTAAGTTTATACAGGTTAAAAAGGATAAATATGGAAAATCAGAACCCTCCTTGTTTTCCTTGTGCAGTTTGTAATGGATAATGGAAAAATTGTTTATAGTACTTACTAGAAATTAATAATTTGATTAGATGGAAATCAAATTCGTGTCAAATTTTAACCGTGAATTTGCCAAATTTATGACTCACAAGTCGTCAAAAAATGCAGAACTGTTAAAAAAGAAAAATGAAAAATATATATTAAGAAAATATAAAGAAGTAACAGTGCATGTATATTTTGAACACCTGTTTAACTAATCCAATTTGACCCCCATACACACCACATCAATATAATCTACAGTTGCAGTTGTTGGCTTTTTAGATGTAGATCTCCGTACTCTATCATTTAGTTACATCCTTTTTTCTAGGAAGGGGGTAATTTTGTTAAAAAAAAATATACATAGAAAACAATGATAAAAAAAATCCAGGCTTATAAATGTGCACTGCTTATCTGTTTTTGCACACCTGTGTTACTAGTTAGATTTTACACGTATACAACCCTCATGTTGTGAAATTGGATTCTGGGCTCCCCCGGTGGCCACTGGTGGAATTGAACTTGTGTGCATCATCCCCTCTGTTCACCTGCTCCCATCAGGATGTGGGAGTCGCTATATAACCTTGCTCCTCTGTCAGTTTCATGCCGGTCAACAATGTAATCAGAAGCCTTTCTGTGCATGTTCCTGCTACCAGACAACTCTCAGCTAAGTTGGACTTTTGTCCTTGTTTGTTTTTGCTTTTTGTTCCAGTTCACAGCTGCTGTTTCGTTACTGTGTCTGGAAAGCTTTTGTGATCGGAAATTGCCACTCTGGTGTTATGAGTTAATGCTAGAGTCTTAAAGTAATTTCTGGATGGTGTTTTGATAGGGTTTTCAGCTGACCATGAAAGTGCCCTTTCTGTCTTTCTGCTATCTAGTAAGCGGACCTCGATTTTGCTAAACCTATTTTCATACTACGTTTGTCATTTCGTCTTAAATCACCGCCAATATATGTGGGGGCCTCTGTCTGCCTTTTGGGGAAATTTCTCTAGAGGTGAGCCAGGACTGTATTTTCCTCTGCCAGGATTAGTTAGTTCTCCGGCTGGCGCTGGGCATCTAGGGATAAAAAAAACGTAGGCATGCTACCCGGCTACTTCTAGTTGTGCGGCAGGTTTTAGTTCATGGTCAGTATAGTTTCCATCTTCCAAGAGCTAGTTCTCATATATGCTGGGCTATGTTCTCTCGCCATTGAGAATCATGACACCTCATCAATATTGGAGCCTGCACTTGGCTTTCTGGACTTGTGTCTACCTACCTAGCATTGCTTTTGACACTGTTTTTGTCAAGGGGGTTATAACTGGGGTTGAAAAGATATGCAAAAGTTAAGTACATTGTTGTAAAAATGTATGGTAAAAGAAAATGTGACACGTCAATGGATGTAGTAGTATAGAGGGAAAAAAAAGCAAAACATGGTTAGGAATATGATGGCAATTAGCAGCAGCTGCACCGCCACTACCAATACTTGCCATCCTGGCAGTACTACTAGCAAATGCAGAACCCACCTGGTCTTCTTTGTTTTCAGCAAGTATATATTTGAAAAAGCGACATACGCAAAACTTACGTTGGGGAACAGGTCCAACACCGGGACAAGACGCTAATCATGGGTAAATACCTGTAATCATACATTTACACTCACTTTATTGTTTATAGTGGTGCACTCTATTAGAGACTGCACTTACTCCATTCAAGGCATAGGCACTTTTTATGCATACCAGTAGAACTTTGTAAACTGATCGTTAGGTAACCCACTTACACCTTATACAATCTGTTGCTCTATAGCACTTTATACGTTTTTGGACATACTTTACCTTGCCCTGTCCTGATTTTGTTCCCCCTTGTTTTACCTGTGGTCACACTGCGATAGACCTATTTGTATCCATTATACATTTTTACATGTTGATTAACTTTTTGTGATATTGATGTCAATAAAATTTTGTTTTTAATTCTCAATGGCATAAATTGACTCTCTGTTTCTCCTCATTATAAGTATATATTTGATGTGGAAAAGGAGGGCTTTGTGAAATGTATGGCACATCACTTGTTTCAACAGCAGCAACACCATCGGTATGAGTCAATTTTCTGTACAGTCCAGCTCCTCGATTGATGTAACAGTTAATTAAACTACAGTCTGTCAATTACACCTCTATCTATTATGCCCTTTAGTCTCTAAACCACAGCATTCCAAAAGCAAGCAAAGATATTTCATAACAACAGGTTCTTCGAGTTGATTTATTTTCTGATGAGGCTTTTTGTGCTTGTATGACATGGGGCTGGACAAAAAGAAGAACATGAATAAAAAGCCTAGCTGTGTTAATGTTTCTATAAGGTGTAGTGGTAGGGCAGTGACAATAAAGGTGGAAGTGATACACGTAATCAGGGCAAATCTAGAGGTAGTTAGGTGGTGAAACTAGGAGCTCTTGACATTTCCTATACTTAGGCATTTATTAGGCCAATCATGGATGATGATGATTTTTATGATGATTGTTTAGTAGTCACGACTTAGCAAAAAGGTTGGAGTGATGCAAAGGTGATCAAAAGATGAGGTTATTGGCAATGGCAATAAAGTGAAGAGCCTAAATTTAGCAAAAAAGATATCTGCTACATCTGCTGTCAGCACAGGAGGTTACCTGTTTTTGTTCCCAGTCCCTAGATCGTTCAGGGACACCCTTCCCTCTACCTGTAGGTCTTCGTTTGAGTTTAGCCTAGGAAACGTCGGTGGGTCTATTCACAAGGAATAGGTAGCCCACTCCAATGTAGGGTTTCAGCCTAGTCCTAGTACAGGGTCAGCTATTCCCCCTTCTACCCTAGTCCTGAGCTGCAGATCCGTAACAAGAAGTTATCTGTAAAGAGACTTTCATATATGTTGATGAGTAGTGTTGAGCGATACCGTCCAATACTTGAAAGTATCGGTATCGGAAAGTATCGTCCGATACCGGCAAAGTATCGGATCTGATCCGATACCGATACCCGATACCAATACAAGTCAATGGGACTCAAGTATCGGAAGGTATCCCTGATGGTTCCCAGGGTCTGAAGGAGAGGAAACTCTCCTTCAGGCCCTGGGATCCATATGAATGTGTAAAATAAAGAATTAAAATAAAAAATATTGATATACTCACCTCTCTGACGCAGCCTGGACCTTACCGCTGGTAACCGGCAGCCTTCTTTGCTTAAAATGAGCGCGTTCAGCACCTTCCATGATGTCACGGCTTCTGATTGGTCGCGTGCCGCTCATGTGACCGCCACGCGACCAATCAGAAGCCGTGACGTCATTCCTCAGGTCCTAAATTCCTAGAAGGGAATTTAGGACCTGAGGGATGACGTCGCGGCTTGTGATTGGTCACGTGGCAGTCACATGAGCGGCACGCGACCAATCAGAAGCCGTGATGTCATGGAAGGTGCTGAATGCGCTCATTTTAAACAAAAAAGGCTGCCGGTTACCAGCGGTGATGTCCAGGGGCCTCCGGACAGGTGAGTATATCAATATTTTTTATTTTAATTCTTTATTTTACACATTAATATGGATCCCAGGGCCTGAAGGAGAGTTTCCTCTCCTTCAGATCCTGGGAACCATACACTGGAAACTTCCGATTCCGATTCCCGATACCACAAAAGTATCGGATCTCGGTATCGGAATTCCGATACCGCAAGTATCGGCCGATACCCGATACTTGCGGTATCGGAATGCTCTACACTATTGATGAGGCATTACATGAAGAGAAGTGATTCTGTGTGATGAAAAGAAGCTTGGATAAAACCCCTGTGATCAACTCCAGCTCAGAATTGTGTCATATCTATGTGCCTTAAACTGTTACCTCCCCTCTCCTGTGAAGAATTATTATAATTAATGGTCACCCTGAGTAAGATTTCCCCAGGATTCCAAAAAGAACTTGTTTCCTTTGTATCCTCTTCATATACAGAGTGCATGCAACATAATTATGGTATGTAGTGAAATGACCTCTCTGTAGCCCCTCGCCCTTCACACTGACCCTTCAGGCTATGAGTCATGCTATCTTATGAACAGTATTTATACCTGCATTTCACTATGCTTTTGTCACTTGGTTTTTCTTTCTGAGTACGGGAAATATTCTCCCTGAAATGTGTTATTTTAAGACAGAAATACATTTTAAATGCTTTGCAGTGCTAGTGTCTGAGATTTTTAATCTATTTATCCATACATTCATGTTTCTGTGGAGAAAATATAGGTGTATGTTTCCAGTCATCCGCTTTTTTGCTAACTTAATTCCCACCTGCTCAAGGTGATGGTGGCACAGTCACTGCCGTATCACAGAGTGGACACCTATTTTATTTTTAAAAAATGATGGTCTGTGCTCAGACTTACTGGATTATATCCAGCTACCATTATTTATAGCCAAAAGGGGTGCCTGCTTTGTGCTTTCACATGCAGGAGAACATGGGCGACACTTTCAGCTTGGCATTGAATTTGACTGTGCACTACAACATAGACAAGCAGAGCAAAAAGCATGGGCACGGACAATCCACGTCTTCATGACAGCCTGGGTGGATATTTTGAGGGACTGTGATGCATCACTGCAATGAGGACATTTGATAAAGTCTTAAAAGTTAGGCACTATGTCTTTTTCCACCACTTTATCCACCTGCTCCTACATCAACTCTGTATTCGCCTCAATAAACAAGAAATTCTCCTCACAAATAACAGGGTAGAGCATTGCGTCTTCTCTCCACCATCAGTATGTTTGTTTTTTTAACTTTAAGTGCTGCCAACAATGTTTGTGACAAAGATAATATCCTGAAATTAATCATCCAACAATTCTTAAAGAAATATATCCATTTGACGAAGTTAATGGTGAAGCATGCCCTCATTGCTTTGCAGTTATATCAATTTGAACCTTTCTCCACCAATTAAACATTCTCTATGATTAAATTATTTATATAACTCACAATGACATTTGTTGTGAGAAAAGCATGTTGCCCTTTTTAAAATGCTGTTATAGGATCTGCCATTGCTGTCTTTCGCAGTAGACAAGTCTGGCATCATCACCTGGCGCACCCAGGCAAGTGACAGGGCCCTGGACAGAAGGGAGACCCCACTCACCATGGGGGAACCGGCATGATATGAGGCCCGTGAGCCGGCGGTGCCTTATGCCAGCGCTGGTAGCACCCCCCACCCCGTACCTCTCCTCTTTATCCACTGGTCCGGATTTTAGAGCTCTGGTCACCCTCTGTACAGAGAGTGAGAAGATGCTGAAGATACTGGATTAGCGGAGACTGGCAAAGTGGGGAAGGAGGAGAAATGAGTATTATTATTATTATTATTATTATTTATTGTTATAGCGCCATTTATTCCATGGCGCTTTACATGTGAGGAGGGGTATACATAATAAAATCAGTTTTTTGGTCAGGCTGGTGTGCCAGGGCTGTCTGTTGATTTTGTGAGCTTTGGTATGTGTAAGTGGGGCAGCAGATTCCAAAGCTACAGCTATTGTGGTGTTACATAGAGCGGCAGCATCATCCGCATTGTGTAAGGAACTTATATCTGTGAGAGGGAGGAGAGATTCAGAGAATGAATGTAGGTCAAGATGTTTAAGATTTCTGCGAGGGTGTGAAAGTTTGTGGGGTGGGGATTGTAAACATGGAGTGGAGAGGGAAGAGAATGTGAGAAGGTTGTGGTCAGAGAGAGGAAGAGGTGAGTTAGAGAAGTTAGATAGGGAGCAGAGGCGGGTGAAGATGAGGTCCAGTGTGTGACCATCTATGTGGGTGGCTGTAGAAGACCATTGAGTGAGGCCGAAGGAGGAAGTGAGAGATAGAAGTTTAGTAGCTGCTGAGAGGGATGTGTCAATGGGGATGTTGAAGTCGCCCATGATGATAGTGGGGATGTCCGCGGAAAGGAAATGAAGTAGCCAGGTGGTGAAGTGGTCAAAGAAGGTGGTGGCTGGCCCGGGGGGTGGTAGATGACAGCCAGTTGGAGTTGGAGAGTATTTGATTATTTATTTTTCTATGAATGTAGCAATATATGGAGCCCATTATTCTGTATGGAACAAAATAGTGGGCCCATTATACTGTATAGAGAAATATAAATGGCCCATTATACTGTATGTAGCACTCACTATGAGAGGCCCATTACACTGTATGGACCACTATATAGGGGACTATTATACTGTATGGAGCACTTTATTATTGTTATTATTATTTATTATTATAGCGCCATTTATTCCATGGCGCTTTACATGTTAGGAGGGCTATACATAATAAAAACAATTAGTATAAATACCAAACAAATGTCCTGGAAAGTGATAGAGGACAAAAAACTCAAGGATATATTAACAACCACAGGTGGATAAACCACACCACAACAGAGTATAATCCTTAATACGATTCTTTATTACAGAAAAATATTAATAATAAAAATACATGACACACATAATAAAATGAGAAGAACTGGAAACCAATGAACAGGACACAAAGAGTAACCGGCACATAAAGCCAATAATAAAGCCAAGTAGAAATTCAATGCCCCATAAAGTGCTAGGTATGATATAATCAAACAACAGTGTCAATGCCAAAGTGTTAAAGCTTCAGCCTCCTGAGGAAGTCTCTACGAAACGTGCGTTGGGGCGGCAGGGACCAACGTGGTACCGGCACTCTGCCTTTCTATCACTTAGTAAGTATATCATGCCTCTCTATTTTTTGACTTTGCACTTTTAGGATTTATTCCTGATTGTTTACATCTTACATTATGCACTTGCTCTAACGTTAGACAAAGATATTTAGTTATGTCACAGGGGTTGCCCTAGGCACTATTCAGTGGTATGCTGATCCTCTGTCTTGAAGCTTGGTGGACACATATACTAATGCTATTTGGGATGTCTCTGACACCATGCATTTTTTTGAAGTATGTGATTACTGAAGCTTTAACACTTTGGCATTGACACTGTTGTTTGATTATATCATACCTAGCACTTTATGGGGCATTGAATTTCTACTTGGCTTTATTATTGGATTTATGTGCCGGTTACTCTTTGTGTCCTGTTCATTGGTTTCCAGTTCTTCTCATTTTATTATTGTGTGTCATGTATTTTTATTATTAATATTTTTCTGTAATAAAAAATCGTATTAAGGATTATACTCTGTTGTGGTGTGGTTTATCCACCTGTGGTTGGTAATAATAAAAACAAGTACAATAATCTTAAACAATACAAGTCATGACTGGTACAGTAGGAGAGAGGACCCTGCCCGCAAGGACTCACAAGCTACAAGGGATGGGTGAGAATACAGTAGGCGAGGGTAGAGCTGGTCATGCAGTGGTTTGGTCGATCAAGAGTTACTGCAGGTTGTAGGCTTGTCAGAAGAGGTGGGTCTTCAGGTTCTTTTTGAAGGTTTTGATGGTAGGTGAGAGTCTAATATGTTGTGGTAGAGAGTTCCAGAGTAGGGGAGATGCACGAGAGAAATCTTGTATGTGATTGTGGGAAGAGGAGATAAGAGGGGAATAGAGAAGGAGATCTTGTGAGGATCAGAGGCTGCGTGCAGGTAAGTACCGGGAGACAAGGTCACAGATGTATGGAGGAGACAGGTTGTGGATGGCTTTGTATGTCATGGTAAGGGTTTTGTACTGGAGTCTCTGGGGAATGGGGAGCCAGTGAAGGGATTGAAAGAGGGGATAGGCCAGGAGAATAGCAGTGGGACAAGTGGATTAGTCGGAGAGCAGAGTTTAGAATAGATTGGAGGGGTGCAAGAGTGTTCAAGGGGAGGCCACAGAGCAGGAGGTTGAAGTAGTCAAGGCTGGAGATGAGGGCATGAGCTAGGGTTTTAACAGATTCTTTGTTTAGGAATGTACGGATCCGTGAAATATTTTTGAGTTGAAGGAGGCAAGAAGTGGAAAGGGCTTGGATATGTGGTTTGAAGGAGAGATCAGTGTCAAGGATTTTACCAAGGCAGCAAGCTTGTGGGACTGGGGAGAGTGGGCAGCCATTTACTGTAATGGATAGGTTCGTTGGGGGGGTCACGTGAGATGGGGGAGAGATGATGAATTCTGTTTTGTCCATGTTAAGTTTTATAAATCTAGCGGAGAAGAAGGATGAAATAGCGGACAGACATTGAGGGATTCTGGTTAGTAGGGTGATGATATCTGGTTTAGAGATGTAGATCTGTGTTATCAGCATAGAGGTAATACTGAAAGCCGTGAGATTCTATGAACTGTCCCAGGCCAAAGGTGTAAATGGAGAAGAACAGGGGCCCTAGGACTGAACCTTGCGGGTCTCCGACAGATAGGGGCGAGGTGAGGAGGTGGTGTGTGAATGGGAGACGCTGAATGTCCTGTCTGTTAGGTATGACAAGATCCGGGATAGGGCCAAGTCTGTGAAGCCAAGGGATGAGAGAGCCTGTAGTAATAGGGAATGGTCCACTGTGTCAAAGGCAGAGGACAGGTCCAGGAGGAGGAGAACAGAGTAGTATCACTTGCTTTTGGCAGTTAATAGGTCATTGGTGACCTTACTTAGGGCAGTTTCAGTGGAGTGGTGTGACCGGAAGCCAGATTGTAAGCGGTCGAAGAGGGAGCAGGAAGAGAGATGGGAAGACAGTTCAAGATGGACGTGTTGTTCCAGTAGTTTTGAGGCATAGGGGAGAAGTGATATAGGGCGATAGCTAGATACAGAGGATGGGTCAAGAGAGGGTTTTTTGAGGATAGGTGTGATTTAAGCATGTTTAAAGCTTGAGGGGAAAACACCAGTTGTTAGTGATAGGTTGAAGAGATGGGTTAGGATTGTGTTATGGACCTGGTGGTTAGGAGCACCCGAAATGATCTGATGGTTAAAACAGAAAACCTGGGACAAGCTCTGAGGAGGTGGTAACTCGACTGACCGCAATCCCTAATCCTATCACACACACTAAAAATAGCCGTGGAGCGTGCCTAACTCTCCCTAGACACCTCTTCACAGCCTAAGAGCTAACTACCCCTAAAGATAGAAATAGCAGCCTACCTTGCCTCAGAGAAATTCCCCAAAGTAAAGGTAGCCCCCCACAAATATTGACTGTGAGTTAAGAGGGAATTGACAAACACAGGAATGAAACAGATTTTAGCAAAGGAGGCCGAATCTTCTCTAGATAGACAGAGGATAGGAAAGGGAACTGTGCGGTCAGTATTAAAAACTACAAAAAACCACGCAGTGTGCAAAAAGACCTCCACACCGACTCACGGTGTGGAGGTGCAGCTCTGCACCCCCAGAGCTTCCAGCTAGCAAGGAAATATCATAATAGCAAGCTGGACTAGAAACATAGCATGTACTGAGAAATGTATTCAAAAACCAATGAACAGCAAATGAACTATCAAAGACTTAGCTTCTGCTGGAATAGACAGGTCATCTGAAAAATCCAAGAGAGATCTGAACCAGTACTGAGACATTGATAGCTGGCATGAACTAACGACCTGGGCAGAGTTAAATAGGGAAGCCAGCAGAAGCAATAAGCGAGGGCAGCTGAGAAAGCCAACCTCAAGGATCAGCAGTTCCACTCAAAGCCACCAGAGGGTGTCCAAGGACAGAACTCACCAAAGTACCATTCACGACCACAGGAGGGAGCCCAAGAATGGAATTCACAACAGTACCCCCCCTTGAGGAGGGGTCACCGAACCCTCACCAGAGCCCCCAGGCCGATCAGGACGAGCCAAATGAAAGGCACGAACCAAATCAGCAGCATGGACATCGGAGGCAACAACCCAGGAATTATTCTCCTGACCATAGCCCTTCCATTTAACCAGGTACTGAAGCTTCCGTCTCGAAATACGAGAATCCAAAATCTTCTCCACCACATACTCCAACTCCCCCTCAACCAACACCGGAGCAGGAGGATCAACGGAAGGAACCATAGGCGCCACATATCTCCGCAACAACGACCTATGGAACACATTATGGATGGCAAAAGAAGCTGGAAGGGCCAAACGAAACGACACAGGATTGATAATTTCAGAAATCTTATAAGGACCAATGAAATGAGGCTTGAACTTAGGAGAAGAAACCTTCATAGGAACATAACGAGAAGACAACCAAACCAAATCCCCACCACGAAGTCGGGGACCAACACAGCGAAGGCAGTTAGCAAAACGTTGCGCCTTCTCCTGAGACAACGTCAAATTGTCCATCACGTGAGTCCAAATTTGCTGCAACCTGTCCACCACAGAATCCACACCAGGACAGTCAGAAGGCTCAACCTGCCCTGAAGAAAAACGAGGATGAAAACCAGACTTACAAAAAAAAGGCGAAACCAAAGTAGCCGAACTAGCCCGATTATTAAGGGCGAACTCGGCCAATGGCAAGAAGGTCACCCAATCATCCTGATCAGCAGAAACAAAGCATCTCAGATAGGTTTCCAAGGTCTGATTGGTTCGTTCGGTTTGGCCATTTGTCTGAGGATGGAACGCTGAAGAAAAAGACAAATCAATGCCCATCTTAGCACAAAAGGACCGCCAAAACCTAGAAACAAACTGGGAACCTCTGTCCGACACAATGTTCTCCGGAATGCCATGCAAACGAACTACATGCTGAAAAAATAATGGAACCAAATCAGAGGAGGAAGGCAATTTAGGCAAGGGTACCAAATGGACCATCTTAGAAAACCGATCACAAACCACCCAGACGACAGACATCCTTTGAGAGACAGGAAGATCAGAAATAAAATCCATGGAAATATGCGTCCAGGGCCTCTTCGGGACAGGTAAAGGCAAAAGCAACCCACTGGCACGAGAACAGCAAGGTTTGGCCCGAGCACAAGTCCCGCAGGACTGCACAAAAGAACGCACATCCCGTGACAAGGAAGGCCACGAAAAGGACCTAGCAACCAAATCTCTGGTACCAAAAATCCCAGGATGACCAGCCAATACTGAACAATGAACCTCAGAAATAACCCTACTAGTCCATCTATCAGGGACAAACAGTTTCTCCACTGGACAGCGGTCAGGTCTATCAGCCTGAAACTCCTGCAGCACCCGCCGCAAATCAGGGGAGATGGCAGACAGAATCACCCCCTCTTTGAGAATACCAGCCGGCTCAGGGACTCCCGGAGAATCAGGCAAAAAACTCCTAGAAAGGGCATCAGCCTTCACATTCTTAGATCCCGGAAGGTATGAGACCACAAAATCGAAACGGGAGAAAAACAGTGACCATCGAGCCTGTCTAGGATTCAACCGCTTGGCGGACTCGAGGTAAGTCAGATTCTTGTGATCAGTCAGGACCACCACGCGATGTTTGGCTCCCTCAAGCCAATGTCACCACTCCTCGAATGCCCACTTCATAGCCAACAACTCCCGATTGCCGACATCATAATTATGCTCAGCAGGCGAAAACTTTCTAGAAAAGAAAGCACATGGCTTCATCAAAGAGCCATCAGAACTTCTCTGAGACAAAACAGCCCCTGCTCCAATCTCAGAAGCATCAACCTCGACCTGAAAAAGGAGAAAAACATCTGGCTGACACAACACAGGGGCCGAAGTAAAACGACGTTTAAGCTCCTGAAAGCCTCAACGGCCGCAGGGGACCAATTCACCACATCAGCGCCTTTCTTCGTCAAATCAGTCAAAGGCTTAACCACACTAGAAAAATTAGCGATGAAGCGACGGTAAAAATTAGCAAAGCCCAGGAACTTCTGAAGACTCTTCACAGATGTAGGTTGAGTCCAATCATAAATGGCCTGAACTTTAACAGGGTCCATCTCGATAGTAGAAGGGGAAAAAATGAAGCCCAAAAAGGAAACCTTCTGAACTCCAAAGAGGCATTTAGACCCCTTCACAAACAACGCATTAGCACGAAGGACCTGGAATACCATCCTGACCTGCTTCACATGAGACTCCCAATCATCCGAAAAGACCAAAATATCATCCAAATATACAATCATGAACCTATCCAGATACTTCCGGAAGATATCGTGCATAAAGGACTGAAACACAGATGGAGCATTAGAAAGCCCGAATGGTATCACCAGGTACTCAAAATGGCCCTCGGGCGTATTAAATGCTGTTTTCCATTCATCGCCCTGTTTAATACGCACAAGATTATACGCCCCTCGAAGGTCAATCTTGGTAAACCAACTAGCCCCCTTAATCCGAGCAAACAAATTAGACAGCAGAGGCAAAGGGTACTGAAATTTGACAGTGATCTTATTGAGAAGGCGGTAATCTATACAGAGTCTCAGAGAGCCATCCTTCTTGGCCACAAAAAAGAACCCTGCTCCCAACGGTGACGAAGACGGGCGAATATGCCCCTTCTCCAAGGACTCCTTTACATAACTCCGCATAGCGACATTTTCTGGCACAGATAAATTGAACAGTCGGCCCTTAGGGAACTTACTACCAGGAATCAAATTAATAGCACAATCACAGAGTCCCTATGAGGAGGTAGGGCACTGGACTTGGGCTCATCAAATACATCCTGGTAATCCGACAAAAACTCAGGGACTTCAGAAGGAGTGGAAGAAGAAATTGACATCAAAGGAACATCACTATGTATCCCTTGACAACCCCAACTAGACACAGACATTGATTTCCAATCCAGTACTGGATTATGAACCTGTAACCATGGCAAACCCAACACGACAACATCATGCAAATTATGCAACACCAAAAAGCGAATATTTTCCTGATGTGCGGGAGCCATGTACATGGTCAGCTGAGTCCAGTACTGAGGTTTATTCTTGGCCAATGGCGTAGCATCAATCCCCCTTAAGGGAATAGGATTCTGCAAAGGCTCCAAGGAAAAACCACAGCGCCTGGCAAACTCCAAGTCCATCAAGTTCAGGGCAGCACCCGAATCCACAAATGCCATAACAGAGTAGGACGACAATGAGCAAATCAGAGTAACAGATAAGAGAAATTTAGGCTGCACAGTACTAATGGTGACAGACCTAGCGGACCTCTTAGTGCGCTTAGGACAATCAGAGATAGCATGGGAGGAGTCACCACAGTAAAAACACAGCCCATTCTGATGTCTGTATTCTTGTCGTTCAGCTCTGGTCAAAGTCCTATCGCATTGCATTGGCTCAGGCCTCCGCTCAGAGGACACTGCCAAATGGTGCACAACCTTGCGCTCACGCAAACGCCGATCAATCTGAAAGGCCAAAGACATTGATTCATTCAGACCAGCAGGCGTGGGGAACCCCACCATAACATCTTTAAGGGCTTCAGAAAGACCCTTTCTGAAAATTGCTGCCAGGGCACACTCATTCCATTGTGTAAGCACAGACAACTTTCTAAACTTCTGGCAATATACTTCTGCTTCATCCTGACCCTGACATAGAGTCAGCAAGATCTTTTCTGCCTGATCCACAGAATTTGGTTCGTCATAAAGCAATCCAAGCGCCAGAAAAAATGCATCTACATTAAGCAATGCAGGATTTCCTGGCTCAAGGGAGAATGCCCAGTCTTGCGGGTCACCACGCAACAAAGAAATAATAATCTTTACTTGCTGAATGGGGTCACCAGAGGAGCGGGGTTTCAGAGCAAGAAACAGTCTGCAATTATTTTTGAAATTCGAAAATTTAGATCTATCCCCAGAAAACAAATCAGGAATTGGAATTCTAGGCTCTAACATCGGATTCTGAACTAGATAATCTTGAATACTTTGTACCCTTGCAGTGAGTTGATCCACACAAGAGGACAAACCTTGAATATCCATATCTACACCTGAGTCCTGAACCACCCAGAGGTTAAGGGGAAAAGAAAGACAAAACAAGCTGCAAAGAAAAAAAAATTGACTCAGAACTTCCCTTTTCCCTCTTTTGAGATGCATTAACACTTTGCGGCCAGCTGTACTGTTATGGACCTGGTGGTTAGGAGCACCCAAAATGACCTGATGGTTAAAACAGAAAACCTGGGACAAGCTCTGAGGAGGTGGTAACTCGACTGACCGCAATCCCTAATCCTATCACACACACTAGAAATAGCCGTGGAGCGTGCCTAACTCTCCCTAGACGCCTCTTCACAGCCTAAGAGCTAACTACCCCTAGAGATAGAAATAGCAGCCTACCTTGCCTCAGAGAAATTCCCCAAAGTAAAGGTAGCCCCCCACAAATATTGACTATGAGTTAAGAGGGAATTGACAAACACAGGAATGAAACATTCATATATTGCATAGCACAAGTCTGCAGGACTTCAGTCTGCAGTGTGATTTCTAGAAGTGTGTTCTAAAAGTGTGGATTACATTAGAATTAAAACCTGAATTGAACCTGAAGGGAACTGTAGGTAACTGGCCAGTCACTGCAAACAATGTTTCTGTTTGTTGTCACTTTTACCCCTATAATCTTTCACTTTCTGCTACCTCCCCCAATCCCCACACCAAGTAAGGAACTGTTCATCTCCTCTTCAATCCTCCCCATCCATCTCACCTCCTCCTCAGAACTGTTCCTTAACATACAATCCTCTGTCTCAAAGCACAGGCAGCCCCCTCACGCCCTCTCCTGCTCCCACCTGCTAACACTATCTCTGCTCCTTCTCACTGCTGGTGATATCTCTCCAAATCCTGGTCCTCCTCACCATATTCCCACAGTCATTTCTACCTCCCACCCACGCTCCATCACAAACTTCCATAACCTCTCTAACCTTATACCCATTCACCCAGCCCCCGCTTCCCTAGTCCCACTAACAGGAGCTCTGTGGAACGCTCGCTCTGTCTGTAACAAGCTTCCCTACATCCATGATCTTTTTGTTACTACCAAACTTTCCTTCCTTGCCATCACCGAAACCTGGCTCACCCCTTCTGACACAGCCTCCCCTGCTGCACTCTCTTACGGTGGCTTCCACCTTTCTCACACACCCCGCCCCAGCAGCAAGCATGGCGGAGGAGTTGGTTTTCTCCTGTCAGATAACTGCTCCTTCACCCCAATCCCACTGCCACCCTCTGTTACCCTCCCTTCCTTTGAGGTGCACTCTGTGCGCATCTACTCCCCCTCCAACCTCCAACTGGCTGTCATTTACCGCCCCCCCAGGGCCAGCCACCATCTTCTTTGACCACTTCACCACCTGGCTACTTCATTTCCTTTCTGCAGACATCCCCACTATCATCATGGGCGATTTCAACATCCCCATTGACACTTCCCTCTCAGCTGCCACTAAACTTCTATCTCTCTCTTCCTCCTTCGGCCTCACTCAATGGTCTTCTGCAGCCACTCACAAAGATGGTCACACACTGGACCTCATCTTCACCCGCCTCTGCTCCCTATCTAACCTCTCTAACTCACCTCTTCCTCTTTCTGACCACAACCTTCTCACATTCTCATCCCTCTCCACTCCATGTCTAGAGTCCCCACCCCACAAACTTTCACACCCTCGCAGAAATCTCAAACATCTTGACCTACATTCATTCTCTGAATCCCTCCTCCCTCTCATAGACATAAGTTCCATACACAATGCGGATGACGCTGCCGCTCTATATAACACCACAATAGCTGTAGCTTTGGAATCTGCGGCCCCACTTACACATACCAAAGCTCGCAAAATCAACAGACAGCCCTGGCACACCAGCCTGACCAAAGAACTGAGGCGAGCTTCCAGGGCTGCTGAGCGCAGATGGAAAAGATCCCACTCCAACGACCACTTAATCTCATTCAAACAGTCCCTCAATACTTTCAAGACCGCACTCGCCACAGCTAAACAAACCTACTTCTCATCTCTCATATCCTCCCTGTCTCACAACCCTAAACAGTTATTCAACACCTTCAATTCTCTCCTCCGTCCCCCAGCACCTCCTCCCTCCCCACTTATCTCTGCTGAAGACTTTGCCTCATTCTTCAAGCAGAAGATTGATAACATCAGAGACAGTTTTGGTCAACAAGCCCCAGAGCCCTTCCTCCCAACTTCCCTACCCTCCACCTCCAAAACCAACTACTCCACCATTACAGAAGATCAACTCGCCACTCTACTCTCAAGATCGCATCTCACCACCTGTGAACTTGACCCGCTCCCATCCCACCTCATCCCAAACCTCACCACAATCTTCATCCCAACCCTAACCCATCTCTTCAACCTATCACTAACAACTGGTGTTTTCCCCTCAAGCTTTAAACATGCCTCCATCACACCTATCCTCAAAAAGCCCTCTCTTGACCCATCCTCTGTATCTAGCTATCGCCCTATATCACTTCTCCCCTATGCCTCAAAACTACTGGAACAACACGTCTACCTTGAACTGTCCTCCCATCTCTCTTCTTGCTCCCTCTCTGACCGCTTACAATCTGGCTTCCGGTCACACCATTCCACTGAAACTGCCCTAACTAAGGTCACCAATGACCTCTTAACCGCCAAGAGCAAGCGACACTACTCTGTTCTCCTCCTCCTCGACCTGTCGGCTGCCTTTGACACAGTGGACCATTCCCTATTATTACAGACCCTCTCATCCCTTGGCATCACAGACTTGGCCCTATCCTGGATCTCATCATACCTAACAGACCGGACATTCAGCGTCTCCCACTCACACACCGCCTCCTCACCTCGCCCCCTATCTGTCGGAGTTCCACAAGGTTCAGTCCTTGGGCACCTGCTCTTCTCCATTTACACCTTTGGCCTGGGACAGCTCATAGAATCTCATGGCTTTCAGTATCACCTCTATGCTGATGACACACAGATCTACATCTCTGGACCAGATATCACCTCCCTACTAACCAGAATCCCTCAATGTCTGTCCACTATTTCATCCTTCTTCTCCGCTAGATTTCTGAAACTTAACATGGACAAAACAGAATTCATCATCTTTCCCCCATCTCACGTGACCCCCCCAACGAACCTATCCATTACAGTAAATGGCTGCCCACTCTCCCCAGTCCCACAAGCTCGCTGCCTCGGGGTTATCCTTGACGCTGATCTCTCCTTCAAACCACATATCCAAGCCCTTTCCACTTCCTGCTGACTTCAACTCAAAAATATTGCACGAATCCGTTCATTCCTCAACCAAGAATCTGCAAAAACCCTAGTCCATGCCCTCATCATCTCTCGCCTCGACTACTGCAACCTCCTGCTCTGTGGCCTCCCCTCAAACACTCTCGCACCCCTCCAATCTATTCTAAACTCTGCTGCACGACTAATCCACCTGTCCCCCCGCTATTCTCCAGCCTCTCCCCTCTGTCAATCCCTTCACTGGCTCCCCATTGCCCAGAGACTCCAGTACAAAACCCTAACCATGACATACAAAGCCATCCACAACCTGTCTCCTCCTTACATCTGTGACCTCATCTCCCGGTACTTTCCTACACGCAACCTCCGATCCCCACAAAATCTCCTTCTCTACTCTCCTCTTATTTCCTCTTCCCACAATCGTATACAAGATTTCTCTCGCGTATCACCCCTACTCTGGAACCCTCTACCACAACACATCAGACTCTCGCCCACCATCGAAACCTTCAAAAAGAATCTGAAGACCCACCTCTTCCGACAAGCCTACAACCTGCAGTAACCACCGATCGACCAAACCGCTGCATGACCAGCTCTACCCTCACCTACTGTATTCTCACCCATCCCTTGTAGATTGTGAGCCTTCGTGGGCAGGGTCCTCTCTCCTACTGTACCAGTTATGACTTGTATTGTTCAAGATTATTGTACTTGTTTTTATTATGTATACCCCTCCTCACTTGTAAAGCGCCATGGAATAAATGGCGCTATAACAATAAATAATAATAATAATAATAATTTTAGCAAAGGAGGCTGAATCTTCTCTAGATAGACAGAGGATAGGAAAAGGGAACTGTGTGGTCAGTATTAAAAACTACAAAAAACCACGCAGAGTGTACAAAAAGACCTCCACATCGACTCACGGTGTGTAGGTGCAGCTCTGCACCCCCAGAGCTTCCAGCTAGCAAGGAAATATCATAATAGCAAGCTGGACTAGAAACATAGCATGTACTGAGAAATGTATTAAAAAAACCAATGAACAGCAAATGAACTATCAAGGACTTAGCTTCTGCTGGAGTAGACAGGTCATCTGAGAAATCCAAGAGAGATCTGAACCAGTACTGAGACATTGACAGCTGGCATGAACTAACGACCTGGGCAGAGTTAAATAGGGAAGCCAGCAGAAGCAATAAGCGAGGGCAGCTGAGAAAGCCAACCTCAAGGATCAGCAGTTCCACTCAAAGCCACCAGAGGGTGTCCAAGGACAGAACTCACCAAAGTACCATTCACGACCACAGGAGGGAGCCCAAGAACGGAATTCACAACAGGATTGGGATTAAGACTGTGGTGAGGTTTGGGATGAAGTGGGATGGGATCGGGTCAAGTGCACAGGTGGTGAGGTGCGATCTTGAGAGTAGAGTGGAGAGTCGATCTTCTGTAATGGTGGAGAAGTTGGTTTTGGAGGTGGAGGGCTGGGCAGTTGGGAGGAAGAGCTCTGGGGGTTGTCGACCAAAACTGTCTCTGATGTTATCAATCTTCTTGAAAAATGAGGCAAAGTCTTCAGCTGAAATGAGTGGGAAGGGAGGAGGTGCTGGAGGATGGAGAATTGAAGGCGTTTAATAACTTTTTAGGATTGTGAGACAGGGAGGATATGAGAGATGAGAAGTAGGTTTGTTTAGCTGTGGCGAGTGTGGCCTTGAAAGTAGTGAGGGATTGTTTGAAAGTGATGAAGTGCTCGTTGGAGTGGGATCTTTTCCATCTCCATTCAGCAGCCCTGGAAACTTGCCTCGGTTCTTTGGTAAGGCTGGTGTGCCAGGGCGGTCAGTAGATGAGGCCATTATCCTGTATAGAGCAATATATGGAACCATTACACTGTATGTAGCACTGTGTAAGACCTATTATACTGTATGGACACTATGTGGGGCTATTATACTGTATGGAGCCTTTTATGGGGCCCATTATACTGTTTGGAGCATTATATACAGCCTATTAAACTGTATGGAGCAATATATTGGGCCCATTATACTGTATGGATCAATATATGGAGCCCATTATACAGTATGGAGCAATATATAGAGTCCATTACATTGTATGGAGTACTATATGGGGCCGATTATACTGTATGGAGCACTATGTAGAGCCATTATGCTGTATTGATCAATATATGGGGCCATTATACTGTATGTAGCAATATATGGAGCCATTATACTGTATGTAGGATTATGTGGGGTCAGTATACTGTGAGCAGCACTATGTGGGGCCATTATAATTTATGTAGCACTATGTGGAGCCATTATAATTTATGTAGCACTATGTGGGGTCATTATACTGAATGGAGCACAATATAGGGCCATTATACTATATGGAGCACTATGCGGAGCCGTTATACTGTATGGAGCACTGTGTGGGGGCATTACACTGCATGAAGCAATATATGGGGCCCATTATACTGTGTGTAGAGTAGGGGTTTTACTCACTTGGGTGTGACATGAGGAAAACAGGAGGCTTGTTCCTTTAAAAGATCATGTGGGTTTATTGCTCCATAAACCCAGAAGCAAAACAGAAAACAAACAGCCTTTAGATCAGGCAAAAAAAAAAAAGCAAAATGTTCATAGCAGGGCTCTGCTCTACAAGGCCTGTGGGCACACAGGCTAGGGTAGTGTCCAGTATTCAGGCTCGGTCTGGAGCCAAACACACACAGGAGGTCTTCTCCCTTCCAGCATACAAACCATGCACCAAACAACAGCCTCCATTATATAGGCTGTTAACCACACCCAGAGGTGAGGTATGTGAGTAGCTAGACCCACCCATCTCTCACAGCTACCTGCAACCCGGTCCCACCTGCAACAAACAAACCTCTTAGTGCTTTCATGCACTAGAGAAAATACTCTGGGTTACATCACAGAGACAAGCCATCTCTGTGACACATACCTCCCATCGACTATGCGACCAATAGCCACACTATAGTAGCAATATATGGGGCCAATTATAATATATGGACCAATATATGGGACCCATTATACTGCACTAAGCACTATGTGGGGCCATTATACTGCATGGAGTAATACATGGGACCAATTTTACTGTATGAAGCACTATGTGGGGCCCATGATACTGTTTGGAGAACTATGTGGTGCTCATAATACTATATGGAGAACTATGTGGTGCTCATAATGCTTTAGGAAATACTATGTGATGCCCATAATAATGTATGGAGGACTTTACTGTCTGGTCTAAAATGGGACTGCAGACTTTTGAATTCTCCCAATGCACACACTGTGTGCTGCGAGAATTTGCCAGTTTCTGAGCTATTGTAGAATTTACAATAGATATCACTCATATAATGTAAGTAGTAAGTGAAATCTTTGGCATTGTACTATATCCATATTTCTCTGCTGTATCTTTGCATCATAAATTGTGGTATGTGTTAAAGGGGCCCACTGAGACGCTTTTGCTTGGGGTCCACGAAAACCTGAAGACGGCCCTGGCAGTAGAATATTCCACAGTTGACTTGTATAACTGTAATAAAACCTTACCTGTTTAGCTGTCATCCCCTTCATATTTACATTGGAAAATACATTCATAAGAAACACCAGATGGAGGAAGAACAGCAACTTGATTTTACCAAAAAAAAGGGAAGCAAAAGAAACCCATGTAGTAAAATAAATGAATCTTTAATTAACTAATAATTAAAACCTATAAAAAATGATAATTACAGGTGGAAATAAGGGCAGAATAATGCCTGGGCAGATACAGTTATTAAAAGTACAATAATATAACTATAAATCATAGAGAAAAAAGGTGCAGACTGATTCACAAATAAGAATCACTATGATACAATGAAGCAATCTAGTGGGCAAATCAATAAATATTTAAAATGCATGATCAGAGGCTCCATCTAAGTTAGAAAGTGTATGTGCATAAGGACAATTGAAAAAGCAGCAAACTGGTATTGAGAGCTGATGCTGAAATATAATGATAAAAAAATGAAAATAAAGGACTAGCCATATACTGTATACACAAAGAAATACTGATAAAGCTAAAGTGCCTGTGTGCATAATAAATTATAAACTCCAGTGAGTAAATGACAAAGGCACCCAATAGTCAGAAGCTAATATACGCACAAAGAGAAGCATGTGCAAACAAAAGCATATGAGGTAGATACTAGAAACAGCAAAGGCATGCACCTAAAATAAAGCACAGGTAAGAAGGAGGAAAAGAGACCTAAGAAACTGTCACATGAAAAAAATTTGGTAGAGTAGCTGGTGATCCTAAAAGATACACATATATAAATAACTCCATGAAAAAATATGAATAGCAAAGACAGAATACCTGTTGGAGGCTGTGTGTGTTAGGTGTCGGGTTCCCGCCTCTGCACAGGGGGAATCTCGAGCCATCTCCGCTGCGGTCCGCCCGTAACATCAGGCTGCGAGTTGAGTCCACTAAGTTTGCACCTCGCTATTTGGGTCCCTTCAAGGTCCTCGAACAGGTTAACCCTGTGGTCTACCGTCTGGCCCTTCCTCCACGCCTGGGTATCACCGACACCTTTCATGTGTCCCTCTTGAAGCCCGTATACATGTCCCGGTTTTCCGAGTCATCTGCCGGGACATCGGGTTTGTCTACGGATGATTACGAGGTGAATGCTATTTTGGGGTGCAAGGTGGTACATGGCAAAAAATTCTATTTGGTGGATTGGAAGGGTTATGGCCCATAGGACAGGTCCTGGGAGCCTGTTGAACACATTCGAGCTCATTGCTGCCTTCGAGCGTAGCGAGGTCCAAGGAGGGGGGGTCCTAGGAGGGGGGTAATGTTAGGTGTCGGGTTCCCGCCTCTGCACAGGGGGAATCTCAAGCTATCTCTGCTGCGGTCTCCCATTCTTCTCCAGCCGCAGTGGAGTCTGCTCAGCAGAGACGTCGGTCCAGGTGTCTTGCTCAGTCTCACTCTGTGCATAGAGTTACTGCTGCTTTTACAGCTTCTGCCATTAAAGCCGATGCTGGGAAGCGGCGAGCAGACGCTTTTGGGACTAAGTCCTGCCTTTTTCCTTCTGAGCATGCCCAGGGCAAGATCTCCCATTGGAGATCGAAGGTCACATGCTCAGGTACTGCAGCTGATCCAATTGGTCCTCCAGGAAGGTCCTGAAGGTCCTGAACTTCTGTGACAGCTTTCCATTGGTCCTTTTTGGAAGGTCCTGTACGTGCTGCAGCTATATAAGCTTCGCATGACCGCACGTCTATGCGCTAGTGTAAATTTGTATACGTGTGTGTTGATGAGTGCAAGTCGTTCTTTAATATCCCCTCCCTTGTGTATGACTGCTCGTGAAAGGTGGATGCTTGCTGTCTAGCACCCGACTAGCTGTCAACATAAAGACACACTGCTGTAGCCGTTAGTGCGGCGCCGTTCGCTTATAGAGCGCTTTCCTATCCCAAGTCTGGGTGGTTAGTGGCGTCCGCCAAAGCGGCACAGCACGCACTCTTGTGCTTTAAGTTTCTGTTACTTTCTGTTACTTTGACACCCCAGTTGTGGTGTCGAGCGCAAGTGGTCTGTAAGTACTCTAATCCAGTGCCTTGGGATAGAGTCCTGAGACTCCTTGCTTGCGCTCTTGGTGCGGTACCGCGGCCCTGTGACGCAACAGGGTATGCTTCCTTCACACAGGGTGAAGTTAACCCGTGTGTGTATCCACATTGTACCACCATATAGTACGTCATTACTCAGCAGCAGGTTCCATCTCTGCACAGTGGACCCCGGGCTGCGAACGCACCTTATACCATCTCTCTTATAATTTGGTGCATTCCGCTAGCCCTAACAGTGTGTGCACAGGTGAGGATCCTGACGCATTTCATTTTCACTTCTTCCTGGGGGCATGTCTCTAGAGGTGAGGTGGTATGGTCCTTTTACAACCCCTGGCAAAAACTACGGAATTGCCTTGGAGGATGTTCATTCAGTTGTTTAATTTTGTAGAAAAAAAGCAGATCACAGACATGGCACAAAACTAAAGTCATTTTAAATGGCAACTTTTTGGCTAGTAAGTAGGTCTTGTTCAGTAGCCTACCAGATAATAAGAATGCGATCTGTGATGTGTATCCATGTGCAAACTTTCTCAATTAAAGATATTGGGTTTGTCAAAAAAATTGACTTTCTCATAGGGCAAGGAATAGCTGTCCTCCTACACTCTAAAGAGATACTGATAGGGAACTTAGATTGTGAGCCCCAAAAGAGACAGTACTGATTATGTCTGTAAAGTGCTGTGGAATTAATGGTGCTATATAACTGAGTAATATATATATATAGATAGATACACTGTATATATTTATATATTTTTTTTGTTTAATAAAATGCAAGCACACATAAGGTTTATGTCCAGAACAAAGCATGAAAATTGAATTTACCTCTTCAGAGTAATGTTATCATCAAAGTGTCAGTTGTTCCATTTGTGTTTGTGAAGTTATGCTAAATTAACTCTAGAAAAAATATTGAGTGCATTTTGTACATCACCTGCTATTATTAGTTGCCAGAATTTGAATTCTAAATTGCCGTATTTTTACAGCAACAAGTCAATGTAAGTAATAATGTTTCATTGTTAATTGTGCTTTTGTGAACAGAGGACAGTGCATGGATATGAAGCAATCAAAGAGATAGTGGCTGAATTGGTCAGAGGTATTCTTAACTCAGGATGGAAAGAATACTGCTAATTTAAAATGAAAAGTAAATTGTGCATATTTGTGTGTTTCTATACAAAAGAAGAAAAAACAGACATAAAATCTTAAGTATACAATACATCTAGGCATGTTACAGTATATATATATGATAACTATTTGGGAATAGGGCAATGGTTCTCTATAAGTGTCATGTCGGACGCTGTTCATACCAGGGCGTTCGACAGACAGCGGTAATTCCGCTTTTGTCCACTATGTGCTCAGTGGCGTCGGCTAGATTTTATCTAGCTGGTCCAGGGTTAATTTAGCTGGTGCTCGGATTGGAAGCTGGGCCACGCCCACTGCCTTTAAATAGTTCTTCTGAACATTGGGCGTCGCCGATTATAGCTTCTGTCTAGTGCTTGGTTATCTCGGTCTGGAGTGGTGAGCTAGGAGTTGGAGTATTGTATCTGGTGGTGTATTTCCCTTTGTCTTATTTACTCCTTCCTATATTTGTATTTATTTTGCCCTGTGCATTTATAGTGTATTCCTGAGTGACTGCGGTGTGGTGTATATTTTCCATTATCCTTGTCTGTGCTAACTGTGGGTATTGGTGTATGATCTCTTCACTGGGTGGTGGTTTCAGCCTAGGGTTGAAACAGGAGACAGGGAGAGGGTGGAGGCCTAGACATGCACACCATCAGTGTAAACTCTAGGTAGAGGGTCAGTCAGGATTTCCCTAGTCTGAGGGAAATTGCAGGGGCCCGGGTTATTAGCTCTTGCCCACCTAGGCTTCCCATGACATTATAATCGGCCTTAAATAAAAAAATAAATAAATTAAAAAAAAGGGGGTTTCCTTTTTTTTTGTTTTGTCATGGATCCCATGACTTCCATAACCTGCCAGTTGGAGTCGCTGTCCCTAGAGGTCACTGAGTTTAGGGGGGCAGTGCAGCAACAGGGTCTAGCAGTATCTAATGTGCAAGCTGGAGCGACAGGTAGAGTTGCTGAGCCTAAGTTTCATTTGCCTGAAAAATTTGCTGGGGAACGCAGTAAATTTGTTTTTTTTCGTGAAGCTTGCAAACTATATTTCCGTATGCGCCCGATCTCCTCGGGTAATGAGGCTCAGCGTGTGGGCCTGGTGTTTTCATTGTTAAGCGTGGATCCCCAAGCATGGGCGTTTTCTTTGCCATCTGATTCTGCTGCATTTGACTCTGTGGAGAGCTTTTTTTCCTTTCTTGGAAACATTTACGATGAGCCTGACAGAATGGCTCCAGCAGAATCTAAGATACGCACTATTCGCCAGGGGGAGCGAGTTGCAGAGGATTACTGTTCTGAATTTCGCCGCTGGGCGGTCGATACTCAGTGGAATGATCCAGCGCTGCGGAGTCAGTTTATTTATGGGGTTTCTGGAAGGGTTAAAAAAGCCCTTCTGATGTACGAGACTCCTGCTTCTCTAGATTCCGCTATGAGTCTGGTTGTCTGCATTGATCGCCGTTTGCGTCAGGAGGAGCATGAGACACCGTCTATGGGAGAGGGTTTAGGTTCACGTGAGGTTGCTGCAGGTGAGCCCACGGAGCCTATGCAAATTGCAGGGGTGTCACATGTGAAGCATCGAGCCCCTGAGCTCAGGAAGCAGGGAGCCTGTTTTTACTGCGGTAAAACTGGTCATTTTGTTAACATCTGTCCTCTGCTGTCTAAGAAAAACGCAACGGCGGAAAACTTCTAAGCTCAGAGGGTGTGGAGGAGGCCAATCTGAGCTTATGTATATCCTCCATGGTGGTTTCTCAATGCATGCTCCCTGCTAAGGTTATTATCGCTGGCAGTGAGCTGCCAATTACTGTTTTTGTGGATAATGGTTCTGCCACAAATCTCATTGATGAGGAGTTTGCGCACACAGCAGGTTTTAGGATTGAAAAACTGCCTCATCCTATCCGCGTGGTCACCATCAATGCTAATCCTCTCTCACAGGGGGAGATTACTGAGTTTGTGGCTGAGGTGAAACTCCACATTGGGGTTCTACATTCTGAGCAGGTTACATGTAAGGTGCTCAGGAATCTTCCTGCTCAGGTGGTTTTGGGTTTTCCATGGTTGTCTATGCACAACCCTGTAATTGACTGGAAAACTCAGGACATAATTCAGTGGAGCGAGTTCTGCCAGGAGAATTGCCTGGCCACATGTGTGTCTGCTGTGACTTCAAGAGTTAAAGGATTACACTGCTGAAAGTTTGAGCAAAGGGCACATCAGGCCTTCATCCTCGCCTGTGGCAGCAGGGTTCTTCTTCGTGAAGAAGAAAGATGGCAGATTACGTCCGTGTCTGGATTTCAGGGAGTTGAACCAGATTACGGTTCGTGATCCATACCCTATGCCATTGATACCGGATTTGTTCAATCAGGTGGCAGGTGCTAAATGGTTTACCAAGCTTGACCGCAGGGGGGCGTACAACCTCATAAGAGTCCGTCAAGGTGATGAGTGGAAGACAACTTTTAATACCCCTGAGGGTCATTTTGAAAATTTGGTGATGCCATTTGGGTTGACTAACGCACCTGCAGTGTTCCAACATTTCATTAATGATGTGTTCTCGCATGTTTTGGGGAAATTCGTTATCGTGTACCTAGATGACATTCTCATATATTCTTGCGACCGTGATACTCATTTAGATCATGTCAGGCAGGTGTTACAGCTTCTCAGAGAGAATAAGCTGCATGCTAAACTTGAGAAATGTGTATTTTCTGTTCAAGAGTTGCCTTTCTTGGGTTATATTGTGTCTGCTTCTGGTTTTAAAATGGACGCCGCTAAGGTGCAAGCGGTGCAGCATTGGGAACGGCCTGATAACCTGAAAGCACTTCAGCGGTTCCTTGGGTTTTCTAACTACTATAGGAAATTTATCAAGGGTTTTTCCATCATTGCTAAGCCACTAACTGACATGACTAAAAAGGGTACCAATTTCTCCGTTTGGCCTGAGGCTGCTGTGCGCGCATTTGAATTTCTTAAGAACAGTTTTGTTTCAGCCCCCATTCTTGTGCAGCCAGACATATCAAAAGCTTTTGTTGTGGAAGTCGATGCGTCTGAGGTTGGTGTGGGGGTGGTACTATCACAAGGCTCATCTTTGAGTGATTTGCGTTCATGCGCCTATTTTTCCAAGAAACTGTCGCCCGCCGAACTTAACTACAATATCGGCAACAGGGAGTTGGCAATCAAGTTGGCCTTTGAGGAATGGCGACACTTCTTGGAGGGGTCGGTTCATCAGGTTACTGTTATTACCGACCATAAAAATTTGCTTTATTTGGAGTCTGCCAAGCGTCTGTCTCCCAGGCAGGCTCGCTGGGCATTGTTTTTCACGCGGTTCAACTTTGTTGTCACTTACAGACCAGGGTCTAAAAACACTAAGGCGGATGCTCTGTCCAGGTGTTTTCCGGGGGAAGAACCTCGGGAGGATCCAGTACCCATCCTCCAAAAGGGTGTTGTGGTTTTGGCTCTCACTACCGAGGTTGAGGCTGAGATTGCCGATGCTCAGGAGGAGGTACCATCTGAGCTTCCCATCAATAAATCTTTTGTACCGCTTCATCTCCGCCTAAAGGTTTTGGCGGAGCATCATGATGCTGTCCTGGCTGGCCACCCAGGGGTTAGAGGTACCTTGGAGTTGGTGTCACGTCGGTTTTGGTGGCCCAAGATCCGACAGGATGTGGTCTCATACGTGTCAGCTTGTACCACGTGTGCTAGGGCTAAGACGCCCCGCTCCCATCCTGTTGGCACACTACTTCCTCTTGAGGTACCTAGTAAGCCATGGATGGAAATCTCCATGGATTTCATCACTGATTTGCCCTCCTGTTATGATCCGGCGACCTTGGAGCCGCATGAAACTTTCTCTGGAGTAGGTGGAAACTATACTGACCGCAGATCCTGAACTAACACCGCAACTAGAAGTAGATGTGGGGTGTGCCTAACAAACCCTAGACACCTCGACACAGCCAGAGGACTAAATACCCCTATAGATGGAAATAGGAATACTACCTTGCCTCAGAGCAGAACCCCAAAGGATAGGCAGCCCCCACAAATATTGACTGTGAGTAGGAGAAGAAAAGAAACACGTAGGCAGAAAACAAGATTTAGCAAAAGAGGCCACTCTAGCCAAATAGGAAAGGATAGGACAGAATACTAGGCGGTCAGTACTAAAACCCTTCAAAAATATCCACAGCAGATAATACAAAAAATTCCACAATCTAACTAAAGACGTGGAATGAATATCTGCAACCCCAGAGAATCCAACAAGACTGAGAAAATACTGACACAATCTAAGCTGGACAAGAAAACACAAAAGAATAGCACTAAATCATGAAGCACACAGCATGTGTGCCACAGAAAAAAAACCAGACACTTATCTTTGCTGATTTGGCAGTAAGGCAGGAGGAACCAGGCAGAGGTCCAACACCTCCCAACAACAATTGACAACTGGCAAGGACTAATGGATCCTGCACACCTAAATACCCCAGTCAGAACTGCAATCATCAGCAACACCTGACCAGGACTGCAACTCAGGGACAACTGCATTACCACCTACCACCACCGGAGGGAACCCAAAAGCAGAATTCACAACAGTACCCCCCCTTGAGGAGGGGTCACCGAACCCTCACCAGCGCCCCCAGGCCGATCAGGACAAGCCAGATGAAAGGCACGGACCAAATCAGCAGCATGGACATCAGAAGTAAAAACCCAAGAATTATCCTCCTGGCCATAACCCTTCCATTTGACAAGGTACTGAAGCCTCCGCCTCGAAAAACGAGAATCCAAAATCTTCTCAACCACATACTCCAACTCCCCATCAACCAACACAGGGGCCGGAGGATCAACAGAGTGAACAACGGGCACCACATATTTCCACAATAAAGATCTATGGAAGACATTATGGATAGCAAAAGAGGCCGGAAGCGCCAATCGAAAAGACACCGGATTAATAATCCCAGAAATCCTATAAGGGCCAATAAACCGAGGCTTAAACTTAGGGGAAGAAACCTTCATAGGAACATGACGGGAAGACAACAAAACCAGATCCCCAACCCGAAGCCGGAAACCAACACACCGACGACGGTTAGCAAAACGTTGAGCCTCCTCCTGAGACAACACCAAATTGTCCACCACATGAGCCCAAATCTGCTGCAACCTGTCAACCACAGAATCCACACCAGGACAGTCAGAAGGCTCAACCTGCCCAGAAGAAAAACGAGGATGAAAACCAAAATTACAAAAGAAAGGCGAAACCAAAGTAGCTGAACTAGCCCGATTATTAAGGGCAAACTCGGCCAATGGCAAAAAGGCCACCCAATCATCCTGATCAGCAGACACAAAGCATCTCAAATAGATCTCCAAGGTCTGATTAGTTCGCTCGGTCTGGCCATTTGTCTGAGGACGAAATGCAGAAGAAAAAGACAAATCAATGCCCAGCCTAGCACAAAAGGCCCGCCAAAACCTAGAAACAAACTGGGAACCTCTGTCGGACACAATATTCTCCGGAATACCATGCAAACGAACCACATGCTGAAAAAACAACGGAACCAAATCAGAAGAGGAAGGCAATTTAGGCAATGGCACCAAATGAACCATCTTAGAAAACCAGTCACAAACAACCCAGATAACCGACATCCTCTGGGAAACAGGAAGATCAGAAATAAAATCCATAGAAATATGCGTCCAGGGCCTCTCAGGGACCGGCAATGGCAAAAGTAACCCACTAGCACGGGAACAACAAGGCTTGGCCCGCGCACAAGTCCCACAGGACTGCACAAAAGAACGCACATCACGCGACAAGGAAGGCCACCCAAAGGACCTACCAACCAAATCTCTGGTACCAAAAATACCAGGATGACCAACCAACACGGAACAGTGAACCTCAGAAATCACTCTACTAGTCCATCTGTCAGGAACAAACAGTTTCCCCACAGGACAGCGGTCAGGTCTGTCAGCCTGAAATTCCTGAAGAACCCACCGTAAATCAGGGGAAATGGCAGAAACGACCACCCCTTCTTTCAGAATGCCGACCGGTTCAAGGACCTCAGGAGAATCAGGCAAAAAACTCCTAGAAAGGGCATCAGCCTTAATATTCTTAGAACCCGGAAGATACGAAACCACGAAATCGAAACGGGAAAAAAACAAGGACCATCGAGCCTGTCTAGGACTCAGCCGTTTGGCAGACTCGAGGTAAATCAGATTCTTATGATCAGTCAGGACCACAATACGATGCTTAGCTCCCTCAAGCCAATGTCGCCACTCCTCAAACACCCACTTCATAGCCAACAACTCCCGATTGCCGACATCATAATTGCGTTCAGCAGGCGAAAACTTGCGGGAGAAGAAGGCACACGGTTTCATCAAGGAACCCACAGAATCCCTCTAAAACAAAACGGCCCCTGCCCCAATCTCAGAGGCGTCAATCTCAACCTGAAACGGAAGGGAAACATCCGGTTGCGCAACACCGGAGCAGAAGTAAATCGGTGTTTAAGCTCCTGAAAGGCAGAGACAGCCGCAGAGGACCAATTCGCCACATCAGCGCCTTTCTTCGTCAAATCGGTCAAGGGTTTAACCACGCTGGAGAAATTAGCAATGAAACGGCGATAAAAATGTGCAAAACCCAAAAATTTCTGAAGGCTCTTCACAGATGTGGGTTGAATCCAATCATAAATGGCCTGAACCTTAACCGGATCCATCTCCATAGATGAGGGAGAAAAAATGAAGCCCAAAAAAGAAACCTTCTGCACCCCAAAGAGGCACTTAGACCCCTTCACAAACAAAGCATTGTCACGAAGGATCTGAAATACCATCCTGACCTGTTCCACATGAGACTCCCAATCATCAGAAAAAAATCAAAATATCGTCCAAATATACAATCAAGAATTTATCAATATAATTCCGGAAGATATCATGCATGAAAGATTGAAAAACAGATGGAGCATTAGTGAGCCCGAACGGCATCACAAGGTATTCAAAATGGCCTTTGGGCGTATTAAATGCAGTTTTCCATTCATCACCCTGTTTAATACGAACAAGATTATATGCCCCCCGAAGGTCAATCTTAGTAAACCAACTAGCCCCCTTAATCCTAGCAAACAAATCAGAAAGCAAAGGTAAAGGGTATTGAAACTTGACCGTGATCTTATTCAAGAGGCGATAATCAATACAAGGTCTCAAGGAGCCATCCTTCTTAGCAACAAAAAAAATCCCGCTCCCATCGGTGAAGAAGATGGCCGAATATGCCCTTTCTCCAAAGACTCCTTAACATAACTCCGCATAGCGGTATGTTCCGGCACAGACAGGTTGAAGAGTCGGCCCTTAGGAAACTTACTGCCTGGAATCAAGTCAATCGCACAATCACAGTCCCTGTGCGGTGGAAGGGAACTGGACTTGGGCTCATTGAATACATCCTGAAAATCAGACAAAAACTCTGGAATTTCAGAAGAGGAAGAAGAGGAGATTGACATCAAAGGAACATCATTATGAACCCCCTGACAACCCCAACTAGTCACAGACATAGACTTCCAATCCAACACAGGATTATGTACCTGCAACCACGGGAAACCCAGCACGATAACATCATGCAAATTATGCAACACCAGAAATCGACAATCTTCCTGATGGGCTGGCGCCATGTGCATGGTCACCTGTGTCCAAAACTGAGGCTTATTTTTAGCCAAAGGTGTAGCATCAATCCCCCTTAAAGGAATAGGGTTCTGCAAAGGCTGCAAGGGAAAACCACAATGCCTGGCAAACTCAAAATCCATTAAGTTCAAGGTGGCACCTGAATCCACAAGCGCCATGACAGAAAATGATGACAATGAGCAGATCAAGGACACCGATAACAGAAATTTAGATTGTACAGTACTGATGGTAAATGAACTAGCGATCCATTTTGTCCGCTTTGGGCAGACTGAAATGACACGAGAAGCGTCGCCACAATAATAACACAACCTATTCTGACATCTGTGTCCTTGTCGTTCTGTCCTTGTCGTTCTGTCCTAGACAGAATCCTATCACACTGCATTGGCTCAGGAATTGGCTCTGAGGACGATGCCACAGCGCGCATAGTTCTACACTCCCGCAAACGCCGATCAATCTGAATGGCCAGAGACATAGAATCACTCAGACCAGAAGGCGCGGGAAACCCCACCATAACATCTTTAACGGATTCAGAAAGATCCTTTCTGAAAATTGCCACCAAAGCATAATCATTCCATTTAGTCAACACAGACCATTTTCTGAATTTCTGACAATACAATTCTGCCACCTCTTGACCCTGAGACAGGGCCAACAAGGTCTTTTCTGCTTGATCCACAGAATTCGGTTCATCATATAATAATCCTAAAGCCTGAAAAAAGGAGTCTACATTAAGCAAAGCAGGATTCCCATATTCGAGGGAAAATGCCCAATCCTGTGGATCACCACGCAGCAGGGAGATGACGATTTTAACCTGCTGAATGGAATCACTGGAGGATCGAGGTCTCAAAGCAAAAAACAGTTTACAATTGTTTTTAAAACTCAAAAATTTGGACCTGTCACCAAAAAACAAATCAGGAGTAGGTGGAAACTATACTGACCGCAGATCCTGAACTAACACCGCAACTAGAAGTAGCCGTGGGGTGTGCCTAACAAACCCTAGACACCTCGACACAGCCGGAGGACTAAATACCCATATAGATGGAAATAGGAATACTACCTTGCCTCAGAGCAGAACCCCAAAGGATAGGCAGCCCCCACAAATATTGACTGTGAGTAGGAGAAGAAAACACACACGCAGGCAGAAAACAAGATTTAGCAAAAGAGGCCACTCTAGCTAAATAGGAAAGGATAGGACAGAATACTAGGCGGTCAGTATTAAAACCCTTCAAAAATATCCACAGCAGATAATACAAAAAATTCCACAATCTAACTAAAGACGTGGAATGAATATCTGCAACCCCAGAGAATCCAACAAGACTGAGAAAATACTGACACAATCTAAGCTGGACAAGAAGACACAAAAGAATAGCACTAAATCATGAAGCACACAGCATGTGTGCCACAGAAAAAAAAACAGACACTTATCTTTGCTGATTTGGCAGTAAGGCAGGAGGAACCAGGCAGAGGTCCAACACCTCCCAACAACAATTGACAACTGGCAAGGACTAATGGATCCTGCACACCTAAATACCCCAGTCAGAACTGCAATCAGCAGAAACACCTGACCAGGACTGCAACTCAGGGACAACTGCATTACCACCTACCACCACCGGAGGGAACCCAAAAGCAGAATTCACAACACCCTCCTCAGCTGGGAACACGGTCATCTTGGTGATTGTTGATCGGTTTTCAAAAATGTCGCACTTTGTGTCTTTGCCTTCATTGCCTAACGCTAAGACTTTGGCTCAGGTATGTGTGCAGGAGGTGGTCAGACTTCATGGGGTTCCGTCTGACATCGTGTCTGATAGGGGTACTCAGTTTGTGGCAAAATTTTGGAAAGCATTTTGCTCACGGCTGGGGATCAAGTTGTCTCATTCTTCGGCATTTCATCCTCAGTCAAATGGTCAGACTGAGCGTATGAACCAAGATTTGGAACAGTACTTACGCTGCTTTGTCTCTGATAACCAGGAGGAGTGGTCAACGTTCCTTCCTTTGGCTGAGTTTGCCATCAATAATCACCGCCAGGAGTTGTCTGGGGAGTCTCCGTTTTTTTGTGTTTACGGGTTACATCCTCAATTTTGTACTTTGAGTTAGAGGGGCTCTTCCGGCGTTCCGGAGGAAGACCAGTTAGGAGCACAATTGTCATCTGTCTGGAGGAGAGTTAAACAGCGCCTGTTGAGTGTGGGTGCTAGGTACAAATGTGTGGCTGCCAGTAGGCGTGTGCCAGGTCCAGACCTGAGTGTGGATGACTGGGTGTGGTTATCCACAAAAAACATAAGACTCAAGATACCATCCCTTAAATTGGGTCCAAGGTTTATTGGTCCATTTAGGGTCGCCGCCGTCATTAACCCTGTAGCGTACTGATTGGAGCTTCCTACGGTGTATAAGATACACACCGTGTTCCACAGATCGTTGCCTAAAAAGACTGTGGGTCTTGTGGACGTGACACCTATGCCTTCTCCAGTCTATGTGGATGGTAATTTGGAATTTGAAGTCTCCAAGGTGGTTGACTCTCGTGTAGTGTGCCGCACTTTACAGTACTTGGTACACTGGCGTGGTTATGGGCCTGAAGAAAGGTCCTAGGTACCAGCCTCGGACGTTCATGCGGACCGGCTGGTCAGTATGTTTCACCGCCGACATCCGGACAAGCCGGGTCCTATAAGCTGTGAGGGCCCTGGGGTCCCTCGTAGAAGGCAGGGTACTGTCATGTCGGACGCTGTTCATTCCAGGGCATTTGACAGACAGCGGTAATTCCGCTTTTGTCCACTATGTGCTCGGTGGCGTCGGCTAGATTTTATCTAGCTGGTCTGGGGTTAATTTAGCTGGTGCTCGGATTGGAAGCTGGGCCACGCCCACTACCTTTAAATAGTTCTTCTGAACATTGGGCGTCGCCGATTATAGCTTCTGTCTAGTGCTTGGTTATCTCGGTCTGGAGAGGTGAGCTAGGAGTTGGAGTATCTGGTAGTGTATTTCCCTTTGTCTTATTTACTCCTTCCTATATTTGTATTTATTTTGCCCTGTGCATTTATAGTGTATTCCTGAGTGACTGCGGCGTGGTGTATATTTTCCGTTATCCTTGTCTGTGCTAACTGTGGGTATTGGTGTATGATCTCTTCACTAGGTGGTGGTTTCAGCCTAGGGTTGAAACAGGAGACAGGGAGAGGGTGGAGGCCTAGACATGCACACCATCAGTGTAAACTCTAGGTAGAGGGTCAGTCAGGATTTCCCTAGTCTGAGGGAAATTGCAGGGGCCCAGGTTATTAGCTCTTGCCCACCTAGGCTTCCCGTGACAATAAGACTGCCAGAAAAGCTGAGGTCTGTGTTTAGCTATTTCCAGCTATCCCATTGGCATTGGATGGAGAAGAGTTTGAACATGTGCATATTGACTCCATTTAAGATGAGGATGCCAGCCCCATTCTCATGGTTCCAGAGCCTCATATTGGAATCTCTAAAGATCAAATAGTTCATAACCCTGTGACAATGGTGGGTGTGGACCCATGGCATCACTGGCTGGGCTTACCCTGAAGGGGCATAACTGAGTGACTACCTGGTCTTCACTAGAGCCTTTGATAGTGAGGATAGGCTTGGGCCATTAGGGTAGTCACCAGGTGCCACTCCAGGGCAGTGCACAGATGTGCAGCAGCTGACCAACAGGTCAAATCCAAAATACGAGACACTAAGGGAAAAGACAGAGATGTGGTCAGGAAGTACAAGGTCAGGACAGGCAGCACAATTTCAGAATATATGAAGCAGTGGGGTCAGGAGCAGTGAGGTCAGACAAAACAAGTAAACAAGCAAGGTTAGTAACAGGAGAGACTAAACAATGAGGCACCTTGACAGGGGACTAAAAAGAAACTGCAACTGGGACCAAAGGTCAGGCAAAATGTGGAGGGAGGAGCTGCCTATGCAGGAATAGGCAGGAGATAGGAAAGCAAAACTCTGCAGGACACAGTGGTTTTAAACTCCTACAAAGCTTGGCCTTGCTTCCCTATAGCCGGGTGGAGACTCTCCATCAACAGGAGGATGTAGCTGCACTACGGCAGCTCAGTGAGATGGTTTGATACTGAGAGGAACAAAGTGGTGCACGCAGGAGTAGGACGGCGGTTACAAACAATGCGAATCACTGGCACAACCCCAATGATCAACAAGATATCCCCTATTCTGAATCTAAGAGATAATTTGTTTTTGGTTTTGTTTGGAATAATTTAAGATTAACTGAGGTGGTAGCAGAGATTATGAGCGTTACATGGAATCTGAGGCTTTCTGAGACTGACTGTAGTTGCAGAGACAACAGCTATATTGTTGGGTGATCTGTGAATACATTTATTTATTGGTAAGCCAGGTGTTCAAAATATTTTGTGTTCATTTTGAAGCTGGGACACATGCTTCCTGACCTAATTGTGTAAAACTGGTTTTCCCCAGAAGTAAGAATGCATTCTCTTTTGCTGCCTGTGTAACAAGGTGGTTCAGGGTGGTAGACCCAGCTGAGTCAGCTAAGCCACAGTCAGTAGACACCCCAACACCTTGCACAGAGATAGACCGGATGGACACAATCCTCAGACACAACTTGCAGTTCAACAGGGAACGAAATTTAATAACAGGGATGAAATGAAGTACAACACTGGCTTCCTGACATTTCCCCAGCAATGTCCGCGGCCATTCTCACAATAGCCACAGCTACCGATAGAAGCAGTACTCCATATGCCAGAATATGGATGCTTGAAATCCCTTCAACGGGGCCCTTGCAAAGTCCTGGGGCCTGTGTTGCTGTCCTTAATTCCTGAACAACAGATTCTATCCCCTCTGGGGGGTCTGGCACTGCCCGTGTCACTGTCCTTTAGTCCGGGGCAACAGATTCTATCCCCTCCTGGGGTCTGGCATTGCCCCGCTGCTGCTACACACCTGCCCAGGGCAAACGTGCTCGAGCTACTGACCATGAAGCAGCAGCTTCCCTCTCCTTGGGCTGCTAACCACGCCCACCATGTTAACTCATTGCTGTCCTTAACTATACACAGGCATCAAATACATATGAAACACAACGATAATTAAAGGGGAATTTTCTCAATAAAATAATGGGAACATAACACATTACTAATATACATGGTTTCATCATATTTCACAGTACGCAAGAGTAAGTACAAAACACATACATTGCCAGACAACAAACATGAGGCATCACTTGACATGCAAAAAAAGGGTTGCATAGGTCCCGTGTGGAGGAGTGGCAAACAAGGGTCTCCACCACCTCCTTACACCTGCATGGTATGTTCACATGTTAAGGCTATGTGCACATGTTGAGTAAAATTTCTGCACCATTTCTGCAGCTATTGGCAGGAAAAACACAGCTGAAAATATGTGCATTTTTGCCTCGTTTTTGTCTACATTTTTGACTTACGTTTTTGATTGATATGAGTGAAGTCAAGAGTGAAAAACGCAGGGCAAAAACGAGCAGAGAACTGAGATGCTGCAGATTATTTTCTGCATCAAATTTGCAAGTCAAAAATAAGCAACGTGTGCATGAAATTTTAGGTTTCTCATTCACTTTCCTCCCATCAGAATTGTTTCAGAAAGTCTGCAAGGAAAAACCACACCAAATCTGTAATGTGCGCACACAGGTTAAGTATTTGTTGGAGACGTTTCTGCATCATTTCTGCATGTCTTGACAGGAAAAACAGTGTAAAATACGTGCATTTTTGCCACATTTTTAATGTGTTTTACATGCGTTTTGCTGCAGATTTTTCCTCACTCATTAGTATTAATGAAAACTGCAGCAAAAACGCTGAAAGAATTACAATTCTGCAGGCTTAAATCTGCACCAAATCTGCAAGTCAAAAATAAGTAACGTGTGCATGAGACTTCAGAATTCTCATTCATTTTGCTGACATAAGGAAACCCTTCTGCTTTTATGAGATATCTGCGCAAAAAAAGTGACAAAAATGCTACAAATCTGCAACATGTTCACAAGTCCTACGTCAGTTCAAAACCTTTACAGCATTTAAACATAATGTGGGTTATTAGCCACCACAAAGGTCCTTACCTATAGAAAGTACAGTTTTGAAGTTTTACAAAATTAGCACAAAGTACTAGAAGTACAAAGTATTAGATGAGAGGGATGTCATATGATCAGCCTCAATAGCTTACCTTGTGGTAATCCAGGTAGTAGGTGGGCTCTTGGGCCGTGCGCTTACGTGTGCACAACATACCAACTGAATAAAAATAAAAATTATCACTTTCGAGTAACCTGTGGCACTCCAGCTTTTAAAAAAACCCTCTAAATCTCAACTTTTAACATTGGTGTACGTACCCTACTCCAGTGCCAATTCTATAATCAGGAGTCATTGTCCAATAGGGCGGCATGGTGATGTAGTGGTCATCTCTGTTGCTTTACTGCACTGGGGTCTTGGGTTCAAACCCCCTAAGGACAACATCTGCAAGGCGTTTGCGTGAGGTTCCTCTGGTTTCCTCCCACATTCTAAAGATATACTGATAGCAAATTTAGATTGTGAGCTCCAATGGGGACAGTGATGATGTCTGTAGATCACTGGTGGTTGTGTTAAGGAGGTGAAACTAAGAGGCTTTTTAACAAACAAAATTTATGAAAGATTTTGTAGCCCCTTCAGATAAGTTTTAAAAGTAGGATAAAATGGCTATTAAATCAGTACAGCTTACAAAATAAAGTTTAAATTTAAACTTTTTTATTTTTCTTTTCTTAAGAAAAGTTGTGAATATTTACATTTAAAATTAGCAATCGGAAGCCCTAAAGTTAATGTGGGATAAATGTTCAATGCTTTTAGTGCTTACACAACATAAATATTTAGATGAATACATGAATCCATTATTCTGCAAAAGTAGATGCAGGGAGCGTTACTGAAAACAGTTATAAAATCTAGAGAGTGATGCATCATGTGGCTCATTTGCACAAAAAAGAAATGCATTCTGAATATTTTTTTTTATACAAGGCCATAGTACTGCAGTACAACTCATTTGTAGGATCAAGATGGATTATGTCATAGCGTGTTGTCTTCGTTTTAACTATGGTAATGGACGTCTATCGTGAAGCGGAGACTACATTTTCATCTTCCACTTGAAAGTTGAGATTTCAGTAATCATTTAATATGCTAAGTCAACTTTCTTCTTACAATCAATAACCTAAGAAAATCAATGAAGGATCAGCATTTCTTTGTAGTTAATACTGAGAAATCGATCTTGGATGATCTTAGTAAAAGCATTTCACATGTATTTGGGATCAGGATAAAAAGTTTCAGTGTCTGACATTGTTGTTAAGTTTATATTGTTTTTTAATCATGTTTTCAGCTTAAGAATATTTGCGAGAATACAGAGTAATATACAGCCGTATTGTTCCTTACCTCTTCTCTTGAATCTACTATTGATGAACAAGCATATTTGTTGCTCGGGTTTTCCCGAGCACGCTCGGGTGGTCTCCGAGTATTTATTAGTGTTTGGAGATTTAGTCTTTGTTAAAGCAGCTGCATTATGTACGGCTGCTAGACAGCTTGAATACATGTGGAGATTGCCTGGTTGCTAGGGAATCCCCACATGTATTCAAGCTGTCTAGCAGCTGCGCCGAGAAAAACTAAATCTCCGAGTACTAACAAATACTCGGAGACCACCTGAGCATGCTCAGGGAAACCCAAGTAACGAGTAAACTCGGTCTTCAATAGCATCTACATATCCTGAGATGTGTTAGGCAAGATTATCAGCATTATAAAATACTTACTTTTGTGATACTCTGTCACAAGATGTCTATGTGGCTACTGAGTGATTCTGAAGAGAATTTCAGCCAGCCAAGGGTTTTGCTAGCAGGAAATGATGTTTGTTTAGTGAGAAATTAAAGTCCTTACCAAATTTTACAAATGCAAGTTTGTTGCATTAAAGGGGTTATTCAGGACTTTTATTACTTTTCCATATGGGGCTAGGAATTAACAGATAGGTAGTTGCTAACTACCTCCCTGTTTTGCCCAGCAATGATTTATTCCACCTCCTGACGAAACTGCAAAGGCAGTGAAACGCGCATCGAGGTGCGCTATAGTTGATTTTGGCACAAACCAGCAATTTAGGCGTCATTGCTACATGTACAGTGTGAGACCAACTATCATTAAGCCCAGATGGGGGTGTTACCTATCGTGATACTATTCAATGTCCCCCTAGTGGCCTTCCTGACGTCATTCCAATAGGAGTGATAGACATTTCTAGATGTGTGGTCCTATTGGGGTTTTCCTGATTTACAGCCAGTCCCCCTCCTTTTAGGTGGCACAGTTTTGTGCAATTTTTGATATATTAATAATATTTTTTGTATATGTCAAATGTGTGTGATTTCAATAAATTTACATTTTTGCTACATATTGAACCTTCATTGTTCTCTATTGGTTTCATGGTTGAAAGTGAAGGGATCACTATGTGATCATATGTGGGGCACATCGCTTTTAGCTGTTATGTCAATCAGCATGACTTCTTCAGTAACATGACCCATCAACAGAGCAGAAAAGAAGGTGGTGCTCTGTTGACGAGAGTTAAAGGAAGCAAAGGAATCTGTAGTTGAACTCACAGAGACCATCCAAACCAGAACAGGCAGGTAGATAGCAATTACTGCCTGTTAATTCTTAGTCCTATACACAAAAATAATAAAAGTCCTGGATAACCCTTTTAATGAGGTTCATCTTACTGTGTTGATCCATATAAAAAATTCTATGAAGTACTTGTTAATTTTATAATACCAAAAAAAAAAAATCCTGAGGAATGCCTGTTTGTTAGGGAATTCCTGCATGTATTCATCTTATCTGGAAGCCATAAATCATGCAACTGAGGCAATGAAAACTATATCTCCGAGCAATAACAAATACTCGGAGGTCACCCGAGCATGCTCGGGAAAATCCAAGAAACGAGTATACTAGCTCATCACTACCAAGGTGTCAAAAAAGAAACATCTCATGATGGGTAAAATCAGTGAGCTGTCTCAAGACCTTTGCGACCTTATTGATGATATTTGGTACAGAAAAATTTCTAAATTACTGAAGGTTATAGTGAGTCCTGTTGGGGCCATAATCTGGAAGTAGAAAGCACATCATTTCACTATAAACAGGTCACAACCAGGTGCTCCCCGCAAGATTTCAAACAAAGGAGTGAAAAGAATTATCAGAGAAGTTGCTCAAGAGCCAATGAGCACTGGTGGAGAGCAACAGAAAGACCTGGAATCAACAGGTACAATTTTTTCAAATAAATCTATAAGTAAAGCACTCAACCTCCCTGACCTGATTGCACACTCACCATGCAAGACTCCAATGCTGAACAAAAAGTATGTTCAAGCGCATGTAAAGTTTGCTCAACATCATTGAGACAAGCTTGTGAAATATTGGGAGAATATAGTTTGGTCAGATGAGACCAAAATTGAACTTTTTGGATGCCATAATGCACACCATGTTTGGAGGCCAAAATGCACTGCATATCATGCCCAAAACACCATGACAGTAGTGAAGTTTGAAGTGGAAACATCATGGTGTGGGGCTGTTTCTCAGCATATGGCACTGTCAGACTTCATATGATTGAAGGAAAGATGAATGGACAAATGTACCAAGACATACTTCATAAAAGAATCTGCTGCTATCTACCAGAATGATGAAGATGAAACAAGGATGCAAATTTCAGCAAGCTAATGATCCTAAACACACAGCCAATGAGATTCTCAATTGGTTTCAGAGAAACAAAATGAAGCTGCTAGAATAGCCCAGCCAATCACCTGACCTGACTCCAATAGAAAATTTATGAAAGGAACTAAAGCTCAGAGTTGTTAGAAGGAGGACATGGGACCTTCAAGATTTGACGAGTGCTTGTGTGGAAGATGGGCCAAAATCACACCTGAGCAATGCATGCATTTAGTTTCTCCAAACAGGAGGCGTCTTGAAGCTGTCATGACCAACAAAGTCTTTTGTGCAAAGTAGTAAACACATTTCACTAATTATATGCAAAACTTTTTCCCTGTGTCGTTTCTCATTACTACACATAATAGCTTAATTTATGGACATCTATGGTTTGATTTCTTTGAGTGTGTGGATTGGATGGCTTGCTATTGTTATGGGCATCTGGTGAGATATTCATGTCAATAGCACCTTTAGAAATATATTTACTTAGAAAATCAGTGACATGTTCAATATTCATTTCTCTGACTATATGTTATCCAAGATGAGTCCAAAACTTGTAAACAGCAGCACCGAGTGCATTAGCATTGCAAGAACGAAGCTGGAAACAATATATGTTCATTCATTGAACATGACAGATCCACTATAAGAGTGATTTTACAATGAAAGCTTTAAAAAAAAAAAAAAATAGCACATATTTTGTGGCAATCAGTTTTTGAGCCAAAGCAATGATTGGATGCAGCAAGAAGACGTATAGGACATTTCTTTTTTGATTTTCATTCATTTTGAATCCACCCAACAACTACTTTTTTACTTACATCCAGAAAATAGCAGTGATCTCCAAAGATGCACAGAATATTGCCAGTTATAATTAAAAGGAAAACGAACAGATGTGCTAATAGAGTGATTACAATTCAATGGATTCTTTATTTACATGAGAAAAGCTTAAAGTTTTGGATGTGTTATATTGTTGTTTCTCTTTTCTTTTTACAATCAGAATAACAGTGTGTAGAGTTTCCAGAGTCAGCAGAATCTGAGGTCATCATCATCCTCTGGATCTCTTTGTTTTGCCCATTATGGGATGTTTCCATCAACGATGACAAGTTGTTGTCTATATTATTGCCTTTACTACAGTCAAATCAGCTTTCTTTGAGTAATAATTTGCACAATCAAGCAGTATATTTATTCACTCATGGATGCAGTTACTTTGGGCTTTAAGGACACTTGTTTGTTTTGAGATATTCAAATAAACATTGCTTTCCTCCCATTAAAGAAGCACTCCCATCTAGATTTATTTTTCTTAACTTTGTGTTTATGAACATTTAAGTGAGTGTATTAATATACTCATCTATTGCTGCTTTCTCCAATGTCTACTGCCATTCTGTTCCTTTTCTCAGTGACATCACCGCTCTGCAGACTATCCGGGTCACACTGCACTCTGCATGACACAGAAGTGGCTTTTACAATGTAAATCTATGGATCATCCGAAAGAGACCTCATATGCTTTCATTGTAAAAGAAACTTCTGGGTCACACATAGAGCATAGAGTGAGCCAGCTAGTCACAACTGCGGTGACATCACTGAGAAGAGGAGCAGAATGGGGCTGGATCCCAGAGATAGCAGCGGTAGTGTTAGGGGTCGAGTTCCCGACTCTGCACAGGGGGAATCTTGGGCCATCTCCGCTGCAGTTTCCCATTCTTCTCCTGCCACAGTGCAGCCTGCTCAGTGGAGACTGCTCAGTGGAGACGTCGGTCTCAGCGTCTCGCTCAGTCTGACTCTGTGCAAAGGATTACTGCTGCTTTTCCAACTTCTGCCATTCAAGCCAGTGCTGGGCAGCGGCGAGCAGATGCTTTTGGGACTAAGTCCTGCTTTTCTCCTTCTGAGCATGCCCAGGGTAAGATCTCTCATTGGAGATCGAGGGTCACAAGCTTGCATACTGCACCAAAGCCCATTGGTTCTCCAGGAAGGTCCTGAAGGTGCTCAGGCTCTGTGGCAGCCTCTCATTGGTCCTTCTAAGAAGGTCTTGTACTTGCTGCAGCTATAAAAGGTTTGCATGGCCACACGGTCATGCGCTAGTATCAATGCATGTCATGAGTTTTCCTCCAATGTGGTCACGCTTGTGTGAATTCAGGGACCCGGCTGAAATAAGCCACTTAGAATACCGGCACCTCCGGTGAGGAGATTGTGTGTATGGTTTCAGGGCCCTGGCTGAAATAAGCCACTTAGAATACCAGCTCCTCCAGTGAGGAGATTGTATGTTTGCCTCCTTGACTGCGTGACCACAAGCTGCTATCTGCTCAGCAGTTACTGTGTATTCCTGTGGAGTTTAACAGGACACAGTCCTTTCTTTATAGTGACTCTGTGAAGCAACAGAGTTCGCTTCTACCGCCATATAGTGCCATCGTTTGCCAGCAGCAGGTTCTTTTCCTGCACGGTGGACCCCGGGCTGCGAATGCACCAAATAACATCTCTATATTTACTCAGTGCGTTCCGCCAGCCCTAACAGGTAGATGAGTGTATTAATACACTGACACTACACTACATGCACAAATACACACATACCCATATGAGTTATTATCTTTTGCTGGAGAAGTTGTAGTTTTTAGGCTGCAGTCAGACTCTATGTTGTCCCGAACAAAGGTAGCATGGCCAAAGATTGCTGTGTGTAGTTGCTGCATAGCAATGTAATCCAAGTGAATGTAGTTGCAATGCGAGATCTAGAGAATCGTGACCTCAACAAACAAGTCACAAATAATCCAACCAATCAGCCCACACCTTTTGCATGAAAAGTTTCTGAGTCTAGTCCCATCAGTCAAATCACTTGCTGCATCAAAATTAAAGGTAGCCATAGGCAAAGCTTGTGCACAACTTTCCTAGTGGGAATTAAGAAGATATGTGAAGATGTTACTGTCCTTTTGCTGGTTAGGAAGAAATTATGCACACACAGTAGTAGTAACAGTAGAGTCTGGAAAGGTACTGATGCATAATTTATTGAAATTCTATTTTAGGGTTGCACTGTCCTTTTAAATATTGTAATTAATTATTCAAAATGAGCAGTACAAATAAGCCTTTAATGTCTGTTTTAATTAAACAAATTCATTTTATTAATCTAATGTGTGATTACCATTTATTCCACCTAATTGTCTTTCCAAGTCTACAAAATTGTATAACACTTAATTGTTGTAATCCTTGAAAATGATAAAATATTCTAATGAATACTTAAACAATGAATTGCCATAAATCTATGATAAAACGGAAAAGGCTATGAAAAGGTAGAATCTGTTTTCTCACATGGAAAAAAATACTGAGGTCTTTCAGTGATCTGCTAATATTTTAAAATAGTCTTAAAATAGTCCTCAAACTGTTCTGACAAAAAGTAACACTGAGTTACAGAATGTGGGCAACCATGAATAATGGGTAATTAAACACTCTTGAAGGTCAGCTATCAAGTGGATTTAAAGATCACATTTAATAATCATTCACACTGCATCCACATTTATAGTGAGCGCAAAGCAAATTATGGATATAAGGAAGTGTAAATGTTAAGATATTTCCTTACCGGTTGTAAATATTTTAATCATACCAAAATTAAATACTTAACGCACTGAAGAAAAATATCTACTTGACCTGTTCTTCTCTGAGCAGTGATATGCATGGCTGAGTCTCCTAGATGAGGACATGATGCCTCGAGAAAGCTTGTTTATTTAGTCTGGTGTTCTTTTGGGAATGTAAGATTAAATGTCATTGCAGAAAACAGTTGTGTTTAGATAAACAGTGGTTCGGAGGCACTTCTAAACTGTAATTAATCTGAAGGAAAAATAGAACCATATCTAGAAATTGAACCAGTCATGCTGTAAATTGAAAATCTTCAATGTGAATCCTTATAAATAATGCATATTAGCATAATTTTGAACGATACACAAAAATAGAGTTGGTGAATTCTCTTCCGTATGGATGTAAGAAGTCTTCCCATCATAAACTCCAGGCTGTATTGGATGTGCTTTTATGAAAAATAAATTTCTATATGATCGATACTGGCCCACTGCAGGTAACATGCATACGTACTGTATCTATCTTAATGGCCACCTAGCCATCCAGTTTATGAAGATGCTTAAAGGAAAAGTTCAAAATAGAGATGAGCCAATCAACACGATTTAAATTAAATCTATGTCAAACTTTAGTAAACTTGTTTGTCCTCGTGAATTGCAACAATTTGTGATATGCCCGAAATTTCCAGTTTATACATTGCAGAAGATTGCACCATCCAAAGACTTGACCATGTAGGACTTCCGATAATGTTTTGCAGATATCAAATTACGTGGAACAGCACAGTCAATCAGGAGAGATTATCATATCCTCTATAAAAGCTGAGGCAGGAAATGCAACAGTGATTTTAAGGTCACTTAAGATAGTGAAAGGACAGCTCAGCAAGAGAGATAGAAAGATAAATCACTTAAACATTTGACAAATATTACAGCATGCGTTGCACAACTGTGGTAGTGAGCACGATGAATGTAGTAGACTGCTAATAGACAGCTACACGTCAACTGCATGTCAATTGTATTTTAAAGCTATATTGTACTGCTGCTGTTGGGGCTCCTGTCTGTTCCATCATATTCTATACTGAGCAGTTGCTGCCATTGTTGATAGGCAGCCACACATCTCCTGCTTGTCCATGGTGATCTATAGCTACGTATACTGTGCTGCTGCTGTAAACCTTACCCTGAACAAGGTAAACAACTAAAACTGCATCTAAAAAGGAATCATTTTGTGATGGCCTGTTAAATAACTATAGCTTCTTACATGAACAAACAAACCAGTTGCTACTCCCCGCACAGGGATAATTTATAGACCACTAGTCGTCAAAAAGCCATAGCTTCTTCTATATATAGTGCCCTTGCATAAACACTGGCAAGGCACTCGTTTATCCCCAAAAGGGATAATATTTTTCACCCTTTTTATATTTTAAAAAGCATAAAACGTTTGTCAGTGAGTTTGTAATAAAACAGGCTGTTGGTTATCACCCGCTACCATCTGTTTTTAGCCATATATATTGAAGTCACTTTGACATTAGCAATACTGCGCTAGTGTTAAACAACTTGAAAGGGGTTGGATACCATCTTACGAGACATTATAGGGAAACACACATCTTTTACGGCAATTAGAGTCTTTGTAGTGTTTGTGATTTGTGGTGAACAGATTTGCTGTGAAACACTTTTTGTATTTGATAATGCTGGAGAATAAGAATTTAAAAATATTTGATCATTTCTAGTACACATCAAATGTAATTGCTTTAAAAATAGTCTACTGGATGTTTGCAATGTTGAATAAAAGCCAGCCATGCCCAACAGATAACTGTAGGACGAACGCTGCTTCAGTTGATCATTATGTTGGCAACTACAGACTGACTTACTTTTCTGACTTACTAACTACGGTATTTGAGCCAAACCTCCCATACACAGGAGCGCATGCTTGGGCACGCACTACAGTATTCACTGTTGTGAATCTGCTTTTGGGCTCCTTCTGGTGGTGGCTAGTGGTACTGGTGACTCGGGTGTGTTTTCTTTCTCAGTTCACCTGTTTTCATCAGTAGTGGGGAGTTCCTATTTATTCCTGCTCTTCAGTCATTGCCTTGCCGGCCATCAATGTAACCAGAGCCTTTCTGTTGCATGTTCCTGCTCCTAGACTACTGATCAGCTAAGTTGGACTCTTTGTCCTAAGTTTGTTTGCATTTTTTGTTCCAGTTTACAGCTATATCATTCTCTGTAGCTGGAAGCTCTTGTGGGCTGAAATTACCACTCCGGTGTCATGAGTTGACACATGAGTCTTAAAGTAATTTCAGGATGGTATTTTAAAAGGGTTTTCAGCTGACCGTGCAGTTCCCTTTTGTATCTTTCTACTATCTAGTAAGCGGACCTCGCTTTGCTGAACCTACCTTCATACTGCGTATGTCTTTTCCTCTGAACTCACCGTCAATATATGTGGGGGGCTTCTGTCTCCTTTTCGGGGGAATTTCCCTAGAGGTAAGCCAGGTCTGTTTTTTCCTCTACTAGGGTTAGTTAGTCCTTCGGCTGGCGAGAGACGTCTAGGGATAAAACGTAGGCACGCCCCCCGGCCACTATTAGTTGTGTGGTAGGTTTAGCTCACGGTCAGCTCGAGATTCCATCACCCAAGAGCTCGTCCGTTATTTATGTGTCCTGACGTTCCCCTGCCATTGGGAACCATGACAGTATGGCCGGCCAAGTGTTAAAACTGTTGGCAGAAGAAAGGAGAGAAAAAGAAGTCTGCAAATTTTTTTTTTTTTTTTCCCTTGGTGCTTGCTCTATAGTTGAATCAGTTGCATTTCAGCTCTAATTGCAGTCTTTGTCTCCCTCTCCTTCTAACCCTTGAATGGCTCTGATCTCACCTGCTTAAAATGGATCCTCAGAGTTTGGCTATAGGTTTGAATAATCTTGCCACAAAAGTTCAAGATTTACAGGATTTTGTTATACATGCTCCTATATCTGAACCTAGAATTCCTATACCAGAATTTTTCTCCGGGAGATAGATCTCGTTTTTTGAATTTCAAATATAATTGTAAATTATTTCTTTCTCTGAGACCTCGCTCCGCTGGAGATCCCGCACAGCAGGTTAAGATTGTAATTTCCTTGCTGCGAGGTGACCCTCAAGATTGGGCTTTTGCATTGGCACCAGGGGATCCTGCGTTGCTCAATGTGGATGCGTTTTTTCTGGCTTTGGGGTTGCTTTATGAGGAACCTAATTTAGAGATTCAGGCTGAAAAGGCCTTGATGGCCCTGTCTCAGGGGCAAGATGAAGCTGAAATATACTGCCAAAAATTTCGTAAATGGTCTGTGCTTACTCAGTGGAATGAGTGCGCTTTGGCGGCGAATTTCAGAGAGGGTCTCTCTGATGCCATTAAGGATGTTATGGTGGGGTTCCCTGCGCCTACAGGTCTGAATGAGTCCATGACAATGGCTATTCAGATTGATCGGCGTTTGCGGGAGCGTAAACCTGTGCACCATTTGGCGGTGTCTTCTGAGAAGGCGCCAGAGAATATGCAATGTGATAGAATTCTGTCCAGAAGCGAACGGCAGAATTTTAGGCGAAAAAATGGGTTGTGCATCTATTGTGGTGATTCAACTCATGTTATATCAGCATGCTCTAGACGCATAAAGAAGGTTGATAAGTCTGTTTCAATTGGCACTTTACAGTCTAAGTTTATTCTCTCTGTGACCTTGATTTGTTCATTATCGTCAATTACCGCGGACGCCTATGTCGACTCTGGCGCCGCTTTGAGTCTTATGGATTGGTCCTTTGCCAGGCGCTGTGGGTTTAATCTAGAGCCTCTGGAAGTCCCTATACCTCTGAAGGGTATTGATTCTACGCCATTGGCTAGTAATAAACCACAATACTGGACACAAGTGACTATGCATATGACTCCAGACCATCAGGAGGTGATTCGCTTCCTTGTGTTGTACAATCTACATGATGTTTTGGTGCTCGGATTGCCATGGTTACAATCTCATAATCCAGTCCTTGACTGGAAAGCAATGTCTGTGTTAAGCTGGGGATGTCAGGGGGCTCATGGGGACGTACCTTTGGTTTCCATTTCATCATCTATTCCCTCTGAGATTCCAGCATTTTTGTCTGATTATCGTGATGTTTTTGAGGAGCCTAAGCTTGGTTCACTCCCTCCTCACAGAGATTGCGATTGTACCATAGATCTGATTCCAGGCAGTAAATTTCCAAAGGGTCGTTTGTTTAATTTATCCGTACCTGAACATGTTGCTATGCGAGAGTATATTAAGGAGTCCCTGGAAAAGGGACATATTCGTCCTTCTTCATCTCCCTTAGGAGCCGGTTTTTTCTTTGTGTCTAAAAAAGATGGCTCTTTGAGGCCGTGTATTGATTATCGACTCTTGAATAAAATTACAGTCAAATATCAGTATCCTTTGCCACTGCTGACTGATTTGTTTGCTCGAATAAAGGGGGCTAAGTGGTTCTCTAAGATTGATCTTCGTGGGGCGTATAATTTGGTGCGAATTAAGCAGGGGGATGAGTGGAAAACCGCATTTAATACGCCCGAGGGCCATTTTGAGTATTTAGTAATGCCTTTTGGTCTTTCAAATGCCCCTTCAGTCTTTCAGTCCTTTATGCATAACATTTTCCGTGAAAATTTGGATAAATTTATGATTGTGTATCTGGATGATATTTTGATTTTTTTGGATGACTGGGACTCTCATGTCCAACAAGTCAGGAGGGTTTTTCAGGTTTTGCGGGCTAATTCCTTGTGTGTGAAGGGTTCTAAGTGTATTTTTGGGGTTCAAAAGATTTCTTTTTTGGGGTACATTTTTTCCCCTTCTTCCATTGAGATGGATCCTGTCAAGGTTCGGGCTATTTGTGATTGGACGCAACCTACTTCTCTTAAGAGCCTTCAGAAATTCTTGGGCTTTGCTAATTTTTATCGTCGATTTATAACTGGTTTTTCGGATGTTGCTAAACCTTTGACTGATTTGACTAAAAAGGGTGCTGATGTTGCTGATTGGTCCCCTGCTGCTGTGGAGGCCTTTCGGGAGCTTAAGCGCCGCTTTTCTTCTGCCCCTGTGTTGCGTCAGCCTGATGTTGCTTTTCCTTTTCAGGTTGAGGTCGACGCTTCCGAGATCGGAGCTGGGGCGGTTTTGTCGCAGAAAAGTTCCGACTGCTCCGTGATGAGACCTTGTGCGTTCTTTTCTCGAAAATTTTCGCCCGCCGAGCGAAACTAAGATATTGGTAATCGGGAGCTTTTGGCTATGAAGTGGGCTTTTGAGGAGTTGCGTCATTGGCTTGAGGGGGCTAGACATCAGGTGGTGGTATTGACCGATCACAAGAATCTGATTTATCTTGAGTCTGCCAAGTGCCTGGATCCTAGACAGGCGCGCTGGTCGTTGTTTTTCTCTCGGTTTAATTTTGTGGTCTCATACCTACCAGGTTCTAAAAATGTGAAGGCAGATGCCCTTTCTAGGAGTTTTGAGCCTGATTCCCCTGGTGATTCTGAACCTACAGGTATCCTTAAGGATGGGGTGATATTATCTGCTGTTTTCCCAGACCTGCGACGGGCTTTGCAGGAGTTTCAGGCGGATAGACCTGATCGTTGCCCGCCTGGTAGACTGTTTGTTCCTGATGATTGGACCAGTAGAGTCATCTCGGAGGTTCATTCTTCTGCGTTGGCAGGTCATCCTGGAATCTTTGGTACTAGGGATTTGGTGGCTAGGTCCTTCTGGTGGCCTTCCCTGTCTCGAGACGTACGAGTTTTTGTGCAGTCTTGTGATGTTTGTGCTCGGGCCAAGCCTTGTTGTTCTCGGGCTAGCGGATTGTTGTTATCTTTGCCTATTCCGAAGAGGCCTTGGACTCACATCTCTATGGATTTTATTTCTGATCTCCCTGCTTCTCAGAAAATGTCTGTTATCTGGGTAGTGTGTGACCGTTTTTCAAAGATGGTTCATTTGGTACCTTTGCCTAAGTTGCCTTCCTCATCCGAATTGGTCCCTCTGTTTTTTCAAAATGTGGTTCGCTTGCATGGTATTCCGGAAAATATCGTTTCTGACAGGGGGACCCAGTTCGTGTCTAGATTTTGGCGGGCATTCTGTGCTAGGATGGGCATTGATTTGTCTTTTTCGTCTGCGTTCCATCCTCAGACTAATGGCCAGACGGAGCGAACTAATCAGACCTTGGAGACTTATTTGAGGTGTTTTGTGTCTGCGGATCAGGATGACTGGGTTGCCTTTTTGCCGTTGGCAGAGTTTGCCCTCAATAATCGGGCTAGTTCTGCCACTTTGGTTTCTCCTTTCTTTTGCAATTCGGGGTTTGACCCTCGTTTTTCTTCCGGTCAGGTGGAGTCTTCGGATTGTCCTGGAGTGGATACTATGGTGGATAGGTTGCATCGGATTTGGGGACAGGTGGTGGACAATTTTAAGTTGTCCCAGGAGAAGACTCAGCATTTTGCCAACCGCCGTCGTCGTGTTGGTCCTCGTCTTCGTGTTGGGGACTTGGTGTGGTTGTCTTCCCGTTTTGTCCCTATGAAGATTTCTTCTCCTAAGTTTAAGCCTCGGTTCATCGGTCCTTATAGGATTTTGGAGATTCTTAACCCTGTATCCTTTCGTTTAGACCTTCCGGCATCTTTCGCTATCCATAATGTCTTCCATCGGTCGTTGTTGCGGAGGTATGAGGTGCCGGTTGTTCCTTCTACCGAGCCTCCTGCTCCTGTGCTGGTTGAGGGTGAATTGGAGTATGTTGTGGAGAAAATCTTGGACTCCCGTATTTCCAGACGGAGACTACAATATCTGGTTAAGTGGAAGGGTTATGGTCAAGAAGATAATTCTTGGGTAACTGCTTCTGATGTTCACGCCTCTGATTTGGTTTGTGCCTTTCATAGGGCTCATCCGGATCGCCCTGGTGGTTCTTGTGAGGGTTCGGTGCCCCCGCCTTGAGGGGGGGGTACTGTTGTGAATCTGATTTTGGGCTCCTTCTGGTGGTGGCTAGTGGTACTGGTGACTCGGGTGTGTTTTCTTTCTCAGTTCACCTGTTTTCATCAGTAGTGGGGAGTTCCTATTTATTCCTGCTCTTCAGTCATTGCCTTGCCGGCCATCAATGTAACCAGAGCCTTTCTGTTGCATGTTCCTGCTCCTAGACTACTGATCAGCTAATTTGGACTCTTTGTCCTAAGTTTGTTTGCATTTTTTGTTCCAGTTTACAGCTATATCATTCTCTGTAGCTGGAAGCTCTTGTGGGCTGAAATTACCACTCCGGTGTCATGAGTTGACACATGACTCTTAAAGTAATTTCAGGATGGTATTTTAAAAGGGTTTTCAGCTGACCGTGCAGTTCCCTTTTGTATCTTTCTACTATCTAGTAAGCGGACCTCGCTTTGCTGAACCTACCTTCATACTGCGCATGTCTTTTCCTCTGAACTCACCGTCAATATATGTGGGGGGCTTCTGTCTCCTTTTCGGGGGAATTTCCCTAGAGGTAAGCCAGGTCTGTTTTTTCCTCTACTAGGGTTAGTTAGTCCTTCGGCTGGCAAGAGACGTCTAGGGATAAAACGTAGGCACGCCCCCCGGCCACTATTAGTTGTGTGGTAGGTTTAGCTCACGGTCAGCTCAAGATTCCATCACCCAAGAGCTCGTCCGTTATTTATGTGTCCTGACGTTCCCCTGCCATTGGGAACCATGACAATTCTCTATGAAAAAGCCGAAGACAGACATCTCTTCCGGCAGGCTTATCCTTGAGAGAACAAAGCGATGAGCAGTCCAAAATCATACATACATGATAGACATCTCCCCCAATGATTAATTACCCAGAGCCTCAATAAACATTAGACTGTCACCCGAATCCTTAACTGTACAGTCATAGTTCAGAACTACTTGGTGCATTTTCAACCTCTTCGGAGAATAATAATAATAATAACAATCTTTATTTTTATATAGCACTAACATATTCCGCAGCGCTTTACAGTTTTGCACACATTATCATCACACGTCCGCTACAACAGTTCCTAACAGAGTCTTGCTAGATCGGACAGCTGTGCATGGTGAAAGTGTGACTCCCCTGAATGTGACATGATGACACATCAATAAATCTAATACTTTTAACTTCAACAAAGGAGTGTTGTGGTCTTTCCTCTATTTTATGTTGTGTTTGAACTTTTTCAACTGCTACAAACTGTTTTTGGAACTGGCTCTTTTAATAGTAATTTAGGCATTACACATGTAAGTCACCTTGCACTTTTATAATAAACTAGATGGCAGCCCGATTCTAAAGAATCGGGAGTCTAGAATCCATATATACTTTATTTATTCAAATGTAAGAATAATACAATTAATAAATAATAGTAAGAAAGAACAAAAAATGGCTGCACTCACCAGCTCTTGACAATTCTTGACAGTACGGCACATTTCTGATTGGTCGCTCGCGGCAGGCGGCAACCAATCAGAAAAGTGCCGCGCACCACGAAGGCATATATCTTTGTCCACCCTGAGCGGGTGTAGGACGCTGGTGACGTCACTTATCTCCGGACATTATCTCCGGACAAAGCCAAGGAAGTTGGCACAAATTGCCGGAAGTAGTATTCTAGGCAATTATATATTAGATTTTAATGTTATCAGTGTTTACCTTTGAACGTTTATATTGTATTGTCCTGTCACCAGCCATGTGTACGATTATCGGCCGAAAGCCTCTCTGGAACCAATAATCACCCCATGTAAAGGTATCTTTATAAGTTAAAGATTCAGAATACTATGACTTTTATCATATCCTGAACTGTCAAGTTTTTTATGAACCGTTAAGGTTTTCTGGTTGAGGTAAAAAAAACTCTGAGTGTTTACAGTTTGAAACCATAAAATGTTGAAAAATTATGTCATTCTTGAGTATATCACTCAATGGTGCTCATAAACGTGTCAAATTTGATCTATAATATACTTTAATATACGTTACTTTAATCTTTAATATACTTAAGAACAGGGCCCCAGACATCACACAGGGGGTCTGAAACACCGCACAGTGGTCCAAAATATCGCTGTGCTCTGCCTGGGGCCCCATATGCTGCCTGGGGCCCCTGTGCTCTGCCTGGGGCCCCATGTTCTGCCTGGGGCCCCTGTGCTCTGCCTGGGGCCACTGTGCTCTGCCTGGGGCCCCATATGCTGCCTGGGGCCCCTGTGCTCTGCCTGGGGCCCCATATGCTGCCTGGGGCCCCTGTGCTCTGCCTGGGGCCCCATAGGCTGCCTGGGGCCCCTGTGCTCTACCTGGGACCACTGTGCTCTTCCTGGGGCCCCATATGCTGCCTGGGGCCCCTGTGCTCTGCCTGGGGCCCCTGTGCACTGCTTGGGGCCCCATGTTCTGCCTGGGGCCACTGTGCTCTGCCTGGGGCCCCATAGGCTGCCTGGGGCCCCTGTGCTCTGCCTGGGACCACTGTGCTCTGCCTGGGGCCCCATATGCTTCCTGGGGCCCCTGTGCTCTGCCTGGGGCCACTGTGCTCTGCCTGGGGCCCCATATGCTGCCTGGGGCCCCTGTGCTCTGCCTGGGGCCCCATATGCTGCCTGGGGCCCCTGTGCTCTGCCTGGGGCCCCATGTTCTGCCTGGGGCCCCTGTGCTCTGCCTGGGGCCACTGTGCTCTGCCTGGGGCCCCATGTTCTGCCTGGGGCCACTGTGCTCTGCCTGGGGCCCCATAAGCTGCCTGGAGCCCCTGTGCTCTTCCTGGGACCACTGTGCTCTGCCTGGGGCCCCATATGCTGCCTGGGGCCCCTGTGCTCTGCCTGGGGCCACTGTGCTCTGCCTGGGGCCCCATAGGCTGCCTGGGGCCCCTGTGCTCTGCCTGGGACCACTGTGCTCTGCCTGGGGCCCCATATGCTGCCTGTGGCCCCTGTGCTCTGCCTGGGGCCACTGTGCTCTGCCTGGGGCCCCATATGCTGCCTGGGGCCCCTGTGCTCTGCCTGGGTGTAGGACACTGGTGACGTCACTTATCTCCGGACATTAGCTCCGGACATTAGCTCCGGACATTAGCTCCGGACATTATCTCCGGACATTAGCTCCGGACAAAACCACAGAAGTTGGCACAAATTGCAGGAAGTAGTATTCTAGGCAATTATATATTAGAAGGAAATACATGGTGCTTGAACAGCGCTACCAGCTTTACAGCAGCACTTTTCACACACGGGACTGGGGGGCGCGCTTACCTTTGCACCCGGGGCCGGGGGCGCGCTTACTTTTGCACCCGGGGGCGCACTTACTTTTGCACCCGGAGGCGCACTTACTTTTGCACCCGGGGGCGCACTTACTTTTGCACCCGGGGGTGCACTTACTTTTGCACCCGGGGGCGCACTTACTTTTGCACCCGGGGGCGTACTTACTTTTGCACCCGGGGGCGCACTTACTTTTGGGGCCGCACTTACTTTTGGTGGGCGGGGCTCCTCGGCCTCCGATTTGGTTGGTGGGGCCCCTCGTCCTCCGTTTTGGTGGGTGGGGACCCTTGGCCTCCGATTTGGTGGGCGGGGACCGGCCTCCGATTTGGTGGGCGGGGACCCTCGGCCTCCGATTTGGTGGGCGGGGACCCTCGGCCTCCGATTTGGTGGGCGGGGCCCCTCGGCCTCTGATTTGGTTGGCGGGGCCCCTCGGCCTCCGATTTGGTGGGCGGGGACCCTCGGCCTCCGATTTGGTGGGCGGGGTCCCTCTGCCTCCGATTTGGTGGGCGGGGACCCTCGGCCTCCGCTTTGGTTGGCGGGGCCCCATGGCCTCCGATTTGGTGGGCGGGGTCCCTCTGCCTCCGCTTTGGTGGGCGGGGCCACTCGGCCTTCGATTTGGTGGGCGGAGCTCCTCGGCCTCCGATTTGGTGGGTGGGGCCCCTCGGCCTCCGATGTGGTGGGCGGGGCCAGGCCCCTCGGCCTCCGCTTTGGTGGGCGGGGCCGCTCGGCCTTCGTTTTGGTGGGCGGGGCTCCTCGGCCTCCGATTTGGTTGGCGAAGACCCTCGGCCTCCGATTTGGTGGGCGGGGACTCTCGGCCTCCGATTTGGTGGGCGGGGACCCTCGGCCTCCGATTTGGTGGGCGGGGACCCTCGGCCTCCGATTTGGTGGGCAGGGACCCTCGGCCTCTGATTTGGTGGTCGGGGACCCTCGGCCTCCGCTTTGGTGGGCGGGGCCCCTCGGCCTCCGATTTGGTGGGCGGGGTCCCTCTGCCTCTGATTTGGTGTGCGGGGACCCTCGGCCTCTGCTTTTGTGGGCGGGGCCCCTCGACCTTCGATTTGGTGGGCGGGGCTCCTTGGCCTCCGATTTGGTTGGTGGGGACCCTCGGCCTCCGATTTGGTGGGCGGGAACCCTCGGCCTCCGCTTTGGTGAGTGGGGCCCGTCGGTCTCCGATTTGGTGGACGGGGCCCCTCGGCCTCCGATTTGGATGGTGTGGACCCTCGGCCTCCGATTTGGTGGGCGGGGACCCTCGGCCTCCGATTTGGTGGGCGGGGACCCTCGGCCTCCGATTTGGTGGGCGGGGCCCCTCGGCCTCCGATGTGGTGGGCGGGGCCCCTCGGCCTCCGATTCGGAGGGCGGGGCCCCTCGGCCTCTGATTTGGTGGACGGGGACCCTCGGCCTCCGATTTGGTGGGCGGGGACCCTCAGCCTCCGCTTTGGTGGGTGGGGCCCGTCGGTCTCCGATTTGGTGGACGGGGCCCCTCGGCCTCCAATTTGGATGGTGTGGACCCTCGGCCTCCGATTTGGTGGGCGGGGACCCTCGGCCTCCGATTTGGTGGCGGGGACCCTCGGCCTCCGATTTGGTGGGCGGGGCCCCTCGGCCTCCGATGTGGTGGGCGGGGCCCCTCGGCCTCCGATTTGGAGGGCGGGGACCCCTGGCCTCCGATTTGGTGGGTGGGGACCCTCGGCATCCGATTTGGTGGGCTGGGACCCTCGGCCTCCGATTTGGTGTGTGCCCTGCCTGGGGCCACTGTGCTCTGCCTGGGGCCCCATATGCTGCCTGGGGCCCCTGTGCTCTGCCTGGGGCCCCATATGCTCTGCCTGGGGCCCCTGTGCTCTGCCTAGGGCCCCATGTTCTGCCTGGGGCCCCTGTGCTCTGCCTGGGGCCACTGTGCTCTGCCTGGGTGTAGGACACTGGTGACGTCACTTATCTCCGGACATTAGCTCCGGACATTAGCTACGGACATTAGCTCCGGACAATAGCTCCGGACAATAGCTCCGGACAATAGCTCCGGACAAAGCCACGGAAGTTGGCACAAATTGCAGGAAGTAGTATTCTAGGCAATTATATATTAGACTAGCTGAAAGCCCGGCATTGCCTGGGCATAGTAAATATCTGTGGTTAGTTATAGCACCTCACTTCTCTTATTTTTCCATCACGCCTCTCATTTCCCCCTCACATCTCTCATTTTTTCCCTTACACTTCTCATTTTCCCCCTCACTCCTCTTATTCTCCCCCTCACTCCTCTCATTCCCCCCTAACACTTGTCATTTTGACCTCACATCTGTCATTTTCCAATCACTCCACTATTTTCCCTCACTCCTCTCAATTTGCACTCACACCTTTTCATTTTCACCTCACACCCCTCATTTTCACCTCACACCTCTCATTTTCCCCTCAGTATATACATATTTATCATCTCCCTTATATATAGTATACACCTGTATGTCATCTCCTGTATATAGTATATACCTGTATGTCATCTCCCCTGTAAACAGTATATACCTGCTGTATATCATCTCCTGTATATTGTATATACCTATGTGTCATCTCCTCCTGTATATAGTATATACCTGTATGTCTTCTCTTCTGTATATACTATATACCTGTATGTCATCTCCTCCTATATATAGTATATACCTGTATGTCATCTCCTGTATATAGTGTATACCTGTATGGCATCTCCCCTGTATATAGTATGTACCTGTATGTCATCTTCTCCTGTATATAATATGTACCTGTATGTCATCTCCTCTGTATATAGTATATACCTGTGTCATCTCCCCTGTATATAGTATATAGTTGTGTGTCATCTCTCCTGTATATAGGATATACCTGTGTGTCATCTCCCCTGTATATAGTATGTACCTGTAAGTCATCTCCCCTGTATATAGTACATATGTGTGTGTCATCTCCCCTGTATATAGTATATACCTGTGTGTCATCTCCTCCTGTATATAGTATATACCTGTGTGTCATCTCCTCCTGTACATAGTATATACCTGTGTGTCATCTCCCCTGTATATAGTATATACCTGTGTGTCATCTCCCCTGTATATAGTATATACCTGTGTGTCATCTCCCCTGTATATAGTATGTACCTGTATGTCATCTCCCCTGTATATAGTATATACCTGTGTGTCATCTCCTCTGTATATAGTATATATGTGTGTGTCATCAACTCCTGTATATATTATATACCTGTGCGTCATCTCCTCCTGTATATAGTATATACCTGTGTGTCATCTCCTCCTGTATATAGTATATACCTGTGTGTCATCTCTTCCTGTATATAGTATATACCTGTGTGTCCTCTCCCCTGTATATAGTATATACCTGTGTGTTATCTCCCCTGTATATAGTATGTACCTGTATGTCATCTCCCCTGTATATAGTATATACCAGTGTGTCATCTCCTCCTGTATATAGTACATACCTGTGTGTCATCTCCCCTGTATATAGTATATATGTGTATGTCATCTCCTCCTGTATATAGTATATACCTGTGTGTCATCTCCTGTATATAGTATATACTTGTGTCTCATCTCTCCTGTATATAGTATATACCTGTGTGTCATCTCCTCCTGTATATAGTATATACCTGTATGTCATCTCCTCCTGTATATAGTATATACCTGTGTGTCATCTCCCCTCTATATAGTATATATGTGTGTGTCATCTCCTCCTGAATATAGTATATACCTGTATGTCATCTCCTGTATATAGTATATACCTGTGTGTCATCTCCCCTGTATAAAGTATATACCTGTGTGTCATCTCCTCCTGTATATAGTATATATCTTTGTCATCTCCTCCTGTATTAGACCGTGTTCACACGTTATTTGCTGAGTATTTTTACCTCAGTATTTGTAAGCTAAATTGGCAGCCTGATAAATCCCCAGCCAACAGGAAGCCCTTCCCCCTGGCAGTATATATTAGCTCACACATACACATAATAGACAGGTTATGTGACTGAAAGCTGCTATATTTCCTATATGGTACAGTTGTTGCTCTTGTAGTTTGTCTGCTTATTAATAAGATTTTTATTTTTGAAGGATAATACCAGACTTGTGTGTGTTTTAGGGCGAGTTTCATGTGTAGCGACTTTTGTTAGATGAGTTTTGTGTGGTGACATGTTGTGAACTCTATTTTTGGGCTCCCTCTAGTGGTCACAAGCGGTACTGTGTAGTGTTGTCTTTCTGCAGGTTGGCTGCATCAGCTGGTTCGTTATCCTTGGTTGGTTTCCTATTTAGCTCACCTGGATACTCAGTTCCTTGCCTGTTATCAATGTATTCAGTGCTCTTCAGATTCCTTGTGACTACCTTGCTCCCAGTCTCTCCAAGACAAGCTAAGTTTTTGTTTGTTCATTTTTTGATTATCAGCATTCATCATGTTTCTTGTCCAGCTTGCTAAAATGTGATTTCCTCGCTTGCTGGTCGCTCTAGGGGACTGAGTTTCTCCCCCCACACCGTTAGTTGGTGCGGGGGTTCTTGAAATCTCAGAGTGGATATTTTGTAAGGGTTTTTTACTGACCGCATAGATTCCCTTTTCTGTTTTCTGCTATCTAGTATTAGTGGGCCTCATTTGCTGAATCTGCTTTCACCCCTGTGTATGTGCCTTCCTCTTACCTCACCGTTATTATTTGTTGGGGGCTTCTATATCTTTGGGGATTATTTCTCTGGCGGCAAGAGAGGTCTTTTCTTTCTCTCTAGGGGTAGTTAGTTCCTCAGGCTGGCTCGGGACGTCTAGGATTTTTAGGCAGGTTCACCAGCTACTTCTAGTGTGTTTGGATAGGTTCAGATTTGCGGTCAGTCCAGTTTGCCACCTCCCTAGAGCTTGTCCTATGTTTGTTACTTAGCTGGAGTAATTTGTGATCCTCAACCACTAAGGATTATAACAGTATAGCAGGCCAAAAAGTGTTTAATGCATCGCAGAAGTGGGATAAAAAGAAGACCTGAGTACATTTTTTTTTTTTCCTCCAGCTTTTCCTTTGCTGCAGTCGGTTTAGCTTCTTTCATCCCCTTGAACTCTGGGTGGTTTTGAGCTCAGCTGCAGACATGAATGTTCAGACTCTGACTTCTAGTGTGGATCATCTTACTGCACGGGTGCAAAGTATTCAGGATTTTGTTATTCATAGCCCTATGTCAGAACCAAAGATACCCATTCCTGAGTTGTTTTCTGGAGATAGATCTAGGTTTCTAAATTTTAAGAATAATTGTAAGTTATTTCTATCTCTGAGACCTCGTTCCTCTGGTGATTCCGCTCAGCAAGTTAAAATTGTTATCTCCTTGTTGCGTGGCGACCCTCAGGATTGGGCTTTCTCTCTGGCGCCAGGAGATCCTGCATTGCTTAATGTAGATGCATTTTTTCTGGCTCTGGGACTGCTTTATGAGGAGCCTAATATTGAGAATCAGGCAGAAAAAGCTTTGCTGGCTATCTCTCAAGGTCAGGATGAAGCAGAGGTGTATTGTCAAAAATTTCGGAAATGGTCGGTGCTTACTCAATGGAATGAGTGTGCCCTGGCTGCAAATTTCAGAGAAGGTCTTTCTGAGGCCGTTAAGAATGTTATGGTGGGGTTTCCCACCCCTACAAGTCTGAGTGATTCTATGGCTTTAGCCATTCAGGTTGATCGGCGTTTGCGGGAGCGCAAATCTGCTCATCCTTTGGCGGTATTTTCTGAACAGAGACCTGAGTCTATGCAATGTGACCGAACTCTGACCAGAATTGAGCGACAAAGTCATAGACGTCAAAATGGGTTGTGCTTTTACTGTGGTGATTCTACTCATGTTATCTCAGCATGCTCTAAACGCTTAAAGAAAATCGCTAAACCTGTCACCATTGGTACTATACAGCCTAAATTTATTTTGTCTGTTACTTTGATTTGTTCTTTGTCGTCCTACTCGGTTATGGCTTTTGTGGATTTGGGTGCTGCCCTGAATCTGATGGATTTGTCGTTTGCCAGGCGCTGTGGTTTTGTCCTGGAGCCTTTGGAATTTCCTATTCCTCTGAGGGGAATTGATGCTACGCCATTGGCTGAGAATAAGCCTCAGTATTGGACGCAAATGACCATGTGCATGACTCCCGTTCATCAGGAGGTGATTCGCTTTCTTGTTCTGCATAAATTGCATGATGTTGTCGTTTTGGGTCTGCCATGGCTGCAGGCTCATAATCCAGTTTTAGATTGGAAAGCTATGTCTGTGTCAAGTTGGGGTTGTCAGGGAATTCATGGCGATACTCCATTGGTGTCTATTGCTTCTTCCAATCCTTCTGAGGTCCCTGAGTTTTTGTCTGACTACCAGGATGTATTTGATGAGCCCAGGTCCAGTGCCCTGCCCCCTCATAGGGATTGTGACTGTGCTATAAATTTAATTCCTGGTAGTAAATTCCCTAAGGGACGACTTTTTAATTTGTCTATACCAGAGCATGCCGCGATGCGGAGTTATATAAAGGAGTCTTTGGAGAAGGGACATATTCGCCCATCCTCTTCCCCTCTTGGTGCAGGATTCTTTTTTGTGGCCAAGAAGGACGGTTCTTTGAGACCTTTTATAGATTATCGTCTTCTGAATAAAATCACAGTCAAATTTCAGTATCCTTTGCCACTATTGTCTGATTTGTTTGCTCGGATTAAGGGTGCCAGTTGGTTCACCAAGATAGATCTCCATGGTGCGTATAACCTTGTGCGCATTAAGCAGGGAGATGAATGGGAAACAGCATTTAATACGCCCGAAGGCCATTTTGAGTACTTGGTGATGCCTTTTGGACTCTCTAATGCTCCTTCTGTGTTTCAGTCCTTCATGCATGACATTTTCCGAGAATATCTGGATAAATTTATGATTGTTTATCTGGATGACATTTTGGTCTTTTCTGATGATTGGGAGTCCCATGTGAAGCAGGTCAGGATGGTGTTTCAGGTCCTGCGTGCTAATGCTTTATTTGTGAAGGGCTCAAAATGCCTCTTCGGAGTACAGAAGGTCTCCTTTTTGGGTTTTATTTTTTCTCCTTCTACTGTGGAGATGGACCCAGTCAAGGTCCAGGCTATTCATGACTGGACTCAGCCCACGTCTGTTAAGAGTCTTCAGAAGTTCTTGGGTTTTGCTAATTTTTACCGTCGTTTCATCGCTAATTTTTCTAGCGTGGTTAAACCTTTGACGGATTTGACCAAGAAGGGTTCTGATGTGACTAATTGGTCTCCTGCGGCCGTGGAGGCCTTTCGGGAGCTGAAGCACCGGTTTTCTTCAGCTCCAGTCTTATGTCAGCCAGATGTCTCTCTCCCCTTCCAGGTCGAGGTTGATGCTTCTGAGATTGGAGCAGGGGCTGTTTTGTCACAGAGAAGCTCTGATGGCTCTGTGATGAAGCTATGTGCTTTCTTTTCAAGAAAATTTTCACCTGCCGAGCGGAATTATGATGTTGGTAATCGGGAGTTGTTGGCTATGAAGTGGGCATTTGAGGAGTGGCGACATTGGCTCGAAGGAGCTAAACATCGTGTGGTGGTCTTGACTGATCACAAAAATCTGATTTACCTCGAATCTGCCAAGCGCCTGAATCCTAGACAGGCTCGTTGGTCGTTGTTTTTCTCCCGTTTCAACTTCGTGGTCTCATACCTGCCTGGTTCAAAGAACGTGAAAGCTGATGCACTTTCTAGGAGTTTTGTGCCTGACTCTCCGGGAGTTTCTGAGCCGGCTGGTATTCTCAGAGAGGGAGTGATTTTGTCTGCCATTTCCCCGGATTTGCGACGAGTGCTGCAGAAATTTCAGGTGGATAGACCGGACCGTTGTCCACCAGAGAGACTGTCCCAGATAAATTGACCAGCAGAGTTATTTCCGAGGTTCATTCTTCGGTGTTGGCGGGTCATCCTGGGATTTTTGGTACCAGAGATTTGGTGGCTAGGTCCTTCTGGTGGCCTTCCTTGTCGCGGGATGTGCGTTCCTTTGTGCAGTCTTGTGGGATTTGTGCTCGGGCTAAGCCTTGCTGTTCTCGTGCCAGTGGTTTGCTTTTGCCTTTGCCTGTCCCGAAAAGGCCTTGGACGCACATTTCCATGGATTTTATTTCGGATCTTCCAGTATCTCAGAAAATGTCTGTCATCTGGGTGGTGTGTGATCGTTTTTCCAAGATGGTCCATTTGGTGCCCTTGCCTAAGTTGCCTTCCTCCTCCGATTTGGTTCCTCTATTTTTTCAGAATGGGGTTCGCTTGCACGGCATTCCTGAAAATATTGTGTCTGATAGAGGATCCCAGTTTGTGTCCAGGTTTTGGCGGACTTTTTGTGCTAAAATGGGCATTGATTTGTCTTTTTCGTCGGCCTTCCATCCTCAGACTAATGGCCAAACCGAGCGAACTAATCAGACGTTGGAAACTTATTTGAGATGTTTTGTTTCTGCTGATCAGGATGATTGGGTGACTTTTTTGCCATTGGCCGAGTTTGCCCTTAATAATCGGGCTAGTTCTGCTACTTTGGTTTCGCCTTTTTTCTGCAATTCTGGTTTCCATCCTTGTTTTTCCTCGGGTCAGGTTGAGCCTTCTGACTGTCCTGGGGTGGATTCTGTGGTGGATAGGTTGCAGCAGATTTGGAACCATGTGGTGGACAATTTGAGGTTGTCACAGGAGAAGGCTCAGCGCTTTGCCAACCGCCGCCGCGGTGTGGGTCCCCGACTTCGTGTTGGGGATTTGGTGCGGCTGTCTTCTCGGTATGTTCCTATGAAGGTCTCCTCTCCTAAATTCAAGCCTCGCTTCATCGGTCCTTATAAGATCTTGGAAATCCTTAACCCGGTGTCTTCGTTTGGATCTCCCAGCATCGTTTGCCATTCATAATGTGTTCCATAGGTCTTTGTTGCGGAGGTATGTGGTACCTGTGGTTCCTTCTGTTGAGCCTCCTGCTCCGGTGCTGGTCGAGGGCGAATTGGAGTACGTGGTGGAGAAGATTTTGGATTCTCGTATCTCTAGACGGAGGCTTCAGTATTTGGTTAAGTGGAAGGGCTATGGTCAGGAGGATAATTCCTGGGTTGTCACCTCTGACGTTCATGCGGCCGATTTGGTTCGTGCCTTCCACGCGGCTCATCCTGATTGCCCTGGGGGTCTTGATGAGGGTTCGGTGACCCCTCCTCAAGGGGGGGTACTGTTGTGAACTCTATTTTTGGGCTCCCTCTAGTGGTCACAAGCGGTACTGTGTAGTGTTGTCTTTCTGCAGGTTGGCTGCATCAGCTGGTTCGTTATCCTTGGTTGGTTTCCTATTTAGCTCACCTGGATACTCAGTTCCTTGCCTGCTATCAATGTATTCAGTGCTCTTCAGATTCCTTGTGATTACCTTGCTGCCAGTCTCTCCAAGACCAGCTAAGTTTTTGTTTGTTCATTTTTTGATTATCAGCATTCATCATGTTTCTTGTCCAGCTTGCTAAAATGTGATTTCCTCGCTTGCTGGTCGCTCTAGGGGACTGAGTTTCTCCCCCCACACCGTTAGTTGGTGCGGGGGTTCTTGAAATCTCAGAGTGGATATTTTGTAAGGGTTTTTTACTGACCGCATAGATTCCCTTTTCTGTTTTCTGCTATCTAGTATTAGTGGGCCTCATTTGCTGAATCTGCTTTCACCCCTGTGTATGTGCCTTCCTCTTACCTCACCGTTATTATTTGTTGGGGGCTTCTATATCTTTGGGGATTATTTCTCTGGAGGCAAGAGAGGTCTTTTCTTTCTCTCTAGGGGTAGTCAGTTCCTCAGGCTGGCTCGGGACGTCTAGGATTTTTAGGCACGTTCACCGGCTACTTCTAGTGTGTTTGGATAGGTTCAGATTTGCGGTCAGTCCAGTTTGCCACCTCCCTAGAGCTTGTCCTATGTTTGTTACTTAGCTGGAGTAATTTGTGATCCTCAACCACTAAGGATCATAACAGTGACATGCGTGTAGCAACTTTTTGTGTATCGAGTTGCTGCACTCAACTTGCTACACTAACCTGTTACATGCAAGTTTTGTGCATGGCGAGTTTTGCACGTGGTGAGTTTTATGTGTGGTGCGTTTTGAGTATGTGCAAGTTTTGTGTGAGGCAACTTTTGCATGTGTTGCAACTTTTGTGCATGTGGCAATTTTTCTGCATGTGCAAGTTTTGCATGTGGCGAGTTTTCCATGAGGTGAGTTTTGCACGTGTTGCGAGTTTTGCGTGAGCCTAGTTTTGCATGTGGCGAGTTTTGCGTGTGGCGAGTTTTGAGCGGTGACTTTTGTGTTTCGACTTTTATGTGGCGAGGTTGGTGTGTGTGTGGTGAAATGTGTGCTGAGGGTCGTATATGTGTTCAAGCACGTGGTAGTGTGTGGCGCATTTTGTGTGTGTGTTCATATCCCCGTGTGTGGTGAGTATCCCATGTCGGGGCCCCACCTTAGCAACTGTACGGTATATACTCTTTGGTGCCATCGCTCTGACTCTTTAAATCCCCCTTGTTCACATCTGGCAGCTGTCAATTCGCCTCCAACACTTTTCCTTTCACTTTTTCCCCATTATGTAGATAGGGGCAAAATTGTTTGGTGAATTGGAACGCGCAGGGTTAAAATTTTGCCTCACAACATAGCCTATGACGCTCTCAGTGTCCAGACGTGTGACTGTGCAAAATTTTGTGGCTGTAGCTGCGACGGTGCAGATGCCAACATACATACACACACATTCAGCTTTAAATATTGGATTCCCAACTTTTGGCCCTATTGTCATGGACAAGTAGCTGCTTTGAATTATTTACATATTATAACAGTGTTTCTTTGCAGGGAGTGTTGTAAACATGCATGGATTGAGTTTTAATGTGTGGGAAGTAGGCACACAGGCTTGGTTAAAGTCACAGGTCAATTGTTCTGAATGTCCAAAGCATGGATATTTGTGCAGCATGACTATGCCAGGTGCATAAGCACTAAAGCCCCAATTCATAAAATCTGGTGTAAAATGTTTTGAAAAGTAAGGTTCAACCAATGTGGGCAGATCTGATGCTACACGTGACGTGGCATGGCATGGCAAAGCTTGCTTGTCTAATTCATGGTGTGGTGTACATTACAAAGAAGTCCAAGAACCAGGGCACCAGGCCCTTCCTTGTGGTAACTTTATTAGTACAGAAAAATCACAAAGTTTCGGCTGCACAGGGCCCTTATCAAGCCATAAAAAGAGAGAGGTATGCACAAAATTTTACTTCAGTCCCCAACTGAAGTCAGATTTATGGAAAAGCGCACAGAGCAGCATGCCCATTTTAAGACATGCCTAATTCATTAAGACTAGTACACCTATTAATGAATCAGACGCTTATGAATCCCCTCATCAAGACCAGAGTGAACAATGTCAATTTTGATTAATCGGGGTCTAAGACTTCAAAGACTTTTTCAAAGTCAGTTACGAGCCATGTGAAATTAGCGATGGTGGAGTGTAGAATTGAACTCCAATTGTAAAAATGAAAATTTGGCAATCAAGATGAAGAAAAGCCCTGTGCATTCTTGAACTAGTTGAACAAATGATGGCATTATGCATTCATAGAAATCAAAAGCTTTGTTTCTTTACCTAATCTAGTTATTTACTCAGTCTAGACTTCCTAAGGGTATGTTTCCTCTTTGTCTCTGCCTGTTTGTCAGAGTTTTGTTTTATTAGAAGCTAGCTGCAGGATTAACAGGTTTACCCCAACATTTAATAAGCACCAATTAATGTTAAACAGACTGCACAGAAATTGCTTGCGGCCTCAGAAATCTTAATTTATTGTATATAAACAGTCTTGAAGTTTACCAAATGCATCAAATAAAGGAGCTGCCATTTACTTGCCCTGGTTTACAACATGAAGACATTTAGCTGACAGTGGCATAATAAAACTGATCTCTTTACTAAAATGAAATGTTGCAGTGTAAGCATTTGTTATGCAGTTAGATTTTATCTTTCAACCAGTTATACCCTTACACGTACTGTAGATGCGTTTATTTTATATAATTGCTTTTTAATTACGCCATATTTTACTTTAAAATAATAACATAAATGCTAGACACATGCCACACACACAAGACTCACATATTGTGCATATGCCATACTCACACCACTGGACACGTGATACGTACAAAACTCGCACATGGTATACATGCTATATTCACACAGCTAGACATGCCATACTCATACAACTAGAAACATACCATAATCACACCACTGGATACATACCATACTCACACTACTGTATACATACCATACTCTCACCCCTGGATACATACCATGCTTATACAACGTGAAACATACCATACTCACACCCATGGACATACATAAACATACCACTAGAAACATACCATAGTCACACCTCTTGATACATACCATAATCATATCGCTAGACACATAGCATAGTCACACCACTGGATACATACCATACTCATACCCCTGGATACATACCATACTCACACCACTGGATACATACCATACTCATATCGCTAGAAACATACCATAGTCACACCACTGGATACATACCATACTTACACCCATGGATACATACCATACTCACACCCCTGGATACATACCATACTCAAACTACTGTACACATACCATACTCACACCCCTGGATACACACCATACTCACACCACTGGATACATACCATACTCACACCAATGGATACATACCATGCTCACACCAATGGATACATGCCATACTCATACAACTAGAAACATACCATACTCACACCCTTGGATACATACTATATACTATATATTATTTTTATTTATATATATATATATATATATATATATATATATATATATATATATATATATATACAGTGGGGCAAAAAAGTATTTAGTCAGCCAGCAATAGTGCAAGTTCCACCACTTAAAAAGATGAGAGGCGTCTGTAATTTACATCACAGGTAGACCTCAAGTATGGGAGACAAACTGAGAAAAAAAAATCCAGAAAATCACATTGTCTGTTTTTTTAGCATTTTATTTGCATATTATGGTGGAAAATAAGTATTTGGTCAGAAACAAACAATCAAGATTTCTGGCTCTCACAGACCTGTAACTTCTTCTTTAAGAGTCTCCTCTTTCCTCCACTCATTACCTGTAGTAATGGCACCTGTTTAAACTTGTTATCAGTATAAAAAGACACCTGTGCACACCCTCAAACAGTCTGACTCCAAACTCCACTATGGTGAAGACCAAAGAGCTGTCAAAGGACACCAGAAACAAAATTGTAGCCCTGCACCAGGCTGGGAAGACTGAATCTGCAATAGCCAACCAGCTTGGAGTGAAGAAATCAACAGTGGGAGCAATAATTAGAAAATGGAAGACATTCAAGACCACTGATAATCTCCCTCGATCTGGGGCTCCACGCAAAATCCCACCCCGTGGGGTCAGAATGATCACAAGAACGGTGAGCAAAAATCCCAGAACCACACGGGGGGACCTAGTGAATGAACTGCAGAGAGCTGGGACCAATGTAACAAGGCCTACCATAAGTAACACACTACGCCACCATGGACTCAGATCCTGCAGTGCCAGACGTGTCCCACTGCTTAAGCCAGTACATGTCCGGGCCCGTCTGAAGTTTGCTAGAGAGCATTTGGATGATCCAGAGGAGTTTTGGGAGAATGTCCTATGGTCTGATGAAACCAAACTGGAACTGTTTGGTAGAAACACAACTTGTCGTGTTTGGAGGAAAAAGAATACTGAGTTGCATCCATCAAACACCATACTGTTGTGGATTCTGTTTGTGGGCTCCCTCTGGTGGTTACTGCTGGTACTGGGTGACTTTGGTGGGTTGCGGCCTTTGGTTTCCACCTGTCCATCAGTGGCTGGGTGTTTCCTATTTTACCTGGCCTTTCTGTCATTTCCCTTGCCGGCTATCTATGTATTCAGATGTGCTCTGTTTGGTTCCTGCCTACCTGCTCCCAGATCTTTCAGGATAAGCTAAGTGCTGATTTTCAGTTGTTTGGTTTTTTTGTCCAGCTTGCTTATTATGTCTCTATGCTAGCTGGTAGCTCTAGTGGACTGAGGTTCTCCCCATGTGCCATGAGTTGGCACATGGGTTCTTGTAATCTCAGGATGGTTTTTTTGATTAGGGTTTTTTGCTGACCGCTCAGTCCCCTTTTGTATCGTTCTGCTTTCTAGTTTACAGCGGGCCTCAATTTGCTAAAACTATATATATCATCTCTATGTGTGTGCCTTCCTCTCATTTCACCGTCAATACATGTGGGGGGCAACTATATCTTTTGGGGTTCATTCCGCTGGAGGCAAGTGAGGTCTTTATTTTCTCTGCAGTGCTAGTTAGCTCTTAGGCTGGTGCGTGGCGTCTAGAACCAACGTAGGCACGCTCCCTGGCTATCTCTAGTTGCGTTTGTCAGGCGTAGGGCAGCGGTCAGCCCAGGTTCCATCACCCTAGAGCTCGTCCGTAATATATTTGTACTTTGCTTGTCCTGTGCTATCCCTAGCCATTGGGATTCATGTTGTGAATTTGCTTTTTGCTCCCTCTAGTGGTTACTAGTTTTTTGACTCTGGTTTTTCTGTCATTCCTTTTATCCGCACCTGGGTCGTTAGTTAGGGGTGTTGCTATATAAGCTCCCTAGACCTTCAGTTCAATGCCTGGCAACGTAGTTATCAGAGCTAGTCTGCTGTGCTCTTGTCTACTGATCCTGGTTCCAGTTATATCAGCTAAGTCTGCCTTTTGCTTTTTGCTATTTGTTTTGGTTTTGTATTTTTGTCCAGCTTGTTCCAAATCTATATCCTGACCTTTGCTGGAAGCTCTAGGGGGGCTGGTGTTCTCCCCCCGGACCGTTAGACGGTTCGGGGGTTCTTGAATTTCCAGTGTGGATTTTGATAGGGTTTTTGTTGACCATATAAGTTACCTTTCTTTATTCTGCTATCAGTAAGCGGGCCTCTCTGTGCTAAACCTGGTTCATTTCTGTGTTTGTCATTTCCTCTTACCTCACCGTTATTATTTGTGGGGGGCTTCTATCCAGCTTTGGGGTCCCCTTCTCTGGAGGCAAGAAAGGTCTTTTGTTTTCCTCTACTAGGGGTAGCTAGATTCTCCGGCTGGAGCGTGTCATCTAGAATCAACGTAGGAATGATCCCCGGCTACTTCTAGTGTTGGCGTTAGGAGTAGATATATGGTCAACCCAGTTCCCACTGCCCTATGAGCTAGATTTTTGTATTCTGCAGACTTCCACGTACCTCTGAGACCCTCGCCATTGGGGTCATAACAGTTTGCCAGGCCAGTATTAAATGTTTAATGCGTTGCAGAAGAGGGATTATAAGAAAGAAGATTCTGAGTTTTTTTTTTTTTTTTTTTCTTTCTTCTTCCCCTTTACCTCAGAGTGGCTATGCTTGCTGCAGACATGAATGTCCAGACCTTGATTACAAGTGTGGACCAGCTGGCTACTCGTGTGCAGGGCATACAAGACTATGTTATCAGAAATCCTAGGTCAGAACCTAAAATACCGATTCCTGAACTGTTTTCCGGAGACAGGTTTAAGTTTAGGAATTTTGTGAATAATTGTAAATTGTTTTTGTCCCTGAGACCCTGTTCATCTGGAGACTCTGCTCAGCAAGTAAAAATAGTTATTTCGTTCTTACGGGGCGACCCTCAGGATTGGGCTTTTTCGCTGGCGCCAGGAGATCCGGCATTGGCTGATATTGATGCGTTTTTTCTGGCGCTCGGTTTACTTTATGAGGAACCCAATCTTGAGATTCAGGCAGAAATGGCCTTGCTGGCTATGTCTCAGGGGCAGGACGAGGCTGAAGTGTATTGCCAAAAATTTCGGAAATGGTCCGTGCTGACACATTGGAACGAGTGTGCACTGGCCGCTAATTTTAGAAATGGCCTATCTGAAGCCATTAAGAATGTTATGGTGGGTTTTCCCATTCCCACAGGTCTCAATGATACTATGGCACTGGCTATTCAAATTGACCGGCGGTTGCGGGAGCGCAAAACCGCAAATTCCCTCATGGTGTTGTCTGAACAGACACCTAATTCGGTGCAATGTGATAGAAAAACCGCAAATTCCCTCATGGTGTTGTCTGAACAGACACCTGATTTAATGCAATGTGATAGAATCCTGACTAGAAATGAGCGGAA